>NC_136424.1:9822500-10490000 GCF_052625555.1 Lactuca saligna | reverse complement strand
TTAAAATTTTGCGTAATCCGGGTTTTGGGTAATCCGGGTTTGGGTTTGGATCCGAGTAAACCGGGTCTAAAAACCGGAATCAGTGTTAGGAAACGGAACCACTTTTAGGGCCATAACCGGTTTTTGTGAAACGTTTAAAAGATGCATATTTAATTCGTTTCAATTCCGATTGACATGCGTTTTTTCTAACGTGTAATTTAGAGTTTGTACATGATTTTAGATTATAAATTTTCCATTTTTAGTTTTATATTTATTGACTTACAGTCCCCGAAAGTCGAGATATCAAAGCTGAAAGTTTTTTAAGTTTTTAAGTTTTTTTGTATTCTCTGAAACTTTTAAAGCATGCATATCTAATTAGTTTGAAGCCGGATTGACATGTGGTTTTCCCAAATTATAGTTAAAGTTTGTACATGAGTTATACTATAATTTTGTCATTTTTAGTTTTATATTCAATGATTTACAGTCCCCGAAGTCAGGATATCTAAACTAAAAAATTTCAATTTTTCAGTTATTTGTTTTTGTACTTTGTATTCTGTGAAAATGTTAACACATGCATATCTCATTCGTTTAAAGTCGGATTGACATGTAGTTTTTTTTATAAAGTGTAGTTTAGAGTTTGTACATGATTTCAGACTATAATTTTGTCAATTTTAGTTTCATATTCAATGAGTTACAGCCCTCAAAGTCGGGATATCAATATGAAAAATTTCAAAGTTCAAACCACTAAGTAGTAAGTTTCTACCAAAAAATTCCGGCTTTTTCGGGTTTTCCGGTTCTAAACCCACTTTATCCGGTTCCAATCTACCCACTTTGATGTTTCCAAGTTTTTCGGTTCTAGACCCACTTTACCCAGTACCGTATCCAGAACCGAACCAAAACCGATTCCTATATACATGTCCGATTTTCAGTTCTACAAAATCTCATTAACCGGTTCCAGGTTTTCCGGATCCGGGTTTGGATCCACTTTCATCCCTAGTCACCACTGCATCAATAGCCTTCTTCTTAATAGAACATAAATGTAAGAAGTCAACATAATATTTTCAATAAGTGTTTTTATAACTTGATATAAATTTTAATATGAATTTCATAATAGTTTAATATTTAAAAGAAGTAAAATTCTTTGAATTTTAGAATCCACCCATATCTTCCAAAAAATAATTTCAGCCACCATCTACCAAAAAAATAATAATAAATGAATAAATAAAAATGGAACTTTAAACTATGAAGCACCTAAACATTTAATCAAACATGAACTCATCTATGAGCATGTGCATTTTGAGCTTTTGTCTTCTACCAACACATAATAGGTCCCACTATATTATTAATTTTAAATATTAGATCAACTATTGATGCATTCATATATATATATATATATATATATATATATATATATATATATATATATATATATATATATATATATATATTTCTAAAGGTTGTCGCTTTTACTCCTCTTTCATGTGGGGTTTAGACTTTTGCCACAAAATTATAAATTTTGGGAATTTTTATCCATCCATTGTCTATCTCACCCGATCACAGGTTGCACCGCCTTTACTAATCTTTCTCTCACTTTCTTCTTTATCAGATCGATTATTTCCGTCTTCCTCCTCTATATGAACCCACACATCGGCGTAATCATTCGTTTCACGTTGTAGGCTTCCAATCGACTTTTCCACCTTCGAACCCAAACCCAAACTGCCATTCACCGGCTTCTTCTTCTCCACATCTACTTCCCACCATCTACTCTAATTGATTTGTTTTCTGCAATCATCGACATCTTTGAACTGCTACATCTCTCTTCTATATAGCTCTTGCTCGCTTTTGTAATAGGTCCTGGTAAGGGCTTGAAAATCCACCACATGTGCTTCACTTGCTCAACATGTTTACGTGGACCGACTGTATAGGTAGTAATCGGAACTCCGGGAGGCCGACAATAGGCCAGGATTGCAACAGGTGAATCGGCTCAGCCTAACATTAGGGATGGCAATGGGGCAGGTTTGGGATGGGTTTTGGTAATCCCACCCCCATCCCCGAATTTGAAAATCGATCCTATCACTGACCCGATTCCCAATGGGTACCCGTTTACCAAACATTATCGGGTCTGCGGGTATCCTAACGGGTTAACGGGGATCTCCGTTTAACATTCAAATTAAGAATAATTTTGATGCAATGAGAATACAAAACCATTAGACTTAGTGATACAAACATAAATTCATTTCCAAAATAATTTGATAATTTAAAAAACCATTAAGAGCAGACATATTTGTTCTGATACATAAGTGGTTACTAGTGGCAAAAAAAAAACAATAAAGACACTAGCATTCATAAACCATAATATCACTATTACTCTAAGTATTATGAATAAAAAAATGTCAAAACACTAGCACTATAAATAAACAAGAAGCTATCTCGAGAAATTATCTTTAAATCGTTCACAACAAAGAAGATAACTCAAGGAAATTAATATATATATATATATATATATATATATATATATATATATATATATATATATATATATATATATATATATATATATATATAATCATATGAACGGTTTCAAGTAACGAGTTTCGGTTTCGGTTTTGGTTTCGGGTAATCGGGATGGGTATTTTGTTTACCATCCCCGTAACCAAACCCGTGAAATTTTTCTAAAAGCATACCAAACCCGATCCTGGCCTGATTACCGACCCCAAACCCAACCATGATATGTCGGTTTTCGGTTTTCACCATCGGGTTCGGTTTCTTTTTCCATCCCTACCTAACATCAATCAGGTACTTTATATATACATACATTACGTGGGTTTATGAATTATTCAAATTTTGTGTTTCAACGTATTCAACGTCACCGAAATTGTTTCAGTATCCTTAGGTTCCTGTCAATTGATGAACAAAAAAAATGAATGTGTGTATGATTAGGAACGGGAGAGGTTCCGATTCTCTTGTGACTTGGCTCCTGCTCATACGCTGCTTCTATGCAAAGTCCACATCAGTGAAAGCTCAAAGCTCAAGCCACTGGTTTGTTTCATTGGATTATTGTTTCTATTAACTTTATAATTCCATCCAATTTTACCTACAGTTATCTGTGTATTGGGATTTGACTAACAAGTGTTGGGTTAAATGTTTTACATAAATAATTATATCAGGGGATTATTGTTTCCCTAGATTTGTCCGCTAATCGGGAAAAGCAATCACTATCTCAAAACGATGCTCAGAAAATTGAAGGTTTGCTTATCGAATTCGTTCCTTATCTATGTCAGGCGATTGTTAAGGCTTTAGCTGATTGCATGATTGATGCAAAAGAAAACTTAGATATATCAAAAAGTTACCAGTATGCTTTTTTAAAGTCTTTTATCATTGTAAAAGTCAAACTTACTTTGATCCTTAAGGAAGAGTATTGATCATTGTGCCACATGTTATTTAGATCCTACGGGAGCAGATTTCTTGGCTTGAAGCTACAAATCAGGATCTGTGTCACAAACTTGATGAGAATCGCAGTAGAGGCGACACTATTGATCATCAATCTGTCTCTAAAGTATGTAAAAGTTTGTAACTTTTGTCAACATTTATAAAAAATAACCAATTTTACTCCAATTTTTCAGGTTGGTGATTCTTTTTGCGTGAAAACTTAAAGGCTTAAAAGGGTTTTGCGAAGTATCAATTCATCAGATTATGAAATGACTGAAAGTGGTAAGCTTAAAAAATATTATACAGATGTAAAATTATTTGTATTTAATCTTTTGTTAATGACAGTAAATACAAGCTATTCTGGTGTGATATAGGAAGAAACAACAAAAGAATTGGAGCATCCCCTTCTCCAAGACTCCATGAATAAAGGGTTACATGAATTAAATAAATGACTAGAACAGAAAGAATCAGAAATGAGAGTTTTTGAAGGACCGGATACCATGACTCTTAAGCAACATTTTCAAAAGAAATCAATGGAACTTGAGGATTAAAAAACAGGCAGTTCAGGTAAAAACATAAGCATAAAAACACTATAGTTTTAAAGTTGGATTAAATTTAAAAAAAAAAAAAAAATTGATGATTGATGTTTTCTTGCTCATTTTTTTAATTGTTCAAGTCTCTTGAATCACAAGTTAATAATTATAAATGTTTATGTCTTCTTAAGCATTTGATGAATATCTAATTAACATAGCGTTCTTTTTTGTGGTTGTTGCTTCAAGGTCTTTGAAGATAAATACCCTTCAAGTAATATTAGTTTCCTGTTCATCATAAATCTGCTGTTTTTGGCCCATATACCAACTATCATGTAAGTAAATCATAAAGCTCATAGTAAAATTATTATTTAATTAAAATCACAAAACTTAATTGCCAAACAAATTCATGAATAAAAATTGGTTAAATTGCAATTTTTCATTCCAATTTAGAGTCAAGTGAAGGATTAACAAAATGGAAGGAGTCACATTCCAAAGTAATGGAATGAGTGATTCCATTCCGTTTTGATTCCATGAAATCAAGAGGTAAATTTATAGAATCAAAAGTTAAAAATTAACTCTCCAAATGCAATGCAAGTTTATGACTAAGTTTCTGACCGATCTCTTTTGGGTGAGAATGTTTCATCACCTCTACAACCAAGGATGAAACAATATTGTAGGGTTACAAAAAAACTTACCCACCTTTTCAATATAACCATAAAAGCTTTTAGTGAAAATGTGGTGGGTTGAGAGTTGACCTACAGACAATTTTTCAACCTGTGTTGAGATTCGGTGAATAATTAAAGGGCATTGTAGAAAATAACAATGTAATTTACTTTTTTTGTAACAGCACGGAGTTTCCAGGTATTTATTATTGGTGTATTTTTGGAAAATTGTGAGTGGACTCGGCGAGTTGGAGCTCAAACTCGCCAAGTAGGATCGCGATTCTTGACGTGGGTTCGCGTCTGGACTCGGCGAGTCCACGCTGTGTAATGAAACCCTAATTCTCAGGGTTTAAGACCTATTTAAAGGGGCTTATGGCCATCATTTGCAACCACCAACCCCTAGAGAGAAATCCTAAAGAGATTTGAGCGTTTTGGGAGAGAAAAGAGGCCATTATTGACCTTTGGAGCTTGGTTTGGCAAGGCAAAGGAGATTCTAGCTAATAAGAGGCAAGGGAAGTGGACATTCTGTGATTTTGGAGCTCAAAGCATCATTTTGGAGGTATATCTTGGCTTCCTTATTCGTTTTTATGATGAACATGGGGGTTTAGGGTTTCTTGACCCCTTTGTTGGCTAGATTTGATGTCCATTTCATCCCTAATCATGATAAGGCTTGAGATGAGATCCATAGAGGTCCAAAAGAGCTGTATTCCTTAAGCTTTAGGAGTGTTCATGAGAGTATTGGCCTAGAGTTATGAGATATGGGGCTAAAACATCATTTATGAGCAAATAGTTGTTGTTTGAGCCCCAAGGTTTGGACTTTACATGATTATCATGCTTGGGGAGGCCAGATCTATGAATGTATGGAACAGATCTGACCTCAGGAGTGAGTTTGAGTCGTTGCATGGCATGGACTCGCCGAGTCCGAAGAACAGACTCGGCGAGTAGCATGAAGATTGCCCAGTACCACTCAGCGAGTGCTCTTGCCAAGTTAAGGGATTGACTCAGTGAGTCAGGGAGATTCAGAGTGGGTTGACAGGTGGACTGAGTCAAGTTGGGACTCGCCGAGTTGTTCTTGAGACTCGGCGAGTTGAGTCGTGGAGGCCCCACAACTCATTCTAGGTAGAACTCGTCGAGCTAGGAGAATACTCGTCGTGTCAAGTGAGGATCCTAGGGAAATCAGTGTATGCGCATAGACTCGCCGAGTCGCTATAGTGCACTCGCCGAGTCCGATCAAAGTTGACCGTTGACCGTTGACCATTGACCAGTGTTGACCTATGTTGACTTGATAAGGGATAGTCAACCTTAGTTGTGAAGTGTTATTTAGAGATGTATTGTATTATAGGAGGACTATAGATCGGAAGATCGAGCACGAGTGATTTCAGGGACTTGCGAGTTACCGAGATACGCGAGGTGAGTCTTCTCACTATACATACCTTGAGTAGGTAACTAGAGTTATGTGATACAGTGTTTGTATGCTATATTTGTGTTATGTGTTGCGCTGCATTATTCTTTGTGATTTATGATGTGCATGTTTACAGAGTTAGAACCTGAGGGTTCACAGAGTTTGGGTGCATGGACCCACAGAGTTATAGCCTCGAGTGGCTAATATGTGTTATATGTGGTATTTTGGGGAACTCGCTAAGCTTTGTGCTTACAGTGTTTGGTGTTATTGTTTCAGGTACTAGTGACGACCGCGGGAAGGCGCCGGCTTGATCTGTACACACGCATGGGATTTATGATTTTGAGATCTTGGGATTTTTGTATTACTTGAATTGAATTCCAAACATGGTTGTTTTATGAATATCAAGTGAATTATATTTTTATAAAATTCGAAAAAAAAATTGTCTTGAAATTTACGGTGTTACATTTTTTGTCGTAATAATATTGTAATCTTATTTTTATTACCTAATTATCTGGCTTCACACTTTGTCCGAGACCATGCCAGAGAGCATTGTGCCTTAGTCTCTAAATTTTTACTTGCCTTTAATAAAAAAAATTAATATTGATTAAACATTCACTACAATACTAGCCTTGGTAAAGTAAAGGGTAGTTTTGCAGTTTTTAACCATATATATATATATATATATATATATATATATATATATATATATATATATATATATATATATATATATATATATTCCATTAAAACCATCAAAAATAGTTAACTTGGAAAAAAAATGATTTGATTATATATATATATATTCCATTCAAACCATCAAAAATAGTTAATTTGGAAAAAAAATGATTTGATTAGGAATAAAGCACAAGTAGATAAAGTGAAAAATTACCCAAAATGTAACGGTTTTTCTGTAAGTATAGCAATAATTTAGTTCTCTAACCTAATAGGCATTACAGGGTCATAATAAATACAACAACAAAGGCTTTCTCTAGTTTTTATATTATTAATCATAGGTTTAAAGGTTAATTTTGAATATTTTTATTAAAATGATCACTTTTTAATTATTTATTTAAAAGTGTAAAAAAATTATAGAAAAATTATATATTTAGCATATTTCGTTTACTTTTTGAGTTCATCATTGCCATACACTCTGTTCCCAGGTTGTAGCAAAGAAAAGAAGAGACGAGAAAAGAAAGTAAAGATAAAAAAGAAGAGAAAAAAAAAGAAAACAAAATTCGTCTTTTCTGTTTCTGAATTGAAGAGAAGTGGAAGGAAAATTAAACATTTTAATATTTCTCTACAAATCCTTCCAAATCGGAAAGAAAGTTAGGAGGGAAAGTGATCATTTCATTTCCTTCCATTTTCTTCCTTTAATGAAACTCGAGACATCAATTTCTTTTACTTTCCTCTCACTTTCACTCATTTCTTTTCTTTGCTCTCCTTAAAATGAACTCGAAAACGGGGTGATAATATAAAGTATAGATGAAAGAAAGATAAGTTGTGTTAGAAATATGGTTTAGTGGCACTTGGAAATCTGAGAATCGTGATAATCACTTTCAAATCGAAGTCTTTGGGTGGTACTCCCAAATCCTCAATTGGATAAGACTCAGATAAAATCAAAGAGAAAGAAAGAGAGAATGAGATGGTGTAATTTTCGTGAGTACCAGAAAACTGACTAAAAATTGGTTATATACATTCCTTGTCTGAAAAACTATCAAAACTGTCATATAACAGTTTTTCTCAACAGTCAAAACTGTTATAAATCCGGGTTTGGTATAAGGATTAATGCAAAGTCAAAACCGGGTCAAATATTCAAAATTTGGATTTTCTGATGCATTTTCGATCCCAGCCAGGGGCTCTGCCCCTTGGACCCCGCCAGGGGCTGCCGCCCCTTGGACCCCGCTCCCAGGGGCGCTGCCCCCGGACCCCTGTTTGTTCAGGGGTTTCGCCCTTAAATGACAGTGTACTTTGATACTTGATCAAACTTAAACAAGTGTGTACTCCACACCTTCCTTACTTGTTTAATATTTATCAAGATCATTTTTAGTCAACAAAGTAATCCCATTACACTTAAATAACATTGATGATAACAAATCACCAACAAGTTGTTACATAAATATATAACAAATAAATCACTATGTTAGTGTTTAGCCTAAATTTATTTTCTTAGAAAATTACAAGTTTTAAGATGACACTTTAGATTTTTATTGATTTTTATATACAAAAACTTTTATATAAAAACACAAAAATATATAGGTCCCAATACAACTGTATTCACGAATTCAAGAGGTTAATGTAGAGTAAACAATAATCAAAAGCAAAGGCGTTGGGTTGTAGTTAGTTGAGTCAAATTGTATCCCTTTGAGCTCCATACATCCACTTTACATCCGGATGGTAAAAATAGAAGTATACGAATGGTATATATATATATATATATATATATATATATATATATATATATATATATATATATATATATATATATATATATATATATATATATATATATATATATATAGCGAGAAAAGAGAACCACCATATTTGGCACATACAACACCACTTGCACATATAGAGAAAGTACAGGAATGGTCATACAAAGTAAAAAAATACATAGCTTTTTTTTTAAACAGCTGAGAGAAAGACTATCAAAGCACAATGCTAAAATAGGGCTGAAATAGGCTAATGTAATCACCTCCATTTCCAGTTTCAATTTAATCCAAATCAACCTTTCGGATTTTCAAAATCGGCAAACTTTAAATCAAAATCAAAACGATTAAATTATATCAATAAAATTTCCGGTTCAATTCAAACTTTGGAATTTTCAATGTCTCACTGAATTGGAATTTTCAAACAAACGACGTTCGACTGAATCCAAATCAAGGAAGTAGTGATTAAAAAATAGATTTATGAGGGATTTTAAGTGACAATAACAGAGTATGGTGATTACTGGAGATAGATGAAGAACGGATATGTGAAGAACGACCTGTAGTAGCAATCATTTTCGGTGGAGGCTTAATCAATGAAGAGACTGGTGTAGACTTGTAATCGTCTATATAGAGAGAGATGCAGAGGTAAATTTGGAAGCAATTACCTTCATAATTTCTTCGGATATTGAAAGAAACGCACGCACCCGCAAGGCTCACATTTAATATTACGAATAGTTTACATCTCCCTCTACTAAAAAGTAATTCTTTTGTCAATCTAAATAATTTGTTGCACTTGTCAATCTAGTTCTTCATTTTAAATTTACTAGTCGAATATCCGCGCGTTGTACAGAAACACCTATATAGTTGAAGTTTTTAAAAATATATGTTTTTCTTAAATATAGTAATAAAGTTGTTAAATTTGATATAATAAAGTTGTGTGTTACTTAGACCGGTTTAGAATATATTGATCCGATTTTGTCCCTCTTTGGTCCGAATTGATTCGATTTGGATCGAACTAAGTTGCGGTTTTATCGACGAAAGTTAACAAAGTTAATGTAACCGGGTTACCCGCTCCCGAAACCGGAACCTCCGGTTCCGGGACTGGTTCCAAAAATTTAAGAATTACCTAGAGCGGTTCTAGTTCCAGTTTTAACTTTCTAAGAACCGCCTGTTCCGGTTCTCGCCAAATGAAACGAATACCCGTCTATGCTCGTCCCTAACTGAGTTGATCGGTGAAGTGGACATGGTTGCAAAAAATTAGAAAATTTAGTTACTAAACTGTAACAAAAATAATACAACGTTTAAAATCAATTTTTTTTTTTAATCACTATGTTTTTTATACTTGTTTTAGTATCAATAATTGTGAAATTATAGTACATTGCTTATGTCGCATCAATGACATCTTTAGGATTTAGAATTTATAATACTTTTTTTATCCTATGAAATTGTATTTTGTTTATATGATATTAGAGTAAATTACTGAAATTGTCCTAATGATTTAGTCAAAACTGCACGTTTGGTCGCTAACTTTTTTTTGCACTCGGATCGTCCCTATGGTTTGATTTTGTTGCGTTTTTCGTTCATGTGGTTTGATTTTATTGCATTTTTCGTCCCTTACGTACATAAAGTTAGAGACCAAAAATGCAACTTTTACCAAACCATAGGGACGAAAAACGCAACAAAAACAAACCACAAGGACGATCCAAGTGCAAAAAAAAAAATTACGGACCAAACATGCAATTTTAATCAAACCACAGGGACGATTTCAATAATTTACTCATAATATTAATGTAGGCTCAACAGATAAATCTCAATGATGTAATAGAATGCTTTTGCTATGGGCTTCGGCCCAACTATAAAAACAGAATTGAAGCCGAGTTCTTAGAATTACAATAGGAAAACCAAACGTCATAACGTTTCTTGTTAAAAAAAAAAAAAAAAAATCTTTGCGTACATTTCTAACCTAAAAATATTATGAGACAGAATATACAAATCACCACCAATCCAAAAAGAAAAGCTCCAGTTTATGATAAGTTCATGATATGAGAGAATCAATTTTATTGACGAGAAAATTGAATCGATTTATAAAATGAAGAAGAAGATATGCGTCACCTCCAAACAGTCTCATTTGCATCAGTGAAAATGGCATTGTGATGTTCTATCAGACATTGTAAAACCTTTATGCCGTTGAAGTCAATTCGCACCCCAAATCAATGTCTTTTTTTTTGGTACATCTAAGGTCCCTAAGCTTTTAAATTCTGTACCGAAAACATCAAAGGTTGAAGGCTTGAAGCACATGTGATTCCAACCTAGGACCACTATATGTTGAGAGTTTATTTAGCATTTAAACTTTAAACCCGATAAGTATCGTAAATTTCTTGTCTGAATCCAAATAGTTGGTTTCTTGTGTATACTTAGTATTGAAATGATGGCATCTCGAATTTTGATTTGTTATTTATTCTAAATTAAAGTCAAAATTAAGAATAAAAAGTGCTTTCTTCTCTTCACATATCTACCATAAAATGTTCTGTTCTTTATCATTAAATCGGCTATCCCGGCGGAAAGCATATACAAATGCAGAGGACAAAAAAAAAAAAAAAAAGTCTACCCGGGGGGAGAGAGAGAGAGAGTATGGCATTTTGTCGTGTCTTAATTCAAAGGTATTTTAGTATTTAGAATTGATTGGTAGCACCCGTTGGATTGCAATTGCAATTTATATTGTAAACGACCAAGAATTGGATTGAATACAGAATATTAACAAATGATAAGTACTTGTTATAATATATGTTGCGTGAAAGCCAAGGTGATGCCTTATCTAGATCTTGTTGATTAGAGCTAGTATTTTGAAACATGTGTAAATTTGGGTGCACATCATTTACGAGTCCATATGTTTGATTGTACATCACAATTTTGATATGATCCGGTGTGATTGTGTATCCAATCAAGTGTGGATATATATGTATATCGTTTGTGGATTTTAATTTAGGACATGCATTGCATTCATATTGGCATATTGCTAAAGTTGTCATCTATTAATCATCTTGTTAGTTGATTCTTTTTTGTTGGTCATAGTTTCTCGTAGAGATAGTGTAACAAAAGTAATCAAGGAAAAACAATAAAATCAACACAAAAATTTAATATGGTTCAACCACTGTGACCTATGCTACAATGTCTAGTCTAAGCATTTTTGTTTCAATGTTCATCCAGGTATGTGAAAGATTTTTAAAGTTGTAAAATATAGTCTTACTCTTATAGAATATGTAGCTCTCATGGATGAAAACATTGGTCGAGGGGTTGAGTGATCAGCTCAATACTGTACACACACATCGGGCTTAGTGTTTGATTATCTGGTGAAACCTATGTTTGTGGTGTATGTGATCACTCAGGTTGTCGAAAAGCTAGTTGATCATTTAAAAGATAGTTTTTTATATGAAAAACTAGCTGATAACTAAAAAACTAATGAATAAAAAATGATGTTTAGGCTGTGTTTGACGTGCCACAACTAGCTGAAAAGCTAGTTTATTTTTTGAGCGTTTTTAAATTATCATGTTTGGCAAGCCAAAAAGCAGTTTATATGCTAGCTTATAAACTAGCTTTTTAAGAGTTTTTTTAAAATTTTCCAAATATACCCCTTAATTAATTATAAAATCACATTCTTTTAAATGTCTTTTTATGTAATTTCATATTTTTCAGTTAGCTTTTCAGCTAATTTTACCAAATATCATTTTTTATCAACTAATTTTTCACCTATCAATTAGTTTTTTATTTAATAGCGATTTTTTATTTAATAGCTAGTTTTTCAACTAATACGTCAAACATAACCTTAATAAAACTAACTGATAAGCTAGTTGAAATATATCAAATGACGTAAAAAGATACTTAGAATAATATGTTTTCTATAATTAATTATGGATATATTTGGAAATTTTTACAAAACCTCTTGAAAAACAAGTCTAAATAAATTTTTATAAAACAACTTTATAAACTATTTTTTAACTTGTTAAACATGACAAATTAATTATACTCGAAAAATAAGCTAGTTTGACACACCAAAAAAAAAACCCTTAGATTGCAATAAATGAACGAATTTGTGTGTGATAAACCTAATCCTTATACACATACACAGTAGGGGATGGAAATTATTGCTATTACATGAGTCAATAATTGGCGTAGAAATTTGTTGGGGATATTAGATTTTCTTTTTGGTGGTTGGACCCCAATCTTAGGAGAGGGTCTTGACACATGAGAATGTCTTCATTTGAGATCGATCGTACAAGTGTGAAAGGATATATATATGCCATCACTTCACTTCTCAAAGTTTTAAATTGAATCTTTATTTTATTATTTCATTAACTAAATATATAGAAAAAAGGCATATCCTGAAGAAAGTTGCAAAGTATCTTAACCACATAACAAGGACCCCAAACATCTTAATCCATTGTAGGCGACATCACATAAAAATAAGATGTTTGGAAAGAGATTGAATATTGTTGGATGAAGAGTTGAAGATTATCTATTATTATTATTCAAGTTTGTCCAAAAATGTAGGTTGATTAGTAGAAGCCAAAAGTCTAGCCCACATCCTATCCGTCAACTTAACAACATTTGTAGCCTCCGTCACTCGCTGCAATTATAATTATAAATTATAAATATTAATTGGCAATAATAATAATGTAAATATGACATCAGAGTAAGAGTTGCTTGATTACCTGTATTGGAATATATGCATGTCTGCTGTTGACAGGTCCAACTGTAAAACCAGAGAACCCTGCCATGGCCCCATGAACTGCACTTTGAGCAAGAAGTGTACAATAGATATTATCATATGCATTGCTTGGAACAGCCCGTATCATGTATGTTGGATCTGCAAGGGTACAATCGTCATTTCATCTCATCCACCCACTCTACCCCCCAAAATATATATATATATATATATATATATATATATATATATATATATATATATATATATCATTCGTATTCAAGTGTGTACCTATATATTTCATGTTTATGGCCATTTTCTTGTCGGTTGCAAAATGGTTTTTAATTTTGTGAGTCAACCATTGACCAATATCAGTAAGCAGTTTATTTCCAGATGCATCTCTCTCTTCAACTGCATTCACACCATCAGAAACATATTCTTGACCTGCGCCTTCAGCAACCACAATCACCACATGCCCGTTCTCTTTGAGTCTCTGTTGAATGAACTCAAAAAGACCACCTTGCCCTTCTAGATAGAATGGAGACTCTGGAATCAAGCAGCAATCCTGTTTTACAATTACAATAATATCCATAACACCTATTAATTATATTGCATTACAGATTAATAAAACTAATAATATTACAAATTTGTTATTTAGTTACCACATCTCGACTTGCCAGCGTGGCAAACATGGCAATGAATCCTGAAAAAGGTCAAACAAGTTTGGAAGAATCAATATCATGAGTGTGTATACATATATATATATATATATATATATATATATGTGTGTGTGTGTGTGTGTGTGTGTGTGTGTATGAAGATAGATACTTGCCACTGTATCGACCCATGAGTTTGACTATTCCAACTCCATTTTCAACACTTTCCACTTCCACATGTGCAGCATTTATTGCTCTTTGAGCTTCCTCTACAGCAGTATCAAACCCAAAAGATTTGTCGATTACCTGAAAACAATTATGTAATATTATTATTATTATTATTATTAACCTCCATTTTAATAAAAGAATGAAAAAAAAGAAATGGTTTAAATAACTTACAGCAATATCATTATCAATTGTTTTGGGGATCCCAGCTACTGCCACGTGAAGGCGACGCCTTTCAACTTCCTTTCAGAAAATAACAAAAATAAATTCTTTTTTTTTTCAAATTAAATCCTGTATGGGTGAAGTGTCTGAATGGATAATGATGTATGTTGAGAAAAGTGTTGTATAAATATATAGGTTTGTTTCTTTTCCAGACCTGAATAAATAGTCTGAATCAGACTAAACGACCATTTTACCCTTACGTTATAGCGTGATAGGGAAAACGAAGGTCAAATAGGTAAAGGTTTAGTGTCTTAATACATAAAGACAGGTTTTTTGGAAGTCAAAAAAGAAACAACCATGTATAGCTGTCCACATTAAGTGCTTAACCTATTAAGCACATTAAGTGAAAAAAGAAACAACCCCTTTATAAAGAAATTGAAAAAGAACATAATCGTCAAAAAAAGCAATCACCTTGTAAATGGCAGCTGCTCCTTTTTGAGTGCCATCACCACCAATTATGTAAACCTAAAAGTAAAACACCAAGATTTTATAAAACTTTTCTTGAAAAAGATCAAATTTGTTGTTGTAAAGGGAAATAAAATAACAATAACAATATAACATGAACCTGATTTATCCCACGATCCTGGATGTTATCAACAATCTTGTTTGTATCATGACCACCTCTTGAAGTCTGAAGAATAGTTCCACCACGTTTATGAATATCATTCACAATTTTTGGAGTCAATTCCATGGTGTTTCTTGAATAGAAACCCCTATATCCTCCCTCAATCCCAAGTACATTATTAACACCATACATAAAATTCAACCCACATACAATCTCCCTGATGACTGTGTTGATCCCTGGGCATAATCCGCCACATGTCACAATACAAGCACGTACTTCCTCTGGCTTGAAATAAACCTAATGTTTTATAAAATTTCTTAGACCAATATGAACTAATAATGTGTGATGTTATATGAAAACTAGCTTAAACAAATCATCACATATTACCTTTTCACGAGGTCCTGCACGCCTAAAGTGCAATCCTCTTGGACTGCCTTTCTGAACAACAATCTGCAATTAGATGTCAAGGTTTAAGAACAAATTAGATTTCATGGTGAAAAGGGATGTGTCTATGTCACTATGTGGAATGGTTTTAGAGAAATAGTTTATGTACTTGGTGTGCTACAACATCTTCTGAACTAACAAAAGTATTCCTGTGGAAAAGAGTGATAATTCATTTAGTAAGTTGCAAAAGTAGGCATGTATTGTAAAAGATTAGTGCACAAGTTATGGTTATAACTTTATAAGCATAACATTAAAGATCTTGAAAGAAGGAAAAACTTACTTAACTATTGCATAGGCTTGGCTGTACTCTAAAGGATTTGGATATGTCTGCAAGAAAAAATATTAAAATAAAGATTATCAAAAACCAAGTGAGAAAAGAGTCTTATTTAGTTTAAAATGACAAATGTCTTCAGGTTCACGAAATTTTTTTACAGAAAGATGTATCTTTGATCTTCGTAGATTTTGGAAAATGGTTAGGATCGGAACTAAGGGATCATATATGAAGGCTAAAGGATAAAGTACATTAGGTGATTTCCTTTGTTCTATATAAATATACATCAATACGCATACATACATATATGCACACGCAAAAATGAATCAACTTCATTAACATGCCGCTCTCAATCAAACTTGGACTACTCCCAAAAAGGTAAATTTGATTCTTCAGGGTAAGAATGGTGGATTCAAGTTCCAAATAAATAGGATTCCATCACTAAGGCGGATACAGAGATTTTCTTGTTGGTATCATATCTTGCTGATCATCATTTTTTTAGAACATAAATAATTTCAAAACTGAGAACTTGTTTGATTGACTTGGAAAGCGAAACAGAGATGTAAAATACCGGTAAATCAGGTAGGAAGTTCGTCAAGTGAGGAACATCTTCGAGGACGAAACCTTCATCATCATCGTCATCGGTCGAAGTGTTACCCAGATTCGAAGTTTGAGCTCTAGTAGGGTAATAACCGGTGATTAAGGAGTTCCTGGAGTATATTTGCGGTTTAGAAGTGAAATTGGTGAAAAAGAGAAGGGGCTTGTGGAATCTGGGAGAAAATGGTAGCGTTTTAGTGAGAGAAAGCTGAAGATTTGGAGAAGAAGCCAGTGAAAGATCCATTGATAGTATTATTTTTGACTGAATGAATGAATAAATCAAATGCTTTTTCCAAGAGATTTTGGGCGGAGAGACGAGTATATGCAGGTTGAAGTTAGTCTTGGGAACGGCGACGGTCAAATTCGATACAAAATTTTGAGCGAATATATGAATCACCGTCTAAATTTGGACACAAAGTCTTTCTAAAAAGGTAATTTTAAGAGGTGTTTATCTTTTTTACTTTTAACTTTTTTTAAAAGTTAAAAATTAATAAAGTTGTTTGGTAAAGATAAATTGGCCAGAGAAAAGATAAAAAAATTTATCTTTTTGTTTTAAAAATCATGAAAGGCACGTCAAATATATTTTAAACTTCTATCTTTTAGAAAAAGTTTTTTTATAAAAGATCTTTTTATAAAAATAATTTTTATGTTTAAAAAGCAATTCCAATCACACCCTTAGTCTTTATGTTTTCACATCATATTCTTTTAGCTTAAATTTTATTGGGCTGAGCCCGAGCTTGATTTTCAAAGCTCGAGTTCGGTTTCTGGAGGATTTAAAGTATTCGGGTTTCAGTTATTCACAATGCATTAAACTTCATAAAGTTCAATAAATTATCACATCATCTTTCTAAATCCATGCAATTCTATTATTTTTTTTCTCTACAATGCATTCAACTATACAAAGTCCAATAGAATGTTACAAAATGTAATTTATAATAAATATTTAAGAATTAAGAATTTCCATTTTTCCCATTAAAGAGCTCAATGGTCCAAATACATTGAATGCTAATATGACATCTCATAATTGTAGAGTTTTATCCATTGAATGACATATAGATTTTCCACCTCATTAACTCTCCAATTGAGCTAACCATTGTGGATGCCCTAAGTATAAACAAGCTTAAGTCCAGCACGAGCCCGTCTCGATAATAGTCAAATATCAAGCTCGTTTGTGTTTTTAAGTTCGTTAAAAGACTCGTTTATCATTATTTAATATTAGATATTAAATTATAATTTAATATATAAAATTAAAAATAAAAATTATATTATATAAATTTGCATAGGTTCCTTTAGGCTCACGAGCCTAATCGAGCTCAGTAAATGAAGCTCAGACTTGGTCTCCTTTAATAAATGAGACTAAAACTAAGTCCGAGCTCGTTTAACTCAAACTTGGGTTAAATTTTTAATAAGTTGATCCCAAATAGCTCATACGACTCATTTAAACATATTCATTCTTCTAATATAAAGTTATATTTAGTTTATGATATAGTAGGCATAATCGACTCAATGTGTCCAACACATATCAGATTATTGGATTGAAAGTTTAAATCATATTAATTAAAAGAATATAAAACAAAAAATATATATCATATGTGACATAATAACCAATTTATAAGTTTATTATGTAGTTTTCGAAAATGGCATCGCAAACTAACATTAAGCTCACAAAGTAACTCTATGATATACTCGGAAGGATATCACATAACACTTTCCGTTTAAGATTTTGTTCATGCCACGCCAAACACATCGTTCCATGTTGGATGAAAAACTTTTCATTCTTCAAGCTAAATCTCAACATCCTGCTTGAAGGAATCTAACATGACATATATGCATTCTCTCCAACTTACAATCCATTAATTGACCTCAATGCAAACATCACTTGTATTCATCACATCAAGTCTCATGTCTTACTAGTGCATAAAAAGGTTCCATGCTTGAACATATGTTTTCGTACTCTAAGAATGAAGAATAGGAACGATATTATTCTTGAATGCAAGTAGTTTGAAACAAGTGGGGTGTTTGCATATCATTATGGTTGCAAGCATTCATTATTACTAAATTATAAAATAAAATGAAAGTTAAAAGTTCTCAAAACTACTTGATTTTGCTTTTGGATTTAATAGTTTTTTGTTTAAAATGAATACCTTAAGCGTGTACTTCCCAAAAAAAATTATTTAGTTCAAAAATTTTCTCAAAAGCTAAAATCTCGTTCTCAACACATCCTATCATCAAAAATTATGTATGGAATTAGACTTTTAGAAGCACTTCAACCCAAATCTAAATACAATCTCACATCAGGCATTCTTGTATGGAAGACAAGATAGACATCCGAACTTCATTTGTGATTTAATAAATAAACATTACTGAAGTTGCCAAAAGATTTTGTAATTAAACATGAGATAATGAATTTGTCAATAATTTCACACATCATATAAAAAAGGGTACACTAAAAATCAAACAAGTTGGTATAACTAAACCAGCAAAAACGTGGGTACATAATTGCATGCGGAATTTAGTTAACAAAGGCATATGTTTCAACCTCATTGACTCCTTTCAAGAGACATCTTCTATATCATGTATGTAGGATAATTTTGTTAAATAGCAACTAACTATCAAAAATTTCCAATAAAGTCCCAAAACTATTTTTTTTTACGTCTAACATACCATCAATTATGGGTATATTCATTAAACTTTGAAAAAAATGACCATAACGCATGTGATATACCCATGTGTTATGCGTATTAATTTGTGATGTAATATTTATATGGAAATATATATTATAGTTGAACAACACACCCATGTCATGTGTTTAGCATATTAATTCTTGGAATTACATCACAAACTGCTTTCTGTACAACACGCTCTAAGCCAGTACCTTAAATAGTAGATAGCTGGCAAGAGTTCTAAAGACAAAAATGATCAATCATATGTTGAATAACATCTGCCCCATCTGTATGCAGGTTATCATCTTTTACCTACATCCAATAAGGGCATAAAAGTAAACTTACTATTTGTTTGCTTGTAAAATTTCTTTGTTTTTAAGCTTAGCTTACAAGATAAGAAAAAAACAAAAAAAAAAAAGTAGTACCTGAATAACACTATGAGCAGAAAACCTGGATCTACTATTGTGAAAGCTCACATCTACTTTTTCCCATGATACACGAGAAAGACCAGTCACCAGTTCCTCTGTACCACAAAACAAACCTTAGTTTAATTAGGACAAATGAAAAACTTCTCAAACATCAATGATTAACTCTTGTATGGGTAAAAGTGTTGTATACATAATTACATATAGTCTGTTTGTGGACTGAATAAACCTTCTGAATGATACTAAATGACCATTTTAGCCCTTACTTCATAAAAATCACAAGATTCATCAATTTTAACTCGAGAGGAATTGGGAGGAAAATTGAACAAGGGCAAATAGATAAAGGGGTTCGTGTCTTAATACATTAAGCCAGGTTTTTTTACTTTAACCCATTCAGTCATTTTGTCCACATTATGGGTAAAGCAACTGAATGGATAATGTCATGATGATGTTTGACCGGATAAAGTGTTGTATACATCTAGTCTGTTTCTTTTATTTATGGGCTGAACAAACTACTAAATGACCATTTTACCCTTGCATTCAAAAAAAAAAAAAAAAATCCACGTTATTCATCAATTTTAACGTGAGAGGAGTTGGGAGGAAAAGGAATCAGGGCAAATAGGTGAAGGTCAGTGTCTTAACTCTTAATAGATTAAGAAACTTTTTTGGCTTAACCCATTAATTTGTGTCTAGATTAAGTAAAAAAGAAACAGCCATATGTCCAGATTAAGGGGTTAACCCATTAAGTTCATTAAGTCGAAAAGAAACATCCCCAAAAACAAACCTTCCACATCATCCGAATTATCGCCACTTGTCAAATCCGGCTCAAAATCATATGCCTTGCAGCGTTCTTCGTACACGACATGAGGATACTTTTCATTTACAGAGTCCTCCCACTACAACCACAATATCAAATATATCAAATACTAACAATTAAAAATGTACACTGATGTATTTACAAAAAATATTAAAGCTTATGATGTATGTACCTTTGGTAATTCTATGTTACGCCTAATTGATGAAGTTCTCCAGCCAACAATATCTAATTTTGTTAGTTAGGGAAAACCAAGGGAAGTAAAGAATGAATCACATATTTTGGTTCCTCAATCATTAAATCACAACTTTGGTCCCAAAAGTAATTAGCTTGCAATTTTGGTCCTGATTTTGACGTTTCGTAACAATTTTGGTCCCTCAATCGTTAAATCTAGCTCGTTAGTTGTTAGGTATTTTTTTAAATGACCATTTAGCCCTTGGACCAACCAGAAAACAAAACAGTCTACCACAGGGAACAATTTTGTAATTTTCTCCTAAATTTATTATTAAACTATTTTCAAAATAATAAGGTATTCTATTAGATTATCTTAAAAAACTACGAGTTTTTAAATAATTTTACCTTAAATGACCATTTTTTCCTTGGCCCATTAACATTTTTTGTTCATAATTTTCAATCTTGTAAAATGTAAATACTAATAGTTTAAACACGGATACAATTTGCAAAATTCAAACTTTTTAACAGATTACTACATATGAAAATTTATTGTAATGCAAATTGTATTCATTTTCAAGACATTGGTATTTACAAAATTCAAAAAATAATGAACAAAAAATGTCGGCGGGCTAAGGACAAAATGATCCTTTTTAAATGAAAAATAACTAAAAAAAACATTCCTATAAGATAATTAAAAATAAAATACATGATAATTTATAAAAAAAGTTTGATAATAAAATCAAGAGACAATTACAGATTTGGTCCCCATGGTATGCTTTTTTTTCTTCAGGTCCAAAGGGCAAAGAGGTCATTTTGATTAAAAAAAACAAACTAATTGATTAGATTTAGCGATCAAGGGACCAAATGCATCATGTAACATAAAAATATGGACCAAACTTGCAAACCGATTCCTTTTGGGACCAAAACCCAAAAAAATATCACTAAAATTGTAACGTACTCTTTTATATAATATTTTCAGCCACATTAATAGGGTGCAAAGGATACGATCATAGCCAACATTTGCGTATGTGACCCGTCTTTGGAATGAGCGTAATGCTGACCTGGATTTTGTTAAAAATATCAAAAACCAATAGAAGAAACATCTGATAATGTAAATCATTAATTAAAATTCAAAAACAGGTATGCCAAACATACATGAAATAACAATCATCATAATCCTCCAACATCCGTTTAAGTAGTGGAGGCTTTCCCTCTTCATTATCCGTAAGGAAAAGGTGCCTCCCTGTTCTTCTAAATATCCAGTGTATAATAGCTACAGCAACTTTCTCTAAAGCAGATACCCCGAAAAGAAAAGGCACCTTACAAAACAATTCCAAAACCAATTATTATATGTAAATTTTACTAAGCAAGGGTAAATTTGTAAATCTGGGAGGAACAAAAATTACCTGTTTGTTACCCCTTGAACCAAGATGAGGTGTTGCAACAGTTATAAAGTTCACTGGAATCAAACCACCTATTGTGGCTTTTGAATCCTCAGAGTCTTTAACTGATGGAGGCCTATATAATCTCCCAATAGTGTATCTTGCCACTAAACCTCCCACTGAATGTGCTACAAAAGAAATCTTGCGAAGATTTGGCTTTTGCTTAATCACTTCAAGAACCTGAAGAAATAGTAATTATATATCTGTGTGTTATAGCATCCTACCTTTGTTTCTTTCTAATACTGTAAAAGATTATGTGAAAAAAGAAGAGTCTAACCTCCTCGGATAATCGTTCACCCATTACATCTACACCATCTAATGTTTGAGATGATGCGTTCTTTTCACTGCCTACATTACACAAGCAAAATACAACTTGATAAAATATAAAGCTCAAAAGCATTTGATAATCATGAGATGATAAAAGCTTGTTCATCATGTGATATGAAAAGGGATAATGTTAACAAAAATGATCCTTACGATGAACAAATACTTTGTCTGGTAGTGACTTGACAAACTGCTCTGCTCCAAATTTCCAGTCAGCAGAACTGTAACATTGTAAAGCATTTCCATTTAGATATTAAGAATCTGCAACTTAACAAGATAATGGAATCTCCAAAGAGGGAGAAATTTGGTATGATTTCATCATGGAAAATCTATCCTAGAAAGTAAATAATAAGGCCTTAAGTGATTAATAATAAATGTATGTGTAATTGTGTATGCTTCTATAAAAGGCCAACTAAATATTTACTGTACTAAAGCAAAATCTTTTAATAGCTCATATTACATTTAAATTTTTTCATATACAGAACAAACGCATCCGCTAATATGAATTTTCATATTCATTCTACTTTCTACTTCTAGATTTCACGCATCTGAGAATTCATGCTATACGGATAAGATTCGTTGTCCATGTATTTCATTTAACATCATCGGGAATTGAAGTTTGTAGGTTATGGTAATGGAAATCTTAGTTGTAGGCAGCCAGGAAACGACTTTTCTTTTGGATTAGGATCATTGTGAAATTTAGTATGATTTTTGCGAGTATGATAATCGTGACACTAATTTCTCTTTAAACATGTTCATACAAAATTACAAATATAATCATATTAATCTGTTAACGTTATACACATTTGTATTATGGAACATGTTAATATATTATTTCATGACAGTGAGTGAAGATGGGCCCAGACCTGATATTATACTTCAAAAAACTCCAAATATCTTTGCAAACTCAACTAATCGATAAACAACTTGCCCTAATTTTACTCAGATCAGAATTAACCAGAAAAATAAGAAATCAGGAAACATGAAACATGACTAATCTCAACCTACACGGCAAACATTCTCTAAATATACGTTTAAAAAAAAAAAAAAAAATCACCGATCCAAGAAGTATCCAGTTGATAACAACATTAACAACTTATAATATTAATTGAACTGCAATACTGCATAGTTTGATCATCAATAGATATGTCTAACCTTCCAAGGATTCCATTAACCATGACGACGAGATGATCGGCGGTTGAAACATCAGATTCATGACAACTGAATATATTTTCGCCGCCAGCCGCCGCCTCTGACGAACAAATATCGCGATTTTCCATCCTTTACGCCTGCGATGCCGACTACTACAGAATGCTAGAGAATTGAACCTTCAAATTTGGAAATTGTTTAGGAGATAACACGAATTATGCAAATATACAGAAATCAAAGAGGATACGGATATATAACCGAGTGAATGTCGATAGAAAGAAATGGGAAGTCTTAACAGTGAAGGAGGAGATTGAAGAAAGACGACGTGGAGATGACGGAAGGATTTAACGGGGTTGGTTGTATTATAATGAATCCTTATCAAAATATAAATGTTCTGCCTTTTTATATTATATTTGACGGAAAAAAAAAAAAAAAAAAAAAAAGCTATAATATGATTAATATCTACTTTTCAAACCCGAATAAATCATATGATATTTTAAGCTTTATAAGATTTTATTTATTTTGTTTTTTTAACAGCAAATATAATATAATCTTAAACTACTTTTAAATCTATCTATTTTATTTTAATTTGATTCATCCAAAGCTATGAGGTTTATATTTGACAAAATGTTCAAATGTAAGAATGATATTTTGGCACCAAAAGTCATAATCTTTAACGGATAAAATTGCAAAAATGGTCCCTGTGGTTGTCAAAATTATGCAGTTTGGTCCAAAACAAAATGTTGATGCACGATTGGTCCAAAATTGGATCTTTTTTGTGTTTTTGGTCCCTGTACACTTAAAATAACTATTATGCCCTTCATATTTGAATTTTTTATTTTTTATATTTATATTATTGTTTTTAATTAGTAAAAGTCTCTCTCTCTCTCTCTCTCTCTCTCTCTCTCTCTCTCTCTCTCAAGAACACCCTCCAGGTGCTACCCTCTCAAGAACATCCAACGTATCCCACCATTATCATTTACCACCACGATCGCCTACTACCATTTTCGTTCACTACCACCATCCGCCTTTCATCATCGCCGTTTACCACCACCATCCACCTGCTACCATCGTTGTTCTCCACCATCCCCTTAAGAACACACACAATCATTCTTTCTCACTCCTCCTGCCATTATCTCCATTCGTCACCACCGTTCGTCGCCGACTCCCCGACCACCTCCATCTCCCCCACCATCACCTCTCCTTCCCTAACCTGATAACCATTCGCCACCACCATTCACCTGAAAATTCAAACCAAAACGTCAAAAAAATTGACGGATTTAAAGAAAATGGTGGATGTTGAACCACAGATCCATCTTTCTCCAGTGGCGGTCTTGAACCACAAAATTGTTCTATGCATTGAAATGTGGATTGATGTCGATTTTGTTATCGAATGGCCGATGTTGCAAAAGGTAGCTTGAAGGGAACAAGTGAGGTTGATGATGGCAACGCAATTAGAGCAAAAGAGAGTTGAGGGCCAGGGTTCTACTTCACCGACCTCCTTCTCCCAGATCAACTTCTACTTCTTTCGAACAAGATGAGGATAAGAGGATACGAAGTCAATTTAAGTATATTTCAAGGATCTGAGATTGAAATTGCCCTCCTAATTCGAGCTAAAATCAAACAATGGTGTAGAAATCGAGCAACCGTGGAGAACGTGACGTCGATCGATGGTGGTGATAGTCCAGTTGTTCTGGGTGGTCGATGACGGCGAATTTAGGGTTCTTCAGCTGAATCTTTCACTTGATTTTGTGATTCCAGTTGTTCGAGCCTAAGTTTGTTAATGACATCTAGATGTCTCGCCGTCGTATCATGTATCTTGTTGTGGATCTCGCAATGGAAGCCGCCACCGGAGCTAGGGTAACAGAGTCGTCGTTGGAGTGGTGGTGATGGTGGTCTTATTTTAGGGTGTGGTGGGGTGTGACTTAATTGGAATGGGTGGTCCGATGATGGTGTTGAGAGAGAGAGAGAGAGAGAGAGAGAGTTTATTTTGTTTTTGTTTTTTATTTTATTATAAGAATAAAAAAATAAAAACATTAAATTAAAATATAATTATTTAAAGGGCATATTAGTCATTTTAGGTGGGATGTGGACCAAAAACACAAGAAAATACAACCATATGGACCAAAACCATACAAGATATCTAAAATTGGACCAGTGGTGCACCAACATTTCGTTTTGGACCAAAACTACATAATTTTGCCAGGAATATTTTTGCAATTTTGTCATCTTTAACGCCTTCCTGTTACATTGGACGGATAGCAAATTGCTGAATAGTTCATGTCGACAAAATACACAAATGGTCCCCAATTTTACTACAACTTTTTACTTTTAGTCTCATGAGAAACTCATTCCAATTTCCATCCCTTCTAAAAGGAGGTGGCGATATGTCTTAAATTTGGTTCGAATTAATTTGTATAATTATATAGCTTCAAGTATCACTCTAATCCAGCCTAACATATTAAATAAATTGGTTGACAATAGGTTTACACATCTATCTCTTTCCAAGTCTAATAAATAAAATTAACCATGAAATTGATCCATTTAATTTCAAAACAAAAATAAAATAAAAAATATTACATCCAGTTAAACAATTCATAGGACCAAATAATTGTTCAAAATTATAAAATGATATATCAATTAGTCAAATTAAGTTACCGGTTTACTAATGAACAAACAATATCGCAAGTTTAAGAGTAATGGTTTTTTTATACTTCTTAGATACCAAATGATTAAATATTTATATTATAAATAAATATATGGAGGGTTGAAATTAGATCAGAAATTTTAACCACATCCCAACTTATTCAATTAAATGATTACACGTTTGGCATGTTTGATTAAGTTATTTCATACCTATTTTGTCATATATAGCCTAGCTTTGCAAAGAAACTATTCACTGTTTGTTCAAGAAAATTTTAAGGTCTAAAACTATTAATTGCTACTTGGATAAACTATAAAATGGTTTATTAGGGGGATTGTTTGTAAAATTCAAAAAGAAGAGGCACTAATAGCGTTATTATATAATTCTTTAGTGGGAAATTTATGAAGAAGGGAAATGTTGATAAATCTAGTAAAGGGAAGGTAGGATGGTGTAAGGTAGGTCATTTTATGACTTGGACGATATGTGTTGGATGATAGTGAGTCGTGAAAGTTAGAAGTTTCAAGCTTTGAGGTGTAAATGTGTAAATAGGTAAAACACGCAAAGAAACTTGCGCTATGGAAAATGGAGTGGAGTTCGGCATCAACCTTTTCCTAAATAAAGCATTATGACATGAAGATGATGTCCAAAACTATAAAGACACAACATTCTTTGATTTCAAACATAAAAATTATTCTAAACTCATCATGTTTTAACATACCATGTCACAATCCACAAATGTCTTTGTTTTTAAACATCAAAATCATCTGAAAAATAAATGCCTTAAAGGAAAAATGACGAAAGAAAATAAGAAGGTGCCACAAGGAATTATGTGTCTTGGAAGTAATACATATCGACATTTATGAATCTTTTTCTTGCGGGTATAAATGTACATAAATCTTTCATTACCTTTTATATATGATTCACGATATATTTTAGCTTGTCGTTACGACGATAAAATATAGATCAATTTTGTGTAAAAAGTGGTTCAAATCTAGAGACTGTGAGATATGATCTATCAAACTAGAAACTTATCTTGTTGTGAAAACAATGAGAAAAGCAAGAATGGTGAGAAAAAAGCAAAAAAAAAATGCCAATTGTGATTATATGAACGGAAGATGAAAACAACGGCTAAAGGTTAAAAAATAATTTTAAATTGATTGAATTGTTTAACTGGAAAATTCAGGGCCCAATTTTCTGCTCATATTTTTTTAGAGGGTGTTTGGAATATTTTTTAAATGAATTTTATTTTTTAATTTTTCTAAAAAGTTATAAAAATATTTAGAAGATGTAAAATTTCTTTTCAAAATAAGGAAAAAAAATGAGTTTTCAAAAGTCAAGAAAGTGTGATTTTTTGTAACTTTTGGATTTTTAAAGTTAACTCACACTTAAAAGTCAAAAAATACTACCCAAACATTTTTTAAAACCCACTTTTGACTTTTGTTTCCTCAAAAGAACTTTTAAACTTAAAAAGTAATATCCCAAACACCCCCTTAATATATACAAGAAGAATTTAATTTATGAAATTAGGTGTAAAACACATGCAATATTTGGGTTAATTAAAAAATCAAATATAACTGTCTAAATATTTAAGAATTTTAGATTTATAAAAAAATAAGAAAAACAATGAATTATTAAAAAAATATATTTTAAAATTTTAAATAAATAAACTAATGAATTTTAATTTGATTATGTTGAAATAAAATGGTGAGTCTATTAATGAAATTGATTTTCATTTATTACTATATTTATTATAATTATCATACTGTGAAATTTATTAAAATAACGTTTTGGTCCAAAAACGTTTGGGCTAACGCCACAAGTCCAAAGTTTTCATTTTCTTGCGTCTTTGGTCCAAAGGGTTAACTTCCGTTTATTTCCTTCTGTTAAGTTATGTTTGATTGGTCAAATTAGGGGTATTTTGGTCATTCCTTTATTTATGCCCCTTATTTTATATTAATAAAAGAGTCATATAAGAACGAATCTGAATCCCTCTTTGTTGTCGCTCTTCGATGTCTTGCATCTTCTTCAACAAATGGATCGTCTTCGATGTCTTCAAGAAATCAAAATCAAAAATGGTGCTTTGTTTTTGTAGTAAAATGGCCATAGTTCGCATTGCATGAACTGACAAAAATCTAGGTAGACGCTTTTGGGAATGCCCTACTGATGTACGCAAAGTTTTTTTTTTTGGATTTCAACATAAATCTCCCATTACATGTTATGATCTTCTTTTGTTTCTTTAATTTTGAAGGGATCCAAATGTCGATTTATTGGGTGATTTGATGGTCCAATGTGTGCACATTCAAAAGCTATAATACCTGGGCTGCTGAGGTCAATTAACAAGTTGAAGTCACAAAACACAAGACTCAAGTGTTACCTGTTATGCAGTTGGATGTTGTTTGTGTCTGTGTTGGTTTATAAGAAGTATATTGTAGTGTAATGGTTTAGGTGGTTTCTAAGAAGTAGATTTAAGTGTAATGGTTTGGGTAGTGTTTTAATGTTTTGGGTAGTATCTTGTTTAAGCAATGTAATCTTTTGGGTAGTACTTTGTGGTAGTCTTTTGTGGTTAAAATGTAAGCAATATAAGACATGTTTTGCAAGAATCTATCAATGGTAATTAAATTTGGTATGCACATTTTGACCATTCTATTTTGTTTGTGGTTTACACATCATCAATGACAATTGTATGTTTTGTTTAAAAGGGTACATTGGTCAAGTTCTACAACATGAAATTATACATGAGAATAACATCAAGACATTAAACATAACATAAGCCATTACATCAAATCCAGTCTAAATTGTTCCCATACAACACAAGGGTACACTATCAAGTACTAAAAATAACATCCAAATTGCTTAAACCCCGAAACACATAAAGTACTAAACATACAATACACATAAACATAACATTATCCCAAAAAGACACTTATACCCCTACATACATCAAAATCCATTGAATCCCATCACTTACCCCATTGACCTTTGCAAGTTATAACATTGTGTCCGTTATTTTTACACTTGCTGAAAGTTACTTTGATAAACTTTCGTGTAAGCTTTCCACTCCCACTAGCAACATGGCTTTGACTCCAACTCCCACTAGCACCATTGTCTCCCTTCTTCTGGATTTTTTCCTCAACATATTGCCTCCTCTTTTTCTTGGGCCTTCCAGACTAATTATGGTGTAGAGGAGGGGTGATTTTAATTGGGCATTCACTTATAGGCCACATTGCTCGACCTTTAATAGGCTCTACCTTATACACATAAGCTACTTTCCATGTTTCTAGCCAGTGCACCCTATAGGCATAAGTGTGCAACTCTCCAACTTCCTCACCATTATCTGCTTTGTTATTTAGCACTGCAATGACATGTTTACAAGAGAGTCCTATTAATTCCCACTTCCTGCAACTACATAGTCTTTCAACAATGTCAACAACATTTTGATCCTGTCATGGCCCTTGCACTTGGTATTTATCTAAACCACTCCACCTAGTTGTGTACTAAGAAGCTCGATTAACATTTTTCTCCATGATCTTTGTTGCAAATGGGGTTAGTGGACCAACATACTTGTTTTTCACCTTTATGACATTGCATATTCTTTTCATCATATACTCCTTAATGTATTCCAAGCAGGTTATCAATGGCTTGTCCCTTCCCTCAATCAATTTGTTATTAAAAACTTCACAAAGATTATTCAGAAGCATATCTGAAACTGCTCTACCTGAAAACACCACAATAATGTCAGGATCAAACATATACCAAGAAATACTACAACAAAAGGGTAAATTTGGAAGATGAAGTATATCCCTATAAAGTGACTTCTATCCTAGTGTTGTGGGGGAATCTGCTTCAACCAATTATAAGCTTATATATCATATGAGTTGAGTTCCTTCATCCTATGATTGAACTCTGGTACTGTTTGTAGCTGTATCATACTTTCCCAAGTGTTCTTTGTACTCATTAGTTCTCCTTGTTTTTCTCATATTGTCATGTATATACTTGAGAAAAAACTTGTGCTCAGCACATGGGAACAACTGAGAAATGGCAGCCTGTAACCCCTGTAAAGGAATTAAAACATAGTTAGTATAGTACATCCAAATATGTCAAATATAAACAACAAATTACAAAACTTTTGGCTATCACTTATAAATGTGAAGTTTTAGTTTGCATATAGGTCCAGATCTTCTCCAATACACTTAAGAAACCATTTCCAACTGTCAGTGTTCTCAGTCTCATTAACAACATAAGCTAGGGGATATATTCTATTGTTGGAGTCTACCCCACCTGTAGTTAAAATTTGTCCTGGGAAAGGGCCCTTCATAAATGCCCTATCAAAACCTAGAAAATCCCTCAGGCAAGCTCTAAACCCCTTCTTCATTCCACTCAGACACGCATACATCCTTTTAAACCTTCTTGAGGTAGCACTTAGGTTGGGTTCTGAATCAAACTCTAACTTCACAGTGGTTTCTGGATTAGTAAACTGCAACTCCATGACGTAATCTTTGAGAACATCATACTGCTATTTGTAATCACCCTGGACAAGTTTTTTTGCAATAGATTTGGCCCTGAATACCTTGTGAATAGAGAATACAACTTGATATTCCTTTTTAAGTTGTTCTTGAAGAGCTCTGACTAGGATTGTTGGGTTGGATTCAATCTGGTCCATTATCTATTTCGAGATAAACTTTGTGGTTGCAGATCTTACTTTTCTTGTCTGGAGGCATCTATGTTCATGGTCGTAAGTTTTTATGAACTAAGTACTAGTTACATATGACCTAGAACCTTGTATCACCCAATGATAAGGGGTAGGTTCACCCACATGACCATCATTAAAGGATAGAGTTCCTTTACAAAGTACCCTTAACCTCATTTTGTCGTTTTTTCACAAAGAATATATTCCTTCTTGTTTCCAGTGCATGCAATTGTATATTTTCCTTTCACTCCTTACTTTTATATTTTTGTCCTATCGTAAAAGTTACCTTGTGTGTCTCACCTTGAGAGCACCTTGTCTCCTTCCCTAATTCCTTTATTACAGCTCTTCTTTTCCTATCTATATCAAAACCCTCATCCAGTGAATCCCATTGATCATTATCTATAACGTCCAATTCTTCATTGACCTCGTCACTCTCATTATCTATATGCCTTGATAATCTTTTTTCAAGAAATTCCGCTTAAAGATCTAGATTCATGTAAAAATCCCTCATATCTACTTATACATCAGAGATTATATTGTCTTCATCCACCCATAAATCATTATCATCAGTATCCTCACTCTAATCACTTATTTCATGATTCTCTTCATCAGTCTTTGTCTTGTCTTCACTTCCATCATCAACTGCAAAATCTCTCATCTCTACATTCTCATCATTCATTTCATTTCTTTCATGATTCTCTTCTTCATTGACTTCCTTATTAATTGCATTGTCCTCGCCTTCATGAACCTCATCATCTACATTTTGTTCAATAGACTGTAAAATTTGTTGGTACAACCCAAGATCAAAGTCATTAGTTGCCTCATCAAATTCATTAAATCCATGGTCAATATCATTGGTTTCCTCATCAAATTCATTAAATCACTAGTCAATATCATTAGATGCATCATCCTTATTCCCACCAATCCTATCAACGCCAACATCATCCATGACCAATTTCTTAATACATGATGACAATGGTTTGTCCTTGATAAATTCCCTTTTTCTTAGTATATTCAGGGGATATCGGCAAGGCTAAAGCAGCTTCATTTGCTATCACAGGAGGTATGCATGTTTGTGGCATGCCACTGGGTTGATTATTAGTTAAAGGGGTTTGATGTTCCTCAATCTCCTTTAATTGCTCAATAATAACTTTTCTTACAGGTTTAGGAGTCATAAAGTAAGTAAGCAAGTTAGTAATACCATGTTCGGTGTAAACCCTTATCAGTTTATGCTCCTTCACATACTGGGCAAGACTAAGGACATCATCACCATTTCCTAGGGCCCGTAACCCAAAATGAATGTCTCCCTTTGGCACTCGAAAATGATAGTAGATAACTGTAGGAACTGATTATCCTAACCCTTTCATAATCACATCCATCTCGTGAATAGAAAACTCTTCTATATCCACCATATCAACATACGTCACAACACCCTCAATGTAGTTGACATCTGGAAACTTTGTGAACTCACCTCCATGATGTAGCTTGATGGTAAACAATGTAGGGTGTCCATCTTCAACACAATAACAAAAAACAAGCTTCAGAAGGTATGATTCCTTTTAAGCAAGTAAAGAAATGATCATAGACACAAAATTATGTACCATAAACCACCCTTGGGTCGAATGACGAGCTTGACAACCTTAAGTGCCACATTGGTATATGCATTCACTACGAAAGTCGCCTGATCGAAGCTATCAACTTTGGTAATCAGTTTAGGGTTCTTGATCATCAGTCAATGAGGAGGGAAATTGTATCGACTCACGGTTTTTAAGGACTATAAATGTGAATTAGGCTCGATATTATCCGTATGGCGATGCATACATACGGACTCTCTTTTATTAATATAAAATAAGGGGCATAAATAGGGAATGACCAAAATACCCCTAATTTGACTAGTCAAACATAACTTTAGTCCAAACTATTTTGGACTAAAGTGGCAATTTTGAGCAACACACAGGGACCATTTGTGCAGTTTTGTCAAATAGAAAAACCCATAAAATGACATGTAGAAAATAAATTAATTCAAAATAACCACAAAATAACATTTGACAAATTATATGAGAGTGTGACATGTGGCAAAAAAAAAAAAAAAAAAAAAAAACCCTTCATTTATTAGAGTAGATGTTGTTTGGATTAACTGGCAAGGACGCATTCATGTGGTAATCAACTAATCACTCAAGGTCGAATCATATGAAAATGTTTATCATAAAACTTTTTCATTATACTATATATAATAATTACTGTTTTAATATAAGAACAAATTCAATTCTATTTTAGGGGTTTTTTTTTTGCTCACGCGCATGGTCAATGATATGGGTCGACCCTAATAACAAGTTGACACAATAATATATTTTTCATATCTCACAGATTAATCATAAACAATAACCAATGACAACCTCAAACTATTTATTTGTCATGCAATGTGCCGCAAAATGTTATTAAGGAATCTTATAAAAGAGCTAATAACTGTAAACTTATAGTATCATGTTCGTTAAAGGTTTGTTATAACAATTATGTTGTCGTGAGCTTCTCAAACAACAATAGTTTAAGTAGGTTGGCCGGATTGTATAGCAATACAATATATTTGTACAAGAAAGTATATAGGAAAATAATATTTGTATCGAGTATATTAACACTCATGAAATGCTAGAAGATTATATGATGAAAGGTCTTCTGCATAAAGTGTTACGGTAACATGTTATCAAGATAGGTTTAATTCATGTCCTTGGACAGCTTTCTACCGGAGTGGTTTGTTGCATGTAACATTATGAACCAATTACTTTGATTATAATTTTATTGTAAAGTCAATATTTTATATAAATGTATTAGTATAACTAGATAAGAAACCCCGTTTTGCGGGGTGGATTTGTGACTTTATTAAAGACAGTTTTTCCATTATGTCTTGTCCATATTTTTCTTCTGTCTCCCCCGGTTTGTATGATGAGTGTCCATTACTTCATCCACTATTGAAATATGTAAAGATTTTCATGTATATCATGTTATTACCAGTTTTCCCTTAGTTGTACGGTAGAAAAATAACTTCTATGTAAACTGTCAGACAAATGATCCATTGTGTTTCAACCTTTCATTTGTTTTGCATTGTTGCATATCCATGAAATTGATAAATTTAGATATTTAATACAAAATTGAAAGTCAAGAATTATTAACATTATTTATATTTTTATACTTGCAATCTTGTTGCAATACTATAAACATCCTAACCAAAAGAGCCACCTAAAATCCAAAGTTGTGAGAAACCGATTCAATTGATTGTTGTATTTTTAGTTCCTAAACGTTTGTTGTTCTTTTGTTCCATAGTATTTTTTTCTCTCCTTCCATATAAGTTATTGCATACTATATGAGCAAAAAGAATGAACCAATTTGGATTCAATAAATTGAGAATATGAGAATACTCGCTTTCCATTTTGTTTTTAATTTTGGGAGAAGAATAGCAAAATCAAAAAGAAAAAGGCATCAATCAAGAACATGGTGAGGGTTATTCTCATTTCCTCCTTAATTTAAGTTATGAAATGAAGGCCTTTTTTATTCATAGATGGTGAAAACCATATGTAAATATCTAATAATGAAACTCATAAAGCGGTGTTTGACTTTTTAATCATGGGAGAACAATAGTAAAATTAAAGAGAAAAAGCATTTAGACATGGAGTTTAAGGAAAACATATATACCACTTTATTTTGTGAAATAGATGGAAAATTATTGATTTTAGTTTTTTCTTTCAACTTTTTATTACCCCTTTATTTTGCCACAATGATGTCAGTTGGATCTTTAAAATTGCAAGATTTAACTAAATAAGAAAAATAATATAGACATTGATGTCAAATTATGAATCCAATTACTTTCATTGTGTGTAGAACCTAGGGCTGTCAAATCGGGCAGTCGTGTCGTGTTTTTGTCTGACACGACACGATACGACAAGGTTTTGGATGACACGAACACGACACGACACGATGTCGTGTTTTTTTCATTAACACGAAAACGAACCAATTAAAACACGATAACACGACACGACACGACAAAGATAATATTACATAAATGTTAGTGTATTTCATTCATACTTCAAGATATATAACATGACAAAAACGACAAACACGAAAAACACGACAACCATATGCTTAATTGTGTCAATTTCGTATCGATTTATGAACACGACACGACATCGTGTTTTTTAATCTTGACACGAACACGACACGAACACGAATTCGAATTTTGATTTTGTCCTCGTTTCGTGTATTTTTGTCGTGTCGTGTCATAAATTGACACCCCTATAGATTGTTACCCTCCCGGGTCATTTTCTCATATTACTTGATGTAATTATTATCTTAAATACATGATATGTTGTTATATTTCTCGTTAGTTTCTATTCAAGAAAACAAATGGAGCCATTATTTTATTTCTCTCCAAATAAAAAATTATAGTGGTTATTTGTGATCTTTCCTTCAAGACAAATGAACATTCTAATCTTGTAACAATTGTAATCTTTGGCCTAACCATATGAAACTAGTTTAAAAATATATTTCAATAAAGTTTTATTTTTTTCTAATGAACTTGAAAAAAAAGTAAAAAATTTAGAAATTGATTTCCAGTTCCAACTAAATATAGTCTAGCACATTCTAGTATCAAATCAAAGTTTTCAAGACTCGTCTCAACTAATTATAAACATTTTAACCGGATATGTTCATCTCAAGTGTAAGTGTAATGCAATACATATTTAACAAGGCATCTTTCTTGATTACATTATTTAGCTATCTTAATCTTAATATTACTTGGTAAATGTTGTTAAACAATTGTACATAAAAAAGATAAAACTACCTCTCGCTTACTTAACTTTTTATAACAAAACAAGCAGAAAATGAGATAAATTCATTTTGTGGACCATGTTTTACAATTTATTGCTCCTATAAGGACTAAAATTGCAGTTTCCCAGTTTATCTCTCATCCAAGATCCACTTGGACCAAGGTGTCAAGCTAATTCTTAGGGGTGAGCATTTGGACCGGTGGATCGGACCGGACCGTTTTTTTGGACTCCCGGGCCGGTTCTCGGTTCTAAGATTTCTATCCGGTCCAATCCGGTTTTTTTCCCAGTTCGGTCTGGTTTTTACCGGGTTTAGAACCGGTTGGACAGGTAATCTGTGACGTTTTTTAAACACTCATAACTCATTCTTTTTAAGTCAGATTGACCTCCGGTCTTTTCCAACATTTAGTTTACAATTTGTAGATGAATTTAGACTATAATTTTGTTTTGTTTGATATTATATTCACTGAGTTACAATCTTTCAAAGTAGAGCTATCAAAGCTGAAAAAATCAGCTTTTCGGCAAGATTTTGTAATCTGTGACATTTTTTAAACACCCATAACTCATTCGTTTTAAGTCGAATTGATCTCTGGTTTTTTCCAACATTTAGTTTAAAGTTTGTAGATGAATTTAGACTATAATTTTGTTTATTTTGGTATTGTATTCACTGAGTTACAATCTTTCAAAGTAGAGCTATCAAAGTTGAAAAAATTCAGCTTTTCAGCAAGATTTTGTAATATGTGACGTTTTTTAAACACCCATAACTCATTCGTTTTAAATCGGATTGACCTCCAGTATTTTTCAACATTTAGTTTACAATTTGTAGATCAATTTAGAGTATAATTTTGTTTATTTTGGTATTATATTCACTGAGTTACAATCTTTCAAAGTAGAGCTATCAAAGCTGAAAAAATTCAGCTTTTCAGCAAGATTTTGTAATATGTGATGTTTTTAAACACTCATAACTCATTCGTTTTAAGTCGGATTGACCTCCAGTTTTTTCCAACATTTAGTTTACAGTTTGTAGATGAATTTAGACTATAATTTTGTTTATTTTGGTATTATATTCACTGAGTTACAATCTTTCAAAGTAAAGCTATCAAAGCTGAAAAAATTCAGCTTTTTAGTGGAAGATTAGATTATGAGTTTATGAAGTTTGTTAGTTTGATTGATTAGTTTAAACTATAGTTTTTGTTGTTACGGTAATACTTTTGTATGTTTGTCTTAAAATTGTATAACTTTTATTGGTAAACTTGATTTATATGTTAGTTGCTTTTATTTGGAAAATTAATTTTTGCAAGTTATAATATTATACATCAATGTAGATTAGTTATGCATAAAACGGAAACGTATTAATTTTGCAAGTTATAATATTATACATCAATGTAGATTACTTATACTCTATGCAATTAAAGTTATACCGGTCCAAACGGGTCCAAAAACCGGAAAACCCGAACTTGGACCCGGACCCGGACACGACTCATCCGGTCCGGTCCATGGTCCACAAAATTCTCCATAACCGGTCCGGTCCAAAGCCGGTCCGATCCAAATGCTCACCCCTACTAATTCTAGTATACCGCATTCGTTTCTGGATCTCTTTACAAAAATAATAATAATAATAATAATAATAATAATAATAATAATAAATACAATATAAAATATTCTTATTTTTATGTAGTTACATCATTAATTAGAACAAAATATCATTTATTATAAACTTTGTAGAAGCTAATAAGCATATATTAAAAAATGTGACTAATAAATATCTGATACAACGGATCGAGACCACCGTTAAATCCCATAACCAAAGTACCTAACCATCGGTGCTATGGCCCCATTAAACCAATAATTCTCGGATGGTCGGTCCGTATTTATCTTATTCTCATATTTTAATTTATTTTATCAACTATTAAACGTTTTATTCTACTTACAGCTTATTAGAAAAAGTATCAAATCTTATATTCTACAATCAATTATATATGTAAACACTCCCGACAACAAAGATAACATTCTTTAATTCCAAACATGAAAACTATATTAAAATCATCACGTTTTAACATCCTACATCACAATCCACAGCATTCTTCCGTTTTACGCATCAAAAATCATCACATTTACACTCAAGATTCTCCAATTTTTAACACCAAAACTATCATAAAACTCGAATGTAACATGTCTAAAAAGAAAGAATTACATAAATATTTGATATTACTACATACACAAAAACTAACCAACTCTTAAACATTTGAAAAAGAGAAAATCCTCGGGACTCAATCATCTGAGCTATAATCAGTGTTAGAGTCAGGCAACAAAGGAACAGCAGCACAACAAAACAAATCCTTATCTTTTAAAAGAAGACAACTCCCTTTAAAATCCCATTTCAGATCCATCACTGAAAACTGAGGCAACGGAACATTCACACAGTAAGCACCGGATGGGGTCCACATGTACAAATGAGAGGTCCCGGTGCATAAAACAAGTCTGGTGCATGTTGGGTCCCACGCAGCTGCGCGTATGGGATCTTTTTGAACCAAAATGGCTGCAAGTTCTAGAAGGTTCATGTCCCATATCCATAACACACTTGGCATGCTGTCGTTGCGTGTGCATATGTATTCACTGTCTTTGCTCCATGACATAATCCCTGGAAGTTTGTTTGAATATTATTATTTTAATAAAATTAAGTCAATTAGTCAAACAGGTAAACAAAATTGAAAGTTTGTTTTTGTTATTACCAATTCCTTGTTTAGGGTTGGGTTTGTCAGCAGGAGGCTTTTGGAAAGGCAGGGTGATAGGCAATTCCACAACATCATATCTAACATCAATCAGCCCTTGTGGGCCATATTCTGCAAAAAATAAATATGTAAACAAAAAATACACATGCTGAAACCATCATTTTATATGATTATATATATCATATAAACAGTCTTCATATGTTTTGATGTTGAAAAGTTACCAGAATTTTGTTGTGTATAATCATCTGTTAAAGATAAATCAGACATATCAAGCTGAAAGGGCTCATCAACCTCCTGAAATATGAAGAATAAAGATTAATATAATTTAAATAGAAATTATAATACACGCATTTGTAACACTTTCTATTATGGGTTTTCTGGAGAAAAAAAAAACATTTCTTCTTTCAGAGTGTTTCAAATCCAAATTTACCGATTTGACAATAACGATCATTACAGTATTTTGGAAAGAATAATTCGAATTAAAGAGCTTACAACCATGCTACATGGTTCTTATTGATTATCTTTTACTAACATATATAAAAAAATATAAAAGCAGGAGAATTTGGTTGAATGGTAGCAACGTACAAAAATGAGGCCTTAATGGATAAAGGCACTCTCCTCTCACTTAACCCATTAAGCCCATCAGTTTATATTAAGTCAAAAGGAAACACCACTAACTATCTATCCAGATTAAATTGAGTCCCCATTAAGTCCATTAAGTAAAAAAGAAACAACAGCTGAGAGAATAGAGCCAAGTCAATTTTTGGGACAGTTGGAGCATGATATTGTTAAACTTCTGCAAATCTTGAAAAACATAAAATGAATTACCTTGAAAACAGCAGCAGAACAAGGAGCTCTTACAGTAGATAAATGTGTAAATTCTGCAAAAACTTTCCAAGTTAAGTGATTTAGAACTCTTAACATCTGATCATAACTACCAACTGCTAAAGACTGGCCATTAGGGGACCAAGAAACACTCTTTACACCCAATCCACTTTCATATGCTTGATATTTTGATAAACACCTTCCATCTAAAGAGTATATCAAAACCTACATAAACAAAAACGCATACAAATGTTAGCCAAAAACAACACCATAGTACCTTACAGTTAGTTCAATAAGGACAATGTAGGGGGGCATATAACCTTATACTCAAGAGGGGAATCCCATATCACAATTGCAGTGTCATCTGGTGACCATTCAACATCAGCAAGATCTAATGTATCAACAGCAAAAACACCCATGATTTCCCATGTTTGACAAGATATTAAGTTTACATAGTCTTTGCAATCACGCCTCGTGCTTATTGCAGCAAAACTTCCATCTTTGGTGAAAGATACCCCTTTAGAAGCATGTTTTGGCCACTGTACATGTATGCATGCTGTGTTTAATAATGACCAAACTGTTAACCTTAACTGGAACTCTGATGTGGTGAGTATGTGGCGACTGTCTGGGCTCCACCTGGCATAAGCAATCCCGGCTGGACCTTCATCTATTTTGCATGTCCATTCAGGTTGTGCTAATGACCATGCTTGTATCATGGGCTTCTTGTAAAGTCCACATAGTATGTACTCAGAATCAAGAGCCCATTCGATGTAGCTTATCTTATCCATACATGAGAATAATTGTACAACCTAGATGCAAGACAGAGTTATAGGTTAAAATGGAATCGCAGAGAGTTTAGAGATCAAAATTAAGATAATATGCTCCTGAATTTTGTACCCAAAAGTGCAGATATAAGGGAACTTATAATGTTCTATTGCAATTCTGAAAAGCTTTTGGTAAATATGAAAGCTGACACTCAAGCTACTTTTTAGATCAGATAATGTTTGTTCTATATGAAGAAGTTAAGTAAATTGTACTATACCTTGCCGATTCACTTCCTAAATTGAAATGTAGTAAGCAATTAATCATCATTCATCAAACGAAAAACATATGAGTCGACAAACACTCTTCCTCATTCAAAACTCAAACAATGCGTAATACTAAAATTCCTTTAAATTTTACCTTGAGAGACAAAACATCTCGAACGACAAGCCGGTAATCCACGGCAACGGCGAGATACCGAGCATTTGGGGAGAAACAGCAGGGACCAGTCTGCTTAAAAGGTTCTGTGAATTCCATCGAAAAAAACACACACACAAACTATCTTTCCACACAAAAACCTAACGAAACATGACTAGAATGTCATGAAGGTTGGAAAAATTCATCAATGTAATCTTGCTTTGATGTACTGACGGGTATAAGTAAGTCCAAAATTTCAGTTGAAGATTGAATTTAACATGATAAACAGCGATTTGATGATATGAGTAGATCTAGGGGGAGGTGGTGAGAGAAATGGGGGTGAATTTTGGGGTGAAACTTAAAGAGTGGGTTTCAAATTTGAACTCACTGTGGCGATAAAGTGGTATCAGGAAGAATGTTCGACTTAAAACACTCAAACGGCGAATTGGTAAAGCACTAACAAATTAGCAATATGTTTATCAACATTTTAAAGATTAATTTGTTGGTTAAGACAACGTTTCATCTGATTTATTAATTTATTGATTTTAATAATAATCAATAACTTAATTTACTGACTTTTAAAATTATTTTTATGACTGTTTAAAAAAATTATTTTTCTACTTCATAAGTCAATAAGTTATCTTATTTAAAAAAAAAATTAGGGTTTAATAAAATCCTAAAACTCTCTGTAAATACAGGTTAATATAAAAGGAGGAAAGTATATCCAATTTGATTGAAAAATGGTTTTGTTTACGCATGTTATCTTAGTTTTGAGGATAAAAATCATTCCAATTTGATTGAAAAATAGTAACTAGTTCAAGATTAGGTTGCTACAAATCAGATATTTAAAAATCCAAATAATAGATTTTTGTATTCGTATCTAGTATTTTTGATATTTGGAATTTTTAACTTTTAGTCACACTCAAATATCAATTCATTAACATACTTAACATCAATAACCAAAGGTTTTCTATCCAGCGGTATCCGGTGTTGTTTTCTCTCATTGAAGTTGAGTATTCAAGTTCCGTTAGGTACATGATAGACCAGCAGTATTCGGTGTTGCCTTCTTTCATTAAAGTTGAGTATTTAAGTCCCATTAGGAACATAATGGATTTAGGAGTAGTTTAGGTCAAACAATAACTTAACATTAATAAAAATCTAATAAATATCATTAAGAACTTAAAATCAATAAAAACTAATAAATATCAATAAAAAAACTTAACATCAAGTTGAAGTCAATTGAACCCAATATTTAGGTCACACAAACTAATGTTTTTTATACATTGATTATCCATTAGATATAATATGGGTCGAGAAACTCAACGATACTATTCTTGAACAACTTTGGGTTGGGTTTTCTTTTTTTCGCACTATTACGGATATGAAAATAATGGGAAATAGGATTCAGTTGTCAACTGTCCCTATCGGAAATAGGATTGACTATGATAGACCAGCAGTATTCGGTGTTGTCTTCTTTCATTAAAGTTGAGTATTTAAGTCCCATTAGGAACATAATGGATTTAGGAGTAGTTTAGGTCAAACAATAACTTAACATTAATAAAAATCTAATAAATATCATTAAGAACTTAAAATCAATAAAAACTAATAAATATCAATAAAAAAACTTAACATCAAGTTGAAGTCAATTGAACCCAATATTTAGGTCACACAAACTAATGTTTTTTATACATTGATTATCCATTAGATATAATATGGGTCGAGAAACTCAACGATACTATTCTTGAACAACTTTGGGTTGGGTTTTCTTTTTTTCGCACTATTACGGATATGAAAATAATGGGAAATAGGATTCAGTTGTCAACTGTCCCTATCGAAAATAGGATTGACTATGGTATGTGTTCCTAAGAAAAGGAATTTGTACACATTTCGGGATCTCAAAGGAGCGTGCAAACACATAAGAAATCAAATTAAAGCCTAATAAATATAAATTTTAGTTGGGACATACAAACAATGGATCATTAAGCCAAAGCACAATTAAAATTGTAAATTAGAAAATAATTATAACATTTATCTAAAGTTATTGACACATCTATCTAAAAATAATTACTAGCTAAAAACAATTTCAACATTGATAGATTTCAAATCACACAACAAATACATTCAAACGTCTTACCTAATTAATAATGTAATCTTGTTGGTTTAAAAAAAACAATTAAATATTACTAATAAGGTATGACTAAAATGATGTTTGATAAAGTTGAACCGTTTAATGCTTAATGATTCCAACGTTGTAATGTTTCAAAAAGGTTAAGGTGATTTTTTTTTTAACTTTTAGATTTTTTTTTTTTTCATTTGTTAAGTGGTTCATTCATAGCTTATCAAATGTAGTGAATGATGACCAATCTAGAGGTTATAAATAGGTTAAAATAATTTATTTATAACTCAACAAAACTATGATAATAGAGATTCTAAAATCAAGATGCATGATATATAAGAAAAGGATGATGGTCATATTGTGATATTAGGTGTTGACACCGAGCCACGATCGACCATTTACTCATTTGATTGTTTGTCACGTTCATGTAACGTAATGCATGTTGGGTTTAGTAGGTGTAGTTTTTGCTTTGTTTAATTTAATGATTTGTAAACATGTTTAAATTGTATCTTATAACTTGGTCTCGATCCAATTAATCTAACTATATAAATCATAATACAAATCAATTTATGTAATTTAACCCATTTTAGATGAATGTGAAAGCATACCACATTTGTTACTACTAAAATCACATAACTATGATGTACAATATTTATATCATATAAGCGTTTAGATTATAATACCAAAACGTATTATATAACATGTAATTCACATAATAGTTAGTGTTGATGAACTCCCAGGTATGCCAAACGGGGAAGTTATGCCATAAATTTTCAACACGTTTATCAACATGTGTCGTAGTGAAATTCTAAGGATGGTGTATCATAAGCGGTGGTACTCTTTTATGGTGGTGTATGATAATTATATGTATTTCAAATTATGTTTGTCAATTGAAGACATATGCTCCTTTTAGATTTGGTTATGGTATTCTTTCATTCATTCAATTTGGAGATTATTAAGGTTTTGGTTATTATGAAAGAATGGAGTTTTCTTATCCCACATTTGTACAATATGATGAAAGTTTGAGTGGTCTCTAAGCTTATAAAATGACACCAAATCTTTGGTTTTAAAAGCAACACAATCAACACATTTGAATTATTTGGTTCTTGTTTTTAATATTCTTTTGGAGTTTAATATTTTACTTAAGCTGTCTATTTTGCACCTATCTAAGTTGTTTTGGAAAACAAAACATAGTCATCGGGTTGCTTTAAAATGTTTGTTTATCAAGCACAAAGCATAATCCACACTTTTTAAGTACTTGTTAACCTACATACGCTCATTATATGTGTTTATACTTGTATATCAATATATGTTTGTAGTTATGTGATACACACATGTTTTATTCAATGAAAGGGGAAAAATAAGTACTTATAGAGTGAAGCTACTACGGTTGTGCCCCATAGACCGGGTTACATAGTTGATCATTTGTTGAGGTGTAAATGAAATGCATCGATGGTAGGTGATCCCTCCCGTATTGATCCAACAATGCCTCGGTGCTACCTTTTTCACCAAGACCGAGTGGCTACATTTAGTGCACCAAACATGGTCCATTGGGAAAACAATGCAAGAAACAAATGTGTGCTTTATTATATTTGTCTGATATAACATCTTACTTTCATTTTCATTATTATTTAATTTAATTTTAATTATGTTTCTATAAAATTTAATTATATTAAATAATGCTAAGAAGATGAAATGAATTATAATGTTTTATTAGGGGTTGTTTGTTTACCTCTTAATTGCAAAATTAAGAGGCAAACTCTTAAAAATTCATATTCAGATTGTTTGTTTGCATCTTATTTTTTACCTCTTAAATTTTCAGATATGAGACCATGTCTGAATTTTAAAAAATAACGCGTTTTCCCTTTGTGCCCTAAACATTCGATCGTTCATTCTTTTCACTATTCTTCACCAAAACAGCCCCCCACTTCTCCCTCTTTAGTCTGTCTCCGAGGTGTTTCACTCCACCAGCATCTTCGACGACACCACCTCCACCGCCACCGCCGCCGTTGCCGCCTCCTTTATCGACGCCGGTTCCAGGTGAGTTTCTTTCTCTTTTTCCCCAAAAACTCGATAATAACATTTGGATATTGTTTTTATGGAATGTTTTGGTCTGAAAATTGATGTTGCTTCCCTTTGAAAATGGAGTATCAAATGCTATTTTCTCTTCTTCTCCATCTGAAAATTGAATTCAACATATTAGGGTTGTTTTGGTCGTTTTTTTTCCTGATGTGGTCTGTTATGGTCGTTTTTTATGTTCAATTGTATGTAGTGTTTACTGATTTGCTTGAAAATCACAGCTGAAATTATGTTAATTTGTTGTTATGCTGAATAGTTGGTTGAAATTAGATTTGTTGTTGATGTTATGTTGAAATGTTGATGTTGAGATCAGGTTTGTTGTTGATATTATGCTGAATAGTTAGTTGAAATCATATGTTCTTGATGTTATCATGAAATCTGATGTTGAAATCACATGTTATGTGCTTTGTTTTGATGTGCATGAAAATTTTGATGTGCTTGAATAGTTAAAAATCTGGTTTATAGTTCTTGCAAATTGATCTAATTTCTTGAAAATATATGTTTGTTTTGATTAAAGACATGTGAGAAAGGAAGGATATAATTAGTTTGAAGCTTGAAGGTGTAGAGTGATGACCAAAGCATACACGATATGGAATGGGGTGCATAAGGCAACGGATACATAGCTAATTTACGTAACTAGATTGCAAATCAATTGGGGTCAAATGCTTCACATTAAATTTGTAGGATTTTATTTGAATTTCAGTATGATTTTTTGGATTTAAAAATATTTATATTTATTTGGATTTGTGTTTAGTTTTGATTTATGCTCAATTTTGATTTTATATGTTGTTTATAATTTTTTTATAACTATTGATTTTGTTATTTTATAAAAATACACTTGAATTCATTAAAAAATAAAATAGAAGGGTAAAATGGTCATTTTTATAATTCAGCACAACAATTCAGAGGTTTCAACCAAACAACATGTTAAACATTCAGATCTTAAAAATTCAGACCCTCTTAAAAATTCAGACCTTTTAAAAATTTAGATCTTAAAAATTCAGATTCTAACAAACAGCCTCTTAGACAATAGACATGAAAGTGCGTTGTTATTTCTTGCATTTAGACCTTGTTTGGGAAAAATGCAAGAAATATCAATGTACTTTCACACACACACAAGTTTCTCAAAATTACAAAAACGGTAACATACTTAGTTACATATATACAATGAAATACAAACGGTAACATATGAAACGAAATAATGCTTATATATCACACAAACACATGAAAGTACATACCTAATTATATGTTTAAATATGATATATGGGTCAAGGATGGAGAAACATTTTTCCAATTACCATGTTTAGTGCACTGAGGCATTGTTGGATTAATGGGAGAGGGGTCGCCTAACATCAATGCATCCCATTCACACCTCAACAGACGGTCAATTATGTGATCTGGTCTATGGGGCAGAACCGTAGTAGCTTCACTTTACAAATACTTATTTCCCCCCGTCTCGGTGAATAAAACATGTGTGAATTATGAGTGTACTTGATAAAAAAATATTTTAAAGCAACCTGATGTCTATGCTTTGTTTTATAAAACAACTTAGATTATAGAAATGTATTTATGCAAAATATAAATATTAAAGATGTAAAGTAGATAGGTAAATTAAAATATTAAACTCGAAAACAATATAAAAAAAGAACCAAATAATTCAAATATATTGATTGTAGTGCTTTGAAACCAAATACTTGGTCTTCTTTTATAAGCTTACAGATCACTCAAACTTCCATCTTTGTACCAATGTGGGATGAAAAAACTCCATTCTTTCATAATAACCAAAACCTTTTCCACCTTGAATGAATGAAAGAATACCGCAACCAGTTCTAAAAGGAACATCATCTTCAGCTGACAAACATAATTCGAAATACATAGAATTACCACACACCACCATAAAAGAGTACCACCACTTATGATACAATAACATCCATAACTTCGAGCTAGTCATGTAAGATATAATATGTATTAACTATTATAACTCAGCCCGCGAGTAAGATAATCATTAGTCGTGCACGCGACGCAAACTACATATTATAAGCCTTTTTGGGAATTTATCAACAAACGATAAAATGACATTTTGATAGAAGATTATGTAGGATAAATAATCTAAATGAAGGTCGTAGTGTTAGGGAAAAGTGAATATGTACATATAGAGAACGTCTAAATCTAAATTCGCAAGAGGAAGTTATGATTTTTCTAATATTTTAGCATAATTGTGTTAACACAAAAATCAAATTTTAGATATCGATTCTTAGCCAAAACAATCTACATGAGAATTGAATATATCATTAATAAGAATCTGTCAATATAAAGACAATCGAGAATGGACATTAGATGAAAAAGTTATGATTTTTATATGGACTTTAACATTCTAAGCCTGTAAAACATATAAATTATATATATATATATATATATATATATATATATATATTGAGAATTAGTCGACGGAGTCTAAATGAAAGTTGTACATCTCTTTGATATCTACGTGTGGATATAAAGAACGTCGGAAACGAAGTTCATATAAAAAAGTTATGGAATTTACAAAAATTGCATTTTGCGCAGAACGCGATGCTCATCAGGTGTCCGACATGCGCTTCTAGATGATGGAAACACGGACCACAAAGAAGTTGACATGTGGCACAAAACAAGTGGGGAGACATCGCCTTATGTGCACGATGCGTACCTCTATAGGCACAACGTGCACACCTAAAAATCGTATATAAATAACTTCTAATGGCTCATTCATTCCTCTACACTCGTAAGCTTTATCTCTCAAGTTCCTCTCGGTTTTGATCCGAATTTCCCTTAGTTTTTAAGTTTCAGTCGAAGCCCTGAGGTCTCTAAGAGCCCGACATCTAGTAGCTATTAGGCTGAAGTTCCACAAGCATAATTTCCATACTTTTGTCTAGAAAATCTTTGTACGTTAAATTACAGTCAATACTATTTTTACCTTAATTTATATTTAGATTCATAGTCGTTGGTTTGAATTCATAAATAAGATTTTGTCAGTGATTCCAAGTCATATTACTGATTAATCTACTTACGAGAATGATGTCTAGGCTAGATTTAGTAAGGTGTTTAAAGTGGGATTTTGAAATAGTATATTCTTATACCAAACAGACTCTACCTCTAATATGATCTCACCTGGTTATCCCTTATCAACTATAGATCTGTAGAATTTGAGATTAATGATGAATCTAGACTATCATTAGTCATGAGGAACAATAGACTAAGACATATTGATAATTGAACCTAGGTCACATCAAATGAAAAGCTAAATGCTAGGGTAAAGCACTGCCCAAATTCAGAGGCATCCACTTTATCAAGTGAATGCATAGTTACTTTCAGATTACATATAGATATCAACTATTTAATTTGGTTAAATGTCTTATATGTTTATTATCCGTGTTCCTGGTATCTATGCTAAATTAGATTATGGTTCGATTTGAGATAGTTATATATGTATTTTTATCATACTTATATTATTAGGTGTAAAGGGTAGAGAGAGGGGGGAGGGAGACGAGACGAGACGAGAAAGTAGTTAGAGATTATAGTATTACCGAGCAAATAATACCAAAGAAAGAAAGAGATAGGATAATGGTGAGAGACCATGCTAGAGATAATTAGTGGTAAGAGACCATACTAGAGATAACATAATGGTGAGAGACCATGAAAGAGATAAATTAGTGGTAAAAGACCATACCAGAGATAATATGATGGTGAGAGACCGTGCCAAAGATAAAATAATGGTGATAGACCATGCCCAACACAATGTTATTGCACTACAGAGATCAATCATCAAGCAGAGTATTAGTGACAACCACAAACTCTTTTAGATACTCCAGTGTAACACTGACAGACTCAAAATTTATAGGTCTTAATAAACCATACTATCTGAGAGTATGGATTATATGTTCATTTGAGTACTCTATTCCCCATGGTTGCCTTATTGATACATATTGCTTACAAAGATCCTTTAGAACGAGTTCCTTGATATTACCATTTTAAGATCAGAGTGTGAGTATAATCGGGTTAATTATTTTGTTGAGAAAAATTAAATAATATTATTGTGGGTTGAAAACCCTATGTATTCATTAGACTCCTAAGCCTGACGCACTCAATTTCTTTGTATAATAGGTAGCTATAAGAGGATGCTTATGAACAGTACCCTCAAGCCAGTCGGGTGCTGTTCATCAGCTATGGCTAAAAGTGTGTGGATTCATCATCATCTTTGTCACTGATTTATATGTTTTCTTCTATTGATTGTTTCACCGCCTCTCTCTCATTGATTACTTTATCGCCTTTCTCTCACCCACTAACATTAATATGGTATTTGAAATCCATTCATGTACACAGATTCCAATCGGTTAGCATAAACCAAGATTCCATTCATGAACGAAGTTGTTCCATCTTCTTCTACACCGATATGTATTTTTTAACTATATTTTATTTTCTCAGTTGTGTGGTTGTGGTTTTCTTCTTTTCTGGTCGTTGTTCCCTTTCATAACAATCTGAATTCTTAAATCTAAATTATCTTGTGTTCTTTTCTCATGCTCCTTCCATCGTCTGCTCTCCACATTTGATTCCATTATCGAGTCTATTTCTTCGTCTGTCCCATTCGAATTTTGTTGGATCCTCCTACGATTCTCTTTCTTTCTACCAGGTGGTTGCCCCGCTTCCTTCCATATTTTTGTTCTAAGTATTGTTATATTTATACAACCCTTATACCAATTGAATCGTTGAATCCAAGTTGTTTTCCATTTTGTGTGTTTTACTATGTATGTGTTTACAACTCCTCGAAATGGAGGTTGATGAGTTAAAGCCATTTGAAGATTCTTAGGTATTAAGGTTTTCTTTGAATTTTTTCTTATTTAAATATGAGTTCTTACTACCAGAGCATTAGAAAGAATCTGGCAGACCTAAAATCGGCCAACACAAATAAGTTTCCCCCTTTTCATTTATTCAAAATTTGTTTAAATTTATTGGTGTTTAGGGTTTTCGGTGGAGCGCATTACGGCGGTGATGAGGGAATTCTACTCAATCTTTAGCTTCCATGCGTGGGTTGCTCTTTATTTTATAAAACCATAATATTAATTTTTAGAGTACAATTTCCTTCCCTCTAGGTACCATCTAACAAATGTTTCTTTATAAATATGATTTTGAGTGAGCAATGAAAATTTGGGTAATCAGTATGTAGTACTCTATACATACTTTAAATTTGTTAGAAACAAAAAATTTAAATGATGCTAAATAACAAATTATGCTGTGATGTGATATAAAATACCCATATTTATTGTTTTTCACAAACAAATAATAATTGTTCTAAAATGAAATATGAGGTTTCTTTCTTTAAAGAGTTCCAAGTAGTTGAAAGTCATGACGAGGTAAAAAATTTTAAAGGCTATTTATAGGTATGAGAAATTGTTTATGGGGAAAACGTTATTATTGGCGATGATTAACCATCATTTGGAAAAGGGCATAAGGCAAAGGCGATTAATGTGCCTCAAGGTAAGTTGAGCCAGAACGACAGGCAAAGGACTGTGAGGGGCAAAATGAACAACCGATATGTATCCTAAGGGAGGAGGGAGTCGTTCTCTCCCAACCAACTGTCACATCAATTTTTGTCTCTTATTTTTCTTCATCTTTCTCAACCCATAACTCATGGAAATCTTATATTTCTCAACCCATTCAACTCACTCAATAAAAAAAATACAAAACAACTAAGGTACAAGTTTTAAAACACATAGTAAAAGAGAAAATGTTGCAAAAAGTCATTTTAGAAAGTCATCTAGGGGGTGTTTGGCTTATCTTTTGAGGGGTCAAAAGTCATTTTAGAAAAAGTTGCAAAAAGTCCGTTTTTTCTGACTTTTCCAAAAAATTTATTTTCCTTATATAAAAAATTAAAAAGTAGCTTTTAAAAGTTCTTTTACCAAAGATCTTTTACCTTTTATCTTTTCCTAAAATAACTTTTAACCTTTCAAAAGATAAGCCAAACACCCCATAATCTCTATTTTGAGTTTTATTTCGATTTTTTATCAAATCATTTTTTCTTTTGGTTTTTGTGAAAATGTTGGTGTGTATCTATCGTTATTAGGTTTAGAGATACTATTCTTTCATCATTTGTTTCGTTGTTCGGTGATTGTTTGTCTTGTGTACGTATCTGTTTTTAATTATATTTTGGTTCAAGTTAACAAGAATAAAAGTTTTAATGGTTGCAGACTTGAAGGTTGACTGTATGAAAGATAAAAAGGGAAAAAAAAAAATATCCATATGGTTGGAAGGCATAATAGAAGCAGATTATGATTAAGAGAAATCGTTCTTCATTAAATTCGGTTAAATTATGATTTTCATCTTTTGTTTGATTTTAGGTGGTGTCTGATGCAAGAAAAAAGAAGGAAGAAGCAGCCTCAAAGCACAATTATAGGTAGTTTTTCTTTTTCTGTTATTTGTTTTCAATTTTATGGTGGTTGAATATTTGGTTCTACAAAAAATCAGGAAACTCAAGAGCTTCATTGGGATGTCTAAGACCGTTATAGTACGAGTTTACTCTTTTGATAATGTTTAATTTTCAAATTGGAATTTCTAATTTTAGATATTTCAGCTACTAAGGTGATTGATTTAATATTTTTTTCTATAGTTTCTTATCAGTTTTGATACTTCAAGGGTGCATTCAAATTGTTCAATCAAAATGCATGTTGGGGGTAAGGTCTTTTGTTGTTTTCATTGATTTCCAATATATTATCTTTTATTCTTAACTTGGAATTTTTAGGTACTCGGGTTCAAATATTATCTCAAGGTTTCAAACTGTTGGCTTTTAGGTGGAGGTGAAGAAGCAAATGAATTTCTACAAGAAACAAAAAATTCTCTAAGAATCAAGAAATGCTCGGCTGGTGGTTGGTTAAAATTTTGATGACAGATGAAACTTTTACGGTGTGTACTTTACCTCTGTATTTCACCGCAACCTTCACCATCTTCCCCAAACATCAAATAGAAACCCTATATATGTGGCACCAATCTCTCCATATAAACTTTTTTCTTTCTACACAAGTCATTTTGTGAGTTTTTGACTTGTTTTTTTTTTTTTTTTGTTTGCTCTAATCTCTTTTTGAAAATTAAAATGTTATGAGCTATTCCTTATTATTATTATTATTATTATTATTATTTTGGTTTGTTGAACAATATTCATCTGGTTATTTTTTTTTTCTAGACATTTTTCTCTGCTGTTTGAAGTTGACTTTCAACATATTCAAGTTAACCCCACTTTTCTTCTTTTATAGTTGACTTTCAACATATTCAAGTTAACCCCACTTTTCTTCTTTTATAGTTGACTTTCAACATATTCAAGTTAACCCCACTTTTCTTCTTTTATTTTACATTTTACCTGTAGTGAATAAACAACATCCACTTGACCTTTTTTAACAAAGTTTCCTTTTCTTTTATACATGTACAATGTACATAGCTTCTACATGATAGTTTCATGTTTTCAAATGCTAAAAAGTATTTACAAGTTTAATGTTGTTTTGAATGAATATATCCCAATTGCTAGGCAAAGTTACCTTTTAATTAATGATGTTTGGTGGTTTAAAATCAAGTCCACACTCATGTCGTCACATGAACATTTGGAGGCTTCATTAGGTGTTATGATACAAACCATGTGGCTTATAAAATGTTCAGGTGTAAAGGGTCTTTCTTCGGTTTGTGTAAAACAAGTTGGATTCTAAACATTTAACAATTCATGCCATTTGAATTGATGCTTCTGTCAACTTCCAAGTGTATTTCAAATTTTCAATATGGAAAATTGCTTTGAAACTTGGCTTTGACTTCAAAATTATTAACAAGAATATGTAATATTTTATGGGTTTCTCTTTCAGGTTCAAAAGGGAGAAAAAAGGAAGTTGGTACGCTTTAACTGTATCGATTTTGGGTTCTGACTATTTTGCCATTGGTTTTGATTTGATGAGTTCGTGAACATTTTTGTGGTTGCTGATGCAATTTCTCAATTTCTTTTATTTTAGTGTCCGAGCCTTACACATATTTCAATAGGTGGATTACAATATGAAGCCCTCATCATATTTGACAACTTCCTTGACCATATTGCCCTTGGTGGTGTTTTTTACCTGTTTTGCTATATTGTTAAAAATAACTATTCGTTTTCATTATTTTTAATAAAATAAATTTCAAGGAAAAATGTGCAAATAAATAAATAATAATGTTTATATGAATAGAGGAACGCTGCAAATTAATGCAACTTGTGAATATTCATTACATGCATAAGTCTATGAAATGTTTACAAATTCATTGTTCTTATTACCTTTTTGGACGATTAGGTAAGGCTAGGCTACCCATGCCTACAAGTATTACATCTAATGTTTGTTGTATAATGTAATTGCCGAGGCATTATTTGCAATAACTTACCGATAGACTGATAGTAACATATAATGTATTTTTCTATGTGCATGATAACATTTAACTTAAGCACAACCAAAGAACGAAGCTTCTTGGTGCGCCACTATTAAAGGTGTATATGAGAATATTAAACATGTAAAATCATATAACTAAATCATGATGATTGAGCGTAATATGAATTGATAAACTACATATTATTGATTGATAGATCAATAGGTTAGAGGAGAATATTATTTTATATAAAAATATTGAAGAATCTATGTAATTACTTCTTAAACTGTAGTATTCAAAAAGAGGTTTCATATTTCTATCAACTCTAAAAAATATTCTTTTACAAGCATAATTTTTTTAAAAGGTGACAGATTAATAAGAAAAACAATTTATTTTTAGGTTTAACCAAAAACATCAACAAACATATATACTTAACAACAAACAAACATACTTTTACTTTTAACTCAAACCAATATCGCCATCCGCATTGTACGAGGTACCCCAATAGATATATATTAATGATGAATGATATATACCAATGCATTTCAGTTTTTTTTGAATGTGACATGTTTCCAGAAATGGAACTAATCGCCGCAATAGAACTATTCACCGAATAGGACTAATCGTCGCAATGGTAACAACCGTCACCAGAATTAATTAATCACCGCACGAAAACTATTCGCTCGCCGATATGCAACAAAAGAATTGCTAATGTAGAAGATGCAAAGTGACAATATTGGTTTATGGATGGTTTGTGTTTTTATTTCGTCAACTCATGATGATTTAATGATTAAATTTGTTTTGTTTCCAAACATGGTTCATTTAAAAATTAAAATATACGAGTAAGGGGTGAAAATATCAAAAACATTTAAATAAACAGGTTGAGTTGGGTCTAAATTTTCAACCCAATTAATAAATGAGTTCAACCCGAACCTAACCCAGATCGATCCATTGCCATCTCTACTTCTTGTGTTTGGCCCTTGAGGATAAATGCAAGAAATAACCACATCATATGATTTATTTGTCCAATTAAGCATCTTACTTTCATTTCCATTGATAACTTTTTTTTTAATGTATTTTAATTTTTCCTTATTAGTTTTACCTCCAAAGTATAATGCTATAATTGTGTGTATGGAAAAATGTTTTAGCATCATACGTTTGAAGTACAATGGTTTTAGTAAGGAAAAATAATGATATAAATGGAAAAACGTTTTAGCATTACACTTTTGAATCAGGGAAAAATAATGATATAAACGGAAAAACGTTTTAGCATTACACTTTTAAATCAGGGGTCATTACAAACAATGACATTGTACTTTGCAAGATATAATGAACCATTTGGTGTTGTTTCAATAATACATTGAAAGATAATTTTAGAAGTACATTTTTAAAAGATATTATGAACCATAAGAGCGACGAATACATTAAATAATACATTATTCGTAGAAAAAAATGAATCACTTTATTGAAACTAATGCTTAGTGATGATTTCCAATACATTGTCTTATTTTTAATATGTCATGCTTCCTAAATTAAACTAACCCTAAATTGAAACTAATAATTACTCGTCGAAGTCTATACATCAAATGTGGTGTATAAAGAAATGTTACACGATTAATAATAAACAATCAATCATGTGTTAACATATATTTGTAAAGAATCTCAACTTTTCATTTTTAATTATTATTGATTTCATTTCTACTAGCGTTACACTTATTGACAGTTGTTTAGATGTAAAATATTTGCGCAAAAAAACTAATTGCCTCTAAAAACTAATTTCTAAAAGACCAATTTGCACTTGACGTGGGTAAACGACTAGTGTGTGTGTGTATATATATATATATATATATATATATATATATATTAAAATGTATGTATATGTGTATTTATGTGGTTATGAGAAATAGATGATTTTATTACTTATTAATATTGTTAATTAACATACAGGTTAATAGTAACTAACCTTCTTTCTTTATATTTTAATCTAGAAATGATATAATTAGTAAATTGACGTTCATGTAATGTATTTGACATGAAGTATCATGTAATACATTATTTTTGTGTTTTTTTATTTTTAATATTATTTTAACTGTTTATAAATTTATAATTGATGAATATGATTTTATAATCTTTACTTTGTCAACGTAGACAGATTATAACTAAGTTTATTTATACCAAAATAATGTACAAATAGAGTGAAATTGTAAATGTATTAATAATTAATAAATAAAAAATAGAGCGAAAAAATAGATTTGAAGTGGAGTCGGAGGGGCATAGAGCCATAGAGCATAAAAGAGGACCTAAATGTAGATTGAGCAATAGTAAAGGGGCCATATTTGTCATATAAAAAGAACCGTCTTGGTACACACAGGAAAACATAAACCCTAAAGGGCTTAAACACCCGCGCCATCTCTTTTGAAGTCGGTAGCCCCTCCTAGGCACTTGCCACAAGCAACCACTCTACTCTGGGGTTTAGGGTTTATCATATCCAGTCGGGACATTGGTACAATACAACAACCAGTTTAGGAATCCAACCATCTCTGTTTAATCGTCTTCAGAACAACAATGGCGACGTCAATCGCCTCACAACTGCAAGCAATCAGGTCAATTGTCAAAGCCGACACAGACCCTCTCAAAAGACCGTTTACCCGTCCCTCCATCCTGTTTGACGCCAAAGAAGCAGCTGATATCGACCTCGATACTCTCTTTAACCTTGCCCTTTCAGGTATTGATATGGATAAATGGGTATTCAGTGCTTGCCTTTGTATATTCGATCATAAACATGATTTTTCATGTGAAAAGTCGATATGGATTTTGCTGCTAAATTAACATTAAAGCTTAAAGTAGTTAGCAATTGTTTATTTCGAAATTTAGATTCCATTTCACACTTGAACTTGAGAAGCAACCCTATTGAATTATAATGGATGCTGGAGTATTATCATTAATACTCAAAAGCATGGACTTAATGAGCTACAAAAACCCAGATAGGTCACCATTGTGAATGATCCGAGATTTGTTTCTTTTTCAGGGTTGGAGGGTCTTGTGAGCCTGGATGAAAGATTTGTGAACTACAAGAATGATTTGTTCACTCATAAGAGTAGAGAACTGGATAGAGAACTTATGGGCGTGGAAGACAATAACCATATCAATGCTTCAATTAGTTCTTATTTGAGGCTGCTGTCCGGACATTTTAAGTTACCTTCAGCACTAAGGACACTCGAATATCTAATCCGTAGATACAAGTATGCATTACCATTCAAGCTTCACCTTTTCATGTCCTTTCACATTTTCGTATGTCAACATATCAGTTAATGTGCTATTCTGCATTTTATTCAACAGGATTCATGTATACAACATTGATGAATTGATTTTATGTGCTCTACCTTACCATGATACACATGTTTTTGTCCGGATTGTGCAACTTATTGACACAGGGTAAGAAAAGTGTATATCCCATTCTTCTTTTTCTATTTTCTTTTTGGAAATCCACTACAATTCGAGTGTCCATAACCTTATTACCAACTTGTTATGTTATAGCAATGGTAAATGGAGGTTTCTTGAGGGTGTCAAAATATCTGGTGCACCACCACCCAGGAAGGTTATTGTGCAGCAATGTATGCGTGATATGGGCGTTTTAGAGACTTTATGCACCTATGTAAGTCTTTTTTGCCATATGTTTAATGAGGAACATTGTCATAGATGGAACAAAGTTTTTATTGCAAGTATTCTTTTTTAGGCCTCACCTACAAAAAAGCTACAACCTACAAGGCCTGTGATAAGTTTCTGTACAGCTGTCATTATAGAGGTTTTGGGCTCTCTTACTGTTATTGACACCGATGCTGTAAAGAGAGTTCTTCCATTTGTGGTTTCTGGTCTTCAGACTCATTCAAAAGCAAACATAGATCACAAGGTGAGATTGATGCAATTGACTTATATGACCTTATGTAGCATAGGTAATCTTTTTTCTTCATAGGAATGATGCATATGATTCTTTCAGGCAGGAGCATTGATGATTGTTGGTTTACTGGCTAATAGATCACAATTGTCTCCTAATCTTGTCAAAACCTTGATTCGCTCTATTGCTGATGTGGCACGTGAGGATGTAGAACAATCTACTGATTTGCACTTGTTTCGTGTGTCATTTATGGCCTTGGTTAATGTAGTGCAGGTATTCTTGCTTGCCATATGTTTTTATGTGTAACTGTATGCAGTTAATTTATACCCTTCTTATTTACATGACAGTTGCAATCGGTGGAAGTGCTCCCTAAAAAGGTTGTGGATATCTTGAAGGACATTAGGTAGGCATCAGAGGATAAAGTTTTTCTTTCTTTTGAAAAGTCAAAGTTTTTTTTTTTTTTTTTTTTTTTTTTTTTTATGTTTCATGAACATGGTTTTGATTTTGTGATAAAGGGATCTTGCGGGGGTTCTTTCTGGATTGACCAAGGAGTTCAACATCGACAAGTTTTTAGGGGTATTTTTGGAATCCCTCATGGAGTACACTCATGATGATGATTCGTGCCTTAAAGTGTTGCTTTCCATGATAAAAGCTGTTCCTGTTAATGTTTTAGTTGGTCGTTTAGTTACAAAACTTCTTTCAACCTGCATGAAGTTATCCAAGAAAGGGAACAAAGAATCTTTATCTGCACCAGGTTAATTCAGCATTTCTAATTGTTAAGTCATTATTTAAGCTCCATTGTTAACAACTGAGTTTTGTATATTTGCTAATTCTTGTTTTAGTCAAAGGAAGCAAGGTGAAACAAATCTTGCTTTCCATCAATGAACATTATCCAGTGGAATTACGTGAAGCTGTTCAAAGTTTTTTGAAGGTTTGTTATTTTGCTGTATATTTTTAATCATGATTGCTTTCTTTTTCAACTTCTCTATTCTTCCTCTTTCTTCTAGGATGTTGAAATGAACTCCAAGAAAGATAGCTTCACATATGAGATTCTCTGTAAGACATTAGATGGAGGGTTAGACTCGTCATTTCCACTATCTGACTCGAAGATCTGGTTTGGACTGGAACATCCACAGGTATATGCCCTCATATAACTTGTTATAATTTGCTCATTTTACTGAAATCTATCATATATCTATAATGTCACAGGCTAGGGTTCGACGTGCTACTGTTATGAGTTTGGATGCGGACCCCATGATTGGAGATAAGTCTGCTAATTCACAGGTGATATGTTAACGTGATGCAATTTTAGATCAATAAATTGAAGCAGTCAACATTTAGGTCAATAATTCCTTCTGCTTTTGTTCTAATATTTCTTCTATGGATCTTCTAGAAGCTTCAAACTGTAAATGATGCTCTCTTGCGACGGCTGTACGATGATGACCTAAGCGTGGTTCAGGCAGCATTAAGTATGGGGAGATTGTCTGAGTTTATAAGCAATACAAATCTTCTTGATGGTCTTCAAAAGGTGTTTAAAAGATGCATCAGTATATTAGTATCAAGTAAGTTTTCTCTATGGTTGTATTTGATAATTGACATAGCTTTTGGTCTAAGTTTAAGCATTCGTTATAGTTATAACTTTATTTTTTCTTATAGAGGCGTCGAATGATACAACTTTAGCAGCTGATGTCAGCATGTCATGTCTGGAGCATGTAATTTCAAGATTCCAAGGCTCAGAAGAATATTCAAAAGAGCTTGCAGCAATGATATTTCCTTTAGTTTTAGTCATGCCAAAGGTCTTGCATTAAATTCACAATGTTAGTTGATTTTTTCTGCAGTTACTGACATTTCTTTGGTTTATAATCAGACCCAGAGGATAAATATAAAAGCTTTAGATGCAGCCAAACAGTTAAAATGGCCCCTTTACCAGAAACTTGCTAGCACCTCTGTTTCTGGAAAGGCAAGTATTATTCTTTTATGCTTATCAATCGTATGCCAAAAGTGAGGTGTAATAAATAGTAATCACTTTTTTTTTTTTCTTATCTTCAAATTGTTACAGAAATTAGCACATACAAGTACTTCTGCTCTCAATATGGAAAATATGGATGTAATGGCAGAAAGCTTCTTGGCCAATCCTAATGAATATATGCAGTGGTTTGTTGGATACTGCCATGATTTGGAGTTGTCAAAGACGTTATTTTTCTTGATTTTGTTGCATTCAGTAATGAAGTCACAAAAAGGTAAGCTTTTGTCTATTCCAGTTTTATCCTTGCTAAACTGCCATGTTTACATGTGCACGTTCTGATTGCTTCCATTTCTCTGATATTACTTCAGATCTTGGTCAATTTTCTGCTATATACGAATCCTGTTTTCCAGTTGTTACAAAAGAATGGGAAAAGTTAGAGATGGCTGGGGTTGGAGTTGCTACAGATGAGGTATCTTTGAAGAGATTTAGAATTTTTATGAGCATTTCATGATTTTCAGATTTTGTATCAACTGAACTAGCTAATTTACAGTCAAATAGAAGAATGGTGGATAATGATTGCAAAACATTCCTTGGTCAAATGTATGATGTGAAACTCGAGGAGTTGAATGCTGAGATATTAATATCCATATTCTGGAGGTTGCTGGAAGCTTTTTTTGCAACAGCTGTTGATGATGAAAACAAGAAGCAGAATGTTATTCTTCGAGATCTTTTTTCTTTCTTTGCTTCTCATTCAAAGGTTGTTTTCAAGAAACATCTTCATCATCTTGTTGCAAATCAGAAGAGCTCACCAGCCCGATTTTTGTCTTCACTTTTCACGGATGAAGGCGAGTCAAGACTTTGACTTTTCTTGTTCTTATAATTCCATCCTTTCTCTCACAGTTTCACTAACATTTTTATGGAAAAAGGGTATTCTTACAAGACTTCTCTGATTGCAGGTGTTGCTGATGCTGTCCAAAAAGAAAGTCTACACTCGTTTGCCTTTTATTGTTCTCATTTGGAAGAGGAAATCCGTTTGGAAAATGAAGTAGACGAGGGTTTACTTCTTCAACTACCTGTTGAGTTTCCTTCGGTTCTTGTTCCATTGTCTAGTGATCACCAGGAAATACGGGTAGCTGCAATGAGCTGTATTGAAGGACTACTTACCTTATGGCCACATGTTAGTTTATCTGGAGGGAAAAATGGTGATTTTCTTTTCTTGGACCTAGTTAGCTAATATTTGATTCGCCTCATAACATTTTATATTACCTTTTCCACAGGGAGAAGTGCAATATGGAGTCATTTTCTTGGAGACCTTTTGGCTTTGATGGTTCAGCACAAAAAGCTTATATTGTCTGACAAAAATTTTCTTCCTGATTTCTTTACAACATTGCTAAGCTCTACACATCATAGCATGTTGGTTCCACAGAGTGTTGGAGAGAGGTATTTTCACTAATGATTTTATAAGCACTTTTCATATTCATAACGAAAGCCTTGTATGTTTTCTAATCTGTATCTTTTTAAAACTTATCCAGATTTGATCGGCCAACAAAGGACAACATACTGAAGTTTATCTTGGGATCTGCACTATCATTGTGTCCTTTTGGAATGGTATGTTTCTTGCAAAATGCTAATTCAGTTGCTTTTGACTTTCATCCATGCTGGAGTTTTCCATATTGACTTTTTATATGCTTGACACGTTGGCAGCTGAAAGTACTATCTTTAGTCAAAGGTTTGGGAAGCCAAGTTATGCTAGTTAAAGAACTCAACTCTTTGCTAAGTGAACTGTTAGAAAGACGCAGTCATGATAAATCCCATCAAATATTGTCAAAGACAGAAGTTCAAATCCTATGTCTTCTACTAGAGGTAATTTCTCTAAAAAATTTACATAATCATAAGCTTTTAAAATCTCATTCTTTCATTGAATTAATTTTTTCTCCCTCTTCTTAGTGCTGTACAAAGCTTACCTCAGCAACTGGTGGGCCCGCTGTTGAATCATATATTTTGAAGGCTCTTCAGGTCGATCGTTCATACTCTGAAGATCAATCTATAATACAGCCGTGTGTGACTGTTTTAAGATGTCTTAATAGCTCTCTATATGGTAGTTTCAAGTCTGAAACACAAGAGCTTCTCTTTCAAGAACTCGTGTGTTTGTTTCGAAGCTACAATGGTGACATTCAAAATGCTGCTAGAATCGCTTTGTTACAGATAAAGATTTCCACATCAATGGTACAACACATGCTTGATTATGTTTTGGAAAAATCAAGTCCATTAACTGGTACCCCACATGGAAAAAAGAAAAAGAAAGTAACAACCCAGTTGAAACCTAATGATGTGGGCCATACCCGATGCAGCAAGCTCACATTTTTAAGCTCTTTACTTGACATTCTGTTACTAAAGAAAGACATAGACAACAGGTCTGATCTTATTCAGCCACTGTTCAAGCACTTAACCATAGTTTTCATGGACAAAGAGTGGATACAAGAAGCTGTGAAGCAGGATCAGGAACTTCTAGAAGCTTCTGCTGATGTTTCACAAAGTACAGATGTCACAATGTGTTATATTCAACAGAATCTTTTATCAGTCCTTGAAGACATCTCAAATTCCCTTATGCCAAATGATGAAGCTGCTCAGAGTTTTGACATAAAGCTATTGCTTAATTGTACACGGTCTACAAACGATCCAACCACACGTAATCATGTCTTCTCATTGTTGTCATCAGTTTCAAAAGTTTTACCAGACAGAATCTTGGATCGCATTCTTGATATTCTTACTGTCATTTGCGAATCAGCTGTAACACAGGTAATAATATATCAATCTTTATGATAAATTGTATTCATAATCTGTAAATGTGTCGTTTTTTAATACAAGTTATTGTCTGCAGTGGGATAGTCACTCCAAGAAAGTATTTGAAGACCTGATTTCCACTATTGTCCCATGTTGGCTATCAAGGACTGAAAATCCTGAAGAAGTGTTACAAGTTTTTATGAATATATTACCTGATGTTACTGAACATAGGAGACTTTCAATCATTGTGCATCTTTTGAGTACTTTAGGGGAGAGTGGAAGCTTAGCTTCATTACTTTCCCTTCTTTTTCACTCATTGGCTTCAAAAAGCAACAATTTGGAGAATTTATCCACAAAGTGGGAGTATACTTTTGCCTTACAAGTATGTCAGCAGTATTCATGCATGGTATGGCTTCCTTCTCTTGTGGCATTGCTTCAGAAGATAGAGATGGGTATGTGGGTCCCACAACTGTTTGTACAGTTGCTAGTTGCTATGAAGTTTATTGGTGACAAATTGCAAGACCCTGAAATAGCCTTCAAGATTAAATCTGGTGAAGATGTTGATAGCATTCAGTCTACAAGTGGGGATCTCATGGAGCTTGTAGTCACACACATGCAACTTGTTGGGTCAAGAAGAAAGCAACATGGTGTTTCAGATTCATTAGCAAAGGAACTGAAGGAGGTTATGAATAATGTACTGACAGCTGTCAGTAAAGGGCTTCTACCCTCAACTTATTTTCAAGTCATCATCACTTTGTTAGGTCATTCTGATCGAAATGTGAGAAAGAAGGTGAGAAATTTCTATATTAATCACATGATTCATATTACCACATATAAATCATGTTTATATAATTATATTGACTAGTTTATTTGGTTTTGACAGGCTCTAGGGCTTGTATGTGACATGGGAAAAGAGTTGACCATGTTGACTCAAAAGCACAACAAGAAGGTAATGAATCCAAGTGTCAGAAGCTCATGGCTTCGTTTTGATGAAGTTGCATCGCGACACTTTGAAAAAATGTTACATGAGATCTTGAAGATAGTTGATGATAGTGTCAGCACTTCAAAACATGCTTCCTTGAGACTTTCTTCCATTTCTACCCTTGAAACTTTAGTGACAGTTTTTCCTTCTAGTGATTCCGTTTTTAACACATGTCTAGCAACTGTCATCAAACACATACATTCAGAAGACTTGGCTATATCTTCCGGATGCTTCCGGACTGTTGGCGCTTTAATTAATGTTCTTGGGCCTAGGGCACTCCCTGAGCTTCCTAGTATCATGAACCATGTCTTTCAGAGGTGTGATGACATGTCATCAAATTCAAACGAGTCTCTCTTCATGTCTATTCTTGTTACCATAGAAGCTGTTATTGATAAACTTGGAGGTTTCCTAAATCCTTATCTTCCTCAAATCTTGGAACTTGTAATCTTACGCCCTCAATACGCCAACAACTCAAGTTCAAAGTTAAAGTCAAAAGCAGACAACGTTCGAAAGCTCATAGCAGAAAAAATTCCTGTAAGTCAAACTTTGACTTTTGTTATAAAATATATATATGTTTAATTGTTTTTTGTTTTATTTTACCAGGTACGACTATCGCTTCCACCTCTATTGAAGATATACTCTGAAGCAATCAAGATTGGGGATTCTGGATTATCAGTTTTATTTCAGATGTTGGGAAATTTTATATCTACAATGGACAGATCATCTATTTCTGCTTACTATTTGAATATATTTGACATGTGTCTTGTTGCTCTTGACATTTGTCGCAAACATCCTGCTTCTGTCAAGAATGTTACTGCTGTTGAAAAGGATGTTATTAATGCAATGGTCGTTCTTACAATGAAACTTACAGAAAACATGTTTAAGCCTCTTTTCATTCGGTGTGTCGAGTGGTCAGATAATGTCGATGAGCAAAATGACGATTCCGTCCCTGGAAGTATTGATAGGGCAATATCGTTCTTTGGATTAATACAGAAGCTTGTGGATAGCCATCGGTGAGTTCACTTGCTAAATGCAACAAAATAGCAACGTTCTATTACATCATTGTACTTCAATTTTTCATATTGTGATATCGATGGTCATTTTATTTGCTGTGATGTTGTTGTAGATCCTTGTTTGTTCCATACTTCAAATACTTTCTCAATGGGTTGGTGCGACATCTGAGTGATGATGACGTGGCAACACCGGGTCCCACTCGAAAGAAGAAGGTGAAGCTTATGGAGCCAAATGTAAACAAGAGCCCGGAACATTCCAGGTGGCATATAAGGGCACTGGTGTTGTCATCTCTACATAAATGTTTTCTTTATGACACTGGGAACCTCGAGTTTCTTGACTCCTCAAATTTCCAAGTAAGCAGAATCAATTGATCACATTTCTTTTTTTTTTATATATATATAATCTTATTTGATTAAAATTGAAAAGGGTTTTTTTTTTTTTTTTTTTTTTTTTTTTTTTGTGCAGGTGTTGTTGAAGCCGATTGTCTCACAGATTGGTGTGGACCCACCAAGCTCTTTAGAACAACATCCAGATGTACCATCTGTGAATGAGGTGGACGAATTGTTAGTTTCTTGTGTTGGGCAAATGGCAGTTACTTCTGCTAGTGATCTTCTATGGAAACCACTTAATCACGAGGTTATTATTTCCTATGTTTAATTAAGTCCATCAAGTCTAAAAAAAACATTTTCGATATTTTTGTGAAACTAATTATGGGTTGGTGTAGGTTTTGATGCAAACAAGAAGTGAGAAGGTGAGGACTCGGATGTTGGGGTTGAAGATAGTGAAGTATTTAGTTGAGAATTTAAGAGAAGAGTATTTGGTGTTGTTGCCTGAAACAATACCTTTCCTTGGTGAATTGTTGGAAGATGTGGAACCGAATGTCAAGTCGCTTGCTCAAGAAATTTTGAAGGAAATGGAGACATTAAGTGGTGAAAGCCTTCGCGAATATTTGTAAAATTTTAAATTACGATTATAGTCTTCTTGTAGGAGATGGGTTGGGCATCATCTCAAGTTTTGTTTGTTTGTATTGTTTGATATCAAGAAATTTTGGGAATGCAACATTAGTTTACATGTAGTTTTGAATTCTCTTAACTCTTAACAGAGGCTGTGGTTGGCTAAGATGCACATTTTTTGTAATTTCAGGTAACTTTTGTCGAAAGAATTTACTGTTTTTTAGTCTTCCATATCCTCCATCTTGAAATAAAATTTCTTTACTCGTTTAGAAATGTATCCTGTAGGGAAAATGAATTAATGAAAGCCAATAACAATTGTGTAAATAAACGAATTAGTAGATTAAAAACAAAGTTCTTGTTATGCAAGATTCGTAATATGAAGACGTTCCGTTGAATTGAAAACAAATTAGTTAAACCCATTGAATGATATCAATAAAAACACCATAGTTGCCTCTTTCTGTTCGAGGGACTTGTAGAATGGAGGTGCAGACTTGTGGTAACTGTAGGGCTGTATCAAAATATTTGGTACCAAGAGAGGTTGTTAGGGGTAGGGTAAGACGATAAACTGTGATATCGGAAAATCAATTTGGCTTCATGCTTAAGAGGTCTATGTCTTATGGAGAAATATCAAGAAAGAAATAAGGGATGACTTGTTCTTGGCCTAGAGAATACATGATAACATGATTTGGAAGACCTTGGAAGCAATAGGGATCTTGTCGAGTTATGTCACAGTTATACGTGATATGTAGCACAAGTTTTCACAAACAATAATTGGTTATATTAAGCTTTTCCCCGTAGAAATCGGGAACCATCAAAGCTATGCTCATAGTGCGTATATCTTTGCCTTGATTATGGATGAAATCTACTGTGAGTTTTAGGAAGTGACTTTTTGTTGACGACATAATTCTATTGGTTGGATCTAGAATTGAGCTGAATGGTAGGTTGGATTCCTAGTAATCATCGGAAAAAAAGTGCTTTGTAATAACACAATTAAGACAATATATATGGTGCAATTATAGTGGGGAGCAAAGAGGTAAAAAAATAGAAGTATGTGTCAATGACCGTGTTACAGCTAAATGAGGGTTTCAAGTATATGGGGTCTCTGCTACATAAAAAAGGGAGTGTTGAGGATGACATTACACATCACATGTTAGAAGTGAGGCATCGATATGAGTTTTGTGTGAAAAAAGGTGCTACTGAAATTATGATGAAAAGAACAACTTTGTTATATGGATCTGAATGTTGGCCGATTAAGAGAAAGTTGGAGGTCGTAGAAATGGAATGTTGTGATGGACATGTGGTAGAACATTGTTGGACATAATACCGAATACAACAATTAGGAATTCCCTAGGTGTGATAATGATCATCTGAAAATCGAGGGAATGATTGTTATGGTGGTTTCATGTCTATAGGGGACTAGTAAGTGTTGTTAGGAGAATGAAGACAATTACAGTAGGAGGTGTTAGGAGGAGAGATCGACTGAGAAGAAAATGAGAATTTATCATGAGGTTAGATTTGAAGGAAGACATAACATCATATAGGAAAGCGTGAACATTTAATATCTGGGTAAAAAAGTACTATTAATGTACTTTAGGGTCTAGCCTCATTTTCATTGTTAGTGCTTGTTGGCTAGGTTGTAACGTGACCATTGTTTTCTTGTTTACATACATCATGTACAACTAACATCTATTTTCAACTTACTTTTTATATCTACTTCTACCACTTACATATTTATTTATGTTTTACTTGCTGAACCTTTTCTATCATCATGTGCAAATTTTCTTTAATTTGTTGATATCCATTTAAGGACAACTTCAATGTAGGTATCTCTTGTTTTTTGATTTTATTTATTATTTTGAGCTCTTCCATGAAATAAGTTTTTATCTTCGGTGGAGGCAACCGAAGGCAGCTAACGACTATCTTATATCCTCCTTATTTCATCTATATATGACTAAAGTATTGTTATTATTGTGGTGTTTGTGTAGAATGGATGAGACTCTTATGAATGAAGAAGAATTCTATCAATTCAATTAAGTAGTTGATATATTTATTTAATGCAAGAAATTAAAAGTTAAAATTCTATGAATGAAGCATAATACAAAATAATGAAATATAACTAGTTTGAATTTAAAAAGGCAATTTGTTAAAATATCAGTATTATATATTAATAAATTAATCTAATATAGGAAATTGATAAAAATATATAATCACAACTAACTATATATATATATATATATATATATATATATATATATATATATATATATATATATATATATATATATATATATATATATACCCTAATAAATGAAAATGTTATAGCCACTTATCATTCTCTCATTTATTTGGCCACATGTCATTTTGTCATAATTTTAAAATATATTTATTTTCCACTTATCAATTATTTCATTATTCATTTCCACTATATCATTATTATCATGTAATTTTTAGACTTTAATATTTGCAAACTAACCTACATGAATTTGTAGTTGTTATTGAGACAAAAGTATAGTAAAGAGATTTAAATCTAGAGTTCGCAATATTACTAGTGTTTTCAATTAATTTTCATGTGAAATGATTTACCACCTTTTTTAAAAAAAAATTAAATTAAAATTTATTATTATTATTTTTAATTTGCAGTGTAAATAACAACACTCTTTTGTTTTAGGGACTAAATAGTCCTGATAATTAATGTAGTACAAAATCGGAGTATAACGGTGCAAACCGTGGATTAACCAATTTTCTTCTGTTTTAGGGTTTAAGACCGTGTGGAGAGTTTGACGGAAAATCTCCATTTGCTAACTGCACATCACCTGCTTGCATCGACAACTACACGTAATGCCTTTCATTCCCATGTGTATTAATGATCTGCGTGTGTAGTTATACGCCACTTATTCTTCTTCAGCCCCCAAATCCCCCGCCATTTTCTTCCAATTTCACTGCAATTTCTAAGTTTTTTTATTTGAGGAGTTTTGTTATTTGGTTTGTTAGGTTTTGTTGCAACGACGATGATGCCTCGATGGAGCAGGACACTGGCTAATATTTATAAAGTAGGGAAACTGAGTAAATCAGATATGCCTAGAGATCTGTATGCTCTTCCGTGCCGGCGAATTTCTAGGGTTGCAGCCGTTGAGGTGCCAGTAGCTTCAGATGAGAAATACGGTGGTGCTAAATCAGAGGTACTTCGATTCTCGATCGTTGCAGCTTTGTGTGTGTGCGTGTGTGCCTGATACAGATCATAGTTTTAAAACTTCAATCCGCCTTATGAAACTGAGCTAAATTAGTCAAGCTTAAAAAACTATGATTTCATTTTGAAATCTGGATATTCATATTACGAACCACTCTTAAATTCTCAAGATCATGGTAATGTGTTATCATGCGTAGTAACATTCATTACTTAAATATCGTTTTAGCTGAATCAGACTCTTGTTTTGGGTCCAGACCGAAGTGACACGAGTAGTAACTTTTACTGATTACCTGTTGAGGAGTTATGTGTTTTTACAAGTAAATCATTAAGCATGTGATTTATGTATCATCTCTGCAATTGCATGCTGTCAACCTGATTGCTTGGTGATGATTAATTCCATTCCACAGGTAAATCTGAATAAGCTGTTTCGTGCTAAGCCTTGTTCTTTAGCCTTGCCACCTGGATCTGCTCTGAGGATCGAGGAGCCTAACTATGAGGGTCTCCGCCAATTTCTCCTCAAATTGATGCTGTTTTATAGCAAACAGAGCAAGTCTATTCGAGCTGCAAATGTCATTTATCGCCGTGTTATATCTCAAGTGGATAAACCTGCCATTTATGATGGTTAGTCTTTTATTCTTCTTATTAATTAATAAAGAATATGATACTCTTCATACGAGCTCATTATGCTGAGTGTCCTATAGTATAGTCAAAAGTCAAAACCAGTCCTTATCAACCCTTTGCTATAGCTACCTCCACATGTATGTCTGCATTTGGCCTTGAAATTGAACTTGTAGTCGTCAAATTTATTAATGGTAGGATTGATTCATAGCTTCAGTTAGGCTGATGCCTGAATCTATTGTTTGTATTGAGTATTGACATTGGACTTTGTTTCTGTTGACCCAGAAATATGTTGCATACAAAAATAAGCTTCAATTTCCATGGTATGAGAAATAAGCTATGATTTCCCCACAATCTCAAGGTTTTGACTTATACACCAAACTTCTAGATGGATAAGGGTTATCTGGATGGGAAATTAGTTTGACTTGTAATTGCATATTTATTGTTCATTTAATTCAATTTTAAGCATCAAATGACAACTATGAGTTCCAACTTCCAAACACACACATCCAAATATGCATCTATATATGTTCACATTAAGACGAAATCTAACCTGTAGTTACATAAAGTTAACGATAAAAGCAAAATTAGGGGTCGAAAAATGATCACTAAATAAATAAGATGCCCATAAGTTAGTTAAAAAAGCTGTTGATGGTTGTATGGATTCCTTGTATGACCTTTTTAGTGATGTGTGAATGATTCAATGTAATGGTGAAGAACAGTTACTATTAGTCAAATGTCTACAATGCAGAAGAAATAGAGGAACCTTATGGATGCAATATGGTTTTTGCTTTACACTTGGCTTTGTTTTCTTAAGATACATGATAAATATCGTATATTTTAATTGATAAATTTTTTTTTTTTGTTACCTTGAGATGCAGTTTTTAGCTTGGAGAAAACGTTTAGAACAAATTTCTCCATGCTTGTAGTACACATGTGGCTCTGTTTGCGTCGATTGAAAGCAGAAGGAAAAGAAGGTGTTGAATTGGGGCAATATGTGTATGAAATCTACAATCATGATTTAGAGATGAGAGTCTCAAAAGCAGGGGTTAGTAATTAGTTTATGTCTTTTCGGCTATTAATTCTCTGATTTAGAGGAGCTGAGAAAAGACTTTTTCTTGTGTGATTGGAATTTAGGTTAATTTGCTGTTGTCTAAATGGATGAGGGAGTTGGAAAAAGTATTCTATGGAAATATTGTTGCTTTTGATACTGCCATGCTTCCAGAAGCTAAACAGGATGACTTGCAGACTGCAATATGGAAGTAAGAATTTATTTCTTTTTCATGTCAATTCTTCTGGAAATTGATTTCATTGTATGGCACAAAATACCTAAAATGCCCCTCCTAACTTGCAATTTTTTAATCATGTTTACAGAAATGTCTTTCTTGAAGATGGTTCATCGAAGCTAGATGCTGCTTCATTACCAGCTGTCATGGTATTAATTATTCTTTTATTTATTTATTTATTTTTCATCCATTAACCAGATTGATTGTTGTTCTTTCTCATCTACAAAACATACATACAAATACACTGTAATGCTGTTTGAAAATTTGCAGGCTTTCACAAGATATGTTAGGCGAGAATGTACTTGCTTGTCATTAACAGGTATGCAGATTCATTGTTTGGTCAAATGTCTAAAATGCCCTTTAATGACTAACAATATAATATAAAAGTTAGTAATATTAGATTGTTGATGTGCAGATAAAGAAGCTATGTTCTCTGGCAACTTCTTGTTCACCTCTCTTGAAAACCCAAAACCTTAACTTTATTTGTTTTCCTTAACAGTCTCTTTGAATAAATATTTGTTTTTGTTTTTTCCTGACACACAAAAAAAAGCTCCATTATTGGCGTGAGGAATCCACACAGTGAAAATCATAAATTCAACAGCCATTTTTCAACTCCACTGAGGGTGGAGGAGGGTTCAGGAGAAATGGTTGAGACTTTACTTATGAACTTGCTAATTTTCTGTGTTATTTTATACGGAATCTCCATTAAACTCCCAAAATTTTGGTTCAATTTACATTTTAGTCCCAAATTATTATTTTTTTTCACAAAAAAGTCATGAAAATTGGCAAAAAATTGCATTCTGACCATTTTCTACCCGTTAGAACCGCTAACAAATTAATTTGGGATTATTTCATAAATTGATCCAAAATATTGGGATTTTTCTGCAAAAAAAAATCTTATTATTTTTATTATTATTTCATTAAAAATGTAAATAAGTATATTAAGACTTTTTTGTAAAAAAAATAATAATTTTGCTTTTATTCTTACTTTAGATCATTCTATTAGCTTTTATTTAATGACTTCGTGTTAGAATACGATACTAAACAATGAGACAAGTATCGCATTGTTTGTTGATTGCATGTAATCATGATTTCATCGTTTTATCTCTTTCTTTTAAGTCTATATATGAGAGAGGCCAAAGTATGTCATCCATAGACCATAGTTAGGTACGTCGTGGTTTAAAACAAATTTTAAACTAGTATTCACTTTTTACTTTTCCTACAGGCTACAGAACAAATAAACACATACAAGACAAAATAGAGTGTTATACATTTTTGTTGAAAATTCACTAATAAACATGAAATTAAACCCAAAATTTTATTTAAAACTTATCTTTTCTTGGAGTCAAATGCTATGTGATAATTTTTAGAATAAAAGATGTATATAATAACATGTTCAACAGTGAAGATATCCTTTATGTATCATATTAAAAACTAAGACTCTTATTTTATATTTTTCCAACATATTATGATTTAGAAACAACTTTATTTGGAATGGAGTAGTGTCATCTGGATATTGTGAATTGTAGGCTGGTTGTCTTGTGTAACATTGTAAAATTTAGCAGGATTTATTCAAAAATTTCATTTCCCTTGAGTATTTTTTGCACACGAAAATTGTGTTAAAAATGGGTTTTTAATAATAATAATAATAATAATAATAATAATAACTAGAAAGGTTACCCCTATGCGGGGGCCAAAAGCTTTCAATGTTGTTTCTGAATCGATAAATATGACAGACGTAGAAAGTGCAAGGATGACAAGCCTGGGCTTTGCCCCGGACCGTTTTGTTCATGTTTTTATGAAAAAATATAAAAGTTTTGACTGCAAGGACCCGAAGTGTGAAAATGGCTAAAGAATTAAAACGGTAGGAATTAACAAGTTTTTAGAAAATGGATCAAAGTTGTCGAACCGTTAAAGTTTTGTGTCTAAACTTTAAATATTAAAAGGTTCCTAAATAAAAAAGGGATCAAAGTTGTCAAACCGTTAAATTTTTGTGGCCAAACTTTAAATATTAAAAGGTTCCTAAAAAATATAAAAATATCGATTATAAGGACCAAAAGTGTCAAAATGGTTAAAAAATGAGGACCAAAGTTGTCAAACCGTTAAAGTTTTGTGGCCAAACTTTAAATATTAAAAGGTTCCTAAAAAGAAAAGGGATCAAAGTTGTCAAACTGTTAAAATTTTGTGGCCAAACTTTAAATATTAAAAGGTTCCTAAAAAATTTAAAAATATCGATTACAAGGACCAAAAGTGTCAAAATAGCTAAAAAATGAGGGTCAAAGTTGCCAAAGTACAAGAACTAATTCTGCCAAAAAAACAACATAAAGTCCAGGGATTAAAATAGACAAAAATTATGGAAGTTCACTATTCATAAGAAATAATTTCCATAATATATAATAATAATAATAATAATAATAATAAGTTTATTTATTTATTTATTTTTTTGCAGAAAAGTCCGAGGTCAATTTACAAAATAGTCTCAAATTAATTTGTTCAAGTTCTGACCATTAAAAAAGGTTAAAATGCAACATTTTGCTGGTTTTAAGAACTTTTTTGTAAAAAAAATTAATTTGGTACTAAAACATAAATTAAACAAAAAATTATAGGATTTTATTGATGATTTTCCTATTTTATATATACAATGTGGTTGACTCTTGTTTTTGTTTGTTATAGTTTATATTGTAATTAGGGATGACAAATTGGATATTCATGTCAGTGTTTTTAGATGACACGGCATGGTACAATATTTTTTATATAACACAAAAGCGACAATACACGATATCGCGTTTTATTTTACTAACTTGAAAATGATCCCGTGTTTTAGTTCATTTAATTTAAAGTTAATCTTAAAAAACACGATAAAACATGTTCATATCGTGTTAATTTCGTATCGAATCTTGAACACAAACACAATACCACACGGCATCAGTTTCATGATTGTCACCCCTAATTGTAATCTTGTTAAATATTAAGCAATTATAAATTTCGAAGAATCTCTAAAGCTCAACAAAACTACAATAATAGAGATTCTAAAATCAATTCAAGTGGCATGAAATGCAACATGAGAATGGTGATATAACATACATTATTTATGATTAGATGAATATTCGCGTATTGTGCATAATATAATCAGGGTCGTTCCAAACATATTTGGGATCCGGGACAAAAACAAAATTAAGGCCCTTCAATTACTAGAAATTTGCATGACCGCTAAGTTAAGATATGAACCAAGTAACTAATTTTTTTAACCGAATGGTTTACAAATTTGTTATTGTTACGTGAAAAAAGGTTATATATAAACTAATTACACAAATTATACAATATATTAAAGTTCTCCATCCTTAAGGATTTGACAAAAATATCCCTTATATATATGAGTGTCTTTGCAATGATTTCTCATTTGTTATTTGTTTTCGTAGAGGCTCAATTTATGTCTTTATATATTGTCTATCAAGTTGTTTACAATTGTTTTTTGTTTTTGTAGAGGGCATCTTTTGCCACTATATGTATTCTTTTATGGACACGTGTTATTTTTATTTGGGATAATGACTTGAAAGGGTAACGAACTTTCGACTTTTGTCACATTTAGTCACTAAACTTTTTTTCGTTATCTATTTGCCATTGAACTATTGAAACTGTTCACATTTTACCCTTATGACCGGCTAAAAAGTTAAATGACTAAATGTGAACAAACTTCCTCTTGTATTATGTTTTAGCAAATTATTTATTTTTATTAAATTGTAGCAACATTTGTTGATGAAGAAATCTATGAAATAGAAAAAAAAAAAAAAAAAAAAAAAAACACACACAAAACACAAAACAAAACAAAACCCTGAAAATATATTTAAAAAAAAAAACAAAAAACCAAAACCGAAATACAAAACCAATGGTTTGACATTTTCCAAAATAAAAAATCAAAATTTTCAATCTGATTTTGGTTTTACAAAAAAATGAACCATTCTCACTGATGTGAATTATGACCATTGGTTTGGCATTCGAAATTTGTGACATCTCATGAATATGTAGTTACAACATCGTCTGAACTCGTAATTCATAGTAAGGGGTTAGAGTATCATCGCATGAATACATAGTTACAACATCGCTTGAACTCGTAATTCATCACCTACAGGTTATGGGCATGCTGGTGTTTCCACTATGTTGTCTAGAATAGTCCGTGATCGCCATCTATACTTTGGTAGATGACTACATCGCCACATTGCTGGTTAAGGTTATGGTATCTCCTTTCATCCTACATCACATATTCATCATCATCTATATACCTAATTATCATCACCTTTCTATCATCACATATATCTAATCATTTTATTTCATCACACACCAACTATTTCATCTACCCATGTTTCATCCGCAACATATTTGTAGATATAAAATAAATATACCGTTTAAATCTTTTAAAACATGTATAAAATCGTTCATCCAGCATGGATAACAAGTATTCAAATAATATGCACACATAACACGTAATTTATATAAAATACTTCATATCTATGTGTAAGATGAAAGTAACTATATCTACCATAAAAAGCCCATAAATGCTTCCTAACTTCGAACCCCAAGGTTTACTCTACTAAAGCTTCATATTCTTGGCTCTCTGAACCTAGAAGGGTCCAGATCTATCACACCAAAAAGCTCAAGATAGCTCTTCCTCTCACTCTACACACTCAAGCTCGCTAGGGTTCTCACTTATGGGAAATGTAGTGGCAATTGAAGGCCATACGTGCCTTTAAATATGGCTCGGGCCCAAAGATTTAGGGTTTCTGCCAACAGCGTAGACTCGTCGAGTCGCCTCACCGACTTGTCGAGTCCATTCATTAATCCGAGTCATCAGTCGCGACCTTACTCGACGAGTTGAGGCGTCAACTCGCCAAGTCTCTCTTCTTAACTCAAAAGAAAAATACTTAAATTATGATACCTGGAAATCCGGATGTTGCATTTTGTTTTTTTTATTTCATAAATTTCTTCATCAACAAATGTTGCTACAATTAAACGGAAATAAATAATTTTGCTAAAACATAATACAATAGGAAGTTTGTTCACATTTAGTCATTGAACTTTTTAGAGGGAAACAAACTTTCGATTTTGTTCACATTTAGTCACTAAACTTTTTTTCGTTATCTATTTGCCACTAAACTATTGAAACTGTTCACATTTTACTCTGCCGGTCATAAGGGTAAAATATGAACAGTTTCAATAATTCAATGACAAATAGATAACGAAAAAAAATTTAGTGACTAAATGTGACAAAAGTCAAAAGTTCGTTACCCTTTCAAGTCATTATCCTTTTTATTTTGCTTCACCGTTTTGTTGCCCAATCGGCTTTTGATTTCTGTATACACACGCGACATTGATTTCATCGAGAGTAGATAACACTTCCGGTTGCTTCCTCACTTTACCTCAGCCGCTTCTCTTCGGTTTTGCCTCACCGTTTTGTCGACCAATCAGGTTTCCAACTCCACCGCTTTCACTGTTTATTCTCGATTCTTCTTCACTGTACCCTGATGATTTCGTCTGCAACACACCTCCTCCGTCCTCACCGTCGGTGGCTGCTGCTTTTATCCCTAATTTTGGAAGTCGATTACAAAGATTCAAGATGCATCGTACTCTATCTTCTCCACCGAAATTGCAGAAGTGGTTGATTGTCATCGGTTAACTCCACCGTTGATTCTTGGTAGTCATTTCGTCTTTCTGCTTTGCTTCGTATGTGATCTTTTTTTGACTTCATGGATTTGACCTACTTGCCAGGAATGATGAAGGAACTGTGCCGGTGGTGGAGATTCCCAACAACAGTATCAGCTCTCTCTCTCTCTCTCTCTCTCTCTCTCTCTCTCTCTCTCTCGCTCGCTCGCTCTTCTCTCAAGTGCACCGGTGGAGACGAAGCTGACGATCGCCCCACCCCCACACTATCGTCTAGCGATTGGATCGTCTCTCTTCCGCCACCATCAGAATCTACCACCGCCTCCATGATCGAAACTCCACCAAGCTTTGGTAGGATGAGTCACCTCCAACTTCTTCAGCATGTCGATGTTCCTCAAAAGCATCGATGTTCTGGATTTGGGTTATTGGCGCCTCCACCGACATCTCACGTCTCGATCTTCTCTCAAGTGATCATCAAACACCTGACCCCCACGCCTCCACTCTTCGTCTTCTCTCTTATGCTACCATCATCAGCCGTATCTTCTTATGCCGACCATCATAGCATCGTAATTGCTTCCTTCACTGTCGCTGACAACGAGACGGCTCTGGGTAAAAGTGATAGGAGTCCTTCTCCCTCTTTCAGTGGTAGTCGTCGACGACGACCTCTCCTACCACCTCCGCCATCGTCGTCTACTCGCTATAGAAATCGAGGCTCCACAAAAAACCCCTAAAATCTTCTATTTTGTTCTTCGTTTGAGGCCTAAAGTCGACTGAAACAAATCACTTTCTCCACCTTATGATTACTTGTGATTTATTGGCTAATGCTTCATATTTTTTGCGGTTAGGTAGCGATGGATGGAGCTCACAGACAATATTTAATTGGTTCAGGTACGCCTGTTTTTTCACTCTATATTCCATCGTTCATGAATATGAGCTTCAGAGTTTTGAATCTATACATACCTTTCGACTTTAAAGTTCATATGGTTTTAAAATTCCCAAAAATGATTTTTTTTCACTTGATCAAACTTTATGCATAGGAGAATAATATGTGTTAAATTACTACGAATTTGAATCCATTTGTTTCTGGAAAAGAGAATTTGGCTTGATGATTTAAAGGTTAATTAGAATGGTTGAAACAGCTGCAGATTTCTATTTTAAAGATTGATGATTCATTGGTTGATTTTGTATACTTTTTCATGCTCATTTGCTTGGTTATAGGGCTTCGGTGCATGTGTAGATGTTGTATCAGCAGCTATTGAGAGCTTGGAGGTATGACTACTTTTGCTGGGTATACATATGGTAAAAGCCTCTTCTTTTCCAACTCTGCTTTTGCTCATAGTATGATTAAAAGAATTGTGTAAAACTAATTTCTTGAATGATTAAAAGAATTGTGTAAAACTAATTTCTTAAATGATCAACTCTAGAATGATCCATGCACAACTGCTGGAAGAGGTTCGAATTTGACAGTAGATGGTGATGTTGAATGTGATGCAAGTGTTATAGATGGTTGCTCTGGAGCATTTGGTGCTGTTGGAGAAGTATTAAGATTGCAACTTTTGTTGGTCAATGAGCAAATCTTGGGTTAATCATTGTTGGGTCGAATTCCTCCCATGTACTTAAACTTCTTGTGCATCTAATTTATTGCTGGAACTTTACATTTTACATAAAATGTTACTATTATTAATATTTAATTTACTCAGGTTTTTGGCTGGTGACTGCACATGTTTGCACAAATTCCAAGGGCATTAATATTTTTGAAAAGGCTAATGAGGTAATATATTAAATTATACTAGGGTTAAGTTATTATCACATTTTTACTTGATTTAATACCGAAATATTTCTGTGACAACAGTTTTTCTGCTTAAGTGGCCTATTCTAAAATGTAAGTTTCAATAGAACATAGTGATGTAATTTTTGTATGTTACATACTCTTTGAAGATGACAAACAGGAAGCTGTAGGTGTCATGAACGCTATCAAGGAAAAAAAAACTAAAAGGGATGGGACTCATACAACCTCTTTAAACAATACATTTTAATATATTTTTTTTGTCTTTGTGGGTATGCCGTTTGGAGGTGGGACAAATTTGATGCAATTGGTCATGATAGGGTGGTGGATTGGGTCGGAAACAAAGATTAGCTTATAAAAGCTTTGTAACATTGATACTGATTTTCAGATTGAACATAAATTGACATGGGTCAGTGAAAATCTTTCACTATTGGAAATGTATGGTTGGTGTTTTTACATGGAAAGGAAGTGCGGTAGTAGAAGTGGGTGTACCCAGAAAAAAGAAGACATTTGTATTAGGTTTTCAAATACAACATATCAGTTGCTTTTTGCGATTATCAGACAGTATTTCTGAGACTCATTTTAATTTTCATTGAATTTTGTAGTAGTTTTATAGCCTTTTGCGATTCCGCCCTGCAGGTTTTCAAATACAACATATCAGTTGCTGCTATTTGTCATCATATATGTATCAATAGATGAACTTGCTGTCACAAGGTTATTACATGTATCTCATTCTTCTTATAACTCTTTACATGATGAACTAATTTTAAAGTTATTTGCTCTAATATAAAAATAACTTAAAGTAGATTGTTAATTCTTGTGTTTAGTCCTTACTATGGTTTTATTTTGTATTACGTCGTTATTTTATTTCCATTTCCAATTTGATTTTACTTTCATCTTTGAGCAAATTCAAATGGCTTTGGAAGCTCTCAAGCAGTTTGAATTCACTAAGCCTTTTGATTTTCATTAAATTATTATTGATTTTATGGCTTCTTAAATAGACATAAGCATAACTTTTTTTTACTATGTTTCTTCCCTTATGTGGATAACAATTATGGATGTAATCTCCGCCACCTAACTATTATGATGGCTTCTTAAATTGGTCAGTTTTGATATTATAGTAAATACAAAAAAAAAAACAACTTATTTTCATCATTATACTTTTTTTATTAATATTTCTTTTATTGTTTTGGTCATTAAACTATTAATTTTTAACAATTTAGCCACGTTACTATTATGATGAAAATCGTAAAAAGAAACAGTTCGGTGGCTAAATTTATATAATTGTTTTTTTTTTTTCCAAACTAGGTAACAGGGAAAAATGGTTCTTTATCAACCACTGTGGACTATGGTCATCTTTGCAATTGCTAAATTCTGCTCTTTCTATATGTTGAATGGAAGACTGCACACGATTCAATTTTTTTTGTGTGTGTAATAAAATGGTTGGTCGAGACCTAATTTTGCCTAAATTTTATTTAAACTTATTCATTTTTAGTGTGTCACCTAATCTCATCTTCTTTTTAAAGATTTCTTTTACATTTTTAATAGTCATCCGACTAAACTTTCCTTATGGAGAAAACTAAGATTTACCTGATCATAACGGTCAGTCTAAGAGATAGAAACAAGGTATTGATGCTAGACATTGTTCTGTTTTACGGTTGTTAACAACATGGTTTGACCTCAAATGGATCAATATTCATAGTACACGGACAAAAAGTTTGATTTTTGTTAGTGTTTCTTTCGAATTTTGGTCTGTTTCTTTGTTGGATAATGGTTAATGACGGTCCATTATAAGGTTTAGGTGTTTAGCTTTTCTGTCTAGCAAAATGTGTGGCTGAAAGTATTTGTCTTTCTGTTTTTGTGCGCTCTTTTGATTGGTTTGGGCTCATAATCTCTTTCAGGTATTAGAATTTGAGCCTTTAGCTTTGGTTCTATTCAAAGAATTTGTTATTATTTGCAATTGTATTTTGTTTTGCACGAAACGTCCGAGTCAAACAAATCTGTAAAATGAAGTTCTTTTAATAGAAGAGGGGATTAAGAGTGCCAATGCATTAAAGAAGGTTAGATTTCCCTGATATTTTAAAAACATTTATTTTTAAAATTAATCGATGTAAATAGTTTTCTTTAGCTGCAGCCTGAACTTCATTGAAAAGAGAAGATATTACTCACGATGATTTCCATGTGAGAGTTACACTTAATTCATTGTTTTTCTTTCCAGCTTGACAGAAATGCAAAATACACGTGCAAGCATGGATGTCCACTCAGAAATGCTTACCGCAGTTGATCCACAAAAGAAAGACATAATTTCTTTATGAGAAATGTCTAAACTGCCCTTTTCTCTCAATATGGACTCTTTATTCTGTATTGGAACCAGCGATTTTAGAAAAACCATATTGTAGACTTGGTAGAATTTTGTGTTGTATTTTCTACAACTTTTAAATGAAACTTGAAGGAGGATTACAATCTTTATGTAATATCTGTACACAACAGCTCACTCATCCCTTGAAACACATTACATTTCCTTATCTAGCTTGTGGTTTTCGGTTGCGAAGAATAGCAACATACTTTACTGTGGCTACCAATTCAGCCTACGTAGTATAGTTTCACACAAAAGTGACACCTTCCAACCCCCGCAACGCGGAGGAAACCCTTCTAGTTTAAATTAAAATTTTAAAAGCAAATCTTAATGATAAACTTGAATCCGAACATTTTAATGAATTAAAATCTCTATCCAACTAAACTAGATAAAATGTGTAGTGTAATGTAATTGAAAAAATATATTTCTAAAAAGATATAATAATAAAAGTAATCTTATGTATTATTTAAAAACATCTTTATGTTTACAAATAAAAATGAGGTAGAGAAATAATACAGAAGAGTGATTTCCTTATTTAACTGTAAACACAAGGATTATGATGATGGAGTCATTAAATAAGAAAGAACTATAACATCCTTTAATTCAGATTAGATGTATTAGTATTAAAGAGAATGAAATGTTTCATGTAATTATAATAATTCAAATTTCTTTACTTTGACCATTATGATAAAATAATGTATTATAACAATTTAGCTGACATTAAAATTAATTCAAAGGGGTTAACTCCCATAAAAGTAAACTAAAAAGAAAAAGAATTAAACAATCTGTAATAAATAGTAGGATGTTATTAAATATTTTACGAATGACCATTGGATTCTCCATTTTTTCCATAACTCTCCATCATTATTTAGTATTATTAACCACTATTTCAATGTGTTTTATGACTGTAATAATGCACCATCATAATGTGCGTTCATATTATAACTCACTTTTCATCTTATTTTGATAGTATAAATAATGAACTATATGTATTAGAAAGTTTGATGATTTCATCACTAGTATTGGAATAAAAGCTCTCTACACTCTTATATCTTTCTTTATTTTATAATTTATCTTGTTATTTGATCATATTTTATAACACGTTATCAACACGAATTTACCATAGAGCTCTAATTCCTTATCACTTTTGTCATTTTCAGAGAAATATGGATATTCACAAAAGAAACAAGCAAGATATATATTTTGCAGACAGTGCAACAACACATAATATTTTTAATAATGAAAAATATTTTGCTTACTTGTCAATTGGAGAACCAAATATTAATACAATAACGGATAGTGCAAAAATGATTGAAGGCTCGGAAGAGCGAATATAGTATTACCACAAGGGACAATAGTTACAGTTGGCGATGCATTATTTTCATCCAAATCACCAAGAAATTTATCAAGTAAGGATATTCAATCTAACAGATATCAAGTTGAAACAATTAATGACGATAATAAAGAGTCAAAAATAATATCGAGTAAGAAAAGTCTTTCGGAAAAATTACCCGTATTGTCCTCTAGATTGTATTATACAAATATTAGAATGATTGAATCTCATGCTATTGAAAATAAAAGGTATGCTAACACCTTCAAAGTTTGGCATGACTAGTTGGGCCATCCTGGATCAATAATGATGCGTAGAATAATTGAAACTTCAAGTGGTCATTCATTTAAAAACCAGAAGACTTTTTAAGCTAATGAGTTGTCTTGTGCTACATGCTCTCAAGGAAAATTAATTTCTCGTCCATCATTGAAAGTCCTAGTTTCTTAGAAAGAATTCAAGAGGATATATGTGGACCAATTCATCCGCCGTGTGGACCATTTATATATTTTATGGTTTTAATTGACGCATCAACTAGATGGTCACACATGTGCTTGTTGTCTAGTCGTAATCTCGCTTTTGCAAGATTACTTGCACAAATAATCCGCCCAAGGGCACATTTTCCCGATTACCCAATTAAGAAAATTCGACTTGACAATGCTGGAGAATTTACATCGCAAGCTTTTAATGATTATTGCATGTCGATTGAGATAAGTAATGAACATCATGTTGCACATTTTCATACGTAAAATGGTCTTGCTGAGTCGTTAAGCAAACGCCTTCAATTAATTGCAAGACCATTACTAATGCATTCTAAACTTCCTACATCGACATGAGAACATGCAATTTTACACGCAACATCACTTTTACACATCAGACCAACTAGTTATCATAAGTTCTCCCTATTTAACTGGTTTGCGGTCATGAGCCAAATATTTCCCATCTATGGACAATTGGATGTGCAATTTATGTATCCATTTCTCCACCCAACCGCAAAAAAATGGGTCCTCAAAGAAGAATGATAATTTATGTTGGATATGAATCTACATCTATAGTAAAGTATTTAGAACCATCAACTGAAGATTTATTTACAGCTAGATTTGATGATTGTCATTTTGATGAATCGGTTTTTGCAACATCAGGGGGAGAAATAAAGAAGCCGGAAAATAAAATCTCTTGGAACGAATTATTATTTTCAATTTTAGATCCTCGTTCAAGTTAATGTGAGCTTGAAGTGAAAAATATAATTCATTTAAAAAATCTAGCAAATCAATTGCCAAATGCATTTACTGACCCTAAGAGAGTAACAAAGTCTCATGTACCTACTGTAAAATTGATATCCAAAAGGAAAAAAAATACAAGTGCAAATGAATCTAAGGCACGCCTGAAACGTAGAAGACCAACTGATTGACAAAGATAAAAATCCTCGAAAACGAAAGGGAGCAAAAATAATTGATGGTCCAAAAAAGAAAACAAAATTTCTTGAAAAGATTAGTGAAGCGTTGAAAGAGCCCAATGACATAACAAAAGAAATCGAGGTATCTGAAAATTATGAAAAATAAAGAGATCTCAATAAATTATATCATGACAGGAATAATATGAAATCGAAATAAAATAGATGTCGACAATTATTCTCTCACCTATTACTTCCTTCTTCCCCAATCAAACAATACAAATAATCCATATTTCTTAACCCTCCAAACCCACACAATGTTTAAAAAAAATATCAAACATGATTTTTTTGGGTTCGGTTTGGTCCCTAAATAAGGAATTTTTGTATTATATATATATATATATATATATATATATATATATATATATATATATATATATATATATATATATATATATATATATATATATATATATATATATATATAAAGTTGGACAATGCTAAGAAATAATGACATGATGCTAACTTGCGCTTTGCGCTGGAATCGGAAGTAAACTTGATGATTAATTTGGCAGAAATGGTCCTTTTGTTTATGCTGTGTCATCTTGTGACTTTCTTCTGCCTTTTTTTTTCGGGGGTCGTTTTGACTATTTTTTAATTTCTATCTACAGTTACTGCCCCTGTAACCCAATTATATTACCTTCTTATTAACTGGCTGTTTTGGAGCCGCTTATCAACGACCGGTCAATATTTGTCGCAGCTCAAAGGCATCGTCATCGGCTTGTTTAAACCAAAAATGTTCTTTGTATTGCAATTTATAGTGAGCCCACATATTAGCTTTGAAGGGACATATTTATTTTTATTCCAATGTCAACAAAAGTAATGGTCTAAGTTAAACCATACACATACCATCATATATTCATATACGTTTTTGTGAGACTATAATTACATATATAAGCCTTGAGGGGACATATTTATCTAATTTTATTTTTAAAAAATTACCAATGTTACCTTACAATGGATTTCAACGTATATAAATTATGAAAATATCTTAATTTCAAGTTTCAATAACAACTAATATCTAATAATTAATTTCAAATTAGAAAAAATTACTGAAATCGTCTCTATAGTTTGATCAAAATTGTACGTTTGGTCCCTAACTTTCTTTTTTGCACTCGGATCGTCCCAATAGTTTGATTTTGTTGCATTTTTCGTCCCTATGGTTTGGTCAAAATTGCACATTTGGTCTCTAGCTTTATCTATTTAAAGATGAAAAACGCAACAAAATCAAACCATAAGAACGATTCGAATGCAAAAAAAAGTTAAGGACCAAACATACAATTTTGACCAAACCATAAAGTAGATTTCAGTAATTTACTTGTATAAAAAACTTGTGATAACCTTAATCAAATAAACCAAAATTTTAATTTCTAGTTTTCAAGAAAATAGAAATAAATGAAATAACTGTAAAAACTTGTTTAATTGCTTAATGCTTACTTGTTCTATTCGTGCAGGTTGTTTCAAATCACAAACATCTAAATTTCTTTTGAAATATTTACCAAAGGCAACCTGGAATGAAAGACTTCAACAAAAACTTTATTTCAAGTTTCAAAAAATAAAACAATATATTTCAACAAAAACTTGAACACATTATAACTAGGGTACAATGCAAAAATGACATCAAGTTTTCAAAAAATAGTAATTTTAACACTATATTTTCAATTTGTTTTAACGCTGGCCATTTGACCGGACATCTCAGATGTCAACTAACATGATATGATAATGTGGTGCTCACATATGATGATGATGATGTGACATTTTTGATGACATTAATTTTTGAGTGTCAAAATTAAATAATAAAATAAAATGTAGGGATTTAATTGAAAAATAAAGACAGTTTCAAAATCAACTTTTCTAAAAATTTATTATTCTTCTTGCAATTTTCCCTTATTAAACATAATAATCAGAACTTGTTAAAGGTTTGGAAACCTTTTGTGGGTAAGCTTTTGAAAAAAGACAACATAACAAAACTGACGTCTACACATGCACTGCATAATCTCGTTGCTATTAGTTCGTATTTCAATATCCATATCCTGGATTTTCCTCGACAAATTCCTTGGCCATGAGCGTTTGATCTAAAATGAAGCACATAAATACTTTATCATTTTTATTCCATGTATATTTTCTGGTGTAATTGTCAAGCCTTTAGTCAAATTGCTTCAATCATAGAGCCTCACGACATTTAATTTTTCAACATGGTTATATTTGATGTAGATGGTGTTATATTTTAAAATTTCATGGCTGTGTAAGAATGTTTGAGTGATTTTCTCCATGAACACACTTGTAAATATGAAAAACTTCTAGTTAGTTTCATTTCATGGAAATATTTGAGGGATAGCACGAACTACCCCAAGCTCCCACTATCTTCCGCCCTTACATGTATCTCAAGACTCAGATAGCCTAAGAAATTGAAATGGTTGAAACTATGAAAGTTGCAATTGCTAGAGAACCGAATATCGTTTCTTTGATTTAAATAATACATATCTATAAGGTGTATTAATTTTAGATCATTTACCAAAAAATAAAATGATTGATGTGTGTAACATGATTTTTGTAAAAAATTTAAAACTTATGCAAAATAACAATGAGATAGTTAGAATAAAAGTAACTCAAAAAAATCAATGGCTTACAATCTTTAAATTATCTTATTAAAAAACTATGTTATTATTTTTATAATACTTTTTGTTAATAATGGAAAAGTTTGGAAAATGATGCAACCCACTTGATATAGTATTGATTGAAATCCACTTTTACTTACACACATAGTACATGTTTATTTTATTCCAACAAAGGAAAAAAATGAAAGTTTTTATAGAGTAAACTACTATGTTTCTGCCCCATCGATCACATAATCGATCATCATTTTAGTTGTGAACGGTATGCATAGATGGTAGGCCCCTAAGATGGGCGGCTCAACCATTTTGGGCTCAAAGCGAGCCAAAAATTTGAGGTCTTTTGGTATTTGCTATACTCGAAAGATGAATATGTCGCAAAAATCAAAATCAATTGAAGAATGCAATGTTATTTTAGTTTCATGAATGCAACTATCATTGATTTATTCTTCCGCTTCATTTATTTTGTGGTTACCGGATTAGATTTTTTAATGGACTAAACTTTTGGACTTTAGAGAATATGAGGCCCCTTAGAATTGGGGGCCCTAAGCCCTTGCTTAAAAAAGCTCAACATAGAGCCGGCCTGGCCCCTAACTCATTAATCTGGCAATTCATCAACGCTAACTCCTTCACTAGGATCGGCAGGATCGGCAGTTACATTGAGTGCACCGGGCATAGTCATTGGCAAAGGTATTTCTCCACCCTTGACCTAACTCATTAATCGGCAGGATCGACAGTTACATTTAAACAGATCATTAGTTATGTCCTTTCCTGTATTTACAGGAGGGAAAACTTTATAAAAATCTTTATGTTTTCACTCAAAATCAATTTAGTTATTATATGTTTGTTTTATTCAATTAAGTAATAAAAACCAGAAATTGTATTCATTTTAACCTTTTTACCTGGTCAACATATCATATCACTTTCAAAATTTACAATTTTTGCCCGAATTTAAATTTTATTACAAATTTGGTCCAAAAATACACTTTTGGCTTAGATTTCAAAACATTGTTACAAATTCATCGTTCAATTTGGTATTTTTACGTATTTTTTCAAAATTTTGTTTAAAATATGTTTTTTTGTTATATAAAATCATATTTATATATAAAAAACATATTTTCACACAATTTGTTTCTATATAAAAACATTTTTTATAACATTTTTGTATGTGAAATACCTATATAAAAATCTTTTTTTTTAAAACATTTTTTTATGCAAATTACCTATTTCTAAAAACATTTTTTTAATTACCTATTTATAAAAAGCTAGCTATGTGAAATAGGTGTTTTAATATATATATTTTTTTATAAAATCATGTTTGTCTATATTTGTATAAAATACGTGTTTGTGTACATTTTTTTTAATAAAATATGCACTTCAAATAACTTTTTTTGTTGTATAAAATCAAATTTATATAAAAAAAAATTTTCACATAAAAAACCTTCTTTTTCTATATAAAACCTTTTTCTAAAAAAACCATTTAATATGCAAAATACTTATTTATGAAAATATATATATTTTTATTTTGAATACATATTTAAAAAAATGTAATTATGTGAAATAGGTGTCCGTATATATATTTTTATAAAGCGTGTTTGTACACATTTTTACAAAAAAATGTAGTTATGTGAAATGGATCCCTATGGTTTATCAAATGTCATGAATTTAGTTCCAGTTATAGGTGAAAAGACCAAAATACCATCACATGCCCAACACGTGATATGCCTTAACGGTTGAAAATGGACGACGTGAGTAAAAATGGTCATCTTTTCAAGTTTTGCAAACCACAAGGACCATTTACATCAAAAAGAATCAGCATGGACTAAGTTGTGACTTTTGGTAAACCACATAGACCATTTTTGTAATTTTGTCCTAAATTTACTTTCATTTTCTTAGTGTTTTTCAATATAATTAAGTTTGATAGAAATAGAATTAAAATTAAATTAAATAAAGAACGAAAATGAAAGTAAAATGCTATATTAGACAAATATAATAAAGTACATTGCTATTTCTTGCATTTTTTCCCCGAGGGATGCATCCAATTAGTAGCAATGTACTTTCATGTATGTCTAATATTATAGCTTTATAATTTCATTTTATATTCTTAGCTTTTTTTAGTATAATTAAATTTTACAGAAATAGAACTTAAATTAAATTAAATAGATGATGAAAATGAAAGTACATTGCTATATTAGAAAAACTAGAAAGGGTGAGCTTACCCTGGTAGTCATTAGCGTACACCTGCATCCAAATATTATCTGGTTCTGGTGGTTCTGCTGGTAGAGTTGCTACTGGAATAGGACCAAACATTTCAGGGTTTATGTGATTAAGGAGCTGGTGATCATTATGTTAAAGTTCATCACTAGCACAATAAGAACAAATATTATCTAGAAGAGTTTAGCTTGTTTTAGAATGCTCTAGAATATTCTAGAACATTATGGAAGACTCTGGAAGACTCTGGAATATACCGGAAGAGTCTAGAATACTCTAGAACGACATGGAAGACCCTGGAAGGTTATGGATCATTCTAGAAGACACTGGAGCAACCTAGACCTCTCCAGAACATGATAGAATGTTCTAGAAACATATGGAAGCGTGTAGAGTATGTTAGATAGTTCTAGAGTTATCTAGTATGTAGTAAGTGTATGCTAGTATCTAGAACCTTCCTAAGAGGCCTATAAATAGGTATGGAGCTCATTTGCTCCAAACCATCCAAGAAAAGCCTCCAAGTAAGAAAAGTGTAGTAGTCTCTCAAAGTGTAAAATCTTCTTAAGTGTCTTAATAAAAGTCTTGTTGTTTCCCACACTAAGGTAGTGTTTGTTTTTTGTCTGCAGATCTGCGTGGCCTCTTCTGTCTGCGCCGCGCAGACCACGCGCAGACATTAGCCTTCACAGACTGTTTGTTTTTCTGAAGACTGCAGACCTAAAAATGTCTGCGCGCCCTCTTCTTGGCGCAGATGTGGACCAAAGTCTTCTAACATCTTCAGACATCTTCTAGCCTAAAAAAACATATATATGTTTATTTTTTTTAAGTTTTTTTTTTTAATTTATATTTTTTTCCAACTTTATTAATGATAAACAATTTGAAAAAAAATTACAAAACTTTAAAAAAAATGTTCGACAATACAAAAATGATATTTTTGACAAATTTATAAATAAAGATTTATTACAATAATAGTCGTTGAAGTTGTTTATATAAATATGAAAAAAAATCATAATATATTCTTATATTTTTTTGCCAAATTTTATAAAACATTATTTAATACAGTATCGTTAATTTCTCGAGAAAATATTTATGGTACGTTTTTAATGGATTTAATTGAAAAAATCGAAGTTTATTTCTATCCATTTATGTATCAAATTCTTTTATCACTAATTATAATGTTTAGTTATAACTTTGTAACCAAAGTTGTTGGTTTTTATCAAATATATACGTTAATTCATATGATTTTTATTTTTATTTTGTATACAATAATACATAAAAGTTGATCTAGATTCGTTAATTATCTATAACAAAGTCATAAAAATATTAAAAAAATCCCTTTTAAGTTTTAGAAAATCAATTTATTTATATTTCAGTTTATTTTAGTAGCCCGCAGATCTTAAAAAAACAAACAGTCTTTTTTTTTTTTTTTTCAGACTGCAGACGTTTGGTCCACCTCTTCTACCGCAGAGGTCTACAGATATGGTCCGCAAACTGCAGGCATTTTGCCTCAGAAAAAACAAACAGCACCTAAGAGTCGTGTTCAACAATCTGGTATCAGAGTAAGGTTTCTTGATAGTGAGAACGAGTGATTCTCGTTATATCGTGAGTAGTTTGTGACTCTGCAAGTTTAGTATCGAAACTAGCTTGTTTGGTATTACCGAGGTACTGCCAACACGATGAGTGATCTCCAAGTCATCGGAGGAATCAAGAAACTCAACAACAACAACTACAAAATGTGGGAAACATGTATGAAGTCCTACTTACAAGGACAAGATCTATGGGAGGTCGTTGGTGGAACCGAAACTACGCCACTAGAGGAAGACGTTAATGGTGCTTTGCGCAAATGGAAAATCAAAGCAGGCAAAGCAATGTTTGCCTTGAAGACCACAATCGAAGAAGATATGTTGGAGCATATTCGGGATGAGAACACCCCGAAAGAAGCTTGGGACACGTTTGTGATGCTTTTCTCAAAGAAGAATGATACGAGACTACAACTTTTGGAGAACGAGCTATTATCAATCTCACAATGTGACATGACGATTGCTCAATATTTCCACAAGGTCAAGTCGATATGTCGGGAGATTACTGAACTAGATCCGCAATCCATCATTGCAGAAGCTCGAATGAAGAGGATCATTATCCATGGACTGAGGCCGGAATATATAAGCTTTGTTACTGCAGTACAAGGATGACCCGTTCAACCATCACTTGTAGAGTTTGAGAATCTGTTAGCCAGCCAAGAAGCTATGGCTAAGCAAATGGGAGGCATCACGCTGAAGAGTGAAGAAGAAGCACTCTACACAAGTAAAAGTCGAAGGAATTTCAAGCCACCTTCTAAAGAAGGATACAAAAATGTTGACAAAGGGAAGAGTCAGCCAGGAACCTCACAACCATGGAGATCTCAAAAAACCGACAATTAGAGTTCTCGGGGGAGGAGGTTCGAAGGCAACTGCAATAATTGTGGAAAGTGGGGCCACATGTCCAAGGATTGTATCAAATCTCAAAATAAACAGAATGAATCCGAGATCACTAGAAGCTTAGTTACCTCGGAACGTTATTCTGAAAAACGCGGAAAATATCATCCACAAGTTCGTTTTTCACATTCCAATGAAGTCTTCTGTACTCGTCAGTCTAAGTGACCGAGCAGCCTGCAAACGGCGGGAAACTTCTCCTCCTCGAATGGCTCGCGGATTTCAAATGCGATAACAGTATAGCGATCTACCGCAGCTGCCATGGAAGAAGAAAAGAGTATGAGGATATAGTGATCTAGAGAGAGAATGAGTTGTTAACTGCCGATACACTCTCCGATTTGCGTGAGTACCTTGTATGAATATAAGTTTGTAGTAGACTAGTAGTAAGAATATTGTAAATTTCGGACAAATTACACTCCCTGTAGTTTGCTCCCTTATGCACGTTTGGTCCCTCATATTATTTTTTTCACTAGGAAAGTTCCTTGCCATACATGAAAGGGATATGAAACTTTTTGGTTTTAAATAAATGGTCCTTTTAATTAAATATATTTAATTTATATTTTATAATTACTTAATAATAATAATAGGATAAAAGAAATCAGTAAGAACAAACAGTTTATATCAATTAGGAACCAAATTTGAAATAAAATCAAACCATGTGGACCATGTGTGTAATTTGTCCAAAACTTTATCATGAATTAATTAATCGTTATGTTATGTACATGCATGCTCTATGCACCCTCACTCGGACATGCATTATATACTTATACTAGGTGTGAGACCCATGTATTACATGAGTTTATTAAAAAAAAATTAAATATAAAATTTTAACAATTTGAAAACTTTAAATTTATAAGAAAAATAAGAAATTTTTTGAATTATTAAAATTAATGAGACTTTAATGCATTAGATACATTACATATATAAACCATTTTCTAATAATACCTTACATATATATTACCTTATATATTAAATGTGGATTTTAATTTAATAAAATCAAAAATACAATAAAATGACAAGTGGAAAATAGAAAAATTTAAAATTTCTAGAAAATGCCATGTGTCCAAATGAATAAGAAGAGGACATGTGGCAAAGTCATTTTCATTTATTAGGGTAGATAATTTCACAAATAATTTTAAAAATTAAAAAGGTGTTTTTTTTCTTTGTTCATTTTAAATGAATTAAGAATCTCTTTTACTCAAATATAAATTTGCATATTGTATACTTAATTTTTTATGTACAAAAAACAATAATTTCCATATCAATATGTTAAAAACAGATGCAATGTTATCGCTTGAATTAGTTGAGTCCAAATCTGTTTTTAACTAACAACTAGTTCAATTTTTTTTATTAAAATTATAGTATTGATTAACAAATTTAAGTTTTTATATAGCGAATCTAAAAAAACGCACTACGTACGAAGGGAATCATGGACTACAAGTCCATATCAAAATCAACTAGTTTTTTTTGGAAACGGCAAATTTATTAAAAGGGGGAACCTCACCTAGCAAGTAGCTAGATAAGGACCCCGGAAACGAAAATACAAGAGTACAGATTTTACAAACCAGAGAATGGAGACACTACCCATTCCTCCCAATTACACATTGTTTTACTACCTCTATGCTTGCACCAATGGAAAACTATAGTTTTAATGCCACTAATCCCCTGAAGCAAGGAAACACCTTCATTGCTGAACAACCGTTTGTTCCTGTATCTCCATATGCACCATAGCATTCCATAGATAATAATTGTAAGCCGTTTCCTTTTCTTGGAGCAGCTTCCCCACGCCGAAATTGACTGAAGTAACTCCTTCGTAGTTTGTAATGATCGATGGTTTAGTGAGACTCCGCACCATCTCATGATATTCTCTCGGATTTCATGAGCAAACGGACAACAAATGAGAACATGATCGACACTTTCCTGCTGCCCTATACACAAGCTACATAGGAGAGAATTGACCAAAATACCCCTCGACTCTAACTCAACAACAGCCGGAATTCTACCCTGCACAGCCCTCCATATAAAACCTGAAACTTTAATGGGCACAACTTTATACCAGTTAATAATTGATTGGCCATTAACTGAGCTGAGGTTAATCTCAAGGACCTTCTGGACTGAACTAACAGTGTACTTTCCATCTCCAGTCAGCTTACATTTGTATCGGTCTGCTCCATGGGCTAGCTGAACCCCAGATAGATCGGTGATGAGAGCTTGAACAGTAGGTCCAAGGCCCAGGTATGAGGGATTAAACTTCCAGCTCCAGGTGAAGGTTGATCCCGAAATTCTGTCAGCCACACTACATTTTTTCTGAGCATCCAATTCAAATAGAGTAGGGTATTTTTCTTTTAAAATCCCTGAACCTAACCAGGGATCATACCAGAATAAGGTATTGTTCCCAGACTTAACCTCCAGCTCAAAGATATCATTTCCAGCAACTCCGATCCTCGCCAATTGATTTATTGTCCTTCCTATACAGCTCCATACTCCACTACGTTTCTTACTAGAAAGGTAACCAAACGGCTTTTTATCTAAATTATGTATCCCATGAATTACTTTTGACCAAAGTCCTTGTTCCTCCTTTTTTAGGCGCCACCACCATTTTATAAGCAACCCAACATTTAATGCTCTAATCGATCCCACCCCGAGTCCACCTTCACTTTTGGCAGCTAGTACTTTATCCCAAGAGACCCAATGTATTTTCCTCTTATCCTCACACCACCCCATAGAAAGGTTCTTCTAATTTTCTCCATCTCCTCAAGTATACCACTCGGAGCTTTAAATAACGACAAATAGTATGTGGGGAGATTACCAAGGACAGATTTTACAAGAGTTAACCTGCCCCCGAAGGAGAGGGTTTTGGCCTTCCAAATTGATAGTTTTGTACGAAATTTCTTAAGTATTGGTTGCCAGTGTTTTTTCAGATTCATATTGGCTCCCACAGGAACACTTAGGTAATCAAACGGTAACTTTCCAGACTCACAGCCCAATAGACTTGCCCAAGATGATAATTCCTGTGTCGAGGATCCAATACCCAATACTCTTGATTTGTGGAAGTTCACACTGAGACCTGATGCGATGTGAAAACATCTGAGGATACGAGCCAAATTCTTTAGGTTAGATCTGGACCATTCGCCTATAAATAGCGCATCATCCGCGTAAAATAGATGAGAAATCGTTGGTCCACTCCCCGGTACTTTAATGCCTTTAAAAATTTCCTTATCTCGGGCAGTTTTAAGAGCAACATTTAAGCCCTCCATGGCAATAATGAATAAATAAGGAGAAAGAGGGTCTCCTTGTCTCACTCCTTTAGTGATGGGGAATTCTTTAGTTGGAGAACCATTAATGATAACAGATGCTCTAGCCGATCTCAAGCTGCCCCGAATCCACATTCTCCATTTGTTCCCGAATCCTATTTGGCCAAGAATTGAATCCAAATATTCCCAATTCACCGAGTCAAATGCTTTGTCGAAGTCTACTTTGAAAAGCAAAACCTTTTTTTTGGACCTCTTCGCCCAAGAACATATCTCGTTAATTATGAGAGGGCCGTCCAGAATACACCGACCTTCTACATAAGCTGATTGAACATCATCTATAATACTACCAATTACAGACTTTAAACGAGTGGAGAGAAGCTTACTTATGATCTTATTAAGACACCCAATTAGGTTAATAGGACGGTAATCGTGTAGGGAGAGAGGGTCTTTGACCTTAGGGACTAATGCAATGAAGGAAGAATTGCAACCCCCAGACAGGGTTCCATGATTCTCAAAGTGCCTCACAAAGTTCATGATATCGGATTTGACTGTGTCCCAGAATTTTTTAAGAAATGCAAATGTAAAGCCATCAGGCCCTGGTGCCTTTTCGCTGCCACACTCCACAAGTCCACAAATTATCAAAAGGTCTTATGCCAAATATTTTCTTTTTCTTATTTTTTATTGAAAGCTAAACCCCCAAAAAATAGACGCACAACTTAATAATCTCACGCACATGCATGCATAATTGCATATAACTCTCAGTTAAGCATATTAATTAACTGTTTTAAAGAACTAGTTCATCATTTAGCATTTAATTGGATGCATACCTTTTTTCAAAATGACCAATGACAGAAATTTTTGTTGCATTAATTCTTCCTGCGAAACAAACAAACATAAGTAATTAAGAAAAAAAATATTTACGGAATTAATGGAAACAAAGAGAAAAGAAAACTTGAGACTCTAGTCATCAGTCATCTACATGACTACATCAGACACGGAGATGGAAAGATAGAAAAAAAAAATTAAAATTTGATTGATCATATGTATTATTCAATTAATTACTTTTAATAACCGATGGATATACTCAATATAGTGACATGCATAGAATCATTATTATATTGTCACGTACGGCAATTAAATTGGTTTAGGAACATCAAATATATGGTTAATTAGTAACAAAAAATGTATTTTTAGAGGTTGGTGCTAAATAAACTCTTGATAAGGAGTTTAAATTCTATTGTTTATTTGTAATGGATTAAATTTAGACTAAACTGCACAAATGGTCCCTGTGGTATGTCGAAAATTGCCACTTTGGTCCAAAAAAGTTTGGACTAGCACCAGTGATCCAAAATTTTCATTTTGTTGCGTTTTTGGTCCAGTATGTTCTGATTTTTTATAAAATGACGAATTTGCCCCTATTAATATGATTTTCCCTTTTTCTTATTTGCTTTTCTAGTTTTTAGATTAAAAAAAATAAAATAAAAATAAAAATAAATATCTCTTTCTCTTCTCTCTCTCTCTCTCTCTCTCTCCCTCTCTATTCTTCCATTTTCGTTTGTTCTTTGTAATTCTCACGAACCCTTCATCACCGATTACACCACCGTCGTCGCCGTCAGGCACCACCACCTTCAACCCCTATCGTCTCCACTACCACCAACCTCTGGCAAATCTGAAAGCCGACATTACATACAACAAACCATAATCGATTACTACCACCGATAACCATCTTTTCACCTGCTTAGTTCCTCTTCTCCGTCGGGAAACCATCTCTGTAAACCCAATTTTTGATAAAAACCATCAATAATTTCTGAAACCCTAGCACCTCTACCTTATCTCATCTAGATTAGGGTTTTCGACGAAGAAAGACGTCGACGATAGATGGTTTTCGCCGAAGAAGAAGAAGAAGGATATGATAAGGACGAGACTCACCGAAGAAGAGAGAGAAACGAAGGCGGAGTTTGTGGCTCGAGTTTCCAGATTAAGGCGCCATCGATGTGTGAAGACGATGATGTGTATCTAGGTTTTCAAATCAGAACTACTGAAGGATGAAGCCACCTTCGACTTCGATCTGGGTTTTCACGTCTTTGCTGCCCTTCGTCTTCTTTAGTATGTCCCAACCTCTGTTTCTAACTAAATTCTTTCTCCGACCAAACCATCTGTTCTTTGGATTACTATCTTCATCGAGTTATAATGTTGTTGAGAGAGATAAAGAAATGGAGAGGTGGTGTTACTCCGATCGAGAATAATCTATGGTGGTCGGAACCCCCATTCGCCGGAAGTTGGTGGTGACTTTAGTTTCGTTTTGTGAAAATTCACAGAGAGAGAGAGAGGGGGGAGAGAGAGAGAGAAGAGAAGGGGAAGTGCAGGGAGGGGTAGGGTAGTGATGCAGGTGAGTTTTTTTCTTTTCTTTTTAATTATTGTAATACAAATAAATAGAAAAAGAAAATACAAAGGGCAAAATTGGTATTTTAAAAAAGTTTAAAATAAATTGGACCAAACAAGCAACAAAATGAAAACTTTGGACCTCTGGTGCTAGTCCAAACTTTTTTGGACCAAAGTGGCAATTTTCGACATACCACAGGGACCATTTGTACAGTTTAGTCTTAAATTTAAATAAAAAATCTAATCAGTAAATATTAAATTTATCTAACTAACTATTGTACTTCAATAGCTTTATGTAATTATAATGTTATTTGATGTAAAGTATTAATAATGCGTTACTTAAAGATATATTTTTGGTAAAAGAAGAAAAACCGATACTTATTTTTTTTGAACAACAAACAATAACGTTTAGAGATCCATTAACGAAATGCACATTAAGGTTATATGTATTAATTTGTTTTGTAAACTTAAAAATAAATTTTCATAATTAATTTTAAAGCTGATTTTGTTCATTATGTATGATTATTTTTCTTACTAATAATATTATTAACATATTATTTTAGTTAACATCGCTACCGATATAATCGATCATATTATAAAGAGTGTTACACTTCTATTAGTATCGTTTCTCTTATTATTCAATGATAAATTAGATGTTTTGTTATTTTTTTATATTAATATTGTAATTAGTTTATTAAAATAAAATACATATCAATAATACTTAATACTAATATTGTTTTAAAGGTATTTTCAAGATTATTTAAATCAAGTAGTTTGTTATCAACAAAATAATTCACATTTAATTAAATAATTTTCAAATATTATAAAAATATAACTATAATATATAAATTACAAGAAATAATAAATAAAATTTAAAAAGTTTATATTTTTAAAAGGGTACAGCTTATTAATATAGCTTTCACTGATTCTAATTAATTGGACTCATGAAAAACCAAGTAATATGTATCCCAACATTGACATATATATCCGAGGGACCGGCTCTAAACTTGCCATTTTTAACTGAAAAAGAATGGATTAATTTCATAAAAAAAATGTATGTATGATTAAAGACATTAAAAAATAACGTTAATTCTGAAAAATATTAACAATAATAATAATAAACAAAAAATATTCAAAAAACAATAATAAAATTCTTGGACAACATAATAACTCATATGTTGATTTGATATCTATGTGAAATGATAGTACTTTAATTTGGGGGTTTATTTAAGAGTGTAGTTCCGACACCATTAGATTATCCGGAGTCGATAGAAACCCATGCGAGGAATGCCTACGTGGCATCCAAAAGACCCGTGAACACCACCCCAAGAGTTGGTGACTTGGGTGTGGCATCCGGAGTCGATAGAAACCTACACATTGAATGCCTACGTGGCATCCAAAAGACCCGTGAACACCACCCCAATAGCGACGACGAATAGGAAATAAGTAGCAGCACCAACCTCGCTTTCCTCCCTTTATTTTTTATTGAAGTTACATCTATGGTCCCTAGAAATATTTTTTTATATCTTATTATACCCTTATACTTCTATTTAAATTAAATTAAACCCTCAGCCCCACACACATATATATCACCATATTTTAAACAACAAATTAAGTGTATTATACTAATAATTAGACAATGGAGGTGTTAAATGAAAATTTTAAGTATATTATATTGAAATTAAAAAATGGATAATTATTATTTGAATTACAATAATAATATATATAAATTATTAATTAACATAATGTTAAGAAAATAAAAAAAATAAAAAAGTGAATGATGTTAGTGGTGACCATTTCTATAGTGGAGTGGGTTGGTGGTGAAGGTGACTTGGCGCAGAGGTGGCACCACTTGTCCGGTGAGTTTGTAGTCACCACTCCATATAGCCTAAGGTCATCTCCAATGGGAGTTCAATGGAAGGTTTAATGGGGAGTTTAATCTCATTAAACCCAAAATCTTCATTGTAGAAAAATGACTAGGATTCAATAGAATGGGGAGTTTAATCCCCATTGAACTTTATATTCTCTCTCCTCTCTCTCTCTCTCAAACACACACACACACACATATATATGTATATATAATTTTTTATTTTTTATTTTAAATTAATGTTAATTTTAATTGTAGTTTTTAATTTTTAATTTCATGCTAATTATTTTTTTTAAATAACAATAAATAAAAAGAAAATGATAAATGAGGTGAAAATCATTAAATTGTATAGAGTTTAATGAAGTGTAGAATTTAATGAGTAAAGTTGTATAGTGAATGGAATGTATATGTATCAATCCATTAAACTCTTATGAGTTTAATGCATTGGAGATGGTCTAAAGGCTGGATCCTGTTAGAGTCGTCTGATATTACCCTTGAGACTCGTGAGTCATCTACGTGACACTCGGAAGGAAGCAAAGAATTACAAAAACTGGTCACCTTGCTTTGGACTAGTTTCAACATGACCTTGAGATACCACCATAACTTTATTTTCAATTCCGTTTGTATTTTTTCAAATTTTTTTACCAATAAAGTTAGTGGTTAGAAATTAATATTATATAAATTAAAATTCGAAACCTCAAATCTAAAAGGCTAGTATTCTTTCAAATTAACTCCATAATCTCTCGTTCTCTCTGTTAATTTATACACACGGACACGGCAGAATCAATGGCCTAAGTAATTTAAAAACTCATGGCCATAAAGAAGTACTAATATCTTAACAATCATGTGCCATATATCTTCCTCAAATTAGTGCTTCTTAATTCGATAAAAATTCCCTGTATATTAAGAAAAATTAACCACATAACTAATATATTCTTATAGAAACGTAAAAAAATAATAACCTTACACTTTCGTAAACTTAATGAATCCAATCCGTATATACGTACCTTCTGATATATGAAACTTCCTCTGCTTTGAGATGAATATTAAGTTCTTTTGACATGATCCGATCTTGGATAGGAGAATCAAGAGTTATTTGTAAAAATGGGGCAGTTTTCAAAAAGGTTATTAGAAATGGGGCGGTTTTGAATGCCTTTGTAGAAATGGGGCTCCTGGCCCACTAAATGAATACGTAAATATATATTGATCCTCATAGCTTACAACAATAGCCCTTAGTTTTTTATAATATGTTCGAACTTTATCATTTTATATATTTTTTTCTACATTTTTACTACATCTTATTATATTTACTTATTATATTTACGTAAATATTAAATATACAAAATAGTCCATAAAAATATTCAACATTGACCCTTATTTTATGAAATATGTTACCACTACATCTTATTTTATTTTTTATTTGTATTTTGTACATTTACTTAATTTAATAATATTTAATGTAAATATATTATTCAATTTATAACTAATTCTTATTAGTTTTCAATACCAAATATATCTCATTTATACATTTCCATTAATACTAATATTTAATATTATAACAATAAGAAATAAGAAAACACATAACTAAGATTACATTACTAAAATTTAAAAATCATAATACAAAATCACACAGGAAATACAAGATCAATGAAACATGAAATTACAACACAATAAAACAAAAACATAGTTTACTACTCATTGAATCTTGGTTGAGAATTTGAACAATTTCTTCTATTATGACCTGGCTGGTGGCATAGTGTACATCTACGAGGTTCATCAGGATGACGAATGTCCATCTCATTATGAATTCGATTTGCACGCCTTCGTCCTCAATGAACAGAAAGTTTTGAGTAATCTGCTTCAATCGTCCAGTTTGAATCCAACCAATAATCAACATGAGGAAGTGGTACAAACCCAAAATTATATTGTTGTCTGTATGTCATAGTAGTGTACACATTGTTCACAATGGAAAGAGGGTTGTCCCCTCTATTCCGACAAACTGCAAGTGCATGTGAACATGGAAATCTCTCCATTTTCCACTTACCACAAGTACACATATGTTGAAAATAATTAACAGTCTTTGTATTTCCTCCGGTTCCATTTATCTGTGACCTTGTGACAACTCTGTAAACACCTTCATTGTAGTGAAACTCAGATAAAACATGACTTTGTGCACGAGTGACACGTTTAACAAAGAGACGCCACATACATTTTGGTAGAGGTGTAATGCAGTTCATTGCAATACCACTATGCTTTTTGAAAAGTTGCACAGTTCTATTGAATGTAAGGTCAATACACGCCCTAATTGACAATTGTCTCGCTCCTCATAATGCATTGTTCATACTCTCAGAGATATTGGTCGTTAAGAAACCCTATCGATGATTTTCATCATATAAAAGACACCATTGACTTCTTTTAATTTCCCTCAAATACTGCCAAGCTTCCATATTGATTGCTTTTATTTCCCTTATATACTTAGCGAACTTCCTTTTTTGTGTGGTGCTACCCATAGACCAACAAATTTTTTTAAGGTTTACATTCTTGTACCTTTTCATGAGATTACTTCTGACATGCCTCAGACAAAAACGATGGTATGCTAATGGCTCTTTCCACTCCTCTAGATTTTCCATTGCATGAATGATTCCTTTGTGCCTATCAGAAAGAACACATAATTGTCTATTTGGAGCAACAAAATTTCTAAAATGACCCAAAAACCAACACCAACTATGAACTGTCTCCTCGTCAACAATGGCATAAGAAATTGGTAATATATTATTGTTAGCATCTTTTGAAGCAGCAACAAGCAATTTTCCTTTGTAAGAACCCTTCAAATGAGCACCATCGATAGAAATTACAGGGCGGCACAAATGAAATGCTTTAATAGCTGGTCCAAAAGCCCAAAAAATATATTTGAATTTTGCCACTTGTGATGAGCTATTTTGGTTATGAAACCACTTGACAATTGTATCAGGGTTTGAAGCCTGCAAAGCTGCAATATACTTGGGTAACTCAACAAAGTTACTCTCCCAAGTTCCATAAATGGTCTCTATGGCTTTTCTTCTTCCATGCCATGCCTTCCAATAAGAAACGTCAACATGAAAATGATTTTTTATATCTGCTTGTACATGTTTCACCGGGTAAGCAACATCTTTTTGAATTGAATGGAGAATGTATGAGGCAATAACTCTAGAGTTTAGATTTCTGTTATTATTGCCAATACAAGATCCAAAACAATTATGTTCATCCACCCAATGTGTAATCTGCCACATATGATTATTTTTCTTCTTAATTGCACGGATATACCATTGACAAGGTTGTGTATGGTGCATAGAACTAGAGCTTTCTCCTTCACCCACCTCGGTCTTACATTTTGCTACCCATTTGTTATGTTTACTTTCATACACCTTAAACTCTCTATTTTGACTAATAGACCAAAGTATTACTGCATTTTTCACCTGCTGCTTACTTTCAAATTGCATTCCTAACCTAATTTTGTTTTCTGTTTCCTTCCAAACATCTATATGAACGTTGTCCTCTAAATTTTCTACGACATCATCTCCTATATTTCCAACATCATTCATAAAGTCTACAACTAATTTGTCACTCACATCATCAGAGTCTTCCTCAATATGGCTTAATGACTCACTACTGCATTCTGAGTTGGGATCATCAAATCCAAACTCATTATTTGGCTCAAATCTATCATCACTCGGCAAAGGAAATGGTACTTCAAAATTACGAAGGAGATCTACCAAACTAGTATTTGTAGGTATCACTATTTTCTCAATTTCAACACAAACTTGACCCCAATAATTTTCATCAGTCGCAGCTAAATAATACAACATGTCTAAGGTTGAATCATTTATAAGTGGTGCGATATTAGATCTCCCAGAATATTGGTAACATAATGACATATTCAACTTATATGAAGATTTTTCGACTCCAACAAGTGCATAAGCCAAATCTTGAAATTGTTCATACCGTATTTTTTGCCTAATAATGTCTGAAGCAGACATAGTTGATTCGTCGCCCTTGATGATTCCATTCTCATATTCAACATTGCCACCCCAATAGAGAGTAATCATAAATGGACGATTTAGAGCCATAAATATAACTGCAAGACAAATTGTATGATAACAGATGTAAATTAGTATCATATATATAGCGTTTTGACAAAAAAATATGCAAAAATATTTAGAAATTATATATACCTTATGTTTAATATATGAAAGAACTAATAATGTGAATATTATGGAAGCATGAAAGACTGAGAATGTATATTTGCGTGGAAACAATTTTGTAAGAATGATGAAGAACCTTGGCTCGTAAGATCAAATTTATAGCATCAAAAAGTAAATTTAGTTCAATTAAAACTTTTAGACATGACAGTTCATGCAGCTTTAGCTTTTTAAGAGTTTTCAATAAATAGTGACATTTTATTTTGGATAGAGTGTTGCTTTTGTTTTGGATAGAGTGTTTGCTTTTACAGATTCACTATTTGATTGGACAAATCATATATAAATATTACTATTTATTTTTTAATTTATATGATTCTAACAATATTTATATGTTAATTGTATTTGTATAATTAAAATAGTATATAATATTCTAAAATTTTGAAATATAAATAAGATCGTTTGTGTAGTAAGAATAATTAAATGCTATATATAAAATTTAATAATATATTTAAGCTACATAAATTAGGTAAATAGTTAGGTAAATGTAGAAAAAATATATAAAAAGATAAAATTTAAACATATAATATAATAAAAAAAGAAAGGTCCATTGTTGTAAGTGGTAAGGGATGCTTCATTTCAACATACGTATTTATTCTGTGGGGCAGCATCCCCATTTCTACAAACACATTCTAAAAAGTGCCCCCTCTTTGCAAATAACTCGAGAATCAATGGGCTTCCAACCAGGCGTTTGAGTCCAGAAAGGATCACTTACTCCGGTGTCTTTCCTAATTTTAAGAAGATCAGCACTTTGAAGCCAATGTTCCATTGCTCCTACAGCGTTGTGTGACCTTCGAAACCTCAAATCGCCACCTTGTTAGCTAGTTGTTTCAGGTGGTGGTCTAAGAGACCAGTGTCCCTATCAGAAGACTGAGCTCCGCCGCCAGATAACTCTCCTTTGACCACCTTTATGTGGGATCTTTAATGAGCCCTAATTTCTTGCATTTGTTCATGGGTTTTTTATTGATCGATTAGCCATAACTGGTTGTTCGCTTGTTTCACACGCTTTCTTTTTCTCAAATTTCTTGTTTTTTTTTCAAACTTTCTGTTAAGATTATCATCATCTTCATCACCCTTCCTTCGTCGTCATTAACTTCCTCCCCTCCTCCTCTTCCTCATATCCACCATTGTTAACATCTTGTCGATCCTTCATTTCTTCATCTCCATGAACACATACGTAGCTTGAAGAAACTGCGTCGTGTTAATTTCTCATATCTTTGGGTACGTCTACCAATAAACATAACTTGTCTTCTTACACCCCACCTTAATTACCAACGCATTGTTCTTCAGTTCCTTTGCCAATCCGATCTCGTCAATCTTCATAGCAGCATGACCCGACCCGACTTGAGAGTTTGGGTTCACCAGCCAGAAATTCTGCAGATGCTTCTTCTCGTCGAATTCTTGAGATGGAACATGCCGAAAAACAACTTTGCCTGCCAGTTTTACTCCCATTACGAACTTCTCTTCTAATGCAGGATACATCTCCATGATTCCATGACTGAAATAAGTTCGTAATGACAGAATGCTCGGATATCTGAAAATAATCATTATCCATCAGTCAGACGAAAACATATTCAGATCTAATCGCAATAAAACAGTTTTTTGTCACTGATTCACGAAGTGATTGATTACCACAAAAACGCGAACGGATCTCAGTTGAAGATGAGTTCTAGGAGGAAGGTTTTTGTGGTAGATCTCGTAAATGAAGCCTGGTTGGACCTCCTCTTCTAGGATTTCGTCTGCTTTACACATGAAATAACGAGAAGCCATTATAGATAATCGAGAAAGGAAGAATTGAAAGAAATAGTTTGGATCTAGAAGTATTATATGCTAAAAGGATAATTTTGAAATTATACCATTCCTTTGAAGCAGGAATTGCCTGACCAAAGGTGATGTCTGTGTGCTTGTGCGCCGTCTAGTACGCTGGTTATTTCTTGCCTTTTCAAGTTCATTATCTCCTGCATCCATTAATGCTTTTTAGTACATCTCTACTCAGTGATAAAGGACGATAGAGAGGAAAAAAAAAACAATACGGATTTCAGAAACAGAAAAGGCGAAATGCTGATTGTAATACATGCAATGCCATGCCCTAATGGCATCATCACAGGTTCTCTCTCTCTCTCACACACACAAGAGAGAGAGAGAGAGAGAGAGAGAGAGAAGTTACATTGTTCGCGCTAATGGTGGTTTTTTTAATCGTTTCCGATGGTAAGTTTCCATTTTCACGGTGAAGCTGTAAAAGTTTACTCAAGAATAAACGGGCGATGTTGCTAAATGCTAACATTACATAGTCCACAATAGATATTCAACAGAAAATAATAAGCAGGAAAAGCAAAAGGAATCAAGTGTTAAATGGTATGCATGATTGACTAAAAGATGAAGTTAGAAAAAGCAGTAATTAGAGCATTATTTAAGAAGCTCATGACTTCCGTGGATTTAAATGAAAACAGAACAATTACAATTAGCTACAGTTAATAGATTACCTTTTAAATCGCAGCAACTTTATCGATTGAAAATTAATACTTGTTCTTTAGGGGAAAATATTCATGATTTAAGAATTGAAGAGAAATGGATTGGGGGTTACTTAAATCGCCATGATCATAAAGATGAAGGTTCTGCGTATCTTTTCTCAGATGCTTGTAGGGAGAGAAAGAGTAAGAGAGAGAATACGCATTCCGTTACACCCCAGCTTCGTGAGTTGTAGCAAAGAAAAAGAAAGAGAAGAGAAAAGAAATAAGAAGAGAAAAGAAGAGAAGAGAAAGGAAAAAAGATTTCTCTTTTGTGCTCCGAGTCGGAGAGAAATAAAAGGAAAATTAAACATTTTGTTCTTTCTTTCTGAATCCTTCCAAATCGGAAGAAAAGTTAGGAAGGAAAATAATCCTTCCATTTCCTTCCTTTAATGAAACTCGGGAGCATAATTATCTCTTGTTTTCCTCTCATTTCCTTTCTTTTCTCTCCTTATGTTGAACTCGGGAGCGGCATGTTAGAAAATATTGGAGAGAGAAAGTGAGAAGCAAACGTACCGCACCTCACGTGTTCTTGCAATGGAAGGCCACATTTAAATTTACAGATATGCCCCTTCCCGCTATTATTGCATTTTTTGGCAAGCGGGTTATCTTTTTAGTTCTATATCAATGTACAGATCGAATAAGGCTTAAATCTTTAGAGCATTGGATTTCACAACTGTGGTTTTATAAATGATTGATGTGTTGATGTATTAAATATTTTTAAAAGTTTATATTATAAAACAGTATATATTATAAAGGATCGACTTATAGAATTATATAAAATTGAACATTACTTTTAAATGACTCTTTTATTTAACAAAAATGGCACAAAGAGGTTATAAAGGATCGATTGTTCCAATTATGTTCAATAGCTTATGAGACAACTTCATTTTGCATTGCAATGTTAGCAACATCACTAGTTTTCTAGGGTTTCAGTCAATGTGGATGTTAGCCTTGTCGAAAATACCCATTACCCGAATTATCCGTCCGATTTTTTTCGGGTATCAGGTTAATTTTTTCGGGTATTTGGATAACCCGATTTTTTTTTCCAGATCAAGTAAAAGGTAAGTTTTTTGGGTTTCGTGTTATACCCGATTACCCGAAATATATTTAACAAATAATGTCCCTATATGAGTTTATCCATCCTAATTCCCAAATCTCAATTTCCCTCGTTGAGGCTCGTTGTATTTTCTCTACGTCAAAAAAATCCCTCGTCCGTTCTTCGTTCGTGTTCGTCACCGATCAATAATAATTGGAGTATATGTTCAATGAGAAAAAAGAAGTTTTTTGTAATTATTTTTTTTTAAAATATATTGTATTAAACTTTGTAATTGCAGTCGTATGAAAAGTCAATATGCCAATCCATTGTTATACAGTTCAATACACTTTAAATGTCACAATGGTCAAATACATCCAAAATCGTGTTTTGAGGGTCCGGTTTATCGTTTTTTGAACTATCATACAGCGGAAAAAAAAAAGATAACTCTCAAATAATTATATGATGAAATTTATCATTAACCAAAAAAAAAATATAATTAAAACATTCTAGATCTTAGTATGTAGTCTTTAAAAAAATTAGTTTTACCATTTAAAAAAGTTTAACGGCACAATTTGTTGTCCGTTTACAATCTCACTCATTATACAATCAAATTATTTATGATTTTATTTGTTTGTTCATTAAATCCTTCAACAATACCTCTCAAGGGCATCCCAATTCGTTGCCATAAGCTTAGCAGCTTTCCTTCTCGTAATTTTGTCAACATCACGTAAACAATCCGATATGCAAACTAAACCAATAACCTCCCCCTTCTCTATAACAGGCAACCGTGTAACTTCTCCAATATTCATAATTTAATTAATAAGACTAGGTGAGAGACCCGTGTATTACACGGGTTGATTTAAAAAAAAAAGTTAAACACTAAATTAAAATGTAAACAGAAAATATTTTTTAATGTACAACTTTAAAATAAGAAAGGATAAAATATATTTATTGCAATTTAATATCATATATATGATATTTATTACTTTACATCTATAAGTATATGATTTTAATTTTAAAAATTGAAACAAATTAAAAATTGACAAGTGGATAATATTTATTTGAAAAATACCACAAAATGACAAGTATCAAAACTCACGAGAGATTGACATGTGGCAAAAAAATCTTGATTTATTAAGGAGGATTAGAAAAGGTTCATCAAAAAGTAATTAAGCCCGATATAAATTATTTGTTACAAACAAAGGTCTGTTTGTTTTTTTTTTTTTTTAAAAACCTCTTCAAATCACTTTCTGTTGCCGGGGGTAACATACGCGCAACACTTTCCTTCTCGCAACAGTTTGTTTTTTGAAAGACTTCAGACTCCAAAATATCTGCGCGTGTGTTGCGTGGTGCAACACTTGACTTGTCTCTTCAAACATCTTCAACTTTTATTTTTTTGAAGTGTTTTTTTAGAATTTTGGTATAACTTATTTTTTTTTAACTTTTTTTTTTTTTTTTTTTTAAACTTAGATTTTTTTAAACTTTTATTTACGGATTTGATACAATTTATAGAATAAAATTGTTAGCTTCTTTTATATTTTTGTAAGTTTTTTTTTAAAAAGTTTTATATTTTTGTTTTTTTACATGTTTTTTTAGTATTCTTTCATTGTTTTAAGACTATAATTATTTAAATTTCGGTGTTGAAAACTATTTTCAGTTTATAAAATTAGTTTATTTAAACTTCAGTTTACTACAACAGTTTGCAGATGTTAAAAAACAAACATGCTTCTTATTATGGGCTGTAGTCGTTTGTTCCACCTCTTCTGCTACAGAGGATTGCGTAGGTGGTCCGCAAACTTCAAGAATTTTCGCTTCGAAAAAACAAACAACACCTTACCTTCCACCATCTTCTGTAGCGCTTCCACATCAAGAGTATCAGACAAAACAAAAAGGGAAAATACCGGCAATAGTAAAAAAAATGAGGGTTTTTTTCAAAATATAGACACAAAAATAGACATTTCCAGATATAGACATGCATTCCGCGGAGGTAGCTCCGTAGAATGGATCTTGAGTTTTTTTTTTTTTTTTTTTTTTTTTTTCACATTGATTCTTCGGGGTTTATATTAATTCCCCAACTAATTATTTTCAAGTAAAGATTATAATAGTATGATAATCTTTTCTTAAAAATAATTAGTTGGGGGAATAAATCTAAACCCCGAATAATCGATATGAAAAAAAAAAACACTAAAGATCCATTCCTCGGAGCTACCTCTGCAGAATGAGTTCATTCCTCGGAGGTAGCTCCGTGGAATGGATCTTTAGTGTTTTTTTAATACATTGATTTATTTACGATTTTGTCATTCCGCGGAGCTACCTCCGCGGAATGCATGTCTACATCCGGAAAAATCCATTTTTATGTCTATTTTTTGAAAATACCACTCATTTTTTTTACTATTGCCGGTATTTTCCCAAACAAAAATCAGATTCCATATCATCACCTTCGAGATAGGTGTGTTCACCAAATCAATCCCATGATTAATAACTCTTGTTGCAATATCCTTCAAAACATCAAAAACACATGAACTTTATTATTCTAATCTAATCAGTCAATGACAATGTAACATGACTATGTGAGTTTCAAGACAAACACATCTAGTGTTTTAATTTACAAATCTTTAATTATTATTGACTAAAAAATATCAATCTTCAAAGTTTGAGCACGACAAATTTATTTCACTAACTTTATTTTTAGGTGCCATTAAAAAAATAATAAAATAAAAAATCGGGTAATACCTAAATTACCCAAACCCGACCCACTACCCGAATTACCCAAACTTGAATTACTCGAATTTAATTTGGGTCGGGTAAGGGGTATTTTTCTTAACATGAAAAACCTGAATTACTCGAAACCTGAAAAATTTACCCGATCAACACCTCTAGAACTGGATGTGATGTGGCTTTATAACTTTAATTTGTAACCACTATGAGACGTATGAGAGAATTAAAGAGGTCAAAACATCAATTAAATTCAAAACCCTAAAGCTCGTTTGTAAAATCCAAAACCCCTTTGCATGTACGCTCGTACGTCTGCATGTTTAAGGTCAAATGTAGAGTGAAAAATGATTTTGTAACAACTAACAAGAGCTCGTACGTCTGCATGTTTAAGGTCAAATGTAGAGTGAAAAATGATTTTGTAACAACTAACAAGATATTGGCATTCGTATGTACGATACATGACACATATATTATATATACAAGACAAATACATGGATTAATTAGGACTAATTAGATAAGTATTATCTAGAGTTATTAATAACCAACAATGATGATGTTATGAGTGACTCATGGACCACAGTGCTACAAGCAAACCTTCTAGAATCCTCTAACCCTCGTTAGAAAATTTCAAATTCATAATTCCTGAAAATAAAATAATAAAGATACATGAATATAACTCAAAGCATTTTAGAAGAGCGATAGTTTGGATAACTCATTAATTAAAATCAAAATTAATTGAAGCAATGACATATGATCACTCGTAATCCATTATATTGGTGACTTAGTGTAACACCGAAAATTTCAAACAAATTTTTCATTTTAAATAAACGTTTTAAAATCTTAGAAACACTTGTTTAAAAATCTTATTTACAAAACATAACTCCATTTTCGCTTGTATGGAAAACCAGGATCCTCCAAAACATGACTCTTTCTCTGGTGTGTACAATCAAGCCGGTGCCGTCCCGTGATACTGAAAGGACCTGCAAAACATCACACAAAACACTGTAAGCACGAAGCTTAGTGAGTTCCCCAAAATACCACACACATAACACATATAAGCCACTCGAGGCTATAACTCTATGGGTCCGTGCACCCAAACTCTGTGAACCCTCAGGTTCTAACTCTGTGAACCTTCCGGTTCTAACTCTAGGAACCCTTCGGTTCCAACTCTGCAACATGCACAACATAAATCACATAGAAATAATGCAGTACAACACATAGCATACATAGCATACAAATACTCTGTCACATAACTCTGGTTACCTACTCAAGGTAAAGTATAGTGAGGAGACTCACCTGGCAAGCAGAAAGCAGATATCCCCACACTTAAATCTTGAACTCACCACCGCCTAACACGAAAGGCAAATACTCTCATGAATATAACTCTCGAGACTAGAATCAATCCTCTCATGGCACCCTCTTAAGGGTAAAAGACTATTTTACCCCTCTCTTGGCCCAAAGGCCACATCGCTGACCAGACCCTAAAAGTCAACGGTCAACCCTTGGTCAAAATCAAGGTCAAAGTCAACCTCTGACTAGCCCTACTCGCCGAGTCAACCTGATGACTCGCCGAGTTTCCATACTCAGAACTTCACTCAATCCGCGACCTAACTCGCCGAGTCCCCCCCCCCCCCCGAGACTCGCCGAGTCCCACAACTTCTGAGTCCTCTTGCACACAACTCACCGAGTCATCCCTTGACTCACCGATTCTCGACTCAACCAGAGAATACCGGAACTCTTCGACAAGACTCGCCGAGTCCAAGAACAGACTCGCCGAGTCTATGGTTATCTACAACCTACTCGCTGAGTTGTTCATACAACTCGCCGAGTCCAAGGCCATCTTCATCCGACTCGCCGAGTTGTTCTTCCAACTCGTCGAGTCCCAGCTCATCTTCAAGCAACTCGCCGAGTTCACCCATGTGACTCGCCAAGTACCACCGATCTGAATCCATTCAGAAGCATTCCAGGCCATGCAATTGCTCCAAAACATAGATCTAGCCTCCTACCACTCATCCATCACGTAAAGTGGCAAACTTTACGTGAATCCAAAGAGATCCAGGCCATTTTCACATTGGGCTAGGGTTTGGGACATGTAAGCTTCACTAAGCACTCCAACACAGGGACTTTCATGCTCTCTGATTCTTCTCCCTTCCAGATCTGAGGTAGCAACCTCAGATCTAACCTCTAGACTTCCCATTACATCCATAGACAAGTTCCCACAAACCCCAAAATGAAGAAACAACATAACAACAGCCCAAGAATGAGATATTACCTCCAAGAGATGCCCCAACTGCAAGGTAATTCGAATCCAAGCAAAGCCCATTGCTCCATGCCTTCAATCTCCCAAAATTCCTTCAATAATTACTTCTCCAAGCTCCAATCCACTCAACAAGGGTGCTTCTCCGCGATTTAGGGTTTTTCTAGGGCTCAAGGGGTGATAAAGAGGCTGGGAGGAAAACATAATGTTCTTTATATAGGGCTCAACCCCGAGAATTAGGGTTTTCTCCACTCAGTGCCTACTCGCCGAGTCCATTATACTGACTCGCCGAGTCGGCCACTTAACACGTGACCAAGTCGCGACTCTACTCGCCGAGTCCACACATGGACTCGCCGAGTTGCTCTTTCCCCATTTACTCTTTTAGCCCTTCACTCTACTCTTGATATATCGGGATGTTACAATTCTCCCCCATTTATATTAGGCTTCGCCCTCGAAGCCTACAGCAACTCAACTCCAAGGATATTCCCACAACGCTCCACCGGGCCTTAACTGGCCCAGGTCTCTCAAGGCATAAATATCGAAACTCGAACATACTTTCCCCTCCTTCATGGTGTCCTGATCACCATCTCAAACCGGGCATCGACTTTACCCCTGATCATCACTCTCAACAATCGAGAATTACCCAAGATGCAACTCTACTCTAAATCTCAACGATCACTCGACCCATAAGGGTTAGGAAACCATGAACCACCGGATCCCCGATCGAAAACTCACTCTATCCATTCCGGAACGACTGAGAGACCCATTCCCACTCTCAGAGCAACTCTCACGAGTTCTCCTCTTGCAATCACATACACATGCTGAACTAGCCCCAACACCCATAGGTTGGAAGACCCGATACACTGATGATATCCTCAAACATCCCCCCAGGATGAACCACTGATACATACCCAATACCCTGATCAGAATCACACTGAGAGTCCAGGATTCTCTCCCTGGATCCCTTCCGAGCCTCCTGGCTCTACACCCGTGGAATCCCTTCCGCGTCCTCAGCAGACATCTCATCACGATGTCATTCCATACCACTGTAACAGACACCGCGTTCAACCCTCATACTCTAAATCATCCATTCGTACTACTACCTTCACTTCCGTGAACCAACACTTTTCCCCCCTCTGGGGTTACATACCTTTCTCTTCCCTTACCTAGGGAAATCCACTTGACAACCTTGCCACTACTCCATGTATCACACATGCTCTGGATCTGCTCGCAAGGGCCCTCGAGTCCATGCGTTACCTCTCCTCAGCAAATGAGGGTCCTGTTGGGTTTTGAGCAATCTAACACTTCCTAAGTGTGCATGCAACCCTAATAAACCTTGGATCTATGTTTGTCTAAATACATGCAAAATAATAATTTTCCAAGGTTTATAACCTATCTAACATGGCATGGGGAACATTTCAACATAAAAGAGTTAGAAGAGATTACATACCTTTTGGTGAGTTTGGTTCTAAGGAGTTTGAGGGCCAAGCACCAATAGTGTGAATGCCTCAAATGGAATCACAAACACCACAAACTCTTGGAAAACTTTGAGAGAGTATACACCTTGTATAAAATCGGCCACACACATTCACACACACACTAGTTCACTAGTTTTCTCTTAGGCTCCATTTCATGCTCCATAAGCATGCTTATATAGTGTGCATGGTTAGGGTGAAACCCTAATAACCCATGTCTTTTCCTTTTCCAAGGATCCATGGGTTAAAAGCTCCATGGATCATCCATGGACTTCCACATAAGCCTAGCCCATTAACAAATGAGTATTAGCCCACACTATATAAAACAAATAGCCCATAATTTAATTAGTATTCCTTTTAATCTCTAAATTAATTCATAATTAATTTAAGACTAAAACTAATTAAATAACGTAACTTCATATTAATATATTATAACTCATAATATATTAATAAACATATGTGTATAACTCTCATAAAATTATCCATAATAGTTTGGATGAGATGCAACCCAAATGGACCATGCCGGTCGGGTCAAGTATATACCAAATAAGTTATGGACTTAGACACCTTATCCAACAGACTCCCACTTGGATAAGTCTAATAACTATATTTGCCTATAACTTCAGGAACCAACCAACAATCGTAGCTCTCGAAAACTCCCTCGAACAATGAAGACTCTGTCGAACTATGAAGCGCCATTTTAGATAAGTGATCACATAATCCTCTGTTCTCATGATATCAGCCGGACAAACACATGGAACTATGTCTTGCTTATTGTCGAGCAGTTGTTTCTCGATTTTCCGATTTGTTTGACGAAGAACTTCACTGAACACATCGGTTTAGTTCTGACCAGGCCTGGTACATGGGTCAACACAAAATCATCGAGGGGCCCAGATATCGCTTCTATTTCTAGAAGGAACAGATAAAGTTCGACTGATATGCTTGTTCTACTACTTATTGAATTGTACACAAAGGCACGTTTTATAACATCAAGTTACTGATGCGTTTACGTGCAATCAATGCACAACCAACTCATAGGTAACAACTCATATCTCTAGGTTTAAAGATTTATATGATGTTATCGTCTCACGATCACTGGAGATAAATTCCATGAAGTGATACAAGTGAGCGTGGGTTTATACCAATACTCATAACTTATGAGTACTCATGAATGTTGCAGCAACCATTTCCATGTCTAAACACCTTTAAGGCATCTACAAACCCAATTCATGACAATCTTGATTCATACCTACTTCCGACGTATGATCGATTGTGGAGGTTTGAATAAATTAATTATTCTGGAAGTCAAAACATGCAAAACTGAAACAATAGTAAATAATTGACAATGATAGTAACACTTTACTCATAAATAAATCACAAATTTTATTCATCATCAAACGTCGATTACATTTTACAAGTTTCAGGAAAACTATCTAATCTGTAAAACTAATATCGTCCCTCAGACCGATGCGTCTCGCATGCTGAAAATGCTTAACCCTCGTCAGTCCCTTCGTAAGGGGATCTGCAGGATTCTCATCCGACGATATCCTCCTTGTCACAAGGATTCCTTCTTCAATCTTGTGTCTTATGAAGTGATATTTTCTGTCAATGTGTCGGGATCTGCCATGATCTCTTGGTTCCTTGGCTAAGGTAACCGCACTATTGTTGTCACAGAAAATCTCTATAGGTTCCTTAATAGCTGGTACAACTCCAAGGTCTCCAATGAAGTTCTTTAGCCATATCGCCTCCTTCACTGCTTCACTCGCTGCTATATACTCTGATTCACAAGTCGAATCAGCCACCGTCTCCTGCTTGGAACTCTTCCAAGAAATTGCCCCTCCATTTAAGGTAAAGATCCTGCCCGACTGAGAGCGGAAATTATCCCTATCAGTCTGAAAACCAGCATCACTATACCCTAATATTCTCAAGTCATCACTGCCACCAAGGGTAAGGATCCAATCCTTAGTCCTCCGCAGGTACTTGAGAATGTTCTTTACAGCGGTCCAATGAGCCTTGCCAGGGTTCCCCTGATACCTGCTGACCATGCTCAAAGCAAATGCCACATCAGGACGGGTACAAGTCATAGCATACATGATCGAGCCAACTGCGGAAGCATATGGTAATTGGCTCATCTCAGCTATCTCTGCCTCTGTACTCGGACTCTGAGTCTTACTCAGTTTGGTATTGCTTTGGATCGGTAAATCTCCTTTCTTGGAATTCTCCATGTTGAACCTTTTCAACACCTTATCCAAGTAGATACTCTGACTAAGTCCAATTAGTCTTCTACTCCTTTCTCTTAATATCCTTATCCCTAGGATACAGGTAGCCTCCCCTAGGTCCTTCATAGCAAAGCACTTCCCAAGCCAGGACTTAACCTCCTGCAAGGTTGGGATGTCATTTCCTATGAGTAGTATGTCATCCACATACAGTACCAAGAAGCTAACTATACTCCCACTAGCTCTGACATACACGCAAGACTCATTTTCGCTTCTCAAGAAGCCAAACTCTTTTACCTTCTCATCAAAACAAAGATTCCAGCTACGAGATGCTTGTTTTAATCCATAAATGGATTTCTCAAGCTTGCATACTCTATTAGGGTACTCTGCATTGACAAAACCCTCTGGCTGATTCATGTACACATCCTCAGCCAACTTTCCATTAAGGAAAGCGGTTTTGACATCCATTTGCCATATTTCATAATCATGAAATGCTGCAATGGCTAACACAACCCTAATAGACTTAATCTTTGCTACCGGCGAAAAGGTTTCATCATAATCAACACCTTGAGTTTGAGTAAAACCCTTCGCAACCAGTCGAGCCTTATAAGTATGCACTTTTCCTTCCATGTTTGTCTTCTTTTTGAAGATCCATTTGCACCCGACTGTTTTACGGCCTGGTACATTGTCAACCAAGTTCCAAACTTGATTGTCATACATGGACTGTATCTCGCTGTCCATAGCCTCCTTCCATTTAGCAGACTCCGGGCCTGCCATGGCTTCCTTAACACTGCTAGGTTCATCCAAATTTACTAGTGTACTATCACTAATAAACGTATCACCTTCCGTAGTATTATGAAAACCATAATAAAACGAAGGTGTGTTCCTAACCCGTGTGGAACGCCTCGGAGGTACAGACTCGTCAGCTGGATCAACAGGAGTTTCCTCCTCAGGTTGATTGCTAGTGTCTGAGGTTCCTTCACCAATTGATTCTTGAATTTCTTCAAGATCAATCTGCCTCCCACTGTCTCCTTGGCTTAGAAATTCTTTCTCGCGAAAGATCCCTCTTCGTGCTACAAAGACCACATTCTCACTGGGTCTGTAGAAGAGGTAACCGAAGGATTTCTGTGGGTAGCCGATGAAAATACACCTTTCACTTCGGGGTTCAAGCTTATCATGAGTTTCGCGCCTCACGAAGACTTCGCAACCCCAAATTTTGATGTGGTCCAAATTGGGAACCTTCCCAGTCCACATCTCATAAGGTGTTTTGGTAACCTTCTTTGTAGGGACTAGATTAAGGATATGGGCGGCAGTCTCTAAGGCATACCCCCAAAAAGAGATTGGTAACGAAACTCGACTCATCATAGAGCGAACCATGTCCAACAAGGTTCGATTACGCCTCTCAGCTACACCATTCAGCTGTGGTGTCCTGGGAGGAGTCAATTGTGAGACAATCCCACACTCCTTAAGGTAGTCAAGGAACTCGGTACTAAGATACTCACCACCTCGATCGGATCGAAGCATCTTAATGTTCCTGCCCAATTGATTTTCTACTTCCTGCTTGAATTCCTTAAACCTTTCAAAGGTTTCGGACTTATTTTTGATTAAGTAGACATACCCATATCTACTAAAATCATCAATAAAAGTCACATAATACCGATTAGCATCCCTTGTGGTGGTTTTGAATGGCCCACATACATCAGTATGTATTAGGTCCAACAAACCTTCACCCCTCTCATAAGTTCCAGTGAAGGGTGATTTTGCCATTTTTCCAAGTAGACAAGATTCACAACTATCATCTGATTTGAGGTCAAATGATTCCAAGACTCCACTCTTTTGGAGTTGGCCTATGCGTTTCTTGTTTACATATCCAAGACGACAATGCCACAATGATGCTTTATCTAGGCTAGTAGAAGAATCAATATACAACACATTATTTCCTAAGTTGTCCACAATGGACACAGTTTCATACACACCATCACAAGGTAATGCTTTAAAATAAAACACATTATTAAAGAAAGCATTAATACCACCACATTCATTATCAAACGAAAAGGTAAAACCTTGTTTGTACAAAGCATGAAAAGAAATAATATTCCTCGCCATTTCAGACGAGTACACACATTTATTCAAATCTAATTTTAACCCATTATTAAGCAACAAAGTATAAACTCCAATCTTGGAAACAGGTGAAGCCTTCCTATTCCCCATGATTAAGTTTATCTTCTCGTGCTCCACATCCTCACTTCTTCTTAGGCCCTGCAAATCAGAACATATGTGAATACCACATCCTGTATCAAGCACCCAAGAGTTAGAATATGTTGAGTAATTAGACAATATAGTGTAAATACCTGCATAGGTGGGTTTCACTTTCCCATCCTTTAGATCCTGCAAGTACTTAGGGCAGTTTCGCTTCCAGTGTGCCTTTTCATGGCAATAAAAGCATTCAACATCCTTGGGAATGGCAGAAGGAGTGACAGAACCGTTCTTAGTCTTTGATGAGGAGCCTTCAAGAGACTTTCCCTTGGTACCCTTCGAAGGGTGCTTCCTCTTTTTCCCTTTGCCTTGCCCAATAGCTAAAATAGGGGTAGAAGTTGGAGTAGGAGTAGTAGAGGTAACAACCGCTTTACCCTTAAGACCGGTTTCAGCGGTCTTCAAGAGTCCTTGAAGCTTGCTGAGGGTAACTTCCTCCTTGTTCATATGATATGTCATTCGAAAATGATCATAACAAGAAGGCAAGGAGTGCAAAATGATGTCAATTGCCAACTCCTCGGGGATGTTAACTTCAGCTTCAGCAAACGGTCCACATACCTTTGCATCTTTTGCATGTGGCCTGTGACGGATTCACCATCCTTCATGCGGGTAGTTATTATGGAGGAGATTATTTCATACCGCTCCTGACGAGCACTCTGATGGTACCTTTCCATCAGGTCTTGGTGCATCTCAAAAGGGTAGAAATCTTCATACGACTTTTGGAGCTCGGCTGTCATCGTGGCCATCATGATACATGCCACCTTAGTAGCATCTCTCTCATGAGTCCTGAATTCAGCGATCTCCTCAGGAGTAGCAGTAGACTCATCAAGTTCTTTTAACTCCTTATCGAGGACATATTCCTTGTCCTCGTAACGAGTAACCATCCTGATGTTCCTAATCTAATCCATGAAGTTGGAACCATCAAAGATGACCCTCCCACAAAGATTCATGAGAGAGAAAGAACCAGTTGGGTTAGAGCCTGAAGCATTAGTGTTGGAAGACATCTGAAAGAAGAAAGTAAGTTTAGATTAGATATTTAGGATCCTTAATAAGACACCCAAATGTAATATTAAGGCTAGGATCCAATCACAATATATTACACTTAGAAGAGGGATGCCGTAATCTAAGTAATAATATATTTGAAAGGTAGGTGAATGACGATTCACCAATTTCCACCATGAAAACGAAATGATTTATTAGGTTTAATTGGATTTGAAATTCCTAGATTCTTTTGAGATTCATTGAACTTTTCAATGGCATGTTTCAATCTCGATTGTGCCCTTCAAGTTTTGTGACTGGGATGCCGAGGATCACAAAACAAGGTGTGAATAACCATGCTAATTCACTTGGTACTCTTAATATTATCACCTAATCAATGTGCCGGTTAACCACACACGCTCCATTGATCTATGACAAACATTAAGTCACCCTTCGTGATCCTTACTAGTCCTAGTTAGTGTGTCGGTTAACCACACACGCTCCACCAACGACTTGGTAAGGTACAAAGTGTGAATTCCATGGACTAGCACCATGTTCACATTTTTCCTAAAATAACTAAGATTGGGAATTAAAAGAGTTTAGTTACTTTATAATATTCATTATACTTTTAATGAGGATTTAAAGTCATTGTTCTACCCGTTCGGCTAACGACCCTCCACCGATCAAGAAAGCGGTGGGTGAGAGTATACACCCATTAAGTCGCCATTTTATAGGCAACAACCTTATACCCACCTTATAGACCGGCTTCGTGAATGAGGCCTACTAACGGTAAAACGACTTATTCTTATACATATATATAATAATTAACCATTAATGTTATAAATAGTATAAGGGTTGAATTTTAACTATTAAAACTCTAAGGTTTGGAATTAAAGTTTATTAAAGTGTGTGAAACTTTACAAATTCCAAAACTTGAGGGCAAGTTTTGTAACTTTGCAAAACTCTTCATTTCATAACTTATGAATTAAAGGTTCATAAAAATGAAGACTCTTCATTTTCATGTAACTTATGTGTTTTAAGTGTGTGTTAAATGAAAGTGACCTTGATAATCCATAACTTGAGGACAAATTATGGACTCCATTAAAACACATAAATGATAAAGAATTAATCCTAAACAATTCAGCAAATAATTCCTATCATTTTCTAAATTCATAAGAACATGAACATGATCATCAAAAATTCAAGAATTATATGAACACATAAAATCATGGAATTTTGATATATGCTATTGCAAATGGATTAGAACAACCATTACACCAACTAAAATAAGTTTTATAACACCAAAACAGTTTAGGGTAATGTTTCTAGTCCATTTCCAGCAGCAAAAGTCGAGAATCTGCACTCTTTCGATCCTACTCGTCGAGTGCATGAACTTACTCGCCGAGTAGGTTGAAGTTTGCCTTGGACTCGTCGAGTCCCCCCAATGGACTCGGCGAGTCCACCATGCTGACAGCAACAATTTCGACTTTTTTCACTATTTTGCATCAAGTATCAAACAAGCAAGCCTAGGCTCTGATACCACTGTTGGGTTTTGAGCAATCTAACACTTCCTAAGTGTGCATGCAACCCTAATAAACCTTGGATCTATGTTTGTCTAAATACATGCAAAATAATAATTTTCCAAGGTTTATAACCTATCTAACATGGCATGGGGAACATTTCAACATAAAAGAGTTAGAAGAGATTACATACCTTTTGGTGAGTTTGGTTCTAAGGAGTTTGAGGGCCAAGCACCAATAGTGTGAATGCCTCAAATGGAATCACAAACACCACAAACTCTTGGAAAACTTTGAGAGAGTATACACCTTGTATAAAATCGGCCACACACATGCACATACACACTAGTTCACTAGTTTTCTCTTAGGCTCCATTTCATGCTCCATAAGCATGCTTATATAGTGTGCATGGTTAGGGTGAAACCCTAATAACCCATGTCTTTTCCTTTTCCAAGGATCCATGGGTTAAAAGCTCCATGGATCATCCATGGACTTCCACATAAGCCTAGCCCATTAACAAATGAGTATTAGCCCACACTATATAAAACAAATAGCCCATAATTTAATTAGTATTCCTTTTAATCTCTAAATTAATTCATAATTAATTTAAGACTAAAACTAATTAAATAACGTAACTTCATATTAATATATTATAACTCATAATATATTAATAAACATATGTGTATAACTCTCATAAAATTATCCATAATAGTTTGGATGAGATGCAACCCAAATGGACCATGCCGGTCGGGTCAAGTATATACCAAATAAGTTATGGACTTAGACACCTTATCCAACAGGTCCGACACCACCTCCTATACAACAGCTCAAAGGGCGGCATACCAATGCACTAATGATGGTTGTTGATATAGGATAACTCAACCAGGGATAATTACGTCCCGCAGCTTCCTCCGAAATCTAATACACATGCCCGAAGCATGACTTCGAGCGTCTGAATCGCTCACTCGCTCTGGAGTGTCCTCAGACAACCTCATGATAAGCTCTAGCTCATTTCTCATATCCCTCTTCGAGACTGAGCACCAGATCAGCTTTTGACTCCACAGCTGAGCCTCCAAAGGTCACCCATAACATGATCCAAACATCTCACTAACCTTTTCCCCGTGACCACTCTCCTTGCCCAGTGACACGCAAGTCACGAAATCCTCTTTTCCTCATGCGAGAAGAATACAATCCAATCTTAGCTCTGATCTCTGGTTTCTGCTGCGCATATCCCTTGCGCATCTCACTGCATCTCCCGACAGAGACGGAGACCCCAGTCTCGCCCCCGATTCAACATCCAGGCTCCAAAGACTCAATACTAGGGCTACTCAAACCCAAAACTCTTCCACCTCATACACTGCTCGGAAAACATTCCAACATCACATTCTCTTGCCATCTAGTGAGTACTGCGACTCCACGTAGTATCACAACACCCTCTGAATAGTGAGTACTACGGCTCCCCGCAGTATCACAATACCCTCTGACTAGCGAGTACTACGGCTCCCCGCAGTATCACAACACCCTCTGACTAGTGAGTACTACGGCTCCCCGCAGTATCACACACCCTCTGACTAGTGAGTACTACGGCTCCCCGCAGTATCACACACCCTCTGACTAGTGAGTACTACGGCTCCCCGCAGTATCACAACACCCTCTGACTAGTGAGTACTACGGCTCCCCGCAGTATCACAACACCCTCTGACTAGTGAGTACTACGGCTCCCCGCAGTATCACACACCCTCTGACTCCACTAGCTCGTGCTCCGCAGTCTATCATCAGTAGCTACCCATACTCGACTCGAACAGACTCTGGAGGCAATCAACATAACAAATGCCCACCCTTGCGAAAATCCACTTTCTCAAATAATCTCCTTGGATGCCCATACTCGAAGGGCTCCCACTAGATCCATAGATACCTGATATACCACAAGTCGATTCAATCCAAGATTCACGAGTAACTCCGAAATAAGATATCATACCCGGATATCTCAGAATACCCCAACAGAACATCACAAGATCCTGCCACAACCACTGATCTCCTGCCCCAAGCATCATATAGACACAATAATACATTTCCTCTGAATCCCAAAATTAGATCTGCATTTTCCAAATTGTAATCTCAAGTGTATCCAATTTCTCAATTGGAATACAAGAAAACGCTAACGCTACTAAATACGCTGATAATTCTCCGAACCCATTTTCCACCGCTTAAAATCCAAACAAGGATACACATACCGACCCGGGAGTTGGCTGCCCAATCATTCTCTATCTACTTGCAACAACACCAAACACCTGCCGTGGAGACATCCATCCTTCTCATCAAGTACTTCCCGCGTTAACTCACTCTGACCCCTTTCCTCGATCACCGATATCTCTGGTCTCATGATTTCTTACAGCAGATCTCTATACTCCACTTATAACTACTCTTGACAAATCTCTGCTTTCTTACATACTGTACCCGGTTCTCCCCCACTTAGGGTTCGAACCATCACCAATTAGCACACAACCAACCCACAACTATTTTTCACCAGCGAAATCGCACCTGCCCTAGGAAAGTGCTACACAACGCCCGATAATTCCCCTTTAAGGAAATCAATCAACCTCATATACTCTGAACCTCTGATGAACTCCTCAAGAACTTCTCATCACGACTGCCTCAAGTCGTTCCAAATCTCATACCAATCTAGCACTAAGCATCTCAACTGCTCAATAACATCCCTAGCTCATAGACTGAACCGCAAAATCATCGTACCCCTCACCTCAACTCATCAAACATCGCTTCAACACTGGGATCATCCCAAGAACAGGGACCCACTCCCATATTCAACACCCAACATAGATAGAAACTCTTTGTACTGCTAAACTCGACTGAACTCCCCACTGATACCACTACAATACATCCTACTATACTCAAATAGGTGTAGTGTGGTCCTCGACTATCTCAGTTCCAACTGACTATCTGCTCATGATAAATCACTGCCTCGCGGCACACATGCTGCCTGATACTCTGGGAGAAAACATCACCACTAACGACCTGCATGGTTTACCCCCAAACCCAAAACTAAAACATCAGGCCTCTCATGACTTGCACACGAACATAAATAGCACCACCCACATAGAAGGTGACCTCTCCTCTATCGACTGACTGCTCAACTCAGCCCGAAATTCTCCTCTCCCTCTAACTCCTTACCAAAATACTCTGATAGGCACTCGACTTCCCTCTTGAGGGACGCCTCTCCAAACTCAATCATGGCCTACAGGCCTAAAACCCGTAGCGTCCAATCTCTACCTCATCAATCGTGACCGGATAACAAGATAATCACAAGCATCATTCACTACGAACCATGGTACTCCTCCCATGACATCCCTTCTCAATATGCTCCGGTGTATGGTACCCGAACCATAGCATCACTCCTCAATCTGCTCCGATGTATGGTACTCAAACCATAACATCACCCCTCAATCTGCTCCGATGTATGGTACCCGAACCATAACATCACCCCTCAATCTGCTCCGATGTATGGTACTCGAACCATAACATCACTCCTCAATACGCTCATTAGAATCTTCAGAATACTCCCTGTATCAAGTATGGGTCCTCTGCTTTCAGTAGTACGGGCCCATACTACCTGCCACATCTACCCATACTTTCCACACGGACTATCCCGGAGCTCCTAAGTAGCTGCTCGACCTTCTAGTTCACCAATTCTGTCGCGCGCTCGCTCTCTAGTGAAATTCTCTACCCTGCCAGTGCACTCATCTGGCTAAGGTTACTCCCTAGGCTCTTCCCAGATTCCCACACTTCTCTGCCATCAGCTGCTGAAGAGCTCCTAATGATGCCAGCCATCTACCTCCTGAATATTGTCATATTCGCTTGGTAGCTGACTCCCATCATCGAGAGTTCCACAAAGCACGAAGCAAGCAGCATTCGAGCATCGAAGAATATATATGACTCACTCTGGGTGATAACTCCGCTTGCTCTGATCCTCCTCGGAAGTACCACCGAACTCTGCAACTCTTCCCCTCGCGGGCTCTAACTAATCTTTCTCCAAGTACCACAGTACTCATCTAGGTATCTCCCCTAGATTACTCCTCTACTCAAATCCCTTAAAGGATTCCAATCAAATATCCTCACTCATCACATACTCAAAAGCACATCGCATATCACAGATTCCCAGGCTAAGGCATCACAAATCAGGCCACTCTAGTCCTAATATATGGAATACCTAGCCTGTCTCTAGCATGCAATAATATCTCATAAAGTGCATCATAAATATCTCATAACACAAAAGTAAGGGTATTTTGGGAAATCACCATTCGGGCTCTGGCTGATTGTACACACTGCTCTTTCTCGTTTTCTCTTTAAACTCTTATTCGCTTTAGAAAATTATTTCTTTGAAAACCTTTCTCACTTCCTCAGTTTGAGTCTAGAATTACCCGAAGGCGCATCCGAATCCCTCAAACCAAGGCTCTGATACCAACTTGTAACACCGAAAATTTCAAACAAATTTTTCATTTTAAATAAACGTTTTAAAATCTTAGAAACACTTGTTTAAAAATCTTATTTACAAAACATAACTCCATTTTCGCTTGTATGGAAAACCAGGATCCTCCAAAACATGACTCTTTCTCTGGTGTGTACAATCAAGCTGGTGCCGTCCCGTGATACTGAAAGGATGGTGGTTGTCGAGGCCAACACAAATAATAACCCTAAATATTACACACTAAAATAGTGTATAGTGGTAAAGGGATCGAATCCACGGAGATTGGTTCAATTTAGAACTCTATGAAAAATCTCTTTGTAAAAATACTTGTAAAATGACAATAAAAATAAAATGGGGGGTTTTGTTGTTTTGAAATACTTGAAACAAACTAGAATTAACTATGATTTTAAATAGACAAATGCAACAAAAATAAGAGTTTGATGTAAAAGCAATAAGGGAGAGATGGTTGACTTAAAGTTTCCTCACTTTGACTTTTGATGAACATATCATTAGAATCCAATGGTGCAATACTTTGATTTAAATCCTTAATTTGGCTATAGTAATCCAAGGAACTTAAGATTACTTAGACTTTTCTTAATTGTTGAAATGGCTAGAGAAGCTCATAACAGTTTCCTTAGTCAAAGTCACTAATTCCAAATAGCATGTAATTAGTGAAAGTCAACTAGCATTAAGAACCAAAAAGTCACCAAATCCAAGAGGGGTCAAATGCTTTCACCACCATGTTGGAGGAAATGTTTTTATGATTGTGTGAAGCAAAAACAACACAAAAATCATTTGTTGCTTGCTAATTTGAGGATCCTTTACTTAATCAAGAAATTAGCCAACTAATCACCACAAACACATTTAAACTCATGAACTAAAACATACAAGTAGTGATAAGATGTTAAAACACAAAACATTCCCATAAAGATTTAAGAACATGTTCATGAATTCTTCAACATTCAACAAAAGTTCAAAGGATTAACCAAAAGTCAACCAAGATTAGTTTAGCCAAGCATGGCTAAACCCAAAGAAACAAAGTTAGAGAAAATTGTACCAAACATTAAGCAAGAATCAAGAGGTAAAAATATGATGTTCTTCAAGTGTTCTTGGCCTTCAAAAGTCTTCAAAACTCCAGAGAGAATCTCCAAAAATCGGATGTCCAAGAGTCCCCAAAAGATGGGCACCAACCTTCCTCAAATAGCTCTCCAAATGGATTTCCGAAAATGCCCCTGCAGGGAGTTGCGCGACCCGCGTGCTTCTGCGCGGGTGGGTTGCGCGGGTGGTCCCTGGATGTAACATCTTTGAGGTTTTGGGCCTCCATAGCTTAGCCCACTTAGCCCAGATCGAATCCAATCACCTCCTAGCCCATTTTCTTCAAGTTTTTATTCATTTTAAGCCCAATTTGGCCTCTCCAAATCCTCCAAACTCGCCCGGTTAATAATCTACGCACGCTCGAATAAACTCCCACGTTTTGCAAATTTAAAGTTTATTTCTCTCCAAACCTTCAAATAACCATCAAGCTCGCTCCATGCACCATCTCCACAATCACCAAGCCTAACATCCTTTTTGCCTATCAACTCTCATCGCTTCCCATACTCCCGAACACTCCCGCTCCGCTAGATCCGAAAACCTGCAATTATGCTCACAAGATTCGAAAGTACCCGAAATAGTCATAAAATAACAAAATGGAAAATATGCATGGAAATTATCTAAATTATGAATGAAATATGCTAAAGAAAACTATAAAAAGAAGTAAACAAAACTAACTATCAAAGGACCTGCAAAACATCACACAAAACACTGTAAGCACGAAGCTTAGTGAGTTCCCCAAAATACCACACACATAACACATATAAGCCACTCGAGGCTATAACTCTATGGGTCCGTGCACCCAAACTCTGTGAACCCTCAGGTTCTAACTCTGTGAACCTTCCGTTCTAACTCTAGGAACCCTTCGGTTCCAACTCTGCAACATGCACAACATAAATCACATAGAAATAATGCAGTACAACACATAGCATACATAGCATACAAATACTCTGTCACATAACTCTGGTTACCTACTCAAGGTAAAGTATAGTGACGAGACTCACCTGGCAAGCAGAAAGCAAATATCCCCACACTTAAATCTCGAACTCGCCACCGCCTAACACGAAAGGCAAATACTCTCATGAATATAACTCTCGAGACTAGAATCAATCCTCTCATGGCACCCTCTTAAGGGTAAAAGACTATTTTACCCCTCTCTTGGCCCAAAGGCCACATCGCTGACCAGACCCTAAAAGTCAACGGTCAACCCTTGGTCAAAATCAAGGTCAAAGTCAACCTCTGACTGGCCCTACTTGCCGAGTCAACCCGATGACTTGCCGAGTTTCCATACTCAGAACTTCACTCAATCCGCGACCTAACTCGCCGAGTCCTCCCCGAGACTCGCCGAGTCCCACAACTTCTGAGTCCTCTCGCACACAACTCACCGAGTCATCCCTTGACTCACTGATTCTCGACTCAACCAGAGAATATCGGAACTCTTCGACAAGTCTCGCCGAGTCCAAGAACAGACTCGCCGAGTCTATGGCTATCTACAACCTACTCGCCGAGTTGTTCATACAACTCGCCGAGTCCAAGGCCATCTTCATCCGACTCGCCGAGTTGTTCTTCCAACTCATCGAGTCCCAGCTCATCTTCAAGCAACTCGCCGAGTTCACCCATGTGACTCATCGAGTACCACTGATCTGAATCCATTCAGAAGCATTCCAGGCCATGCAATTGCTCCAAAACATAGATCTAGCCTCCTACCACTCATCCATCACGTAAAGTGGCAAACTTTACGTGAATCCAAAGAGATCCAGGCCATTTGCACATTGGGCTAGGGTTTGGGACATGTAAGCTTCACTAAGCACTCCAACACAGGGACTTTCATGCTCTCTGATTCTTCTCCCCTCCAGATCTGAGGTAGCAACCTCAGATCTAACCTCTAGACTTCCCATTACATCCATAGACAAGTTCCCACAAACCCCAAAATGAAGAAACAACATAACAACAGCCCAAGAATGAGATATTACCTCCAAGAGATGCCCCAACTGCAAGGTAATTCGAATCCAAGCAAAGCCTATTGCTCCATGCCTTCAATCTCCCAAAATTCCTTCAACAATTACTTCTCCAAGCTCCAATCCACTCAACAAGGGTGCTTCTCCGCGATTTAGGGTTTTTCTGGGGCTCAAGGGGTGATAAAGAGGCTGGGAGGAAAACATAATGTTCTTTATATAGGGCTCAACCCCGAGAATTAGGGTTTTCTCCACTCAGTGCCTACTCGCCGAGTCCATTATACTGACTCGCCGAGTCGGCCACTTAACACGCGACCAAGTCGCGACTCTACTCGCCGAGTCCACACATGGACTCGCCGAGTTGCTCTTTCCCCATTTACTCTTTTAGCCCTTCACTCTACTCTTGATATATCGGGATGTTACACTTAGAAGACTCGAGACTGTTTGGTATAATGAAATAAGAGAAAAGAAATGATTTATTGTATTATAAAGGAGAAGAAAAAAATGTTATCTGTTTTGTTTAGGAGTAGAACATCCGAATGGCCATTTCGAAACCTTTCATCAAGTTAATTTCTTAGAGAAGAATTGCAATGGAATCAATTTTTCTAAATGCTAACTTACTATGACGCAATTTTTTATTTATTGAAAATGACATGTTAGCTCTATGATTTTTTTTTTTTGTATTTGTTTTAAAATGGCCTTAATTTCTTTTTATAGTCTAGGGGCTTAAACTCGATTTTTGTGGGTTAAGAATGTCCTTATCGGAAAAGTGAAGGGATGACCCGGTTACCCTTGAATAAAGGTTAATGTTCATAGCTTTCATTTGTCTTTCACTATGACAATAAATGTTGACGAGAGCAAATTATAGAATATAATTGTTGTAGATAATTTCAAGTTTCTTTTGAATAGCCTGTACATTTGGTGAGTTTGTTATTTTCTTTCATGTATAAATGTAATGTACATGTGATTGATGAAATATAGAAAATGGAAGATTCTTCCTCCAAATCTTGAATTCTTATTTCTATATGGTATCAGACCATACCAATCATAGCTAAAAGAAAAAATCTCAAACCCATTGATCAATGGGAACCGAAGGAGGATCAAGCGGAGCTTCATGAAACCCCTCATATGGCATTGTACAGAACATACAAGATGCTCCGTTTCCCACTGGAGTCATTATGAATGATACGAATTACCCTTTGTGGTCCAACTTATGAAGATGCGAATTGGTGCAAGAAACAAATCCGGATTTATCACCGATAAATCCTAGAAACCCTCAACAGATGAAAAACTTATCGAAACCTGGCTGATCGACAACAACTGGGTTAAAAGTTGGCTTATCGACTCAATGAGTCCAACCTTAATGCGCCGCTTCGTACGTCTTCAAACGGTTGCATAAATATAGGTAACGGTAGGAAAAACCTTCTATGATGGAACAGATGAAACACAACTCTTCGAATTAAATCGAAAATCATTCACCCTAGATAAAATGGGCGATCGCTACCCACCTACTACAATAAACTTGTAAGTATATTTCAAGAGATTGATACTCGTCTAACAACACGGGAAGAAACGGTAGAGGACACTGTTGCTCTCAACAAAACTATCTCTCGGTTCCGTGTTCACATCTTCTTGGCTGGTCTAGATGTTGAATTTAACCAAGCAAGGAGTGAAATTCTGAGAAAGGATCCACCCTTAAGTTTGGAATCGAGCTATGCTTACATCTATAAGGACCAAAACCAGAGACAAACTATGGAAGAACCAAAACTCGATCCAGATAACATGGTACATATGGTCTCTCGAAATGTTCATCGGAAAGGGAAGAACTCAAATGTTAAGAAAAACACATTCACCTGTACCTATTGTGGGGAAGAAGGGCATTCAAAGCTGAGGTGTTATGAAATCATTGGCTAACCTGAATGGTGAGGCTTCTCAAAGAAACCAAGAAAGAAACCCGGTCAAGCCATAATAGCAACCTCTGGACAAACTCAAGAAGCATCCATTCTTATGGAAGCTCATACCACCACCGCCAGCTCTGGTATGTTACATCAAAACCAAACTCAAACTAACAGTTGGTTAATTGATACAGGTGCAACCGAACATATGACAAACAACCCGAAAAATTTAACAACTTCATATTCTCAAAAACAAAGTGTCATCCAAACCGCAAATGGAGAGTTAGAAAAAGTAACCGGTGCAGGGTCTGTAAGGGTATCAAACTCCATGGACCTTGATTCAGTCCTTGTAGTTCCATGCTTATCGACTAACTTAATATTAGTTAGTCAAATTATAGAAGCACTTAATTGTTATGTAATCTTTTGGCCAAATGATTGTGTGTTTCATGAGATGAAAACACATCAGATTCTTGGTTATGGTACTAGAAGGGGGCGATTGTACTATCTTGAAGACAATCATCGAAACAAGGCGTTTCATATAGGAATAAGATAAGCAAATAAATCGGTAACAATGTTATGGCACCGATGTTTAGGACATTTGTCGTTCGGTTATCTCAAGAAACTCAAACAAAATTTGTTTTTTAAATTCTGTTGAGAGTGAATTCAAGTGTGGCATTTGTGAATTAGCAAAAAAAATACAAGAGTTTCTTATGTCCTAGCAATAATGAAACTACTATACCGTTTATGAAAATTCATTCAGACGTATGGGGACCTGCCCCAATCCCTACGTCTGGTGGTGCACTGTATTTTGTAACATTTATTGATGAATGTACTAGAATGATTTGGGTATATCTATTAAAAACAAAGGAGAAGTATTGTTTGCATTTAAGGAGTTATACCAAGTTATCAAAACCGAATGTAGGAAGGAAATCCAAATATTACAGTTGGACAATGGGGGAGAATATATCAGTCATGAGATGACTAAGTTTTCTGAAGAAAAATTGATCCGCCATCAGACTTCTTGTGTTAGAACACCCCAAAAAAATGGGCTAGCAGAAATAAGAAATCGAAAGATACTAGAAATTGTACGAGCCTCCTTATTTGATATGAATGTCCCTAGAAATTTTTGGGGAGAAGCAGTGCGATCGGTTGCATACCTTATGAACAGGGCCCCAAACTGTGTGCTTGAATACAATACTCCACTCCGAAAGTTAAAAGAACTACCGGAAAAACCATTCAACATTGGACTTGAACATAGGAAAACTTGAACCAAAGGTTGCTCGATGTTTGTTTATAGGGTATGCAGATAACAAAAAAGGCTATAGATGCTATGATCCAGTTGCAGATATGGTCCATGTAACCTGTGATATGTCGTTTCATGAAACGGTAAAATTCTTTGACAATGGGTGTTCACTTCAGGGGGAGAGAACCGTAGAAGCAAACACACATAACATGTCACTAGAACTTGGTAATGACACAAAGTTCTTTAACATTGAAGAAAACAAAAGTATACATGACCATGAAAATTCGGCTGAAGATAGTACAATCCCTGCCACACAACCTGTACCAAACAGTAACACGGAGGATACCGAAGAATTAAATGTAACTAATAATCAAAAAAATATGTCTGGTGATGTTTTGCAGATAACAACAGATGAATCTAATCCAAGATATCTGATAAGAAGTACGCGTGGAATCCCAAAGAAACAATACCCACCATATTTGAATGCAAAGGCGAAGTACCCAATCGGAAATTACGTGTCACATCATCGGCTAGCAAGCTCACATGTAGCCGCAATGAACAACTTATCCGCCATCTCCATACCACACGACGTACAGGAAGCCTTGAAGGAGAGAAATGGAAGAAATCCATGAATGAAGAAACGGAGGCATTGCAGAATGATCAAACGTGGGAACTTGTAACCCGACCTCATGGGAAGAAATTGGTGGGATGCAAATGGATATATATATATAGTAAAATTCAACTAGATGTAACGACCCAATTTTCAAAAGAAAATTTTCATTTTAAAACAGTCAATTTACTCTTCCATAAACCATGTCGTCACAAAACAATTATTTTCAACTCCGTATCAATTACATTATTAATTCCAAATCATCATAGTGTCCCATCAAAACTAGTGAGAGAGTGCACGCCGTGCCATCAAGCCTTGCCTTTGCCTCTGGACTCAGATGTACCTGAAACAAATCCACAAACTGTAAGCTAATGCTTAGTGAGTTCCCCAGAGCATACCCCACACATAATCCCCATAACACATGTCACATTAGCTATAAAAGCTATCTCTACACATATCCATGCATAAGGATGCCATGGACTCCCCCACATGGTCATACACCTACTCTGTCATGGGCTCCCCCCATGGTCTTTCCCTGCCGGATAGCCATGAGCTCCCCCACATGGTCTTACATCCAAGTGTCATGGGCTCCCCCATAGTCTTTCCCTGCTAGTATCACACATACACACACACACACACATATATATATATATATATATATATATATTTATATATATATATATATATATATATATATATATATATATATATAGCATGACTCTACAAAATGGGTCGGCCTTGGTTGTAACGACCCAAAAATCAAGGTTAAAAATTTCATTTTAATCTAACCCAAACATAGATACCATTTATTCCAAACATTCCAAAACATTGTTAATTAAAAGAATTTATCATAGTTCGTCCCAAAATCATTCATTGAGGAAATCATAGGTGTGTGCACTGCGATCAATCCGAGCCTTTCTTTTTCCTAATCAATGATACCTGAAACCGAAACTGTAAACCGTAAGCACGAAGCTTAGTGAGTCCCCCAGAGCATACCACACACAATCCACACAAAAACATATCAATTAGCTATAAAAGCTACCTCTACCTCATAATACATGTCAATTAGCTATAAAAGTTACCTCTACTACATATCGCATATCAATTAGCTGTAAAAGCTATCTTTACCACATATCACATATCAATTAGCTATAAAAGTTATCTTTACCACATATTACATACCAATTAGCTTGTAACACTCTAAAAATTTCAACCAGTTTAACCTTTTCAAAAACAACCCAATTTCATAAAGTTATTACAAAAAGGTTTTCAATACATTTATTATCAGAGTATTTCCTAGAACCACAACATAAACACATAAAACACGAGGAGCGGTACGATCATGCCTTTGCCTTGCCACGGTCTCCTGAAGTACCTTAAATATTTAAAACACAACTGTAAGCCCGAAAGCTTAGTGAGATACCCCCAAAATACCAACGCTATACAACATAACCATGTTATATAACCAAATACAGAACAACCATGCACTTCGGGTCTATTGTGTGACTGGTCCGCCGCACCAGCCTACAGTCCACCTGGTCCACCCTCCGAGTCTAGCCATATACATCGAGTCTACAGTGTGATTGGTCCGCCTGCACCGGGCCTTCAATCCACCTGGTCCACTCTCTGAGTCTACAGTATGACTGGTCCTCCCGCACCGGGCCTTTATTCGGCCTGGTCCACTCTCCGAGCATTGGCACGTCTGGTCCGCCCTCTTGGGGCTTATAGCCTATCCGGACCGCTCGCTGGGCCTTCGGGATAATCGGTCCGCCCTGGGTATGTTGGCGTACAACACAAAGCAGGACCCGCCTCAACCTAACCCCAGTCAAACAACCATGTGCACATAAACATATAATCATATAACAATTCACAACAAAACAACCGATCTAACAGATCACATACGTAGCACATCCCTACCAGGATTCCAACCTAACCGGTCACTAGCATAGCATCATCCTATAAACCAGGATACCGACCCTAACCAGGTCTTTAACACATACCATCCTAACTACCAGGATGCAAACATAACAAAACAATAACATAACAACAACTACCCAAATTTCCATCCGATAAAGGGCCGGCCTTGGTGTCTTAGACCCTGTTGATATAGTGAGGATAACTCACCTCGCAACTGCCGAAACTCCGAATTGAAGAAGCTGATTCCCGAATCACTGCCTCACCGAAAATTCCGAACTATTCGAAGCAGCAAAACAAATCATTAGTCCAAACACAATATCCTTCCAAGGGTAAATTGACCAATTTACCCTTAACTCAATCCAGTCCATGACTAAGGCCCACAATCAAAATATGAAAGGCCCATTACTAGATAAGCTCTCAAGCTCACTAATGGCCCATTAATGGCCCAATTTGCTACATTGGGCCCATTCTCCTTATTGGGCCTTACCCTAAGCCCAACACTCATACTTGGACCATCTTCCCTGACTCCTGATGGCCCACTAAGGCCCAAAGACCCAAAGTCCAAAGTGCAGCCCACACCAAGGCCCAAATACTCAAGGCCCAACTGGCAGCATCACGTGGGGCGTAACTCAACATACGCTTAGCGTACCAGCTCCATGACGAGTACGTTGGGCGTACCTACACGTACGCTCAGCGTAGTGCTCTGTTAACTCATTTCCTCATTAAGTGCTTACTACTCCATTCCAAGGGCTACAAACTCAGATCCAGGTCTTATTTCATGACTTAAACCATAAAGTCACTGACTTGGTGACTTAATATGGCTCAAACCAACTCAAACTTCCAAAATGATCTTCTACATCCAAGAAGAGAACTAGATCTCATGTATGGGCTTAATATAACCCCAAAGGTTGGAACTTTATTGCTTATGGGACTCATATGACTCTAAGGGAGGCAACCATGGTCTTAGAAATGAGCTTAACCCACCAAGACCCAATCTTGGGACCAAAAGGTCCATAAACTTGTACTAGAGGAGATCTAAGAGATTAATCATCAAGCTCAAGACTTTTTACCTTGCAGAGGTACGAAATGAAGCACTTATCCCAGATCTACAAGCTCTAGCCTCAAAGGTTCCTCCTTGCCAACCTTCTTCTCTTTGCTTCTAAGCTTTAATCCACCAAAATGGGTTCTCCAAGGTCAAACACACCCAACAATGGAGGTGAGACGGCTATCTAGGGTTTCTGAGGATGAGAGAGTGTTTATGGAGGCTAGGGTGAGAACCATTATGTTCCTTTTATAATGCTTAGCCCAAAACTTAGGGTTTTGAGACTCTGAGCGTACGCCTTGCACACCCGCGACCAACTTGCCCCATTACGCTGGGCGTAACCCAGCATACGCTGGGCGTACCCACAAGTGTTAATTAATTAGTTATCTTTTGATCACTTAATTAATTCCAAATTAATTCTTAATCAATATTAATTAAATAATACTATTAATATATTAGAACTTATAATATATTAATAAACCACAAGTGTTATTTCTCTCATATGAGGAAGTTATAATTCTTCTAAGTTTCGACTTAGCGATATAGAACCCAAATCTCGAAATTGAGATCGAGTGATATTTGGCCGAAACAATCTAAACGAGAATTGAAGATCTCGTCGATAGTAGTTCGATGGTGAAAAGACAGACGAAAACGGACGTCAGATGAAGAAGTTATGAATTTCTAACGGAGTTTTTCCTGTCCCGGCCTACTAAAAATAAATAATAAAAATAAAGTCAAAATTAGCCGATGGAGTCTAAACGAAAGTTGTAGAGTATAGTCTCACTTACGTGTGGATATAAAAAAACGTCAAAAACGGAGCTCGTATGCGAAAGATACGAATTTTTGAAGTTTAAGAAATGAGAGTATGCCCAGCATACACATATGCATGGATCGGAATGAACCACATCGACTTGACCCAATACTCGAGTGCATGAGTCTGTAAGTCATGATGCATTCGGTCTGATCCGAAGAGTACGTCCAGCATACTGCTTGTAGAGGCATTACGCCCAGCGTAATCAGTATTTATGCCCAACGTAAATCGGGGTTTCAGCCCCTATAAATAGAAGTCATGGGCTGCCGAATTTGGTTGCTCATTTTTTCCCCTCTCTCTCTCTCTCTCTCCCTCTCCCGTTTTACCTTGTTTTACGTGCAAGATTTACCCCCGAAGCCTACGTATCATTCACGAGACCCGAAGAAAGTCCCGAAGCCCCGAGGATCCCGAGAAGTAAAGTTTCCGAGCCGAGACTCCGCCCGCGTAAAGCCCGGTTTTGGAGAAAACGTCCCGATTTTATCGGAAAAGATTATTTTAAAAGACGAGGTGTTGTCCGATCATCATCTTATCAGGTGAGTGTGTAGTTACTTTCTTCTAACACATAAATACAAAATATTCTCTATAAAATACGTGTTGTGTGCATATATGTTATGTGTTATTTGAAATGAGTATTGATTGGATGTTTATACATGTGTTATGTTGTGTATATATATATATATATATATATACAAAGATGTTGGGTAGAACATGGGTAGATAGTGGATGTGTGATGAAATAACATGATGAGAGGCCTCGATGTTGTTGTCGATCTAGTCATCTAGCGGAGTATGGATGATGACCATGGACTCTTTCTAGACAGTCTAGTGGAACGTTGGCAGGTTAATAACATGTAGGTGTTGTGAATGATGTGTTCACCGGTGTACTCTATCCCCCTCATGGTTGCCTTTAGGACATCTATTGTCAAGGAAACCCCTTTGCAGTAATGTCCGTCCCGAAGAAAATCCTAGATTAGGTCCCTGGTAATAGATGTTGTTTTATGGACGTAAAGTGAGGATAACGAGAATGGGTAATCGGGTTATTATTGGTTGGTAAAATTAAATATAATTATTTATTGTGGGTTGAAAACCCTACATGCTCACCATGCTCCCAAGCCCGACCCACTCGGTCTTATTTGCATTACAGGTAGTGGCGCGAGGGCATAAGATAGATGAATCATCAAGTTGTTTTGTTTATAGGTTTGTAGTTGTATATAACTGTTGTAAGGCTTATAATATGACGTTTATGTTTTTGTGTCTGTATCAGAACATGACATTCCGAGTTTTGATTATCTAATGAAAATACATCTCTTTACGAAATGCTTTGATAAATATTATTTTATCATATTTTGTTTGAGAACAAATTCCGCAACTCTTTTTAATCAATTGATTTACTCTGAAATTATTTTAAAAGCACAAATGAAACCGATCTTTTTTGGCCGTGATTTTGAGGATGTCACAAAAAGCTTCATTTGTTTTGGTTGAAAGAAAAAATCATATTACAATTACCATTGATGCGACATAACCCATTTCTTCAAATTATTATATTTGGATCGTGAATGCTTCAACTATATGAAAACTTTTGAATCATAATATCTTCAACAAAATGACGATTTTTTGTATGAAAAATGGACTAATATAATTACATATATAATGAAGGTGAAAGGGTGTTGGGGTTTCAAATGCATAAGGTGTTGAACTTATAGAGTGTGTGATTCTCTTGGAATGAGATTATGTGTGATTATTATTTTGAAGGTGAAAGGGTGTGGGGGTTTCAAATGCATGAGGTGTTGACAAATTTTTATGGGGGTTTCAAATGTATGAGATTTAAGAAAAAATGATAATTTTATAAGTATGTATGAAAAGAAACTTAAATTATAATCTTAAAAAAATGAGATGAGGACCACTCATTAGTCATTACAACCTTGGATTATTTGGTGAAATCCTAACTAAGGGTTATTCACCAAAGGGCCAATGGCCTAGCGGTATGGAGTGACCATCTCATATGAGAGGAGGTCAGGGGTTCAAGTCTCGGTGGAGATATAGGTGGTTATTTAGGAATAGATTAGCTAGTCATCCGTTTCAAAAAAAAAACTAAGGGTTATTCAAACACAGTTAGGGGTCGTTTGATATGCTATCTAACTGGGTCCAAAGCGGGTCTGGGTCCATAAAATACCAATTAGCAAGTTTGATATTGATTTTAGATCAAGGGACTCGGTCCAAACATTAGGACTCGGTCCAATGAAAATAGAGGACTCGGTCCTTGCTTTAAACTTGATGGACCGAGTAAAAAAAACCAAAGCTGCGTCGATGCCCTATTTCCCTCCCCTGCGACAAAACAAGAAGTGAATCAAAGCAGCGATCAACAACAGAAACAACATCAATCAAGAACAGCAGCAACAACAAAGCAGCGATCAACAGCAACAACATCGATCAGCAGCAACAACATCAATCAAGAACAAGTTTGTTTTCCTTTTTTTTATCCTTATTTTTTCTGCAATCATAAGCAGGGGCAAAATTGTCCAGAATTTATTGATTCTTAAAATTTCAATGTTTTTCATGTTCTTGATCAACGGGTTTGTTTATCTTATTTTGTCCTTATTTTTTCTGCATTCATAATCAAGGGCAAAACTGTCCAGAATTTATTCATTCTTAAAATTTCAATGTTTTTCATGTTCTTGATAAATGGGTTTGTTTATCTTATTTTGTCCTTATTTTTTCTGCATTCATAATCAAGGGCAAAACTGTCCACAATTTATTGATTCTTAAAATTTCCATGTTTTTCATGTTCTTAATCTTTTTTTTGTCCTTGTTTTTTCATGTTGTTGATTCTTAAAATTTCCATGGGAGCATGCATGTTATTTCCTAATTCTTGAAAACAAGAAGTGAATTTTTTTTGATTAATTACTATATATCTTCCAAAAACAAAATTGGTTCATATGAAATTATGATGGTGTCGAATTTTAAACTTTAACACAAGTTGTCATGAATTCTAAACTTTAACACACATAGATTAATTAGTAGAGTGACTTGGAAAATTATATATAACTCAAGTGGTTGTGTAACCATATATCTTTGTGGTGTTGTATCTTTTTAGAGCTGTGAATGTTATATATGACAAAGGTAAACGAAAAAGTAAAAGGTTTGAAAATAATATGTAGAAAGTAAATGTTGGAAACATGTAATTCGTAGAATAGTAGTGTGAATCTAAGGCAAGAGGTTTATGTTGGTGATGTTACTTTTATAAATATATGATTTTTATTTTTATTCTAAATATTTCTTGAAACATTCAAGACACTAGAGTGTGGTATTTTCAACAGTACCCCCACCTACAAGTGCATCACATGCAAGTGGAGATTCGTCTGGTCGGTCCAAAAACAAAAGAGGAAAACGAAATGCACCCACAGACATGCTATATGATGACATAAGAGAGGTTGGCAAGGAAATTATGAAGGCGGCTCAGGCGTTCGCGCAAACTAATAATCTTGACAAGGAGATGGATGAGTGTATTGAAAAATTGAAAGGCTTAGAGTGGGGAGATTCTGATCCGAAATACATCACTGCTCTTATGTTGTTTGCTGAAAATGCTGGTAACAGGAAAATTTGGTTACGCCTCGAGTCTTCGACTTGTGAGTTGTGGGTGAAAAGTGCGGGAAAGAATTTTGGATTACTTGGTTGACTTTAGTATGAATTTAGGATGTTTTTGTCTTTATGCTTTATGGATTTACATTATGGTACATGTTATGGATTTTTATGTGTAGGGTTGTTATGTGTTTTGTTTAGGATTTTTAAGTTTAGGTTGTTTATGTGTTATGTTTAGGATTGTTATTTGGTATTGACTTTTATGTTATGGAGTTATATGTCATCCATTTTAATGTTATTGATTAATGTTATGGTTTATGTTATAAAATTTATGTGATTTGTATTTAATATGTAACAGGATACATATGGATAAGGAAAATGAGTTTTTAGGTTTCCTTATACTCTCATGCTATTGGTTGATATTGGTTCGAAAAAGAAAAAAAAGAATTGAAAGAATAAAAGCTAAGGAATCGGAAGAAACCGGGCATGCATATACACAAGATTTGATACACGGATGTCCTATACAATGTTTTGATATGATGCGTCTTTCACAAGATGCATTTGTATTATTATGCAATCATTTTACTCAATGAAATTGGTTGCAACGTAGTAGGACAATAAGCGTTGAAGAGAAGATGACTATATTTTTACATGTTATAGGACATAATGAACGTTTTCGAGCTGTTAAAGAAATGTTTCATCACTCCATACAAACGATTCATCAATGTTTTCATGAAGTGCTAAAAGCAATGATGTGTTTTGCAAGAGAAATTATTGTATCAACATCTTCTAATACACCAAGAAATCCCTCGGAACGACATAGACGGCTAAAAAACATATTTCCTGGAGCATTAGGTGCACTAGATGGAACACTTGTACATGCAGTTGTGCCTGTTGATGAACAAACTCGCTATAGGGGAAGAGGAAAAGGTGAATGTTATCAAAATGTAATAGGAATTTGTGATTTTGATATGATATTCACCTTTGTATGGGCTGGATGGGAGGGCATAGCACACGATTCTAAAGTTTTGAAAGAAGTTGCATTTAATCCGACTTCTGGATTTCCATTCCCTCCACCAGGTTTGTTATTTTTCTATAAATTTTATTATCTATATTATCTATATGATTAATTTGTCACCCATCTACAAATAAATATTACCTTTGTGATGCCGCATACACCAACACCCGTGGATTTATGACTCCTTACCGCAATACTAGGTATTGGTTAGCCGATTTCCGAAGACACATAACTTTAACAAAGGAAGAAAGGTTCAATCATGCTCATGCACAACTTAGAAATATCATTGAACGTGCTTATGGTGTATTGAAGATGAGATTTCCAATTTTAAAACGTATGGCTCCTTATCCTTTTCCAGTGCAAAGAGACATAGTTATTGTCTGTGTTGTGGTCCATAATTTTATAAAGAAATACGATATTCAAGATGACCTATTTACGAACTTTGAACAAAACACTATGGTTACTCCTAATGTGGGAGGCGGGGGAAGTGAGGGCCAAAACATACAAGGCATAGAATGGGGTTCAGAATCCGTTGAGTATATGACTACTTTGCATGACCAGATTGCTAATCAGTTACTTTCAAATGGTTCACGTTAAATGATATACTTTGTTATTATGTATGACAATGTGTATTTTGGGTTTTCTATTACACTTTGTATTTGGATTTTAAATTACATGTCTATTTTGGATATTATGTGATAATTTTTATTTTTATAATTATTTTATCCAGCACAAAAGGACAACATAAGGATAATATGTTATTTTTATCATTCAGCACAATCAGTCAGATAAATAATCAAACAACATAAATTCAGTCAGATGTGGACTCAGTCAGCATTTCTAACCCAGTCAGCTTCTAACTCAATCAGCAACTATCAAACGACCCTTACATCCTTCTCTCTTCTTTCCTTCGTCGTGTACCTCTCTCTCTCTCTCTCTCTCTCTCTTTAACTTTCTTATTCTTTTCCTGGTCTTCTTGAGTTGTCTTTTTTTTTTGGGGGGGGGGGGGGGTTAAGTAGAACGATGAGTTAGACTTAATTCAAGTTTTATACAAATCAGCACCACTGGACGCTCTCTTCATGTGTTATATATGGTTTGACTTTCGGTTGAACTTGAATAGATTGATTGAATTCAAACCAGAAGAATGTTTGGCTGTTTGATTTGGAAGTTTTATATTTACTTAATTTGTGTTTTATAGTAGGCCTAATTGGATAATAACAGTTTGGTATCCATAACAAGCCGATTCTTGAAGGCTTGATTGCGTCATACAAATGATGAATGCCACTTTGGTGTATAAAAATCGAAATGTGAAGATTCTTTTCTGTAAAGATTCTTTTCTTCCTTATATATAATCTCAGAAGACTTTTATTTTAATAATAATTGTAAACATTCACGCTTTGAGGTTGGATAGATTGATCATTGATGCTTTATGGAGATGGGATTGAATTTTTTTGGGATTTATTCTTTTTTCTATGTAATCTCAAAACACCTCTATTGCTTTTCATTTGATGATAACAGGTTGGACAACTATATACTGGGCAGAATCTGTCATCATGTTATAAATTATCTCTCAGTCATGGCTGAACAGAGGTAAAAGATTTACTTTTTTAGACCTTCAAAGTTTCATTTGATATTTTAATTTAAATTAATTCTCAATCACCTGTAGGGAATGCCCTGAGGAATGCCACGAAGCTATCTCCACTTTAATCTTTTCTGCAACAAGCTTTCCTGATCTGCCAGAAATGCACGACCTAATGATTCTATATGTGCCAAAATGGTGTTTGGCAATAGGTGTAGCACCTATCAATCAGGTAGCTTGACTAAACCAGATAAAGCAAACGATGGAATTTTTGGATTTGGGCAAAATGGTCTTTCTATTGTATCACAATTGTCTTCAAGAGGAATTACTCCACAATTCTTTTCACATTGCTTAAAGAGATATGGAATGGGTGGTGGAAAGCTTGTTCTTGGTGATATTTTGGCCCTGACTATTGTTTATAGTCCCCTTGTCCCATCACAGTACGTATTATTGAAGGGTATTTTAGGAAATATCAAAATTTGCAACTTTTATTTTGATTATACAACAGAAACCACAATAGAAGTGTAATTGTTACTTTCTTATCTTGTAATCTTATATTATCTTGATCTTTCAGGCCTCATTACAATCTTGATCTACAATGTATTTTGGTCAACGATGTTGACCATTGACCCAACAGCTTTCGCCACATTAGATAACCAAGGAACCATTGTTGATACAGGAACAACTTTGACATACCTTGTTGCAGAAGCTTTTGACCCTTTTGTTAATTCTGTAAGCTTTAACTTTTTCTTAAAATTTCTCTAAAAAAAGCATTTGAATTTTGTGTTTGTTTTTTTCGTCTTGATTGAAGATAACTGTTGCTGTTTCACAATTAACAACACCTGTCATCTCAAAGGGGAAGTTATTTAGTTACACCAAGGTACCTCCAAAATGTCTGTTTTATCCTTTTTGACCTTTTGATCTTTTCATTTCATTTCAAGAACACTTAATTGAACTTTTTTTTTACTTATAAACAACAAAAATGGGATTTTTCCTGAGGTTTCCTTAAAGTTTGTTGGTGGTGCTTCCATGATTCTTAAACCTGAGAACTACCTTGTACATGGGGATCCTGTTGTGAGTGTTCTTTAATTGTCTCGAAATTTACATTTTTTATACAAATTTATGAGTGGGTCGAAGATCGGGTAACAAAAAGTTTGACTTTTTTCACGTGTGGTTAGGATGGAGACCATGGTGTATTGGCTTTCAGAGAGTCGAGAATGGTGTGTCAATTCTTGGAGGTTAGTTAAAATATAGTAAATGACAATTTTACCCTCAAGACTCTACTTATTGTATAGACTTTTTTTTTTTTTTCTTGTGGCATTTTATAAATGAGACAAAATTCAATGAAAATGTTGACATTGGTTTTAAAATTCAATTAACTCCTGTTTTTGCAAAAAGATCAAAATACCCTTATCATCTTTTTTTTTTTAAAAATAAGACACTGGTTTATTAATTTTTTATTAATTTGTTTTATATTTTCATATTTATTGAAATCTTATATGTTTATTATATTTTTTTTCTGATCACTTCTTTTCAAATTTATTGATATCTTATATGGTGATTATTATCTTAAATTACGTATAATTTTATCTAATTTTGTAATTATATTTCATATTTATTGAAATCTTATATGTTTATTATTTTTTTTCTTATCCGAATTCGTTTCAAATTTATTGATATCTTATATGGTAACTATTATCTCTTAAACTAGGAAATGTCTTTTAAAAATCATTAGATTGCATCAGACTGGAAATTTCTACATTTATGTTTTCTATGAAAACAAAAACAATAAACCAAAGCATTCATTTCAATTTCAGGCTCACAATAGAAGTTACAGTTTATAATATACCAATAAAATTGGATTAAGTGTGAAAAATCATAATCTTTGTTCAGTTTATTGAATCAAAAGCCAAACCCCCAAATTTTGGATTTGTGAATGTCAAAACGAATTGCTTAGAAGCAGACTGATGAATTCCAAAAGCATCACATATACTTATTAACTGCAGTTATGGATTTTTTGTCAATATGCAAGTTTAAGCATGTAATTTACATACTTATAAATTAATGCCGGTCATATGCAATCAAGATATTAAATTTTTTTAATAGTTTTAATCATTGAGCAAAAAAAAAGTTACCTCTATCCATTTAGTTCATCTTTTAAAGCCAGCTGATAGCATGCCAAAATGCATTTTAACAAAGCCATAAAAGTATACAATTTCACCAAGTTGTAATAAAAAAAAAATTACACTAAACCTGCAGACGACAAACACAAATTGGGAAGCTCCTCCACTTTTGTTATATTCCATTATGTATGATTCACTTTCTTTATTTGTCCCATATGAGAATAACTTATTCAGTGGTCTAATAGATTTAACAGATAAAAAGGATAGAAAAGACATTTTACAGTTTTAAATCTTGTTCCATCCTTATTGTATGTCATTTTTTTATGAATGACTTGGTGCATCGTCGCCAAATCTTGAACCCATGTTGTCTTTATGATGACTTGTCCCAAATGTAATAATTTAAGGAATTATAAAGAAAATGAGATAATTAATAGAGTAAATGAGAGCTGACCACGAATCAAATTTTAGTGTACTGGTTGAAAATAAAATCTATTTTGACCATTTATTAAATGCCCTTCAACTTCTGGTTTATATGTTATGCATACCTGTATGAAGTTGTGGATTATATTGTTACATTAAACTCATTTCCTTGAATTTTAATGTTGATAACTCATTCCTATTTTAGATGTTGTTATGTACTACTTACTGGTAGTCAAAATACATTTAACTTTTTTCCTTCAACTTAGGGCAGGCTATATATATGGGAATAAGCTGGCAATGAAAATTGGACCACTTTGATTTGAGATTTGCAATCTATTTGCTCTCTTATATGACTAAAACTTGTAAAAGGTCAAAAACATGTTATGGTTAAAATCATCGATTGTCAAAGTTGAATCCAGTCATTTTTTGCATTTAAAGGGTTATTGTTGTCATTTTCTGCATTTGTAGGGTTATAATTTATGGTATTTCTTCATTTGAAAGGTTATTTCTGTTATTTTATATTTAAAGGGTAATTTTTGTAAAAGAAATTTTCTTCATTAAAATGATAATTTATGTAAGTTTCTGCATTTAATGGGTAATTTTTGTAATTTTCTGCATTTTAAACAGTAATTTCTATCATTTTTTGCATTAAAAGGGTAGTTTCTGTAATGTATATGTGTATAATATTTCTATTTTTCTTTTTGGTTTTTGAATTGCTTTTTTTTTTATCCTTAACAGAATGAATGTGTGTATAGTTGACTATGTATGCATGTGACATATAGTCATTTTTTGTTGAAAAATGGTGTCAAATGATAATTTTTGATACTGTTTTTGTGTTTATTCTGAAACCATGGTATGGCGTCGAAATTATTAAATTGTGGTGAGGACATTTTTCAAAAAGCTGTTGTCAAAATATGTTAAAATTTGCCCAAAGTTGCTGGAAAATGACCAATATGGCATTTTTTTTACAAAAGATTCAACTTCATTCCTTTTTTTTTTTTTTTTTTTTTTTTAATTCTAAATTTTTTTTTTCTTATTAAAGCATCATATTTTGAAAGTACAATGTTAAATTGAATAGCCTTTTAAAAGTAATGTATGTTTGTGTGTGTAATGTTTTGATAAGACAAATATGTTGCTATTTTGAGCATTCACCCTGATAAAAATAGCAACACACTTACTTTCATTGGTTTGTTTATCAAACCAAATAATGAAGGATGTAACAAGTGTATTTATTTTATGGGAAGCTTCATCAAATCATACTAACAAAATCATATGACCTTGTTCTTTTCTGGAATCAAGATTGGGTGGAGTGGGGTTTATGTTGTATTATCGCAGTATTGTATATCAATTTGTTGATTACAAGCCTCTAATTTCTGATCTGATGTAGACAGTTATGGAGTATAATTAACCTTGGTGTTTTTAATTTCTAAGAATCATTCATTGTCTCTTCTAAGGAAGGCAATTAAGGTACTCATAATCTTTTTAGGAGCACATAACTACTAATCAGGTAGTTTCTAACTTCTCTTTTAATTTAATAATTATTGTTTACTAAATCATCTTTTAAATGGTTAATTTATAGCAGGTTGAATCCTGAATAAGTTGATCGCTTGACAAATGAAATTTCATATTTATGACCTGTAATGTAACAGACATATACATATACATATACATATACATATACATATACATATACATATACATATACATATATATATATATATATATATATATATATATATGTGGGTTCAATTGAGAAAATATAAAAGGTTGAGAATGGAGGAATCATTCTCAGCCTCATTTTATTCAAGCATAAAAAGACACGGTGGTAAACTTGTAAATATGAGAACAACTTTCAATCTCCAATACGTATCTATAGTTCAAATCCATTCATCGTTCATCATCCAAATTTCTTCTTTAACTTTCAACAATCATTTAGATTTCTTCAATTAAACCATCATCAACATCATCCAGTGTTAATCAATCATCGATCTTTGTCAATAATCAACACGATTCAACAGTTAACAACAAAAATTCGTTTTTGGTTCTTTTAATTCAACCTTCAATTGTGCTTGAATACGATCAGATCTTCAACATCTATGATTAATTATACTCCCAACGTTATTAGATCAACATCATTGATAATCAACAAAAATCTACTTCATATCATTCATTCAACATCGATTATCAAATAAAACTTGAAAATTGAGGTTAGAAAAATATCAAATCGTTTTTTTTTGAAAGATTTCATATAATTCTCTATCAATCAACTTTTTTATAAGATTTAAATGGTCAAAATATCATGTTTTTAACATTTTTAAAAATAGTTAAATTGTATGCACTCCAACTGTTTGATGAAATGCATTAACTAAATTACCACGTTATATTCATATATGAATATGTTTTCTCAGTATATGATTATTAAAACAAAAAAACAAATATGCAAGTCTGTATTTTATTCATATGTGAATAACATATAAAAATTATATATATTTGTGAAAATACCTTGTAATATTCATATGTGAATATACCGTGTAATATTCATAAGTGAATATATCATATAATATTCACAAATGAATATACTATGTAATATTCACATGTGATATACCATGTAATACTATGTAATATTCAGATATGAAAATATTATCTAATATTCATAAGTGAATATACCATCTAATATTCATAAGTGAATATACTATGTAATATTCATAAGTGAATGCATCGTCTAATATTTAAATATGAATATATTATGTTTATTATATGCTATATTCATATATGAATGATATTTAAATTGTAAAAAAAAATTAATTATAGTTTTTATTCATAACTGAATAACGAATGTACTGTAGTAAAAACCTGATTCATTTTTATTCACTTATGAATAACGATAGCTGAAAATATAAATATATATATATATATATATATATATATATATATATATATATATATATATATATATATATATATATATATATTTTATCTTAAAACTATATCAATATGGATGTCTATTTGTAGAGAATAAAAAATCATGAATTTTTGTATATTTAAAATCATTTTTTTTGATAAAAATAGCTTATAAAAATTTAAAAAAAAACGAAAAAAACTATGTTTTTGTATATATTAAGGTAATGATTAGCATAGTTTAAGGAAATATGTTATGTTGGAAAACACATGTGTTGGAAAACACATGTGCATTCGTTTCCCATTTCCTCCGGTACAATGGAGGATTTTGCGGCAAAAATAAATGATTGGCTGAGAATGATTCCCCCATTCTCAACCTTTTTTTTTTCTCAATTGAACTCTCCCCTATATATATATATATATATATATATATATATATATATATATATATATATATATATATATATATATATATATATATATATATATTCATACTGTTCCGTGTGAGATTTTGTTTTGTGCAGCTAGGTAGCTGTTTGCATAATGTAATTGAATACTTGCTACACGTGAACAAGGAAGTGTTGCTTGTATCATTTGGATTTTGGTAACATACTTCTAGTTTGTGCCCTCTAAAAGCAAGAATTAGGACCCATTTTTAGCTGTTATCAGTAGTTTGTACATAATTTTGACTTCATTTTTTTGACAATTACAAGAGTCCTTTTTTGGCTGCCTTTTCTATAATGAATAATAGATGGATCCATCTCAACGTTTGTGGTTCAGGAGTTAAACAATATAATATAATCTACAAACCTTTTAGTGTTTTGACAAAGTAGGGTTTTTATCATCTATCTAAATTGGTACTTAACCGAGATTGCAATAGTCATACATTAGTATTGTTAAAAACAGTAAGTTAAATTTTTATCATCAGACATTATATATAGGTATAGAAGAAAATGAAACAAATTAATTCCTTGAATAGCCATCATAACTAATTTACATTAATAAGGTTAGACGCTTATTATATAATTCTTGTGGGAAAGAGCAGTAGAGATTGAAACTATAAATGCCACCAACTTAGTTTAGGAAAAAAAAATATGTCAAAATGTTAAACAAGGTAAAACTTTTGTGCATATATAAGTGATGTTTCACCCATGAATCCCTATCATCCCTCACCCACACGTTACATTCATAATGTTTAACGCAACGTGACATCACACAAAGCTTTCCACCCAAAACTCCCAAGTCAGACATGCACTACCTACCACAATCTATTATAGAATCAGGAAGAGGTATCTCATCACCCAATGTCATTGCACCCAAATCAAATGTCACTATTGTTCGTGGGTTCCCCTCCAAATCAGTAACACAAAGCCAATGAATACGCCCATCCACACAAACATCGTCTCGATACAAAAACATTTTGATGTGGGAAGGAATCCTTTGGGATGCTGACTCCCAGGAACCCTTTCTCATGCTATACACATCAACTAGCTTGTGGATGTGGTTATGTTTTCCTGTCGGCTGGTTTTAGGAAGAAAAAAGATGAACTCGCCTCAACAACTTTGTAATCATCAGTTTTCGGATCAAAACCAAACCACACATACGGGTGATGGGTTTGGTCCGACAAAGAAGAACGCGGGAGAGTTAACGATGCCGAGAGAGAAGGATTCCAAATGCGAATGAAATAACCATGTTTTGATACGTAAGAAAAGCATATTAAGCCATTCACAGACCCAACCACATTGATCATAGGCTTTTGCTTTTCATGTTGGGGATCAATTGGGAGTTCAAGTTTCATGAAATTACTGACTTCCAGACGGGGAGAACCACAGGAGCGTGCTGTTAATGGACCTGTACTAGAAAAATAGTCAATAATCGCCTTCTCAAAGAACAAAAGAATCTCATCCTTCTTCTTCTTCTTCTTCTTGTTGTTGTTATGGATTGAATGATGGAGGTGAGATTTTATAAAGGAGGATTCAGACAAGAGAGCATTCCAAGTTTTACACACGAGTCTCATTTGAGTAAGCTGTTTCGCTAATAAGCGGATGAATATATTTGATAAAACGTCGCCCGGGAGCTTCTCCATATCGACTGATGCTCAAGATACTTTCTTTTTTGTATTTCCGCTTTAAACCTCAGAAGCGCTGCAAGAGGTAACACAACCATTTACTTATTATATATATACACACACACTAAAGTTCTGAGAAGAGGAGCATCAAAGAATTTAAGGTGCTTAGAGCTGTGTGGTGTCATTGTGCAAATTCCTAAAAAGCCTTGGTCTGAGGTGCATATATAGGCATCGCTATTCAGTATCTTGTTTCAACTTCACTTCTAAATAAAACCACATCAGAAAAATCATGAGTATAAGATCGTCTAACATTTATATTTTTCTATTTTTTATGGAATAATTTGTTCATGATGCTTTATATGTTGTGGAGTATCAAGTACCAACTATAAGATTTGATTGAGTGTTAGAATGAAGACAAGTTGAATATCATGAAATTACAAAACTAAGAAATTAGACTGAAAAAATGAGTTGTGTTTGCGAAAGGTCGGCAAGTATTTACGGATAGTAGGTCAAGAAAAGGGCTGTCATGGAAAGAACATGTCGCCTTATAAGAACTTTGTGTGATGTATTCTCATTTATTACTCCACCTAATGATATTTCATATTTATGTAGAGAGATAAAACATAAATTCCATAGAAAAAGCATGAATGTTGCATTTTTGTTGAGTTGTAGAGACTATGGTGGTAGAGGTCAAAGATGTCCCAAATTGGACTCCAATAACGTTGGTGAATAACATAAACATCAAACAAAGGGTGAACATTCTTAGTGTTACACACTCTTTAGAGTAATTTTATTTTTCTCTACCTAACTCTATATATAGAGCACAATATAATTGCATATGGACCTCGAGATTTGTTTGTTAGCGAACATAACATAATTATCCTAATCACATGAACCATGTAATTATTGTCTTATTTACTTTTCTTCGAGTTTTTGAATTGTTTACTTGTCGTTTGAATATCTAATATGTAACGCCCTACATTTCAAATTAAAATTTTCATTTTAATTAAAAGCAACCCTTCCAATTTTATTCCCAAAAGATAGATAAATAACTATTGTTCAAGTTTTGACGAATCATAATCAAAATCAATGTAATAAAAGATAGTGAAATCAAATGTGCGGAAGTCTCCAAAATATATCCATGGATGCAATGCATCCAAAGTCTTGTCATTTCCCTTACTGCTAGAACAACCTAAAATATTTAAATTTAAACTACTAAGTACAAAGTTTAATGAGTTTCCTAAAATATCGCATACCTATGTAAATGGTATGAAATCATCATAGTCTTTCATGCAAGTGATATGCCTCCATACTCTTTCATAAATTTGCTATGGGCTCCATCATCTTTCATACAAAAGGTCACAAAATAGACCTGTCAATGAAATAAGTTTGGAGCGAATAACCCTTAATCTAACCCTTTTAAAAAATTGAAAACATGATTCACCCCGTTCTAATAACTCTTAGGTTGTGAATAACCAAATCCATTCTCGTAACCACCGAATCAACGAATACCCAACTCATTAACCTGAAACTTTTATAATAGTAAAATTACATAATGTAAAAAAGGGTAAACGAGCGTAAGTCGTAAACGAGTAAACAAATATAAAATTAAAATCTGAACCCATAAAATTCGTATGGGTTTGGAGCGAATCAGGGTCAAAACCTGCCCCATTAACAGGTCTAGTCATAAAGACAATCTAACATACCATGACACATAATGTCATACGTAGTATAATGAGGAAACTCACCTAAATCAAATAGCTGAAATCCCAACTACTCGACGTTTCACAATATCAACTACACGGACCACGTAAACCATTTTGAGGTCAAACCATAGTCTACAACTCAAAACCTCAAGTTTAACCAAAAGTCAAACTAATCAAAAAGTTAACATTCAAAGTCAACAATAAACGATCAACTAGTCAAGGTCAATGGTCAACCGGTCCTTCTATTGATTTTGCATGAACAAAGTTTCCAACTTTATCCATTCTCCAAGTCCACTCTAACAAAATCTCAAACCCTAACTTTCTATCACTCAATGGTTTAGAAATCATACACAAATCATCCTAAGATTCTAGAGATGCCCAAACTCCAAGAATCATGAGGTTAAATGACCAAAACCTCAAGAACACGCAAGATCTACACAAAGGAAATATAAAGGTGGAAGTTTTTTCATTTATAAAAGTTCCAGAAGAAGATTATCTTGTTGGATCTTCAAGGAACCACACTCCAATGCACCAATCTAGCTTCTTTCTCATTACCAAAAGCTCGCAATCCAATAACATAGGCTAGGGTTTTAGGCGGGAAAATGTTTCAGATATGGAGGCTGCTCAAAATGACAAACCTTAGGGATTAGAGCCTTTAAATATAGACCAAAACCTAATGATTAAGGTTTTTACTTTTCAGCAGCGCCGTGTCGCGACCGAGATGCATGACTACGCTGCTACTTAATAACGTGGCCCGCGTAGCGATAGGCAATCACCACGTTGTGGTCCGGTATAGGTCCCATTTGATAGTTCCTGAATGAGAAAGCGTTGACCGAGAAATATCTGGCTGAGTAATAAATTTTGACCGAGTAAGAAACTACGCTGTTTGATTATACATCTGACTGAATTTGCTGAATGATGCAAAATTACCATTTTACTCCAATGCTCAAGAATCTTTTTATTAAGTATACTATTAATAAAAAAATCAAAATTATTTAATACATGTAATATTAATTTAAAATATACTATTAATCAAAAATTTATGAAACTTGATAGAAATATAAATATTAATCAAAAATTTATGAAACTTGATCGAAATATAAATTTTATACCAAAGTGTGGTATAACATTGTAGGCATACGATAACATTAAAATTATTCACTCATCCGAATTATGCATGAGAGAGCTTCACCTTCAAGCATCAAATCAAAAGCCTTAATGATCTCACAAAATGGTAATTCATGTGTTATGAATTTCTCCAACTCAAGTTCATGCATAAAATCAACTCAAGTTCATCATCATAATAAGATTAAAAAAGACACTTTATGTGTTACCACAAAATCAACTCAAACTCTATCACTCCAAATTTTGTTTCCTGTTAGAAATAAAAAATATCTATTAGATTCATCAAACATATATATATATATATATATATATATATATATATATATATTTTTTGGTGGATCTGATATATATGTTTGATGAATCTAATAGATATTTTTTTATTTCTAATAGGAAACGAAATTTGGTTTATATGTTTGATGAATATATATATATATATATATATATATATATATATATATATATATATATATATATATATATATATTGGTGGATCTGATATATATGTTTGATATATATGTTTGATGAATCTAATAGATATTTTTTTATTTCTAATAGGAAACGAAATTTGGTTTATATGTTTGATGAATATATATATATATATATATATATATATATATATATATATATATATATATATATATATATATGAGTAGGATCAAATGAGAACACTTAAAAGGTTGAGAACGCGAGAGCAGATCTAAGGCTTCTAAATTTTAAAATCAAAGGTTAATATTATCGGTCCATTTATATAAATTTTGAAAATCATAGGATTAAACTGTAACTTCCTAATTACTTAAAAGGTACTATACTCATTAGGTTTTATCTTATTTTTTATTAACTCCTAAAATCTCTCTCTCGCTTTCCTTTAAACCCTAATCGATGGAATCCAGGACTAAAAAAAACATCCGCCTCTTCCCTCTCATCTCTCCATTGCCGACTTTTACATATTAGATCTGAGCTTCATTCTCCGTAGAAATTTGATCGATGAGTAGCCTTTTGTGACAGAAGGGATTTGGTGGGATTTCAATTTTTTTTTGTTATCAATTGTATCATCCAACTGGTGTAAGGAGAAGCAATAAGTGGTGTGCTAGAAGTTGAATCTTTTGCCTTTTGTACAAAGGTGTCAAATACGTGGTGGTAGAAGAGGGTTTTTCGTTTTTAGAAGCCATACACCATGATAACGACGATGTTTTCACGAGCAATTCATTGTAGCAGCAACAAGATCAAATTTCACCACTCTTCAATCTCACACATCTTCTTCGTCGCCAGGTGCATTACTGATTACTCTAATCGTTATTATTTTTTTTAGGGTTTCTGGATAGATTCATGAATTCACTAAATGGAGTCTCGGATGGCTCAGATGAGCACGGAAACAGAAAGTATTGTTGATAGGCTCAAGAGTTCTGGATTATGGCGAACCAAAGGTCTAATTGGAGGAAAATGGATTGATGCTTATGATGGGAAGACAAGCGAGGTATTAAACTTTTCCACATCATCGTTACCGAAGATCACTCCAATCCATATCATATATGAACTCCTAACAGAAATCACAATTTAATTTCTTTGAGTCCATAATTTTCGATTTTGAGTTTTAATTTCTTTGATGTCATAATTTTAGATTTAATGGAATAGCTTTTAAATATAGAGATCAAGAGGTAAGCTTTGAGTTTCAATCATTAACTTCTATGTAAGGCACGTGGGGGGTTATTTTGGGCTTGATATTAGAAACCCTAACCCATCTATCGTATATGCTTACTAGTGAGGTTTTTAGGGCCGTGCTTATTGTTAAAGTGGAGCAACAAAACGAAAGTACTATGCTATAATTATGCAGGTTTCCATAGTAGAATGCCTTGATAGGAACACAATTGAGTTAACTCCAAGTTAAGAGAAAGAAGCTTTCCATTAATAGTTGCAAAACATATAAATGATCGTTCACATTGTCAAAATACTACACAAAGATATTGCAACATGTGGTGCACGCTCCCAACCTGGAGAATATATAATATACTGTTATATAAGGACCTTAAACCTGCCGTGCCAATTTTTAGTTGGGCATGCCATACCCTTCGGTCCGGGTTCCCTGATAATAAAATGGAAATGATTTATTACTAAAATCATAAATTGGACACATTGTAACCAACTAAAATGTTTTTGAAGTGGAAAAAAAACCTGGTAAATAGAAAAAAAGACCAACACCACTCCAAGTTTCCAGGGTCATATGTGTAAAGTGGTGTTCAATCAGAAAGGGTATAAAAAGATGGCTTAAACAATAAATATGATAAAAACAATCATAAAAAAATAAGTCCATTTTACATATTTACCCTTGTTCTTGTCGCCTAATAGCCAATTGATTTGGTTAAAACTCCTAGAGGCGTCATTTGACTTTTTACCTAACGATCAAGATGTAGGATTTATACCTAGATTCAAATTAGTGGATTGACGGGTGTATGCTATAACTTAAGAAACAAATCACCACAATTCTAAAAGTTTACATGGACTGGAATTGAGAAATCCATGGTTAATATGTAACTTAGTACATCCCAAAATAAGGATGTCATTCAATAACAAATCAAAAAAGATTATTTGTTTTCTAATAATGATTTCCAATTTTTATTACACATCGTTTGACCCCGTTTGATTCTATTATCCATTACCATTTTTTTTTATCTATCAGGGAATGGTAAAAACTTAAATTAAAGAGAAAAGGAATGAATTTTTAAAATATGTACATAACATGAAATTGGCTATCATCTTATCAATTTCAAGCGTTTTGGCATATCTTTTAGACGGATGTCATCCAATCTCTCTTCTTGTGTTTACACACGTTTTACAAACATAGGCAGATAATAATAATAAAAAACAACAATATTTATGAAGGATTGAATATATATAAAAAAAAATTATTAACAGAGTGAAGTTCCTACCTTCAGTCTCTTAATTTTTTGATTTTTGTATGAGTAGTTTGCCTTTCCCATCTCATTAATTTGGTTCTTCATAAGTCGGTCAAAGTACTTTACTCCACCACAAAAAAAAAACCACCATCTGCATAGAGATTATATAGGAACTCATTTACCACAACAGAAAAATACAACACAAATATACATCACATGAGGTAAAGGAGAGACCGCTTCTTACTGTGACAACCGAACATATGTTGTCCCTAAATATATTTGTTTAACTAAGGTGAGTAATTATACTAAGGCTGAACATAATAAACATCTTTACTATATAATCCTACTTTTATTTTTTTATTTTTTTTATTATACCATTGCGTTTCATAGTTCTCTCCTATTAGGCATTATACTTTGTAAAATTACCTAAATATAACATCGTACTTTGAATTTATGTATAATTAAAACTTTGTGCTTCGAAAAGTGTACGTAATAACTATATATATATAATCCATTATTGTAATGGAAAGAAATGAAAGTAGCATGCTATAATACACAAGTAAATGAAAGTACATTGTTATCTTTTTTTTTACATTTACACTTTTCTTTTAACTAAATAATTGAATGTATATAAACAATGGTGGATCCAAGATTTGGTTCATTAGAGCCACAACGCTGCTAAAATCAGGGGCATTACTGACGGATAAATATTTGTCGAAAGTACCAACGAATAGGAATTAACATAGTAAATACATAAACGTGTAAATAAAACTTAAAAAGTAATATATATATATATATATATATATATATATATATATATATATATATATGTTTGTTATTTTGTTGCATACAAAAAAACGTTTAATGAAATTAATCATACATGCATAATATGATTAAAATGAACCCTTACTGGTACGTGATGATATGTGATAGCTAGTGTTCAATTTTTTATAATATTCAAACAAATTCTTCTTAATATTGGCACAACCCCTTTAAAATGTCAAAAACCTATACATGATGTATCAAAACCTTTCTTTTAACATTTGAATTGGATTATTGCTAATATAGAAACTGTAGGGGGGAAATTATAAATAAACAAAAGTTTTAGCCTGTCACATAGTATAAAAACTAAAAACTTTGGTGGTTTCTCATTCCTTAATACTTGCATCCACAACTGTATGTAAAGGGTCATGTAATCTTGACAGCCAATAAAATGTGATTTCAATAGTGAACTACATGGTTGTGCAAAGCCAATTATAACATAAACCATTAAGCAATTATAGATATTGATGCTAGTAATTCACATTTGCTTTGTTTGAATTCATTGACCGATAACATTTTCTTACCTTCCTTTGTCTCTGGGGCTTGGTATGGAAGCATAACTTAGTAAAATCAGGAAAAACATGTCATGAAATTTGCTCATCCCATAGATAATTACATTTAACAGCATCTGTCAAGACAATTTTTTTGCTCAGTGCCCTGCATCTTTTAGCTGCATTGGCACCTTTTTTACTTTCTCTCCCTATGTTATTAAGGATTCATTTATTTATTATTATTTTAGATAAAACTTTGCATTAGAACCATCCATCTAAAGTCAAAACCTTCCATGTAGATTCAACTTCAAAACAGTGAAAAACAAATTTTAACCAAATGAATTTGTTTATCCTAAAGATATATCGTGCCTTTGTTTATGATTGTTTACACATATAAAGTATATATGAACAAAACACTATAAATTGATTACCTAGGGTTTTGGCAGTGTTTATGTATGCATTCAGTTACACAAGAAGGAAAAAGCGACATTAAAGCAGGTGGGAGAGAAAGGGATGAAGTGATCTGATAGAGTTCTTAGGAGAGATAAGGTTGCTGAACAGAGTACGTTAGGTGTGAAAAGCATGTAGGTAATTAATTAGTTTTTAATACATGTTAACTTGCAGAAAAACAAACCCTCTTTTGCGTCAATTGTCACACTGAAACCTCAAATATGGACTATTACAAAGTAACCTTAAATTCGGAAATCCTACTATATCATGGTGATAACCTGGTGGATAGTAAAACACGCAACAAAAAAATACGATTATTATAATGAATCGAACATAAAGAGATATGGATTTACCTCGGATGGCGTAAAAGTTTTAGAAAAAGCCGCTTCCATATGTTCTTTGGTGATAACCGTCTTCAATTCTCCGTATCTTTCTTTGTGGTGCATCAAATTTTGCTTTGAGAAGTTTCAGGTTCACCCATGGCGTTGGGCGATTGAAGGCGATGAGGTTGGGTTTTCTTCGAGAGAGAGAGAGAGAGAGAGAGAGAGAGGGGAAAGAGAGACTAAACACAAACCTCACAAATTAGAGAGGTCTTCCCACTCCCCTGCAAATATCGTTACCAAATTAGCTTAACTTGGCTTCGATGGCAACTCACAGAACCTATATTTCAAAAATGAAACGAAAAGTAAGCAATACAAACCTGGATTATAAAAACAATAAATAAAACATATGAATTTATACGGACCTTAAATACAGAATAAAGATGGAGTCGACATGGCAATAATACAAACATTAAATAGAGAATAAAGATAGAGTCGGCATGGCGTACAGATGAAATCGGAGAGGGTGTCTCAGCCACATTCAACCAGACGTGGCGGTGAATGGATCTTATTTAATTTTGAAGTCTCCAGCATCAGCGAGAGGTCAGGATGACCTGAAGCAAGCAGGCAACTGAATTGGTTTTTCGAAGAGAATGATGATGGATTTTAAGAAGCTTATGTGCAAAACCAAAAAAATAATTGCAGTTTTTTTTAATAAAGAACGGAGAGATACCTACTTGCGATTGGGAAAGAGAAATAGAAATTCAAAATTAGGTTTTGTATACACAGAGAAGCTTCAAGGTAGATGTGACGATTGGAAATAGAGGCGGTGGAAAGTGCACGATCATGAGAATCTCACAAGTTCATATTAACAAATAAGCTACGTCGGCTCCTAAATATGATGTTTTGGAATCGTAGAAAGAAGAAGAAGAAATTATGTGGGTACCTGATTTAGGGCTTTTTCTCTTTATGGTAGGATGGCGAGTCGGCTGCAATCAAGGAGAGGTGTCGATTAAAGAAGATCCAAGAGTGGCAAGCAGCATCGGGAGAAACGACACTGCCAACAAGTAAAACCCACCACCACGTCTTCTTCATCATCGTGATGTCAGGCTGATTGGAAGCAAGCAGGATGGCAGCTTTCAGCACCAAACGATACCGTTTCTTCAATCCCAGTATTTGGAGCTGAAAGGAGTTTAAGCATGCAAACAGGGAAGTTTCTCGTACACGTGGATAGGTTAACGGTGCAGAAGAGGGTTTCACATATAGGTATCTGATATATATATATATATATATATATATATATATATATATATATATATATATATATATATATATATATATCTTCTCTAATAAATGAAAGTTTTTTTTGCCACTTGTCACACTCTCATTCATTTTGCCACATGTAATTTTGTGGTTATTTTGAATTAATTTTTATTCCATATGTAATTTTGTGGTTTTCTTATTTTATTAAGTTTCATATGATATTTAAATTTAATAATAAATACATATTAATTTCATTAATTGACTTTCCTTATAATTTCAAAATTTTAATATAAAATTTCATTAATTTGCTTTGATTATTTTATCTAAATGATTTGTTTAAATTTAAAAGAGAAAAAAATACTTTAATTTTAGTTATTCAATATGTTTCTTATTTTTCTTATAAATTCAAATTTTCTCAAATGTTTATACATATTTAATTGTTTTAAATACACCCATGTAATACATGGGACTCACACCTAGTGTATATATATATATATATATATATATATATATATATATATATATATATATATATATATATATATAATAAACAAAACCATATGTCCACGTGTCCCTTCAAAACTTCAGTTTTCTGCCAATGTAAAATACCGGTTTTACCCCTTCTTTGTTTCATGTAGGATTCGATATGGAAATATGGAATATAGAATATGGATATCGAATTGAATATGGAAACCATATAACGCCCTGTCTTGATTCAATTTTAATTGCAAATAACAGCTGTACACATTAACTCAATTTCATTAGATACCCGATTAAGAGCATGTTATTATGGTATCCATAACAATCAGATCGATTACATTTAATTTTGATTATTACGTAGGTTTGAACGTATTATACTCGATATATACTTGAAACATACGACTTCAACTTTCTCTACAGCATCAGTCTTTCCAAGGTTTTGCATCATCAACACTTCAGTTATCGGATATTCAATAAGCGACTTTAATCAGCGACTTCAATCCTTTCGGTAAGTTTCTGATTCTCAATGTGTATATGTAAGCGCCTGTTTCCCATAGAAGGACAGAACATGGCGAGGTTAACCCCTTGGATAGACACTTCAATTATCGAATATTCAATCACCGTATATACCCCTACCCCTGCCTGGATTTTTACGAATTTAAGGTTTAATATTCAAATATAGGATTTGTATCCTTGCGCTCATGAAACCAATATTAATCGTAAAAGCTTGAAGTTTGTAACCTGAGATTTAGTAAACCACATATAATGGGTGATGTTTATTGTGAAATTTTCAATGTCGTGTCTATATATTTGCAAATCTATAGGCTATTGCTATTCTCTATATATTGGTTTACTTTTCTTTTTATAAAAACCTTGGACTAGCTTTTTTTCGGTAATATATTTGCAGATCTATAGGCTATTGTATAACCTTTCGCTTCATGTTTTTCTAGATTTTTTTCCAACGTGTGACTACAACGCTCCTGAAGTTTAGCTTAATTTTTTTGATTAATCTGTTGTTTTCCCTATTTTCCATTCAAAGCTTAACAATATGAATTTCAAAAAGGAATAGTTATGATGGGGTTTAATAAGTCATTTTAAAAAAACACTCCTAAACACCCATTAGTATGTTTTATTAATTTTTTTTTTCAAATATTAGATTAGTCATTACGACTCAAATTTATTAATTGTGTTTTTCTTTACCAACCAAAGCCTGTGTTTTCCATCTTCTTAATCTCCAGTTCTTCATTATATTATTTAGGTTAAAGTTCTGCTTGTGTATCCTTCATTCAGTAATATTTTGTTTGCCATCTTAAACTGTTTTTAAATTACCAATTAATGCATTGTACTTTTCTTTTTATAAAAGCCTTGGATTAGCTTTTTTTTTTTTCAGTAATATTCTTAAATTGTTTTTAAATTACCATCTTCTTAAACTATTTTTAAATTACCAATTAATGCATTGTACTTTTCTTTTTATAAAAACCTTGGATTAGCTTTTTTTCGGTAATATTCTTAAACTGTTTTTAAATTACCAATTAATGTTTGCCATCTGCTTGTGTATCTTTCATTCAGTAATATTCGTCCACCAAGGTACCTCGATTGAATTCAAAGGTGGATGACAACACATGTCTATTAATACCAAAGCTCGAAAAGTAATTTCAGATTGTTATTTTTGAATCAACAATATTCTTGAATTAGCTTTTTTTTTTTTCGGATTCTCTTTGGTAGTATTGGTCATCATGGTGTTCGCTATTCCAACATTGATACTTATTGGTTTATTTTCGCTGTTATTCTCTATCTTAAGTAAAGACTGCTTTTTGGGTTATGATTGTAATTAGAATATTCTTCTTTTAATATGTGTGTGGCATATGTGTGTTCTTTTCTTCTTCCTTTTATAAGTATATCTTCTCGATATGAGAAAAGATATATCAAATATGAAGAAATTAAATAAAATGGTAAATTCTTGGGGTATGAAACCGATGCATGCATTCTTCGAAATCTGTTTTCCTGTGTATTGAATGTGTAACAAGATGAAACAATGTGAAATGTCATTTTTGCACCAGTCAAATTGTTTTTAATTTACCAATTAAGGCATTGTACTTATTTTTTTCATGTTGTAATTATGTTCAAAGGAAGAATATGAGTAACAGGAGGAAACAAATATGTTTTTCAAACAATTTACCAATTAAGGCATTGTATTTTTCTTTTTTATGTTATAAGTATATTTAAAGGACGAAAATGTCCGCTCCAAAAGTATGTATGCAATAAAAGAAAGAAACAACTATGTTTCTAAACAGTACATGACAAAAAAAATTATTTGCAAAGGACGAAATGTCATTCATGTTATAAGTATGTTCAAAGTACAAAAATGTCATCTCCAATATAAATGCAATAAAAGAAGGAAACAAATATGTTTCTAAACAATACAGGACAATGAAAAAGAAATGATATTTGCAAAGGACGAAAAATGGTATTTGCAGCTTCATCTTGACTCTCTGTGGCACTATTTTAAGTATTTTTAGTTGATGAGGCTTTGATCTCAAATATCGTAAGTAGCACATCCTCCTCTACCTGCACATACAAATATGTTTTTAAAGACTTTTACTATCAATATATATTTATATATATATATATATATATATATATATATATATATATATATATATATATATATATATATATGCAATAAAATTCGAAAAAAATTACATATTAAAGCATTCTACTTAGCTTTTTCATGTTATAAGTATGTTCAAAGGACGAAAATGTCATCGCCAATATATATATATATATATATATATATATATATATATATATATATATATATATATATATATATATATATATGTGTGTGTGTGTGTGTGTGTGTGTGCGCGCGCGCGCAATAACCGAAGGAAAATAAAACGTTTTGAAACAGTACAGTACAAAAAAAAGGTTTGTGCAATAAAATTCCAAAAAATTACATATTAAGGCATTGTACTTTTCTTTTTCATGTTATAAGTATGTTCAAAGGACGAAAATGCCATCGCCAATATATATATGCATTCTTCGAAATCTGTTTTCTTGTGAATTGAATTTGTAACAAGAGGAAACAATGTGAAAACGACGAAAATGCCCTCACCAACCTTATAGAAAAAGGTATTTCAGTTTCTTCTTTGAAATTTAAATGTTATGAAAAATGGTAGCAATGAAGGTTTGAAAGAGACAAATACAAAATCACTCTAATTTCGTCTAAAAAGAGATCAATACACTTGTCAAGGCTGCAATATAGTTTCACAATGTTGCAACTCCTATAAATACTTTGTTTTATTGCTGCTTAAATCCTCAAAAAAAAAAAAAAAAAAAAAAAAGATCAAGCAACAACAAGGGTCAAAATTGCCAAACCAGTAACATCAGGGACTTATTTAGCACTTTTCGATTACTGCTTATCCAATCTTTGTTCTAAGTTCCTCCTGTACTCCAATGAATTATTTGCTTCATCTCTCTTGACCCATTTTATATTTTGACATTTATGATTCAAATACAAAATCTTGGAGGAGTTGTGATGAGATAAAATTGCAGTCAAAATATGTTAAAATGGGTCCAAAGCTGGTTGAGAATGACCAATATGCAGTCAAAATGCCCTGCACCAGACATCAAAACAAAAAAGGACAAAAATACCCTTGCCAATATAAATTGCGTACATGTATACACTACAAAGAGACAAAAAATGACCAAAATACCCTGCACCAGACATCAAAACAAAAGTCACTCCACCCTATTAAGAGCATCTTATTATCAAATCTGATTTCATATATAAGATATGATATCTATTACATTTAATTTTAATTATTAGGTCAATTTGATCGTATTCTGCTCTATATATACTTCATATGTATGATATCAATCATTCCTTTACATCATCGTCTTTCCAAGCTCTTCAATCATCACATTAAAAAATCGTCCACTCAATCCCAGACTTCAATCCTTTCGGTAACTTTATAAAAAACCTATTTTCAGATTGTTTGTTTATCTTTTTTTTTTTTTTTTTTTTTTTTTTTTTTAATGTCTGTGTTAATCATCATTGAAAATTCTTTCTGCTAGTTAATGTGTATGTGTGTGTGTGACAATTTAACTGTTTCTATTAAGATGAAACTTTTAGTAAGTTTTTTTTTTAAACACAAAATTGAGAAATCAAACGTAAAAAATGTTGATTAGAGTAAACTTATTGAGTGATTGGATATATATCGACCTGTTGACAAACTTCGAGTGGATAGATATCGCCATATGTGACATTCCATTGTTTGATACTGTATGGATCTTCAGCGCCGGTTATGGCGATTAGGAAAGCACCGACAGTGATAAAATCCACCAAATTCAGGCATTATCTTCATTGGCGATGGTGATTTACGCAAATACTTTCTCTCTGAATTTTCGAGATAAGCGAAATGAGATTTGACAAAATTGAAGTAAATGAGGAATTGAAGTGTCGTATAGAGTGATGGAGCTGCAGTTGCTTCTTGGGAAGGGGAGGATTAGAAGGAGGGGGTGAAATTTTTATTTGAGAATTTAGAGTGTTACAAGTTGGTTGGTATTAGAGCCTTGGTTTGAGGGATTCAAATGTACCATCGGATATGTCTGGACTCAAACTGAGGATTTGATAAATTTTTCAAAAAAAAAAATGATTTTCTAAACGAGAAAACGATTTTAAGAGGAAACGAGATGAAGCAGTGTCTACAATCATCTAGAGCCTGAGCGGTCATTTCCCAAAATACTCTTGATTATGTGTTGTTATTATGACCTGATAGAACTGCATGTTAATTTAGGGATAGGGATTTGCTCAGAATTTCATGCTAGTGTGTCTGCTTAGGAGAGATGCCTTTATGCCTATTATATGAACTGGTAGTATTACATATGTATAATTAGAGATCTCCGAGGAGTTGAGAGGCAGGATTGCATGAGTTCGGTGATGCCTTTTGTGTTGTGAATAGAGCGATCGAAGTTGTATGCTAGAGTGATTTCATGAGCTGGTGGAGGTTGCTCAATGCCTGAATGCTGCTTGTTTTGTGCTTTGTAGAACTCATGTGTGTTGGAATAGTGTCTAAGTCCATAATTATATTTGGTATGTACTTGACCCGGTTGTGCATGGTCCTTTTGGGTTGCCTTCTCCAAAGCAACTTGACAAGGTAATTTAAGGAGAAAGAGAGAATATTATGGTTTGTTAATATATTATAAGAATAATATATTAAAGGAGAAATAATATTTATTTAATTAGTATTGGTCATAAATCAATTAGGGGTTAATTTGGTGATCAAAAGAGATTAATTAAATAAATGGGTATAAACTGTCAAATGTATGATAGTTGAGTTTTGGGTTAAGGAAACTAATGGACTTAAGGGGGAACGAAATTATGATTGGTCATAAATCAATTAGTATTGGTCATATATTTTTTTTTTCACATTCTCATTCAATTTGTTAAATGTTATTTTGTGATTATTTTATATTAAATTTTTTTTCATATGTTATTTTATGAGTGTTTCTATTTTATTAAATTTCATATAATAGTTTAATATAATAATTGTAATATAGTAATAAAGAGATATCAATTTCATTAATAAACTTATTTTTTTACTTTTTAATTTCAAATTTTCTAAAATTAACGCTCATTAGTTTTGTTTTGTCTTTTTTGTTTATTTCTTTAAATTATTTGTTTAAATTTAAAAGATAAAAAATAATTTCATTATAACAATTTATTATTTTTCTTATAAATTTAAACTTTCAAATATTTAGACTTATATATATATATATATATATATATATATATATATATATATATATATATATATATATATATATATATCTTTACTACTTATAAAAGAAATCTAACTATTTCTATAAATAGATTGAATATAATAATATTATTTTTTTAAGACGTCCAAACTATTAAGCTTGAAGTACAACCCATTTATAATATAATAATATTAAAACTTTAACCATATCCTTTATCCCTTAAAAATCTCGTATCAAATTAATAGAAAAATTCATTTGCAAATTGAACCCGTCAATCTCAACACTTCAACCATTTGAAGCGGTCAATGTCAACAATTTATAGAGGATCTCTTCTCTCACATTGGTAACAAACAATCTCATAATATTTATCTTCGTAATCCCTTCAAAATAAGAAATATATGCACACTCTCTCGAAGAACCCTAACCAGTAACCAAGACAGTATAACCACCACCACCACAGCCGCTCTGCCTCCTTTCGCATTCAATCAACCACTATCACGACTACCGCCCTTCCTCTCACCCACGACATGAACTTTCTTTTGGAACATAACATTTTTCTTTAAAAAAAAATCGTTGAACGAAGCTATTTGTCCCCGCCGCTGTGCGCGGGTAACGGCTAGTATATATATATATATATATATATATATATATATATATATATATATATATATATATATATTTAAAATTAACTAATGTAATACATGAGTCTTACAACTAGCTTCATTAATAAAAAAAAAGGACAAGAAACCGACTATTGTAATCAACTTACCCCTATTTTACCTTTTTAGCAGGTAACCTGCTGAGGTGGCATGCCAAATGGATTGATGGGCTGAAATGACATGGCATTTATGCCCTTTTTATTTTAAATGCTTTTATTATTATTAACTTACTAAAAAATTATTGAATAATATATGTGGGCCCCAACCTCCATATCCCTCACCCTCTAAGCACCTCACTGTCACCCTCGTCCCTCCCATATATTACCGGAAAACACACGTACACCACAACTATTTGGCCGGAACCTACTAGGCCGACGCCACACTCGTGTCAGAAAACACTAGACAACCACTGTAACATCCTGACTCCCAGGTATAAATTAAATTGTTTTATGTCTATATTGATAGGGCAACTTGACGAGTTAGAGGACCCCAACTCGTCGAGTAGAAATTTAGATGGCCGCGTTGATTTTAGGATCAACTCGACGAGTTGGAGTTCCCAACTGGACGAGTTGGAGCTGAGTGTGAAAAACCCTAATTTTCAAGGTTTGCACCCTATTTAAAGGATCTTAAGACCTTTACCCCGCCTCCCTCATCACCTTATCACCCTGAGACAAATTCTAATCAAGCTATCTTCCATTTTGAGAGTGTGTAAGGTTAAGAGTGTGGGTTTTGTTGCATTCTTTGAAGAAACTTGAAGAGTAAAGGACTTGGAACAAGGAGTCTTTGGAGGTAAAAAAGTTATTACCTTGATCACGTCTTTGTTAGATCTCTCCATTAGAGAGTTTATGGACATTTCTAGCTTCTTTTTGAGTCATTTGGTTGTTTGAGCATGCTTTGAAGACGAGACTTCAGATCTGGACACTACTAGGTCCCTTAGGCCTAAAGACTCAAGCTTTATCAAAGCTTTGGCCAACTTCCATGCCTTAAACCCTTTATTGAGTTTTGTTTTGGCAAGCTTGCAACTTTACATGGTATTTCAGCCTTAGAAGGCTAGATCTAGAGTTTGGGGCCTTAATCTCGCTTAAAAACGCCTGAATGAGTACTTAGGCTGAAGAAACTCGACGAGTTGGTTAGCCAACTTGACGAGTTCATTAGGGTTTTCCCCGATATACTGAACGTTGTACAAACTTGACGAGTTTGTGAGACAACTAGGCGAGTTGAGTTGGATTTTCCCGATTTTTCTGAGAACAGAAGGAACTCGACGAGTCGAATAGATGCACTCGACGAGTTGGGTCAACATGGGCTATTGACTTAAGTGTTGACTTCCGTTAACTTTTAGGGTTTGGTTAAGTTGTGGACTTTGGAGACCATGGAGGGGTAAAATGGTCTTTCACCCTTTCCGAGAATTAGTAAGGGGGTTAGCTTAACATCTTTGGAGTTGTAATTATAAATTTTTAATTAGAGATGATTATGATATATGTAGGTGGAGTCTAGACCTACCGTTGATGATTCAAAGCGGTGGAGTTGGAACAACAATCGAATTGTGATTGACTAGGAAATCGGTGAAGAAAATAAGTGAGAAACACGTCTCGATAATGTTTGTAGAAAATGAAAAAAACTACCCAGAAAAAGAATGCACAGCAACAAAGCCAAAATATGAGAGACCACTATAAATGGAGGAATATTACTGCCAAAACACCATCAATTTTATTGTTCCTAACAAAGCCTATATATATATATATATATATATATATATATATATATATAGGTTTAGGTTCATTTGAGACCATGCTAATTTTGTGAGACCGTGAGACCAAATCTAAAAATAATTTTAAAATGTAAAATAAAAGGAAAAATCCAAAAATTCTTTTTTTAATTATTCGGAATTTAACTAAAAATAAATAAAAAAAATTACCATTTTTTTGAAATATACATGAAATATTTTAATAGAATATTTCACTGTACATATTCTAATATGATTTTTAGAATTTTTAGAATATTCTACTAGATTTGCCCGATATATAGAATATTCTAAATATTCTACTAAAATATGTAAAAAAATGCTTTTTTTGTATTTATTTTGGTATTTATTTTGCATTTTAAAAATGTTTTTGTTTTATCTAATAAATGAGAGGCTAGGATTGCGTCTCACGGTCTCACAAAATTAGGCCGTCTCATATGAACTTAACAATATATATATATATATATATATATATATATATATATATATATATATATATATATATATATATATATATATAACTTGAAATTGATAAAAAAGAAATATATATTGGGATCATTTCAACAATCATATTGATTATTGAACGGAATATTGTCCAACCAACATCCTAAAATACATGCCTCCAACTACCCTCATACTATCCAAATCTCCACTAAACAATTTGACTAAGATTTTTATTTTATAAATTATTTCAATTCCAAATTGTAGGTGTTTTTTAATAAAGATATAAGTTTTTGAATTAAGGATAAATTAATATTTAGTGAAAGTTAATGTGTTATAATACCTTTTTACCACCATTTCCCAATGAAACTATTGACTTATTTATCCCCTTCGACTTTTTTTTTTTCTTTTCCTGTAATGTTAATTTGGTTTTATGAATTACACATTTTATTTTTATTATCTTTATATTTTAAAAACCGGATATAGAAGAAAATGGTTAATTGTTATTTATGGCCGTAATATATCAATATCACATACAAATTTCGAAATATTTTCCCAACAATCAGGCCTATTCCAGAGGGTGGGCGATAGGGACGACCGTCTAGGGCTCATCTTTTAAAGGGACTTAATTTTTTTTTTTATAAAAATTGTTATATTTAAAAGATAGTACAAGTAATTTTCTTTCGATTATGAAGTTATTATAAAAAATTTGATGACATTTGTGTATTTTAAGGATCTATTTTTTTTTTTCGTCCTGGGCCCAAAATATGTTTGGAACGGTCCTGCCAACAATGCAATCTATTTTGATAGCTATTATAAATGATTGACTTTTGTGAAGCCACATATCAAATATTAACTAATGGCTTTGAGATGAAAAAACTTTCTAAGATGGTGGCTACTTTTTTGAGAATAAATATAAAATATGAATAAGTTTTATGTTATGAAACTCGTGTTTAAAAAGTTATTACCATAAAAACGACATAGTTTCTAAAATATGTTGTTAAACATAAATAGTCATAGCTTAAAAACTTTGTACCATCAAAAATCAATAACGTCTTTGAAATTGTTTTGAACATTGTGAAATTTATATAATAATAAAAATAACGATTTTAAAGAGAAGAAAAACTTAATGGAAAAGAAAACAATTAAATGTTCAATCAATAGAATTATGAATAAGTACTTTGTTTTACTTTTACCATTTATTTTCGACGTCAATAGACGTGGATTGAAATCGCACATATAATTAAAGATATCATTAATTCAAAGATGGAGACTCTAAACCAAATTAAGTTATATGTTGTGGCTTTTGGATAACTTGAAACTTGAAACTTGAAACTGAATCCGATTCCTTAACCTTATTCTCAAACTAGACATTCCAATCTCCTTCTTTAGTCAAGAATCCCTCCTCTTGTCTCTTTCCTCTTTCTTCAGAAGACTCTTTTCTGAAAGTCCATCTTCCAAACAGAATTATTAGCACTTTCTATTTCTGTCATGACACCAAAAAATCCACATTTCTTATCTGTTCAAATCAGCCAAAGTGGGTGAGAATACTTAAACCCGTGAACGAATTTCACCTTCTTCCAACAACACCTAAACAAGTTCCAACTTTTCTTGAATATTTTCGAGCTTTTGATCATATACCCACATAGAGAATATCCATAAACTTACACTCAATCCTTATTTCTTGTTTGAATAAACCGAATGTCTCTTGTTCATTGCACCTGCATTTCTCACCTTCATCAAGAACGGTAAAAGGATCATAGTATTTTTCTTGAAAAGTTTCGATCTTTCTGAACATGGGTATATGATTGTTTTTTATTCCTTGAGCTTTTTATTATATACCCATGTCGAACTAGCATTTTAGACACCACACCGATTGCCATTTTACCCTTTTTTATGGGTTTGAATGTTCTTGATTCTTTGAGCTTTTGATCGTATACCCACATGGAGAAGGGCCACAAGCTTATTCTTATTGCGACTTCATCAATTTCGTTGGTTGTATTCATTTTCCTGGGTTTGATTTGTGTCTGTAGAAGAAAAGGGTCCAGAAATGATGAATCTCGGGACACAGAATCAAGCTTTGAAAGTAGTAAAGAAATGGAAATAAATGGGAATTTAATAAGGTTTAATGGTGGTGAAGATCTGACTTGTGCTGATATACTCGATGCCCCTGGTGAAGTTATTGGGAAATCAAAATACGGGACTTTGTACAAAGCTAATTTGGCAACGAATAATTCAATCGTATGTTTGAGGTTCCTGAGACCAACTTGTACAGAAAAGGTACAAGATTTGATGCCTATGGTACAACTTATTGGCTCAATTCAGCATCCTAATTTAGTTCCTCTTTGTGGGTTCTATTCTGGGCGTAGAGGTGAAAAGCTTCTTGTTCATCCCTTTTACGAAATGGGAAATTTGGCTCAATTCATCAAAGGTAATCTTTTTTATTTTCTACCCTTCTGTTTTTTCTTTTTTGAGATACTAATTTTTTTCAAAATTTTTGGCAGATGAAGAAGACGAATGTCATAAATGGACAGTCATTTGTAGGATATCGATGGGGATTGCTAGAGGATTAGATTATCTACATACGGGGTTTCAAAAACCGATAATCCATGGAAATCTCAAGTCAAAGAACATATTCCTGGGTCAAAATCACCAGCCATTTGTGTCGGATTTTGGTCTACACACTTTCTTGAAACCAGATGCAGCTCAAGAAATGCTAGAAGAAGCTGATATTGAAGGGTATAAAGCACCTGAATTGATGCAAATGGAAGAAACGAATGAGGCGACTGATATTTACAACTTCGGAGTGATTTTACTAGAATTACTTACGGGAAAGGAAGCAGTGAACAAGAAAGGAAACCCTAATCAAGATTCTTATTTGGCAACCTCGTTGAGGATTGCAATCTTGGATAACCGGATATCAGATTTGTATCATCCTGATATTCTGGTTGATGAAGATAATGGTGATGGAAGTTTGATGAATGAAGAACGTGTTCTTGGATTGTTCACGATGGCAATGAATTGTTGTTCTCCATCGCCTTCTCTCAGGCCTGATATAAAGCAAATCTGTAAGAAACTTGAAGAAATTTGACAGCAATGGGGACTATCATGATCATGTTTGAAAAATCCCAGAATCTTGACAATTTGAATATTCAACATATTGGTGTTCCATGATACATAAGAGGATTGGTTTCTTGAAGTTGGGATTTGATAGAGATGATTTATATGATCATATCTCAGAAGAATCTTGTGAGAGCATCAATGGAATAGGATGCCTACATCCATGGCGTTGATGCAAATATAAGGGAAAAGGCAACCTTTTAACAAAAACTTACATTTTTGTAATCTTTGGTATGGATAAAAAGAAGATTTGTGTTATTTGGAGGATTTGTTGTAAATTGAATTGAGCTAACAAAGCTTAAAGTCAGCTAACTGTAACTAGAAATACGTTTGATTTTGTTCAAAAAATATGAAATGTATATAAGTTAGGTATTGAAGTAATGATGTTTTCAATGTTGAAAGAATAGTTGCTAGCATTGGCACATTTGAAGATTAAAAAAGTTGGATGCTTTGCTTTGATCTCATTGTTAGAGAAGTAGGGGAAGGAATATCAACAAGTAACTTGGATAATTTCAAGGAATGTGTCTAAAGTTTTCAAAATCTGTATTTTGACCCTATTGCATTGGGTATTATGAAATCAAATTTAGGATAATCCAGGAAAATCATATATTAAATCCAAACAACTTAAATATACAAACACAAAAATACATTTTTTTATGCTGAGACAAATAAGTTGCAACAAAAAAATGTAATTTATATGTAAAAGTTCTTTGCAACCCAAACCTCACACTGACACACATCTACACTTGATAGTTATTTGATAGAAAAAATTGTGTATTTTGGAAACAAATACAACCATTCAGATTGGTGCTAGAGTTTAATTATTTATCAATACTTGATGGTTTAATTAGAAACCAATAGAGATGAACTTATTTTGTAATAAGCCAAAAGCTTTAAATTTAGAAGAAAATGATACAAAGACAATTATCTTAAGTGGATAATTACTTAGTTTAAATGATGTTTGGATATCAACCAAATCTCTAAGAATTGTACAAAGAATTGTACAAGTAAAAAAAGCGTTCAAATTTTTACGAATAAAGAAAATTTCAAACCCTAGTACATGTTGCATGAATTTTATGAACTTAAAAAAGTGAATTTAGTTGATACTATCGATTTGTAAATTTTGATTAAATTATGTTGGTATCATTATGAGTAGGAAAGCCCTTTCGAAACATTTTCTTTTGTGATATCAAATTATTTAGACATTTATCCAATGTAAATGCATATTATGATGAATTCGATCATGTAAATGTAACAAAATACCAAGTTTCAAAACAAAAACTAAACAAGAAATTAAAAATTATTTAATAATTTCTCTACCGTTAATCTGTTGGAAAAATCCAGAAATAGAGCTACGTTACCATATTCTCTAGTCCACCAAAAACTCCTACACCAGCAGCCTTATTGGCGTTTGTTCTGCTGACTCGTCATCCTACTTTAGTCAATGGTCTATTTTCTTGCCTACTGTCACTTTCCCCCACAAAAGAACTCGAATGATCACGTCTTTCTCTCTTTCTCTCTCTAAAAGCTTTTGATTTTAGCTGTTCCTCAAGATTCGTTGCGAGAAATCTTAGTATCCATTAACCGCAAATCGGAAGGTAAACCCTCAATTCAATTATTCTGTTTTCGCAACTCTCTAGGGTTTCGTTCTTCGTAAGTTTTTGATCTTTACTGTTTAATGATATCTGTTGTTATATATATGCGTTTCTATATATACCTTTGAAGATTGATCGCTTGCTTTCAGTTTGTTTACAAACACGTATTTCATCATTGAATAAGAATACAACTGGTGTGGCTAATCGGTTCTTCAGTTTCTTGAATCTTTTTGTTCTCTGTGGAATTCGAAGTTTTCTGGCGATCATTGATGTGATCATCTCCGTTTGATATTGAAAAATTGAAATTGATTTAGTTTGTTTGTTCCAAGAGTACTTACGTACGCTGCGTGGATATTTTAAAAGCAATCATAACAACCCAATGATCATATTACTTTCTTTTTCAAATTAGAGAGACTCAAATTGTAAAAAACTGCTCTTCTTTCTAGATTGTTTGTCTAGTGATCAAGAAACTACACTCTGTTTGGCTGGCTTTGCCTGAAACATTTTTAAAGTTAATAAATATACATCGTCTGGAACTTTGATCCTATCCTTAGTGATAAAAACTCTTGTCAACATATAGTCACAAAAGATTAACCTTGCTAATTACTTATTCTATTCGCTGATTGTTTCTATTTCTTTTACATTGGTGTAAAAGAAATCAGCTTAATGCCTTCAGTCGTTTCGCCTCAATGGCAAGAGAAGGCCAGTGGTTTCTTCTCATCTTCAGGTAACTTAACTTAACTTAACTTAACTTATGTGCTCTTTCACTTGACAATTCTGAGTTTTTCTTCATAAATTAAACAAACAATGCAGGGATAAAACTGAAAGAAGCTGGACAGTCTGCAGGAACATTTGTTGGTGAAGTTGCTAAAGATGCAAAAGGCAATGTTTCAGAAGCTGCAGGAAAGTTTGGCTCTGTGGTGAAAAACAGATGGTCTCTCTTTCAACAGCCATCCACAAGACAAGCAATGCAGGAAAAACTTGTCAATGCTGCTGCTACTACAAGCTTCTTTCTAAGAAAAGGTGTTTCAGAGACAAAAGAGAAAGTTGTTGTAGGGAAAACCAAAGTAGAAGAGGTAACTACTAACCACTAAATACTATTCCACCTTTAATCATTTATGGTTTAATTTTATCATTGACTTTTCTCCAGGTGGCAAAGAAGACTGCCCAAAAGAGCAAAACTCTGTTGACTGATATTGAAAGATGGCAAAAGGGTGTTGCAAGCACTGATGGTAAGTTTATTTAATTTTTTTACATAAGTACTCAAAGAAAAGTTTTGTGTGTGTTTTAAATTGACATGAAATTGTTTTTTGTTTAGTGTTTGGTGTTCCAATAGAGGTTACAGTACAGAGGCAAGAATCCAGCAAGCCTGTTCCTTTTCTGTTAATCAAATGTGCAGATTATCTTGTATTATCAGGATTAAACTCACCTGATTTATTCAAGTCTGAAGGGAACAAGAAAGCCATTCAGCAGTTGGTTTCATTATACAACCAGGGTAAGGGTACCAACACTACTCCAAATTTCATCCATCTTTTTTATATAATTCATTGTGAGTTGTGAAAACTTAACTATTTACAGACTTGAATGCACCACTACCTGAAAATGTGAACCCAATTGACGTTGCTGCCCTTGTGAAGTGCTACCTTGCAAGCCTTCCTCAGCCATTAATCACTCCAGACCTCCACAATGAAGTGCGTGGGGCCCGTTCCAGCATCCCACTAATGAGAAGCATATTGAAAAAGCTTCCCACAGTTAATTACATGACACTTGAACTCATTACTGCTTTATTGCTTCGTGTTAGCAAGAAGTCACTTCTCAACAAGGTACTCTCTCTCTCTCACTTTTTCTTTTACAAATAAATCATTATAAGTTATATTTTGTTTAGATGGATGCTGGAAGCCTTGCTATGGAGATGGCTCCTATCATTATGTGGCAGAAGGGACAACCACCAGAAACTTATAAACAGTTCTGGAATCAGCCTTCAAAGACTCAATCCAATGCAAATCTTGATTCTGTACAAAACTATAATGAATGGGATATGCTTGCAGGTTTGTGTTCTCTCTAATGCCAGGAATAACAATCTGCTTTTCTTCCTTTGTTTATTAAACCATAATGATGCTAGAATCTGGGAGTTAATTTTAATTTTTTTTATTGGTGTAAAAAATTCCATCCAGATGAAAGTGAAGATTCAGATGTATCCTCAGCAATCCCATTGGATGATGGGGTGCGAATTGACTTCAGTGGCATAGAGGTTTTACAGTGTCTGATAGAACATCACAATGCCATTTTCACTGATGCAAATGAGACTGTTTGGAGGTGACTTGTATCTTCTTCATCATTTTAAAATTTGATTCAATTTTCTCTATCAATAAAATTGATTCTCACATATCATCAACTTACCATAAACTGGAGCTTTTCTTTTTGGATTGATGGTGGTTTGTATATTCTATTCTGTCAAGTTCATTACATAATGTTTTTAGGTTAGGAATGTATGCAAAGCAAAGGTTTCTTTTACAAGTTTGTATATTATAAAGGTTATAATGTTTGGTTTTCCTTTTTGTGCGGTTTATGTGGTTTGGTTTGAGCCTAATATATATTTAGAAATCAAATTACAGGTAACAATATACTACGAATTTGTGCATAACAAGTGTAACATTTTATTAAACTTGGATTTATAATTACAAAATAACCTTTTTTTTTTTTTTTTTTTTTTTTTTTGTTTTCTTGGATTGAATATTAAGTTAGCATCATGCATGCAGTATTTTTGTATATTGTTTGTCTCTGATTACTAGGTAGATGACGCAATATCCTTTTGTAGAACTTATATGTCTGATTAGTTTTTTTAGTAAGATGTTTAATTATAGGCAATGTTTAATACAGTGTCATCGATAATTGTTATGCTGATCACAATAATCAAAATATATAGATAGTTTTAAGTTGTGACAATAAGGGTGTGTTTGGATGTGGAAAATTTTCCAAGAAAAACGGAAATTTTGAAAACGCGTTTGGTTTGTGCAGTTTTCCAAAGTTTCAAAGAAAATGAAAATTTTCAGTTTTTCAAATTGTACGTAAATTATAAAAGTGATTTTTACAATTTTCCAAAATTTTTCTAAGATGGAAAATGAAAACTCCATCCGTTCCAACCAAACGTGTTTTCTTTGAAAATGAAAATTCAACCCTATTTTCTGAAAACATTTTCATAGAAAATGAAAACAGTTTTCCACAACCAAACGCATCCTAAATTTTTCTGTACAAAATCATCGATATTTATATTTAATGGTTACACGTGCAATCTCTGAAAGTTAAAGATATACTATAAAAGATAGATATAACAAAGTAAAGATACTATAGTGATTGGTTTAGAAAGTTGAATTGCAAGCGGCAATTTTCTCTAGTGACATGTAGTTGGGGTGAAACCTACAATTAGGGGTGTTCGTTTGGATGGATCGGTTTGATTTGATCCAATCAACTGAATCCGAATAAATTTTAGTTTTCAAAACATTGATCAAAATAATCCAAACTAGATTTAAATCTGATTTGATCCAACCAAACTACAATTCGGTTGATTGATTTTACAATTCGGTTTTCAAGAGACAAGACATTTTGAAAAATATATAAGTTGAATATTAGCAAAATCTATAAAGAAACTAATTTTTTTATAAATTATAATTTATAAACAAATAGCAAGAAAACAAACTATAGTTAATATTTCATTGACAAAAAACTTTTGATTAGAAGTAATTTTAACTTATTATATTCGATGAAAAATTCTAATAACTAAAAGTAATAATTTAGTAAATTTTTAAATAGTTAAAGATACATATGAAAAATTAATAATAGGTTGTTATTCGGTTTTTTTGGATTATTCGGTTCTTAGTTTATAAGCAAAAGCAATCTGAAATCCAGAATAATAATTCGGTTTTGCAGAAAACCAATCCAAAAATCCAAATACCCAAACCAAATAGTCCGATCCAAATTGTCCAATTAAACAATTCGGTTTTATCCAAACAATGAACAACCCTACCTACAATAGGTTTAAAAGTTTTTTTCTTACCTTAAGCTTTCGAATGCTTTAGTGGTGGATAAGGTATGGGTCAAGCCCACAAATGTGAATAGATGAGAGGTTTGTCATTTGATTTACTTTGCATTTTTAGGCGTTTAGAGTTAAGGAACTTTTATTTTAGCAAAGTTATAGTCGGATTGGGTTGGACCAATCCAATTAATGTGTAACTTCATACGGTGACGACGTATTTTTGCTCTCGCGGTTATTTTGGGTGTCTCCTAGGGTTTTTGCGGCTACGATTACAGTTTTCTTGGAGATGTATTCCAGAAACCAGTGACCGAGAATTCTCTCTGCCCTCCTCTCTCCCTCCACATTCTTCCAGTTTCTGAGTTTTCATTTTGAATTTATCAGTTCTTCCATAGTTGGTGGAGCGAACGATAATCTACATTAGATCATGGAGTTTTATGTTGAAACTTACAACAATCAAGCAACGTAAAAACCTTTAACGGCATGACTTCTTTTGTGTCGTTTTAAAAGTGAAGAATCTATGATATTCTAATTGGTTTTACTTTTTACTGTCTCGTCTTAAACCTCTATCATATAATGGAACAACCTTCTTCTACTTAATCTTATTAGTTATTCAACTACTTCAACATAACTAAATCAACCTCCTACTTTTGACGTTGAATTATTTAGTGTGTGTTTGTGTTCGTTACCCATATGTACCCCTCATAACGGGAGGGATATAAATATGTGTTGGAGAAAGTTTATATCTTGTAAATATGGATGTCAATATACACTTGACTACATTGTTTGTGAACATACGATGGCGTGATACATATAGTGTCAACATGGGTTACTTGACTAACCTAATTCTTTTACAAGCAATATATAAAATTGATTTGTGACCTACCTTAATTTGTTTGACAAAAAAGTTAAATCTAAATCAAGACTTTTAAAGCCCAACTTTTATATCTCTATAGCCGAAATACTTAATTACGGATTAAGAAATAACCTTAGATATTTTGAGTGATATATTTGTGTCATATAATAAAAAATTAAGTGATTAATTTTGAAGTGATAGTTTAGTGTTATATCTTGAAAAAAATGTTTTAGATAGTACTAGTAACGATATGATTGTATAAATATTTCATGATATTAGTATTCGTCAGGTACAATTATAAGAACTTCACATCTTTTTGGTTTACTTATACGATCCAACCCCCTACTATTTTTTGACTATTTTGTTTTTATATATCAATTTCATTTAAATAGTGAATCATATAGGTTTTTGTTCTAGACTTTCCATATGAAAATATCTATGCACCGGTAAGTGTTCCACTTCTTGTTGCTGTCAAACCATATGTTGCTACTAGTCAACTTGTTGCAAAAGAGTCAGCTATGTATTCCGGTACTTCCTCTAACGACGAAACCAATGTTGTTAAGATCGGGATCCTACGTAGGATCGTTTTCGGGTCTACAAAATCAGGATTTTAATGTCGATATCAGGATCCTAAGACCCACTGAAAATGACATAATTATAAGTTTAAATCATGCAAAATTCACATTCATCAACCACTTTACAGTATACCACTCTTAATAAGAAGCGTAATCAATAAGGGTAAGAAGCAATATCAATCAATTTACGGTTCAGAAAATAGGTATTGAATAAGGTTATTATCGATTGACATAGGGGTAAGGTGACGGGGCCATTAGTAAATGGGTAAAGAAATGAAAATTTTGATTAAAATTTGTCAATTTTCATAGAGTGGTAGGATTGGATCGGATCCCGATCCGACGATCCCATATGCGATCTTACATATAAAGTGATCGTATTATGATCTGACGTGAATTTCATAGGTAGGATCAAAAGATCTTACTATCCTATAATCAGGATCGGGATCTTGATAACCTTGAATAAAACATAATCTTGAACTTCTTGTTAGATTTTAAGTTATGTTTTATGAAATATCGCTGTTATCTACTCTTTAAAATTTAAAAATATGATCGCCACGTTCTTGTGTAGTATACGAAGGTGCTTATAATTCAATTTTAGCTTGCGAATTATTGTTGTTTGTTATTAATTTTGGGATAGGTGTTGTTTTTATTAGGGAGGAATGAGTCAGTTTCTCCCAATCTATTGAATCCACTGCCACATCAATTTTTCTCTTTTATTTTTATTTGTCTTTTCCAACTCACAACATATGGAAACTCTATATTTTTCAACCCACTCAATTAAAAAAAATAATACACAACAATCAAAGTAAAATCTTAATTAAGGAGGAATGAGTCATTCTCTCCCAACCCACTGAACCCGCTGTCACATCAATTTTTCTCTTTTATTTTTCTTTATCTTTCCCAACCTACAACACATGTAAACTCTATCTTTTTCAACCCACTCAATTAAAAAAATTACAAAACAATCAAAGTAAAATCTTAATTAGCAATATAGTTACCGTCGGTACCATCCCCTCTTCAACAGATTGTTTAATTGGTTTCACTAACCACTTCATCCTCTCTCTCTCATTTTCTTTTGTACAATGTGTTTTAAGATTTGTACCTTAGTTGTTTTGTATTTTTTTTTTAATTGAGTGAGTTGAGTGGGTTGAAAAAGATAAAATTTTTATGTGTTGTGGGTTAGAAAAGATGAAAACTAATGAAAAAGAAAAGCTGATGTGGCAGTGAGTCCTCCCTTATTGATAGACTTTTGTTACGATTGATATAATTTTCTTTCAAGAGCTCGTTTAATGAATTCATAAAATAGTAATATTATAGTCGTTGTTTGTGGCGGATCGGCATGGGAATACGTTAATGATCGTTAGGAGTTTTCCCAATTAGTTTCAGAATAATCAAAATTTGTATTTGTATTTCGTTATAACTTATTATTATGGCTAATTAGTTTGGTGGCAAGAGCACTACATGAGTAAATAATCAAATACGATATCCTACAAATATCTCACAGTCGGCACTATTGCCTATATAAATAACTTCAATTTCAGTTTTGGTCCATTGTTGCAAGTCTTTTTCGAGATGATTAATAATTTCAATTTTGGTCCATTGTCGTAATTTTTTACCGCAAAATTGTTATAATCAATATTATGATTGAAATTTTGTTATAACATTAACACATGTTTCAATTTTTTTTTCAAACAAAATATTATCAAAATCAAATTAAATCAAAACTGTAATGTTTTTACTTAAAAATTACAAAAACGTAGCGGGTAAATGTTTCAATTTTAATTGATAATTGTTCAAAAATTGATGGCTTTTATAGCATAACAAATGAGGTAGGCTACTTCCAATAAACCCACAATTAAACTATTTTTCAGACAAACATGTGTCGATCCTAAACTTTCACATGCACTCAACCGGCATAAGTACTTAGATTAGGTTTGAAATCCAAAAACCGAACCATTCGTGTATATTGTATATCAGCCCATATTAGTCAGCGTAACGTATTGGTGAGATAGGCCCATTTGTATTATGATTGTATGTATTTATACATTACGTGAATAGAATGGAAGGCATGGAAAATTATCCATCCTAATTTGGTATCACAAACAAACTAGCAATCTAAAGTATTCTATTTAGTGGACTATCCTATTTGATTCAATATAGTATACCATGTCTTTCATAAAACTAGGTATACCGACTTTCTGCTACCGTTGAAAGCTGATAATTAGTAGCTAGAAATTACAAATTTTATTTAAACAAAAGTATTTGATCAAGTGCGGAACATGATCAATAGAAGTGAGGGAGCCAAAACCATATTCAAAACTTTTAATCATATTAATAAAAGTCGTTCAATGCTTTTATAGTCTTTTACACCCAACATATTTGTTTTCTAATATATGTTTATAACAAATTTAGATCAAGCAGTATTAATTGTACTAAAGAAGTTTCAGATGTCTAATTGATCTTGATTATCCGACTCACTACAAAATAATAGTAGATTTATTAGTATATTAAGTCAAAGGTTTCAATATATTTTTGATGTAACATTCCGGAATATCAAGAGTAGAGTTGAAGGGCTAAAAGTGTAAATTTGAAAGAGCAACTCGGCGAGTCCATGGGTGGACTCGGCGAGTAGGGTCGCGACTCAGGTCGCGTATTAAGTGGCCAACTCGGCGAGTCCAAGGCTGGACTCGGTGAGTAGGCGCTGTGTGAAGAAAACCCTAAATTCGGGGGATGAGCCCTATATAAAGGACATTATACCCTCTCCCCAGCCTCTTTGATCTCCCTTGAAGTCCAGAAACCCTAGATACATGATTGTGGAGGATTTGAGTGCATTTGGAGCTTGGGAAAGTGATTGTTGAAGAAATCTTGAAGGAGAAGATACTTGGATCAAAGGGCTTTGCAAGGATTTGGATTAACCTTCTCTTGGAGCATCCTTTTGAGGTATTACTTCATTGTTTGAGTTGCTATTATCTAGATTCATCATTTTTGGAGGTATTAGAGATCATATCTTTTGATGTATTGCAGTTTAGAGGTTAGATCTGAGGTTGCTACCTCAGATCTGGAATGGAGGAGGGTTAGAATGCATAAAGGTCCCTATTTTTGAGTGATTGATGGAGCTATCTTATCCCAAAACCCAAACCCTAGAGTGAAAATGCCTAGATCTCCTTGGATTCACGTAAAGATTGCCACTTTACGTGATGGATGGCCTTAGGAGGGGTAGATCTATGGTTTGGATCATCTGCATGCTTGAAGAAAGGCTGGAACTCGGCGAGTTGGATGCAGATGGCTTGGAACTCGACGAGTTGTAAGAACAACTCGGTGAGTCTGTTCTTGGAATCGGCGAGTCTGGTTGTAGGGTCCAAGTTTCTTTTGGAAGGGCTGTGACTCGGTGAGTCAAGGGATGACTGGGCGAGTTGGGTCGCGAATTGAAGGAGGTTCTGTGTATGGGGACTCGGCGAGTCATCGGGTTGACTCGGCGAGTAGAGTCAGTCAGGGGTAGACTTTGACTTTGACTTTGACCAAGGGTTGACCAGTTGATTTCCAGGGGCATTTTGGTAATTGTTGAATATTGTTTTAAGTTCAGTGTATTGGTGGTTGGTGAGTGGTGGAGATCCTACCAGTAGTCGGAGCAGCTTGAGTTATCCGTTCAGCCGACAGTTTCGAGGTGAGTTATCCTCACTATATCAACAGGGTCTAAGGCACTAATGCCGGCCCTTTATCGGATTGAGATCCGGGTATTTGTTGTTATGTTATTGCTTTGATATGTTTGCGTCCTGGTAGTTAGGATGGTATTCGTTAGAGACCTGGTTAAGGTCGGTATCCTAGTATATAGGATGATGCTATGCTAGTGACCGGTTAGGTCGGTATCCATCTTAGAGTCTGTTGTGTTACGTGATCTGCTAGATCGGTTAGATTGAATATGAATTGTTATGTGATTGTATGTTTATGTGCACATGGTTGTTTGGACTGGAGTTGGGTTGAGGCAGGTCCTGCTTCGTGCTGTAGGCCAAGATACCCAGGGCGGACCGGTTGTTCCGAAGGCCCAACGAGTAGTTCGGATAGGCTGTAGTCCCCACGAGGGCGAACCAAACGTGCCGAGGCTCGGAGAGTGGACCAGGCCGACTGAAGGCCCGATGCGGGCGGACCAGTCATACTGTAGACTCATAGAGTGGACCAGGTGGGTTGAAGGCCCAGTGCGGGCGGACCAACCACACTGCAGACTCGAGGGACATGACTGGACTCGGAGGGTGGACCAGGTGGACTGAAGGTGTAACAGCCAAAGTTTGGAAAGTCAAGAAAAGAAAGAAAACCCCAATTTTAAGGGGAGACTCGGCAAGTCCAAGGAGGGACTCGGCGAGTCCGAGCGGGATCTGGGTCGAAGTGTAAGCGACCGACTCGGCGAGTCGGCCAAGGTGACTCGACGAGTCTGGTCTGAGCAAAGAAAACCCTAAATCTCCGGGTTTGCTCACTATTTAAGCAATGATATGTGCCCCAACTCGCCTCCTTCACCCTCAGAGAGCTTGTGAGAAACCCTAAACCATTCCTTGTATGATTAAAGTGTTTTGGTGTGGATTTTTGAAGGATTGAAGAAGAAGAAGAAGAAAGGACCTAAAAGAGGAAGTGTAGAGCAAAGATCCAAGGCCAAAGTCAGAGTTCATTGAGGTATGTCCCGGAATTATCATGTTTTGTGCTTAAAACCTCCATTAGAACACCTCTAAGGCTAGTTTAATGTATTTTCCAAGCTTTATAGTTGTATGGATGCCTTATTGGGTCGAGATATCCCTAGATTTGTTCATTTAAGAGTTGTAGAGCCCTGATCTATCTCCTTTTCGAAGTTCCTTTACATGAGAACCTTAGATCTAGCCTTTATTATGTCTTTTGAGCCTTTTAATCTCCATGGATGTGTATGGACACGTAAAGATAGAATCTTTACGTGTTAATCGAGCATAAGAAGCCCAGATCTACAAGTTATATGCACTGGATTCAAGCAGAATCGAGTTTTTAGTAACTGCATGCATGCGACTCGGCGAGTCGTTCTTCGGACTCGGCGAGTCGAGCCGCGAGTCCCCGATTTTTCCCCTTTGAGTGATTCCGAGTGGGGACCAGTGAGTAGTAGAATGGACTCAGTGAGCCGGAGGTTAGACTCAGTAATGGAGGACTCGACGAGTTGTTCATACAACTCGGCGAGTCTAAGGCAATCTTCATAGATTCAAGAGCAACTCGTCGAGTTGTTCATACAACTCGGCGAGTCGGATGCAGATAGCCTGAGTTTTAGAATCGAAAGGGAACTCGTCGAGTTGATGCCATACTCGACGAGTAGCAATGAGCAGGGTTGAGAAGTGAGAGTAGGGACTCGGCGAGTTGGCGGCCCAACTCGGCGAGTCAGGTCAACTGTAAGTTGACTTTGACCGGGAGAGTTGACTTTAGCCGGGGGTAAAAGAGTCATTTTACCCCAATGCAGTTATTAGTATTTGATTGAGTGTATTTGTGGAATTGTAGCCGGGGAGATACTGGAGCAGCAGCAGATAGCTTCCAGAGCCATACACTCAGCAGCCAGTTCACGAGGTGAGTTTCCTTCCAGTAGGAACGGGTCTAAGGCCACAATGTCGGCCTGTTCAGTTAGCAGTAGTTTCAGGGCTTCGCCCCGATGCAGTAGTTAGTATGTTTGATGCCTTCGTGGCCCAGACATGATTTATGCGCTATGTGTTATGTGTTATGTGTTCCGGGCTACAGCCCGATGCAGTATGCAGTATATGTGTTTATGCTAGTTGATATGTTATGCTATGCTATGTTCAGTCAGTTTCCGGACTTCGGTCCGATGCAGGGGGCAAGGCCCCAGTTAGTCTGGACTTCGGTCCGATGCAGGGGACAAGGTCCCAGTCAGTTTCCGGACTTCGGTCCGATGCAGGGGGCAAGGCTCCAGTTAGTCCAGACTTCGTTCCGATGCAGGGGACAAGGTCCCATTTAGTTTCTGAACTTCGGTACGATGCAGGGGACAAGGTCCCAGTTAGTTTCCGGACTTCGGTCCGATGCAAGGGGCAAGGCCCCAGTTAGTCCGGACCTCGGTCCGATGCAGTGGGCAAGACCCAGTATGTGCTTTATATGTTATTGTATGGTATGTGGTAGTTTGGGGGAGCTCACTAAGCTTCGTGCTTACAGTTTCAGTTTTTAGTTTCAGGTACTCAGTTTTCAAAGGAGGAGCTCGGGAAGATTGCAGTGCACACACCATAGTCAGCTAGCCTGGGATGTTTTACTCTGATAATAAGTTTGTATTTCAAATTAACGCTTCGAAATTATGTTATGATTTATGATACGGTTTTTTATGAATATGGTTTTAGTAATGTCTTAAGAGAAAATTTTAGTCGTGATTTTTGGGATGTTACAGAAGGCCCGACACGGCGGACCAGTCCCACAGTAAACCCGATATGCATGGCTGTTGTGTGATTCGTTATGATATAGCATGTTATGTGTATGATATATGTGGTTGGTATTTTGGGGGTATCTTACTAAGCTTTCGGGCTTACAGTTGTGGTTTAATGTTTTTCAGGTTCTTCAGGAGACCGTGGCAAGGCAAAGGCGTGATCGTACCGCTCATCGTGTTTATGTTTTATGATATGGACCTGGGAATACTCTGATTTTAAATGTATTGAAAACCTTTTTGTAATAACTTAATGAATTGGGATGTTTTTGAAAAGTTTAAATTTTGTTGAAATTTTTGGTCGTTACAAGTTGGTATCAGAGCCTTGGTTTGAGTGAATTGGAGGAACATTCGTGTGAATCCAGTCTCAAATTAAGGAGAATTTTTAAAAGAGAATTTAAAATGGTTTTCAAATTAAGTAAAAAGAGGACGCGGAGGTACGATCAACCGAAGCCAGTAAGTAACCCCAAAATACCATACATGATATTTGTTTTCGAGCTTTGATACAACAGCATGCTAGTACTAGGCTAGGGATCTTCAGGATTTCATGATAATGTTTCCTGTTTTATGATGTCTGCTAGCCTAGGGTATCCCTCTGTATGAGATTTCCAGTGTTCCTCTAGGAGTGAGGATTGTGCGCTTGCTATGTATATTTGTCACTAGGGTGTTGTGGTAGTACTTCATACAAATATGGGTAGGTATGGAAGGTAGTATGGACCCGTACTACTAAAAGCACAGGACCCATACGCGTATCAGGGAAACCATGACCTCTAGGGTTGGGTTGAGAGTTGGTTCCCGGGATAGTGGGAAGTGTCTGAGATTTTGTGGTTTATTTTCAGTATGGAGATTTCGAGGCATGCTGGGAGTGGATCCGGTTCAGGATCAGGAGCAGGAGAGGGAGTTCCGGGCGGGTCAGTACCGCCCGAGATTATCGGACAGATGAGCACGCGCGAGTTGGATGCGAGGATTCGTGAGATCCTGCTTAATGAGGTTATTGCGTTGTTCCGGGTCGAGCTGCCGGAACTGTTTGGGTCGATCAAGACCGCCATGGTGGAATATTTTGATGAGCGCTATGCGACTCTCACTGAGACGGCTGCCGCGGCAGCTACAACAGCTGTAGCAGCGGCATGGGGAGGAGCTAGTAGAGGTTTTCAGTATCGGGACTTCGATAATACGAAGCCTCCCACCTTTGATGGAGTCCAGGACCCGATCGTTGCTATGAGATGGTTATCGGACGTGGAAGGGTGTTTCTTCACGTGTTCATGCCCTGCTGATCAGAGGGTGAGGTGTGCTCTGAACCTGTTAAGGCTCGGGGCAAAGGATTGGTGGAGATTGACCACGGGGTCATACTCGGATGCGCAAAGGGCTGCGGTTTCATGGGATCAGTTCAGAGAGATGTTTAGCACTCGCTATGTTCCGTAGGTCGAGAGGGAGAGGTTGGCTCAGGAGTTCCTTGAGTTGAAGCAGGATTCGGAGTCGGTGACGGAGATCACGAGGATGTTTACTGAGAGGGCGATGTTTTTCCCTGAGTTCGCTTCGGAGCAGGCTCAGATGTCCCGATATCTGAGTATGTTGAAGAGAGATATCAGACAGTTTGTGTCCGTGCAGAGGTGCGAGACTTTGTTGGAGTTGCAGGAGGCCGCCAGGCATCGTGAGTTAGAGATTGAGTTGCAGTTGTGTGAGTTGAGGCAAGCTCCGGTGCAGTCGCAGCTGGCGATGAAACGGTCTAAGACCGTTGATTCAAGGGTGGGAGATCAGAGCAGCCACGTTTGTGGGAAGTGTGGGAGGGGTCACACCGGAGTTTGTCGGTCCGGTGGTGCATGCCGCAAGTGCGGAAAGGGGGGGCACTATGCGAGGGATTGTCGGCAGTCAGTGCTGGTTCGGGATTTGAGGATTTGTTATTATTGTCATCAGGTTGGACACTTGAGGGTCAACTGTCCACAACTTGCTGCAGGACCGGTGCAGGCTCCAGCACCAGCCACGTTGAGGATCACGGGTGGAGGTCGGGGTGGAGCGGAGCCCCCAAGGGCTCAGGGTCGTGCTTTTCAGCTTACAGTGGGGGAGGTCAGGGCAGTGCCGGATGCAACTGCGGGTATGTTCTTCTTGATGTCTTATTATTTTATGATTATTGTGAAGTATTGTTTATTTGCTAGTCTTGTTGCGTGGATTTCAGTATTGTATTCTTTGGTTTTGAGGGTTATGGATTAGTTATGGATTTAGTGTTGGGAAATTCGTTGGTTATCTTTCATGAGGGTTGTTCGTGGGAATCGGGTGTTGGTCTGGATATCGGGTAGCAGTTGCAGTCTGAGGAGTGGTTAGCGGAGGATCGAGTTCTTTCGTTCCGGGATCATCAGTATTGATATGCGATTGGTGAAGTTTGTTCGTGTTAGTGGGAAACGGTTCGCGTGAAAGAGTATGTGTCGTGAAGGGTTGTTGCGGGAGGTCGGTGATGGCGACCGGTGGTTGATAGTCAGTGCTCTAAGTGGGGGAGAATTGGAGAATTCTCCAGAGGATCGACGAGTATGAAAGGTTGTTTAGCTGCATGGGATTCAGTAGTGTCTCGGTCAGCCAAGGGCATTGGCGGGTATGAGTAAATGGTAGGCGTGCGGGGCGGGATACAGACCATTAACGATTGATTGTAGAAGGCCTAGGATTGGGCCGGGACTGAGTATATGGGATGGCGGTAGAGTTCGGAACCCTAGAGGGCTAGAACAGTATGCGTGGGAGGAGTTTCCCAAAGGAGTAACTCGGAATGTTGATTGCTAGTTGAGCGGTCCGGATAGACTGAAGGCCAGTAGGCGTACTAGTCAGGCCAAAGGCTCGGTGAATGGTCCAGCTAGACTGAAGGCCCTGGAGGGCGGTCCAGGTCTGCTGAAGGTTATGAGAGTGGTCCAGTTTGGCTGAAGGACTGGTAAGGCGGTCCAGTCATGCTGAAGACTTTGCATGTGTCGTTAGATCGGTGCGAGGAAATAAATTGAGTATGTCGCGATATGTTAGCGCTGCAAGGTCTGTCCCCGGATATTGATCACGATCAGTGGAGGTAGTGCATGGACTTGAGAGTCTTCGCGAGTGGATTCAGAGTATGTATGGTGCATGGGATAGTGGTTATGCCATAAGGAAATGGTGAAGTATTGGGTGTGCATCGTGGCACTTGTGGTAGTGTCAAGGCAGCCAAGTGAATCTCCTTGGTAAGGAAAAAAGAAAACGAATGTAGCTTCGAGGGGGGAGTGTAAGTCACGAAAGTGAAATCAGTAGTGCGAAGTTATGATTGAGGTGTTTCAATTATGGCTATTGCGCAGTGTGTGCGGCGGTGATATAGAATCACATCCGGTTTGGATGTCTGCCGAGGTCACAGAAGGAAATTCCGAGGGTGTAAAGTCAAGAGACTCGTAAGGGATGCAGGGATGGAGTTTTGGATTCCCAGCTTGATTTTGGTGAAGGAATTGTGTAGTAATGGTTCATCCTGAGGGATGTTTTGAAGGTAGTCAGTGTGATGGGTTTTCCTAACCCGAGGGTGCTAGAGCTAGTTCAGCATGTGCATGTGATTGCAAAAGGAGAACTCATGGGAGTTGCTCTGAAGAATGTGTCTTTCTGTCAGCATGGAATGGATAGAGTTGGACTCAGATCGGGAATCCGGTGGTGCATGGTTATTTCTAGCTCATATGGGTCGAGTGATGGTTGTGATTTGGAGCAGTGTTGCATCATGGGTGGTACTCAGTTGTTAGGTGTGGTTAGGGTTGTAAACGAACCAAACGAACACGAACAAGGCCTTGTTCATGTTCGTTCATTTAAGTTAGCCGAACAATAAACGAACACGAACGGATAAACGAACGAGATTTTCTTGTTCATGTTCATTCGTTTAACAAATTACTTTGTTCATGTTCGTTCATTTATGCTCGTGAACATGCTAAACGAACACAAACGAACAAACATAAACGAACAAAGATAAAAAAAACACAATTAAACATATATGAACATAAACGAACATATAATATAGCAATATAATAAAAAATAATTGAATATAGATGAATATAAATAAACTTAAACAAACGAACATAAATGAACGTAAATGAACATCGTAAACGAACGTTCACGAACATAAATGAACGAACAAGGCCATTGTTCATGTTCATTCATTTAACTAAACGAACGATAATTTTTGTTCATGTTCGTTCATTTATTAAATAAACGAACATAAACGAACTTCCCGCCGAACAGTTCACGAACGGTTCGCCGAACGTTCAGTTCGTTTACAGCCCTAGGTGTGGTTATCAGAGGGTAAAGCCGGTGGCCGGTTTGTGATGGTGGTCAGGACACCGCGAGAAAGGAGGAGTGAGTTTCTGGTTTCCATGGTTGTGCTTTGAGGAACCTGGCTGGGTTAATGCCAGGAGTTGTAATGCGAGAGAATTTCTAGAGTTGAGTTGCCGCAGGCTTCGAGGACGAAGCCTAATTTAAGTGGGGGAGAATTGTAACATCCCGGAATATCAAGAGTAGAGTTGAAGGGCTAAAAGTGTAAATTTGAAAGGGCAACTCGGCGAGTCCATGGGTGGACTCGGCGAGTAGGGTCGCGACTCAGGTTGCGTATTAAGTAGCCAACTCGGCGAGTCCAAGGCTGGACCGGGCGAGTAGGCACTGTGTGAAGAAAACCCTAAATTAGGGGGATGAGCCCTATATAAAGGACATTATACCCTCTCCCCAGCCTCTTTGATCTCCCTTGAAGTCCATAAACCCTAGATACGTGATTGTGGAGGATTTGAGTGCATTTGGAGCTTGGGGAAGTGATTGTTGAAGAAATCTTGAAGGAGAAGAGACTTGGATCAAAGGGCTTTGCAAGGATTCGTATTAACCTTCTCTTGGAGCATCCTTTTGAGGTATTACTTCATTGTTTGAGCTGCTATTATCTAGATTCATCATTTTTGGAGGTGTTAGAGATCATATGTTTTGATGTATTGGAGTTTAGAGGTTAGATCTGAGGTTGCTACCTCAGATCTAGAATGGAGGAGGGTTAGAATGCATAAAGTTCCCTGTTTTTGAGTGATTGATTGAGCTATCTTGTCCCAAAACCCAAACCCTAGAGTGAAAATGCCTAGATCTCCTTGGATTCACGTAAAGATTGCCACTTTACGTGATGGATGGCCTTAGGAGGGGTAGATCTATGGTTTGGATCATCTGCATGGCTTGGAAAGCCTCTGTATGGATTCAGACCCGGTGGTACTCGGCGAGTCACATGGGTAGACTCGGCGAGTTACTTAAAGAAAGGCTGGAACTCGGCGAGTTGGAAGACAACTCGGCGAGTTGGATGAAGATGGCCTGGAACTCGGCGAGTTGTAAGAACAACTTGGCGAGTAGGTTGAAGATAGTCATAGACTCGGCGAGTCTGGTCGTAGGGTCCAAGTTTCTTTTGGAAGGGCTGTGACTCGGTGAGTCAAGGGATGACTCGGCGAGTTGGGTCGCGAATTGAAGGAGGTTCTGTGTATGGGGACTCGGCGAGTCATCGGGTTAACTCGGCGAGTAGAGTCAGTCAGGGGTAGACTTTGACTTTGACCAAGGGTTGACCAGTTGATTTCCAAGGGCATTTTGGTAATTGTTGAATATTGTTTTAAGTTCTGTGTATTGGTGGTTGGCGAGTGGTGGAGATCCTACCGGTAGTCGGAGCAGCTTGAGTTATCCGTTCAGCCGATAGTTTCGAGGTGAGTTATCCTCACTATATCAACAGGGTCTAAGGCACCAAGGCCGGCCCTTTACCGGATTGAGATCCGGGTATCTGTTGTTATGTTATTGCTTTGATATGTTTGCATCCTGGTAGTTAGGATTGTATTCGTTAGAGACCTAGTTAAGGTCCGTATCCTGGTATATAGGATGATGCTATGCTAGTGACCGGTTAGGTCGGTATCCTGCTTAGAGTATGTTGTGTTACGTGATCTGCTAGATCGGTTAGATTGAATATGAATTGTTATGTGATTGTATGCTTATGTGCACATGGTGTTTGGACTGGAGTTGGGTTGAGGCGGGTCCTGCTTCGTGCTGTAGGCCAAGATACCCAGGGCGGACCGGTTGTTCCGAAGGCCCAGCGAGCAGTCCAGATATGCTGTAGGCCCCACGAGGGCGAACCAGACGTGCCAAGGCTCGGAGAGTGGACCAGGCCGACTGAAGGCCCGATGCGGGGGGACCAATCATATTGTAGACTCAGAGAGTGGACCAGGTGTGTTGAAGGCCCGGTGCGGGCGGACCAACCACACTGCAGACTCGAGGGATATGACTAGACTCGGAGGGTGGACCAAGTGGACTGAAGGCCTGACACGGCGGACCAGTCCCACAGTAGACCCGGTATACATGGTTGTTCTGTGATTCGTTATGATATAGCATGTTATGTGTATGATATATGTGGTTGGTATTTTGGAGGTATCTCACTAAGCTTTCGGGCTTACAGTTGTGGTTTAATGTTTTTCAGGTTCTTCAGGAGACCGTGGGAAGGCAAAGGCGTGATCGTACCGCTGCTTGTGTTTATGTTTTATGATATGAACATGGGAATACTCTGATAATAAATGTATTGAAAACCTTTTTGTAATAACTTAATGAATTGGAATGTTTTTGAAAAGTTTTAATTTTGTTGAAATTTTTAGTTGTTACATTTGAACTAGTTTTGTACAGACCACATAAAAAAAATCATTTGTGAACAAGCCTTTATAAAATTCATTTCTCATAATGATTATCAAAGGCATTAGATTTATATTAAAAATATATTATATGAACATCCTATTTAAAGAAAAAAGTTTTTAACTCCAATTTTGCTTCAATATCATATATGAGACTAGTGTAGGTAAAAATATTTTTTTTTATTTCTGTTTTATCCCACATCTTCATGATCTAAACTAGAGGGGTTACCCGCGCGTTGCGCGGAGCGTACATTGCATAAATTGGTATCCAAATTAAAGTATGTTGCTATTCTGTGTAATTTTCTATCAGTCGGATGAATGGAAATGTAATGATAGATCATGCTACCAAAAGAAGTACAATACTATATTTGAATAGATTTTCAAAAACAATGAAAATACAATCTTTTATCCACGTAGTTTTAAATCTAAGTAGAATGTAATCTACAATAAATACAGAAAGAACATCTTCATATTTACCCCATCCTTCACCCATCTTCTTCGATTTCATTTCCTTGAATGATCAAATTATGCACCTAACACCATTCTAAGGTCTCCAAATTCCAATGGGTAGTTTAAGAATTGAAGAGAAAATGTATTATGGACATTCATTTAAACAATATGGCCCTCGGTATTAACATGAGGGTACGAAAGAATGAAAGCAAACCACAATATGAGCGGGAAAAAAGATAAGTCAAAACCTTAATAGAAACAATATGATTACCATTAATTTTCTTCAAGAAGTGGTAAGTGAAGATGATTTTGATGAAGAAAAAATTAATCCATTTTAAAAAACAATGAAACCCAGTAAAGAGAAACAATCTATTATTATTCCATTTATCAATAACCATGACCACTAATCATCTCATTTCGTAACATGCGAGCTTAACCAATCAAGGGTAATTTCGTAATTTGGAGAGCAACATCTAGTAGTAACAAATATAAATTAACAAAAGTAAAATATATTAGAGAACACATCTGATGTAAAAAGATACAATTATAAATATTAATCTGAAATGTGTTTATATAGTTTTGGATGATGATACCCACCTTCAATATATTGTTTCGGTACTTTGGCTAGGATTTATAAGAACCCTTTGAGCTATACCAACACTCTTGAGAAGTAATCTGGAAAATTTACCATAAAATAATACAAATTTGAAAAAAAAAAACAGTATTTCAGTTGAAGAAAACAATGTTGAAACAGTGAACCATATACCTGTTTCTTCAAATGGCTCCAATCTTCCACTGTTTAAAAAAAATCAAAAGGTTGAAATCCTCCTAACTTTTCAATAAACCCTAATCCACATGAAACTTTTTATTTGTTCAAATTTGAACATTGGTTCAATGGATTTCTACGAACAGGATGTGGGTTCCAAACAAAAGAGAAATATCAATTCGGTTGGTTTATTATGAAGCTAAAGTTGGTCATGCTATAACATAATATACTCCTATTCGAACTGGGGTTTGAAACCAAAATTCTTCTCTATAAAACTACTTAATTGTGTCATTAATTAAAAAAATGAAAAATAAAAAAAAAATTAAAAACGAATTAAAAAAAATTAAAAAAGAAGTACCTTGTTGCTGACTTTAAGGCGTCAAAGCTGGATTGACATCTCAAATTAGCTGCAAGATAATAAAAAACATAATTCATTTAAAAAAAACATAATAATTTATATTGTAGTTTTTTATAAGTTTTAACTAACCTTTATCTTTTCGTTTTGCAGAAACACCTTGAATTGCAGTAAAGATTTTGGGTGTAAATACATAAACACCACAATTTATTCGGTTACTAACCTGTGTATATTAGATATGTTATTAGACCAAAACAGTAAAAACTAATTATTTTATCTAACATGTCAAGTTGTTGACTTTAGTTAAGCACATACAAAGTTTCAGGTTTATTACTGTAATGGAACAACTCATCGTAATTAGGATCAACTGATATTGGAGACACCTTAATTAGAATGATTGTTCCCATCCAACCATATTTTTATGAGCCTTTATAAAAAAATATGTAATGTATGTTAGAGTGAGTCATTTAAAAATTTAAGTTTCCTATTAACATGAATGAATTTTATATAAATTTATGTAATGTATATAAAAAAAAAGAAGTCAAATCAAACATCTCGGACAATGGGAAAGTGCAGGAAACATCACAATTTAGAAATAACGTGTGCAATTGTTATAAAAAACCTTAGCATTCAATAGGAGTTTGAAAAGATATTTTTTTCTTGTTACTTTTGTGATGAGATCTCTAAAATTGTATAGTCAACCAACAGACCCACATGGGTTGTCATCTTTCAAGTATCTATTTCAAGATGATCCAAAAGGCAATCATAATAATAAGATGAAAAAGTGAGATCAAATCCAACACCATCAAAGAGAAATGAAAATTATCAAAAAGAAAGAAGGTCATGAAGTTACTTGCTAGGAATAAAATGGAAGCCCGGAAGAGGGCCATCAATCTCAACCTCTCTCCAACACTTGTTCCTCCAAAAAAAAATATGTAGTTGCTATGATCAAACTCTTTTATTCAGGTGATAACATTGATCCAAAGTGAAAAAAAAGATCAAAGCACTAATATTTAGGTCAAATGCAAAATTGAACTTAGAATAAAAAAAGAGAGGAGAAAAGATTGTATACAAACCTGCAAGGTGCAAATTGACGGTGTTGTTTAGGTCGAACCCTAAATCGGGGAAAATCCATTGAAAGTTGTCATACTTCTTTACGTGAAAGTTGTTCATAGTAAGCTTAAAATTAGGGATACATGTAGAATAGCTGAGGTAATTGGATAAACTAAATACGCAGGCACTGACCTTATCCAACATTGAAGATTATAGGTGGAAGTAAGTAAATAAATAATACTTCTTCACTGAATATTAACAGACGCGAGCTTTTCCACTTGCTTGTACATAAGATGATTGTTCCAGCAACAAACCCCTATTTTGAGTCACATATTTCGTAGTGGTGTTTGTATCAGACATTTTTTCGAGCACTTGATGTGCGTCTCTAAAGAGGAAATATATTCCATTAATAATGTAAAAGAAATTCTAAAAACTTCAAAACAACAACAAATTACAAATAGCAGGTTATAAATTACTTCTCTATTAAGATTGAATGAGTAAACATTCCCGATACGCTAGCCCAAACATATCAGCTTCAACAAACACCATCTGAAAATCATTGTAATATGTATATTTAATTGTGCACATCATATTTTCCAATCATACGCTGTAACAATCTGTATGAACACACCATCAATGTAATCAACATTTATGATGGTGATTATGAGCAGGAAAGGAAATTGATCACAAAAAAAGAAGTACACATACAACACGTTAATCTATTACCCGGTTTCCTTTGGAATCTGAAAAAAAAAATAGCATACCTTATAAAATATATCCAAAACATCACCAAAGTTAAATTTAGATAGAGGTAAACAACTCCAAACAATCAATTTCTTAAATTTCCGATCCTCCTCCCCACTTCAGTTGGTAAACATTCCCGATACGCCGTCCCAAACAGATCAGCTTCAACAAACACCATCTGAAAATCCAAGGTGAGTACTCAGTTGAAACACATGAACGACAACAAACCATCGATCCAACCCCCCCCCCCCCCCCCAAAAAAAAAAACACTTGACTCTTCTGAAAACGGAACCAAAACGGAAAATGATGGAGAATCGGTTTAAGTGGTTGAGTTGGTCGATAAGAGAACCTGAAGATAAGATGATGAATAGAAAAAAGTAGACAATCAGAAGCACAGGTGGACAGAGGCGATGGAGACGAATGATCGGAAGGGGGAGCGGTGAGTCGACCTCCGTTGCTCTCTATTTTAGTAAGATGGAGAAAGGTGTTATTCTGAAAATTGATGAAAGAAGCAGTGGTGGAAAGCGTGTCTACTTAGGTGGTATGCCAACTCTATAAAGGTGGAGCTCTTCTCGATGTTTTTGTAGAAGACGACACGTATTTTTGAGTGGGTAAAACTGGGGTGGAGGCGGTGACCATGGTTAAGTAAGTAAACCTGATGAACAGTACCTAGGTGAGGTACTGTTCCTAACTTTCATTTCCTTAATATATACTAGAAAAGGTGCCCCGCGTTGCAGGCGTTGGATGGTATCAGCAAATTGAAACCAAAGCTACAAAATTACAAACTAAAAATCAAAATAGCCACCATTGCATACTTACAATAGTAAAATAAACCACAAATCACATACAATACAACAACCAATATTCAACAAAATAACAATGTACTTCCATTCATTTGTTTATTTCAGATTTATAGTATCCCAAAAAACAAAATCAGGGCAAATTTGTAAAAAGTTGGAACTTCGGAAAAAAAAAAGAGGGAAGTGGGAAGTGGGAGTAAAACTAAATAAGATGAAATCAAACAACATACACCAAGAAACTTTTTTAAATCTGCATCAGTCAATAAATGATGGATTCTGCAACCCCTTCTGTGTAAGCAAACACAAATTAGAAAACCCAACAACTACCCAATTCTTAGTTGAATCCACGTACAACCATAAATAGCAAGAGGGACAAAAATATCCTGATTCGAGAGAGGAGTCACTAAGCCTTTCAGCACCTTAAAGCACAAATGGAGAAATAAGAAGTTGGTTTTTTTTTTAAATTATGATAAAATGAAAAAATAAAGTGTGTTGAATCACATACCCAAATGTTCTATGGACCATAGATACAGATAATCAGAAAATGAATCTCCAATGACAACTGCTTCCTCCCCTACAATATGATGATTTGGGAAATTCTTCTTTACAACATTAAGAATGGTTGCCTCGTTCACTTTATTTGTGATGTATGTAAGCAATAACTAAATCTCTATTATACACTGGTATGACAATCCCTCCGCTTCCATATGACACATCATCGTCAGTTTTTCTGGTTGTAATCAGAAAAGATAAAAATAAATAAAAACATAACATATGTGGAATGTACTGGTATGGCAGTCTCTCAGGACACCAAGTTATATCTAAGAAGCTTAAATCATGGAATTAGAATAGAATGAGCAATAAATTTTATGACATTGGTTATTTAGAAAACATTATCATAGTAAACAACTTCAAAATTTACTTATACACGTTTCAATCTTTGGCAAAGGAAGTGGTTGAAAATTTCAGAAAAGCAACCTGAAGTAAACATCAAAAAGCTTTAAACATCAAACCGTCCTCAGGAAAATAACCTAATCCCCAATGATGATTTGGTATTTTATTAATTGAAATCGGTAAGCAAATGCAAAACTAATCCCAATTGAAACATACATTGAAGATTCAATAAACTATCATTTGGAAAACCACTACAAAAGTATATACAGACCTCACAAGTTCAATGGCTCTTTTTCGAATTGAAGTATCTGAATCCTGAATAAAAAAAGGAGTACTTACTGTTTATATACATGCAGTTGTGCAGTATTTGTGTGGGTTAGGGGAAGCCCAACCACCAGAGAAACAACCCATCGACGACAATAGCTAAACAAAGGAGGTGGAGGCACAGTTTTCGCAACACTCAACACTTGCTGCTCTATGATTTGAAACCAACATCAACATAAGGGAGTAAAGTAATTCACATCAAAATAATGATAAGAAATCGAAATGAAATGAAAAAAATCACAAACCTCTTGAACCTTATTCTCCATTGGATTTGATTTTTCTTCACCACCGACGAGACCATAGCTTCGTTTTTCTCCCACCGGCGACCCTCTTCCAATCTCGCTCCAGACCACAGCTGCCGGCGCCAGCTGCTACCTCCATTTCCTATCCGGTAAGTCCCACTTCCGATGTTGGTTTTTCTGTTGACATTGCATCTGATGAATATATGGTTTGTTTTTTACGATATTGGGAGGAAGCAACTGAGCCTTATTTCTAGGGACGGGATAATAAACACCCAAATGCTAAAAGCGTGAGAATGGCATACCTCGGAACATAAATCGCAAAAAAGAGGATGAATGAGTGCGAATTTGGAATTTCAGAGCTGAAATTAGTGATGGGATTCAAGTCTTCATAAGTCCTGCAACCGAGGCATAGACAAATTTTGTGAAAATTTGAACCCCTCATGAAGAATAAGAAGAAGAAGGCAAAGCGGAGATGTACCAACTTTAGGTCTGAAGGGCCCCCAAACCTGGAACGAACATGGGTGGTGGAGTGTATGAAATCGACGACCATCTGAACCGGATCCAGAGACGCCTTCTAATTGGAGGTAAGCCTTCAAACGATGTAGGCCTCCTCACTCCTCACGTAACCAACGATCAATTAAAGTATTGAACCAAAGAAAGCCTCAATCGATTAGAGGTGGTGGGGGCGGATACCTGGATTTAATTGATTCGTGGAATTACTTACGACCACCAGATAAAGCAACTCACAAAGCCGATCGTTTTGCGGGTACCAATCAATAAAATCGGTAGGGTTTAAGCGGGGAAGGCAAGATAATGGCGTTGGAGAAGAAAGATACAGAAGGATATACGTCTACTGAGAGCGGTGAATGGTGTAACTAAGGTATAAGCGGTGGTACACACTAATCAAATTCTTATTGGTTAAAGGGACGGTGAAATCATACATATAACACCTGTAATCCACTGTGTAATCACTACAAAAAAACAAAAGGAAACTAAAAAGAAAAAAACTAAAACAAAATAAGAATGGTTGGTCCAATCAACAGCAAGTACTGTTGAATTGGGAACCCTTCTTTTATATAATATATATTATATTAATTAAAAAGGGTTTACATGGTATATTTAAATGAAAATTAGAACTGTATCTCCTCCTTGATTTGGAAGCTCATCCATAAAGACTTTAGTTGAGCAAATAGCACGACGGCCATAGCCTCCCCCAGCCCCTAAAGGCATCTGACACTGTATTTGACAAAAGTAGTTGTTATCTTTTAAATATGTAAAATCAGTTAAAAACTAAAAACTAAAAACTCTTAAAATCTACTTGAAGTAACTTTTGAATTCAAAGTAAAAAAAAAAAAAAAAAAAAAAAACATTATGCTACATGACCTTTTTTATGAGCTTTCTTTTAAAAGCTTCATGCCAAATACGCCAATAATGGTCATTAGTATGATGGCAACATATGGCTATAGTGTTTTATCATATATAACTAGTTGAAGACAACTATGAAAAATCTTTACGCGTTTGTTTCATGTGGTTTTGAAAATATTATCCGTTTGATCTTTTACCCATATACAAGGAATTTTTTTTATCATTTAAGTTATTTTATACTATTATATACATTTTTTATTTTGTATATTAAAAAAATTACAAAAATGGCCCTCTCTCGTTTAACACAACTACAAACAACCTACTAATTTCTTTCTCGATTTCAATGCCCTTATTGGTCTTATCCTTCGAATTCTCAAGAAAGTTGATTTTGATAACCTAGTTGGAAGATCCTTTAAGGGGTTTGATTGGTGAATAGGGTGAAAAATGTGAACATAGGGTTTTAGTATCCCAATTTATATTTGGCTTTCTTTACCGGTTGTATATAGAAAACTATGAAGGCTTAGGATTAACGGTGTAGAGTAGTATTTGGGTAGTAATGACTTAAAATGGTAATATATTTTTTTATTTGTATATATTTAGTTACTGATTTTTTTTCGTTCACATTTACTCCTTCAACTTGTTAAACAGTATACATTTAATCCTTATAACAAACACATTTTTTTTCCTTCATTACGACTTACGTTTTTGTTTGCAGAGATAATCCAACGCAAGAGCCTCCATTTACTATTATCTCATATCTTTTTGTATTTATATTTTAGTTCCGCCTTCTACAGAAATAATCACTTTATCGGGACTGTCGACTATCCTACCTCCCGTTACCCCATTTATATGGGACTTGGGTAATATTGTTGTTTCTTTACTGAAACAAATAATGGACATAGTTGAAAGAATTAAAATATCGATTTACGGTTACCGGTTCCTTCACTAGCTAGGATGGTGATTTAATGAGATTGTTCAAAGTTAAGCTCTCAGAATTAGCGTCCTTATCGAAACTATTCATACTTTGTGGAAGCAAAGAATTTAGGTTAATTGGTATAGTGGAAGAAATCATAATTGTTCTAATAGTTGGATAGGTTGGATTCAAAACCCTCTTGAAATTGCCTTTGATGTAATTGTTTTTTCTCGATACTTGCTAGTTTTTGTTTAATAAAATAATTTATTTGTTAAAAAAAAATTAGGACATACATTTGAAAGAGTGAATGATTTGATTAGGGTTTTATGTATGAAGGACCAAAATAATTTCCTTTAAAAGGACAATAACATGTTTGTAAGTACTCATCTAATAGTTTTAAAAGAATAATGAGTGCTAATCGGACAATCATATATTGTGTTTTTTTTTATATAACATAACAAGATAAATTTTTTATATAACATAAATATGAAAAAAAAAAATTATATTACATGGATATGATGCATCATGATATCGTGTTTTCTTTTACTAACACAAAACGATTCAATTAAAACACAACAAACATGACAAATATAATATAAAATAATCATTAATTTATTTAGTTGATAATTAATCATAAAAAACACATACGAAAACATGACCTCGTGTTTTTTTTCACACTAGCCACATATACAAATTTGAATTTCGTTTTCATCCCAATTCACTTCATATCGTGTACGTAGGGCTGTAAACGAACAGAACGAACATGAACGATGACTTGTATTTTTTTAAACAACAAACTATCATACTCCTAATCTAATCCTAAACAGCACCTATGTCTCCTAGTGAGACTTGAACCCATAACCTCTCATTTGAAAGAGTCACTCCTTACCGCTAGGCCAAAGACCCTTTGGTAACGATGGCTTGTTCATGTTCGTTTTTTTAAGTTAGTCGAACAAATAAACGAACACGGACGGATAAACGAACATACTTTCTTGTTCATGTTCGTTCGTTTAACAAATTACATTGTTCATGTTCGTTTGTTTATGTTCGTGGACATGTTAAACTAACATAAATGAACAAAGATAAACAAACATAATTGAACATATATGAACAAAAAATAACATATAATATAGTAATTTAATCAAACACAATTAAACATATATGAACATAAAAGGAACTTATATAAACGAACGTAAACAAACATTCACGAACATAATAAAATGAACGAGACCATTGTGTATATTCGTTCGTCTAACTAAACGAACGAGAATTTGTGCTCATGTTTGTTCATTTATTAAATAAATGAACATAAACGAACTTCTAACCGAACGGTTCACGAACAGTTTGCTGAAAGTTCAGTTCGTTTACAGCCCTAGGTGTATGTATTGTATTCATAGGCACTGCAAAAAATAAAGAAAATAAATGGGGAAAAATTGTTGTATTTTCAAAATAAAAATTTTCTAATTTCTCGAAAGCATATAATGTCAGTTACATTGTATCTGATGTTTTTTTATTTTAATATTTGAACAAACAAAACAAATATAGTATAAGATGTTTATAATTTTTTTGGGTGTAACATAATTTTACAATATGTCACGAGAAAAGTTTTGCTTAATTTAAAATGTTTACAACATTACAACAAGATGCTTGAACATCATGTAAATATATCTAGAACCCTATATTAACTCTTCAAAATAATCTATTGAAGAGAGAGAAGACTACAACATATACAGAAATAAAAGAGATTGTGTCGCATCAATGTGTGATACACTAACACTCCCTCTCAGAGTCGGAGGCATCATTGATGAAGTTTATAGCCTAATTTTTTATACGTATTTGACTAGCTGATTAAAATATAAAAAACTAATGTATACTGTATAGTTGATTAAACTAATGTGCACTAAATACAAAAACTTGAGTTTATAATAAAAACCGTGGAAATGCATATAAAAAACAAGGAGCCTTTTTTTATGCCGAAGTGTCTTGCAAAAACCAAAGTAAAGGTCATTTTCCTAACAACCTAAAAATCTATACAATAAGTCAATAACCATAATACCATATTGCTTTTTAGTTTTAAAAATAATTATTTGAGTAAATTATGTTTGTGTCCCGATGGTTTACATCTATTTGTATTTTTTAATTCAATTTATAATTTTTTGACATGTCCCGTCAGCTAGTTTCCAAAAGTTGCACCCATCGTCCATGAGATTGTTAGAAGTTAGATTTTTTAGAACAAATAAATTATGAAATTAGATTTTTTAGAACAAATAAATTATGAAACAATATTAAAAAAAAAAAAAAAGAGAGAAAAAAAAAAAAACTAAAGCATTTAAGCAAATGTAATTAACGGTGCACGAAAATTTTGAATCACCAATTGTCGAATTCATTATTATGGTTTTACATGCTAATGGAATTTTGAAATCGAATTTCCTTACATAGTCATATTTTATTTAGCGTACTTGAATATTTACCGGCAATGATCGTTGATCATGAGGGTTATTCCCAACTTCATGTTTTCTATAAAAAAATCTGAAAAATGCATGTTTTCTATAAAAAATTTCAATTATTGGATCAAAATTTCTATAAAAAAATTTAATTTTTTTTTTCATAAATTCATGTTGTCTATAAAAAATTAAAAAATATGCGCTTTTAAAAAAACCAAAATACAATTTTTCAAAAAATCCAAAAATTTGTTTTATTATGTAACTTTTTTAAACATTCATATTAATATGATCAATAACACAAAAAATTAAACATTAAATGAGATTGCTAAGATGACGATCATCTCTTTAATGAATTAATTTTGATTCAACGCTCCACATTTAATTATCGGAAAATTATGAGTTTTCAACCCATCTCACCCATATATATATATATATATATATATATATATATATATATATATATATATATATATATATATATATATATATATATATATATATATATATATATATATATATATATGCGCCAAGATGGTTCATTTAATTTTTATAAGGCATGTCACATATTTTTGTTCTATATAACTTGTTAACAAAAAAAAGGTGGGTCAAGTGACCCATCATGATAATATACAACCTCTCTACTGATGCACACTCATTATAATACTTTAAGAAATGTTTAAGAAGATCTATATGATTCTTAATGAGGTCGGTTTTTTAAAATATTTTGCGTTTACCACCTCTCACCGCCCTTTTGTATTTTAAGAGTGGAGTTACCGAAATGGTTAGATCGAATTTTGTTTCAAGATTAAAAGTATTAATCAAGTAATAAAACAAGATTCCTATTTTATATATTAAAAATGTGAGTTATGTGTTACCCATGAAAAACAAATATTGTTTATATTTTGATGATTGAGCATGTGTGGTTAACCAACACGTCATTTACGAAAATATAAGTTAATATAATGTTTCACTCATGAAATTGTTTTATTAATGGAGCGTGTGTAGTTAACCAGCATGTCAACATGAGAATAATTTTATATCGAGTGTCACACGATTTTGCATTGTTGACTCACCATCTATTTAATGATCCACGACATCCCCATCATTAAATCGAGATGAGCACAATCGAGATTAACATGTCATTGAACAACAATGATTCTTAAATGATCTAGGAGTTTCAAAATATTGAAACTGGAAAATTCCATTGCCTACCTAAATAAGTTTTTATGTGTTTACGACATCCTTTTACACATGGCAAAACAAAATATGGGTCATAATCATGTTAATAATTTATTTAGGGGTAATAATTATTTTAAGAATGAAATCAAACTAACTAAACTCTTTTCGTGTTATATATGTCGAATGATAACATCAACCCTCCTTCATCACATCCTTCAAACTCCAACTCACTTATCTTTATCCTTTCTTGGGAGAAACACACAAGTCAAAACTATTTAGGCTATGTAACATTCAAAAATCCAGGTATTGTTTATACCCTTGAAGGAATTTATTTTGGCAATTATGGACCCTCCTTACGCTGGGCGTACATGTATGAACGCTTAGCATACACACATACGCATGCATCGGGTGGCAGAGGCTCGTACGTGGGGTGTACGAGACCGAGGAATAAAACCCTAATTATCAGACTTGTACACTATTTAAGCTCATTTATGATCTTGAACCCTCTTCCTTACCAGCCTCCATTGCCCTCAAATGAACCTAAAACCCTAGATACCCTTGAGAGTGATTTTTGAGCTTGATAGTGCCTTGAGTGACCCCTTTTGGTTGTTTAGAAAGAAGAAGGAGGTGATGAAAAAGCCTTGATGTGGGAAAGCTTTTGGATCCTACATCTTGAGCATCTAGAGGAGCTTTTGAAGGTAAAAAGCTCATATCTTGCTCATTCTCTTACTAGTTCAAGTTAGGGTTTAGTAATGAGCCCATTTTTGGTCCATAGGTCCTCTTATGTGAGTTTGAGAAACTCCAGAGGTTGGAAATGTTAGATCTGAATTCTTTTTCCATTTTGAACGCATAAAAATGCTAACTTGATGGTTGTTATGGCACCATGCAAGAGTTTAAGGTCTTAAAGGAATTTTTAATGGCTAAAATGTAGTGTTATGACACCTTAGAAAAGACCTAGATATGGTTTTGGACGAAGTGTCTCAGCAGATTAAGCACTTTATGGCTTTTATGCAAAGTCAGCTTGTACGCTAGGCATACTGGTTTGTACGATGTGCATATTACCCAAAATCTTAGTATGCTAAGCGTACTGATAGTGTACACCGGGCGTACACTTCCTGTTGACTTTGGGGTTTTGTTGGGCTTTTGAGTCATTTGGACCTTAGTTAATCTTGCGCCTATACCTGTTAGGATTATTGGGCCTTGGAATTTATTATTAGACCATGGATGACACGATTGGGCCTTCTGGGCCTTGTGGCCCTATAGTGTTTTGGACCTTGGGTGTTAGGCCTATTAACGAAGGATAGACTTTTGGGCCCTATTGAACGAGTTTGGACTTAGGGTTTTGGGCATATGTCTTGTGTTGGGAAATTAATTCTAATTAGGATAACTTGTGCATATTCAGTGTGAGGTTTTCAGACCAATAGTCGAGCAGTATACTTTGTTCTAGACCAGTAGCCATGTTATCGTGTGGAAAATCCGTGCATACATCCCCCCTTTTTTGTTCCTTGCATTTGTATTTATGTTTTATATACGTGTGTGTGTGTATGTTGACTAGTAAGGTTAGTCTACTATCTTGCGAAACTATATTCAACGGAAAGTTTTGAAGACAACTTAAGCATCTTCATGTCAACATTTAACAAAAGTCTAACTTTTAGGCGGGAGGTCTGAGCGTCACTACCCCATCCTTTGGTTATGCCACTTGCCAGTTGTTTTAACGAATAAAAGTGGTGCAGGTTGCATGCATTCCATGTTCGAGGTATCGGTCTCCTGTCTTGTGCTTCCAGTGTGTATGCTTCGTCCCAGTGCACACCCATTATTTTGTATAGTCATTCCCAGGTCACACTTAGCTTCCCCAGTGGCTCTTAGTGGCTAGCCTTGTTCTTCCTCAGCACCTATTCTCCTACTTTGAAGTTCTTTACTCGAGCCTGTTTGTTGTAAAAAAAATTGTACGGGTTTTGTAGGATGTTTGTCGCAGTCGAGCAGCTTGGTGTTTCTCGTCTAACATGTCCGGGTCTTGTCGTCACTCTTCCTCGTTCGAGCATTCATCGAAGTCGGTTACCCGCAATGATTCACTCAAAATCTCGAGTAGGAGCACCCCTTTTGTGCCATATGTCAGGCTGAAAGGCGTCTCTCCCATACCTGACCTCGCGGTAGTACGGTATGACCACAATACTGTTGGCAGATATTATGTCCAATCCCCTTTTGTTTTCATCAGGCATTTCTTAAGCCCGTTAATGATGGTCCTGTTTGACACTTCGGTCTGGCCGTTTGGCTGGGGTGTGCGACCGAGGTAAAGCGACGGTGGATCCGTTTTTCCTCTCACCATTCTTTGAAGGGGCTTCCCTCAAACCGGGTGTCGTTTTCGCTTATTAGGACCTTTGGGGAGCCGAACCAAGCTAGGATGTTCTTCCACATGAATCTGAGCATTTTGCTGCCTGTGACCGTAGCTAGGGGTTCTGCTTCGATCCTCTTTGTGAAGTAGTCAACTGTGACCAGTAGGAACTTTAATCCCCCTAGGGCTGTCGGGAATGGTCCTACAGTGTCGATGCCCCACTGGTGGAAGGGCCATGGGTTACTGATGCTGGTCATGGTTGTTGCAGGCTGACTTTGGAATAGGGTGAATGTCTGGAATTCCGGGAATTTCCTTATGACCCTCTCTTTGTCTTTGTACACATTAGGCTAATATACCCCTAAACGTAGTATCTTGCCTATGAACGCCCTTGCCCCCTCATGTGCTCCAACTTCGCCCGAATGGCTTTCCTCTAGGAAGACTTGACCTTCTTCATGCGAGATGAATCTGAGCCATGACGCTAGGTAGCCTCACTTATATAGTTGCATGCCCTTTACGAAAAATTGGGGGCTTTGATTTTTATCTGCTTGGCCTCTTCCGAGTTATCCGGGAGGATCTCGTGATTTAGGTAGTCTAGATATGGTTTGGTCCAGTTTTGCGATTTTGCAACGACGTCGATTTGCTTGTTGTCGATGCTCCTTTCTCCAAGGATCTCTACCAATACCTTCTTAGTTAGGTGGTCAAAGGACTTCAAGGCCAACTTGCTAAGAGCACCGCTCTTCTGTTGCCCCCTGGGTATTTGTTTGATTTCAAAGCTATTGAACGAATGTGTCAACTGCCATGTATTTTCTAGGTACTTTTGCATTCTTTGATCTTTAGCTTTATAGGTGTCATTGACCTGGTTGGTTATCAGCAGTGAATCACTGAAATCCTGGAGGTGTTTCGCGCTAACTTCTTGTACCAATCAAAGGCCTGCGAGAAGTGCTTCGTACTCAGCCTCGTTGTTCGAAACTAGAAATTCGAATCTTAAGGCGTATGTTATTTCTTCTCCCTTGGGGTTTTTGAGGATTAGACATGCGCCTGAGCCCTCCTTGCTTCCTGCGCCGTCGGTGTGCAGTTACAATATTTCCTTGCTTCCCTCGGTCTCTAGTGGGTCTACTGGAAACACCTTTGCTATTCCTCAAAGTGTGTCTGGTATTTCTTCTAAAAAGTCTACTAGTGCCTGCACCTTGATACTGGTACGCGGGCGGTAATCTATTTCATAGTGATCCCGTAGTTCTATTGCCCATTTTGCCACCTTTTAGTTTCTTTCATCCTTCAATTGTCCATGGCCGCCAACGCCTACTGCCTAGCCAATGTTGCCGTCAGCCATCCAGCTCCATCATTACTCTCTTCGCCGGCAAGGATCACAAGTAGTCACCTCCATGTTATGCCAACAAGCAGTGAACCGCAAGGACCGATGACCCGCTGCTCTCGTGGATCGGTCGGATCGCAGTGTTGTCCTCTATCTTCTTCGTCTGAAGCTGCTCGGTTGCTGTAGCCGTCATCCTGGGCGGCTGTTGTGGCTGGTGCTCCTTCCCGATTGCCTTGCGCCACCACAAGAAGTGGCTGAGATCGGAGTGCATTACCATGTTGAGCTTTCGACGACTTGGTGATCTGTGGATGTATGTTGCTTGGTTGAGACTCAAGAAAACTCGCCACCACCGCCTGCCACCACTTCTACGTCCTCCTGTCGTCGCCAACCGGCACCAAAAGGGTGGATGTGATCCTTTTCTGGGCAAAACAAGTGTGTGGGTGTGTTTTCCATTATTAGTGTGTGTTGTAGGCGATTTGTCTTGCTGGAAAATCAAGAAAAGGCCACCACCACCACTTACCACCACCGGCCACCACAATGTTGGTTGTGTGTGTGTGTATTAAGCATTAGTGTGTATGTTTATTTCAGAGATTGGCATTGTAAATTGTAACAAAAAAGCGAAATAATGGAAAAAAAGTCAAAACCTCCACCGTGAGGTGGTGGCCACCGCCACCGGCCGCCGTGTCGGGTGGTGGTGTGCCTTGTTTGGATTGTGACTCGTTTGGAATGTTTGAACAAAGGGACTAAAACCCTAATGGGCCTAATAAACCATAATGGGCCTAATAAACCCTAATGGACCCAATGAAACCCTAACTGACCTAAAAGCACAAACATGTAACTAATGGGGCTAATGAACCCTAATTGATCAAAAGTCTTAGCTATTGGCTAAGATGGGGTTGGAAACCCTAATTAGGGTTTAGAAAACCCTAATATTGGATTTATGGGCTTGGACTTATCGGGAACCACATTTGGGTCATTGGAATGGAATTGTGTAGTAAGCCCAATCACACCATATGATTTATTTAGAAGCGTGATGGACTTAATGGATTAAGTCCTTAATGGGTTAAGTGAGAAACACTTAACCTTAATTGTTATTTTATGTGAAACCCTAAATTCACTTGGGTTTATTATTGGGCCTTTCTATTGGGCCTTGATGATTGGGTTATTGATGGGACATCCAAGAATAATCATATGGACTAGAATATTTAGATGGGCTTTAGGGTAAGGCCCATATGTGAGGGTTTGGGCCTAATTTGGAAAATTAGGCCATAATTGGGCCTTTATGATTATGTGATATTGGGCCATGGGAATACCAAGAGTTTGAACTAGAATAATTGAATGGGCCTGAAGGAAAGACCATGTAGAGGTCCGGGCCCAATTTGGAAAATTGGGCCATATGTTGGGTTTTGGCCCATTACTTGACTTTTGGGTCTTTGGAGTGTGAGTTAGACCTTGGGCTTGGAACCCAATTATTAAGTAGGTATTGTTTGATGTTGACAATTCGCGAATCTGTCAACCAGCAGCTGGAGTATTATCTGTAGGACTTCAGCAATGCTAGGTAAGGTATCCTCACTACACTCAAGGGTCTAAGGCATCACGACCAGCCCTTTGGATTGTTATCTGGATATGTTATGCTAGTATGATCTGTTAGATTGGTATCCTGGTAGATAGGATGGTATTATATGGTATGTGGTATGATCAGTTAGATCGGTATCCTGGTAGACAGGATGGTGTTACGTGTTATGTGGTATGATCTATTAGAGCAATTGTTGTCTATAAACTGTTATGTGATTATATGTTATATGTGCACATGTTTGTTTGACGGTTGAGGCTTATCTACTTTGTGTGAAAGCCAATAGACCTGGGCATTCCAACCTATTGGTTGTGGGTCGTGAGTATTCCATCCCGAGGATGATTGGACTCATAATATGTGGGCATTCCAACCTGTTGGTTGTGTGGTTGGGGTATTCCATCCCGAGGATGATTGGACCCATAATATGTTGGCATTCCAACCGAATGATTGAGGGCATGGGTTATTCCAACCCGATGCTTGACTGGACCCATAGTATGATGTTTATGATTATATGTATATTATTGTGGGTATGGGTATTTTGGGGGAACTCACTAAGATTTCAGGCTTACCGTTTCAATTTATTATTTCAGGTACACCAGGGGATCGTGGCAAGGCAAAGGCATGAACGTACAGCTCCTCACTTTTTTATGATTTTGTTTTTGGGATACTCTGATATGGTACATTTTGAAAACAAGTTTTGTAATAACTAATGGATTTTGGATGTTTGAGAAAGTTTTAAATTTGCTTGATTTTTGAGGATGTTACAAGTTGGTATCAGAGCCTTGGTTTGAGTGAATTGAAGGAACATTTGTGTGAATCTAATATCACATCAAGGAAAGATTTTCAAAATGATTTCTAAATGGTTTTCAAAAATAAGTAAAGGAGGATGTTGGGTGTACGATCAGCCGGAGCCAGTAAGTAGAGCCCAAAATACCATACAGTTATTTGATATTGTGATATGTCAGAATAGCATGCTAGTATTAAGATAGGGATCCTCAGGAATCATATGATAGAATTGCTTGATCTTTGATGCCTTATCTTATGTAGAGTACCTCATTGATTTTTTATGACTCTTTCCTATGTGAACTAAATATTAGGTGAATACTCCAAGTCACATGCTACAAGGGTTAAATGGTCTTAGGGTAAGGGATTTGGTCCTGCTGCGCAGCTCTTGTCTGAGTCCAACTGTTGTGGGATTAAATCTTATAGCCTAAGATGTGCGGCATGTGATTGTATTCATGCAATAATTAACTGGCACCAATGGAGGTTCGTGTGACAGTTGGTGGTAGGGTAGGTTGTGAGAGGCTGGGAGGCAAGTTATGAGATACTTAGCATTCCTCTAGGGTGAGGATTGAGTGCACTTTATGTTTATGTATATAATTTGGGCGTTGTGGTGATACCTGAGACAAATATGGGTAGGTGTGGAAGGTAGTATGGGCCCATACTACTGAATGCACAAGATCCATACGCATAGCAAGGAAGTCACAACCCCTTGGGTTGGGTTGGGAGTTAGTCCCCTTATGGATTATCAGTGATCTTTTTGGTGTCTTACCAGAATGGTGGTTACGAGACGTCTTGAGACCGAATTTAGGTTAGGATCGGGAGCTGGCAGCCAGGATAAGCCAACATTGTTAGAGGACCGTGTTAGTGAGATCATACGGTAGGGGGTGATCGACATTGTCCAGGGATAGTTGCCAGAGATGTGTGGGTCTATTAAGACCGTCATGTTTGAGTATTTCGATGAGTGCTATGCAGCCCTTGCTGAGATGACTACCGCAGTAGCTACAACAGCTGTAATGACAGCAAGGGGAGGAGCTAGTCGAGCTTTCCAGTACCGGGACTTGGTACTGGGACATATTCTGATGAGCGGAGGGCTGAAGTTACTTGGGACCAGGGAGATATTCTGTACTCATTGCATTCCGCGGGCGGGAGTGGCTATCACAGAAGTTTCTGAAGTTAAGGCTTTAGGGGTTTTGCTCGAGGCTGAAATGCGAGTCGTTGGGACTCTGGAGGGGAGTGATGATTATGTTCAGCTGGAGTTTTTTAGCTGGAAGTAGAATGGTTAAATGATGGATTGGAATGTTGTTTTATAGGGCAAGGATTGTTCCCTTTTAGTTTTCGATCTCGAATGAGTAAGTAGAATTGGGACCCCAGGATCAGGTTGCGTTCCAGCTCGGGTCAGTTAGTCGCAGGGGTTAGCGATAGTATTTCAGCGCTGGTGAGTGCAGGTGGGTCAGTGTGGCATGAATATCTTGTGAGGCATACACAATTACCGTTTCGACCCATAGGAGCTCAGATCCGATTCACCTTGGATCTCTTTCATCTGACGGTAAGGATTAATTGTGCGATCTATTGCACTTATGAGGATTGGAGACTATGTATTGGGAGTAGTTTGTGGCCGCTTTAGGGCAAAGGTTTGTTCAGCTACTGCAGTTCAGTTGTGGATGATCGAGCTGTTGAGTGAGTCAGGGTGCGTGACCCTGAATGATATTATTTCTAAGGTGAGGTTGGGAGATTTGTTGGAGCACTTTGGGAAGAAGGGTATTATGTGGGAGGTTTGCGGACAGGGTCCCTTAGGATGGTTACTCAGCGTTGGCAGGTTTCAATAGTTCAGTAACCATTATTGATTGGTGGAGGAAAGCGTCAAGGGAAGTAAATCGTTGTTGAGATATTAATTGGAGCATCTACCTTTTGGACTTCAGTATTTGAGTGGGGGATCATTCATGTATTAGAGATTGTCGGTTTCACTGGGATTCAGGAAGTGTTCAGCTAGTTCTTAGAAGTGTGTGATCATTGGGGATTGGCTGGTAATGGAACGCTAGGTTGGAAAGAGTTGGTTGTCATTGGATCGACCGTTGGAAAGCGAGGACGATTGGGAATTATCTAAATTTCATGTATTGTGAAGACTTAGTCGAATCTGAGTGGGGAGAATTATCTCAGTATTCAGAAGCAGGAGTAGTTTTGAAAATAGGATAAGTTTCGCATCGTTGTCAGAAAGGAAGACAACCCAAGTGGCTATTTGGTTTGAGGGTTGTGTGAGTTGGGAGTTTGGTAAAACTCCCCAACATATGAATCGCGTCTTCTCAGTGCTTGATAGCAGAATTAGGGGAATCAAGTTGGGATTGTAGCCATGAATTAAGTTCAGTTGTGTGTTAGGTCGAGTGCATGTTCGACCGATATGGAAAGTGTTGTAAGACTGCGGGGGTAACCGTAACATTCACTAGCAATCAGGGAGTATGGAAAGTGTTGTGAGACTGCGGGGGTAACCGTAGCATTCACTAAGGATCAGGTAGTGTGGAAAGTGTTTTAATACTGTGGGGGTAGCCGTAGCATTCACTAGGTATTAGGTAGTATGGAAAGTGTTGTAAGACTGCGAGGGTAGCCGTAGCATTCACTAGCGATCAGGTAGTGTGGAAAGTGTTGTAAGAGTGTGGGGGTAGCCGTAGCATTCACTAGCGATTAGGTAGTATGGGAAATGTTGTAAGACTATGGGGGTATCCGTAGCATTCACTAGCGATAAGGTAGTATGGAAAGTGTTGTAAGACTGTGGGGGTAGTCGTAGCATTCATTAGCAATCAGGTAGTATGGAAAGTGTTGTAAGACTGCGGGGGTAGCCGTAGCATTCACTAGCAACATATAGTGCTAGAAGTGTTGTAAGTCTGCGGGTGTAGCCCCAACATTCACCGGGTTAGCAGATAGTGCTAGAGTGATGTAAGTCTGTGGGTGTAGCCGCAACATTCACTAGGTTGGTAGATAGCATGAGTGCGTTGTTAGAACGCGGAAGGGACATTAGTAATCACTAGTTCAGGTGTAGAAGTGAGGATATAGAAATCCACTGATGGGTTTATGGGTTTCCCCAGAGGGATTAGACTTGGTTATGCCAATGATAAGAGTGTAGGAACATCACTACAGTTATGAGATCACAATAGCAATGGATTGCTTAAGGTTGCTTGTGATGTAAGGCTACCATTGGTCAGGTACCAATCATTTTTAATCTTGGATTTGATGATGACAAGATTCAACACATGGACCCGATCGGTTAGATCAGGATGTTGTTAGAGTCCCAGTGGCATGATAACTAGTGGCAACTAGTTCCTGAGAAGGATTTCGTTCAGAAGTCGTGTGAGGCGACTAAGTGGGGAGTCCTTTGGCTCCGCAGCCGGGCCGGAACCCGATATTTCAGATGATTGGCGAACAAACTGAGACCAAGGAGGTCTCAATGGATTTTGGAAAGCAGCCTTGTAGTAGCATACTGCTTCAGGCAGTTGAGTGTTCCAACAGTTTTAACGTTTGGGCAGTGTTAGTATTTGTGTTTTAGGTTGCGAGTACGTACAAATAGTTGGTTGATTGGGAAGCGACAAGTCACTCGCAACGGGATTGTCGGAGCCTTGGGAAAGTATAAGTGATCTGCAAGGATTATTAGCGAGTGATCTTGTTTTATAGCGGGAACCTTGAGCTATTAGAAGTTGAGTAGTCTGTTGAGGGATAAACAAGCTGGATTCAAAGATAATGATTCAGTACGAGTGGGCTATCAGGGAATTAGGTCATCTCGACACAACAGATTTTAGGGCTTTGCGAAGATTGGTCACGATTACCCTGGGAAGGCCAAGGTGTGCCCAGGATTGTGGCCATGACACTTGAGTGGTTGGTGTGTAAGGGATGGTAAGGAATGATTTCTAGGATGAAATCTAATTTAAGTGGGGGAGAGTTGTAACACCCCGTTTATTATGTAAATAAATAGATAAAGACTAATAAATGAATCTTGGCCTTAAAATCCATAATATTTAGAAGGGCATTGGTTTTGGGAGCCAAAAGTTATTATTTGGATTATTTGTGGGCTAAAGTGTAAATTCGAGACTTATTTTGTAAATATTTATGAAGGCAGGGGCTTTGTGGTAATTATTCGGACTTAATTTCGAGGAAAAAGAGAGGGCAAGGCTGAATATGTCATAACAGAAAGTTACGGGTTAAAAAGGTAAATTTTGGATTAGTTTTGTAAAGATTTTAGAAGATGGGGTCTGTTTAGTTAAATCTAGACTTGTTTTGTAAAGGAATTGAAGGGTGATATTGTAAAACCCGTAGATCCGGGCTAGTCAATTTACAGGTAATAAGGGTCGAAAATGACTTTTCGACAAAAGATTATTTAGAATAAATAATCTTAACCAAGTTGTAAAATATGTCCCAAGGTTTCCGTACATATAAAGAGCGTCGAAATCTGAGTTATAAAGGAGAAGTTATGACCCGTCGAAGTTTCGCGTCGGAACCGACATGACACCGGGAAGCGTAAATAGTGATTTTACGATGGAGGACTTTTTAGCCTTAGTGATCTAAACGAAAGTCGTAGAATATGTTAAACCGAGAAAATCCATAAAAAGAACGCCCAAATCTGACTTCGTATGAAGAAGTTATGATTTTTCTAAGATTCGGCTTAGCAGTGCACGACCCGAAACTCGAATTTTAGTTCGAGCGTTTTTTCGCTTACGTGACTTAAATGAGATTTGAAGATCTCATTAATAGGAACTTAACAGTAAAAAGACAGACGAAAACAGAGTCCGTACGAAGGAGTTACGAATTCTTCGCGGTCATTTAACAGTCTAAACGCCTAGTACTGTTAAATTTAAGATCGGTCGAGAATTAGCCGACGAAGTCAAAATTAAAGTTGTAGATATTATTTTTACCTACACGTGGATATAAATAACGTCAAAAACGGAGGTTGTATGTGAAAGTTACGGATTTTAGAAGTTGGAAGTGTGCTGTGCGAAAATGGGTGATGTGGCACAATCTTGGTCATTGCTTTCTCCCCAAGTCTTGCCACGAGATGGTGACATGTGGCACCAAGTTCAACCATTTTCACCCTATAAATAGAACCTCTCCCACCCTCATTTTCTTCAAACCTTTCTCATTCTTTCTTCTCTTTACTCTCTCTCTAGAACCTCTCTCTATCCCCGAAACCCCTCGAAAAGCCTAGTTCCCTAGCACGAGACGGAAGCCCCTGAGTGCTCGACGGCTCCGAGAAGAAGAGCTTTTCCGCATGGGAATGCTGTTCCAAGCAAAGCCTGGTTTTCTATAAAACCTGCTGTAAGTGAGCTACGCCTACGCTATTTTTAATATAGTTTTTATTTAATTATATTAACGTTATTAAGAACATATAATATGTAATTGGACTATTGTTATGGGTTATATAAGTATTATTTAACAATTATATAATAGTAATAATAGCTAGACTATTAATCAGTCTCGGTGAATAATAGACTAAACTCTAGTGGTAATAATACTAGGTTTCGTCGAAGGAATTTTTTTTTTCAAGAAGTGAAGCACTGTCTGAGTTCGGAATCTCCACTTTTTCAAGTGAGTGCATAGTTACTTTCATCTTACACATAGATATGAAGTATTTTATATAAATTACGTGCTATGTGTGCATATTATCTGAGTGCTTGCTGTCTATGCTAGATGAACGATTTTATACATGTTTTAAATGATTTAAACTGTATATGTATTTTATATCTACGATAATGTTGGGGTAAAACAGGGGTAGATGTAATAGATGGAATATGAGTTGGATGATGAGTTGAGAGGTGTTATAGACCACGAGGCGAGGGTGAGAGGTGGACGATGTGAGAAGCCTTTCCCAAATGATGGCCCCGTCATTCAGTAGAGTATGGATGACAACCACGGACTATTCTAGATAGTCTAGTGGAACACTAGCAGGCTCGCAACCTGCAGGTGTTGTGAACGATGTGTTCACCCGGTGTACTCTAAACCCTGGCGTCCATGCAGACTTGATGCCTAAACCTTGGTGATCATGCAGACTTGATGCCTAAACCTTGATGATCATGCAGACTTGATACCTAAACCTTGGTGATCATGCAGTCTTGATGCCTAAACCTTGGAGACTATGCATACTTAGTGCCTAAACCCTGGCGACTATGCAGACTTAGTGCCTAAGCCCTGGCGACTATGCAGACATAGTGCCCGTTGTGTAAACCGTGGCAACGATGGACTTCGTGCCGATTCCTTAGGATGATCCTTACGAATGAATGAACGAGGAATAAGTGATTCTTAGGGTAGATACTTACGACTAAAGAAGATAATGGGGATGGGTAATTGGGTTGATTGTTTGATTGTTTAAACATAATAATTATATTATTGTAGGCTTAAAACCCTATGTACTCACCAGGTTTCCCAACCTGACCCACTCAGTTTATTTATATCACAGGTGTCGATATGAAGTGACATTACACTGAGAGATTAAGGAGATATAGATCACTAGTGATAATGAATGTAAGTTCTGTTTATGCTTATGTTTCTGTATTGACGATGACATCCCAAACGTTTTAAAATGAATAAAATACGTTTCTTCGAAAATATTTTGATAACGTATTTATCGTATTTTTCTGGGAACAAATTCCGCAACATTTTTATGAAAAGAAGTACTCTGATTTTTATAAAGCATAAACAAAATCGGTCTTGTCTGGCCGTGAAAATGGGGATGTCACAGTTGGCGTCAGAGCATTAGTTTAAGCGAACTAGGAATTTGTAGGAAATTTCTAGACTTAATCTTAGAATGCTAAGCAATGATTGTGAGATGAGTGTCTACTATATTTTAGAACAAACACTAGTTTATTTTAGGAAAGATGCCTAAAATGTTTTCTATGCTAAATGTTTTATGTTATAGCTATAAAGATGCCTTATATGCTATTATTTGTTCGGATCTATGGTCTGTTGCCGATCGGATCTGGAAATTTTATGTGTTCAGATTTCTAAACATTTGATTACGCTATTAGAATTGCCATATAACTTTTCGGTGTGACAAGGAGATCTATAAGTCTATCGTAAATAAAATCTTTCCTATCTTAAAATTCTCGCCTCGATACACCGATCGTTTTCTTGGGGTGTACAAAATGTCATGGTGAGGACATACTAGGAAATATCCGAGGAAGATGACAACCTGAGCCTAAGAATGTGATGGGTCATGCATTGGTTGTTGCGCCTGCACCTGAACCTATCACAATGGCAGAAGTTCAGGAAGTGATGCGAACCATGATAGACTGATAAATTAGAGGAAATGAGATGGCTTACGATAGTGAATGATACCTATCGAAAGATATCATAAGAGAGGTATCTTGCCTTTAGAATACGTCTGATAAAATTGTAGTACGTTTAGAGAAGTACGGTACATCTGAATGTACACATTTGATTGGCGGGATGATAGAATGATTGGTGTAGTTCCTAAAGTTTTCCTATCATCTGGAATTTCCATCACCAACTGAGTTGAAGCACAATTGATGATTGAAGGTACGCATGGAAGAAGTCCTAGTAAAGTCTAGGGGATTTTTTATGATTATTTGGACGCACTCGTATGGTTAAATTGTTTTGTGATTTTAAGACTTAGGGACTGCGAGACAGTACTTGGGACGAGTATGAGTAGGTGTGAAAGGTAGTAGATGCATATACTACCGGAATCACATGACTCACGCTTGGATCAGGGAAAGTCACAAGGTTACCAAGAAGCCAATAATTGAGTATGTTTTATTCAAGCATGTCGTTACCATCGTTTCGGTAATGACTAAGAAGATTGTTGTTATTCTGACCCTAGTGGTCATATCAAATTGAGTCCGAATACGATGAGTATGTTACGTGGTTCAGAGAACCAAGTTCGATGTAGCATCTAACTTAAACCAAAAGATTGAAATGAAAGCTAACCCAGGGCGATCAGTAGAAGTATCGCGGTGATTGTTAAAGAAGTTGGTAGCTAGAAATGCTACATATTGAAATGTGATTGTATCACATTAGAACATGAAGGAAGGTATACTCTGTTTTGGAGTTTGACTATAAGAGACCTAAGTCTAAAGCGTTGCAACATACAATGATAGGTCGTTAGAATATGACACATAGATCCATAGTAGTAATAAAAGAACTTATCTCAAGTTCGTATCCAGTAAGGATCGAGATTGTGACTTGAAGGTCATAATTTGGAGTCTAGCCTGAGGTAGAGAGTAGGTGAACGATCGAGTACTGCTTACAGTCAATGAGTCTAAGAGATAGACTTGAAGGAATATAGAAGTTATAATTATTACCTAGGATGAAGAGATGACGTATGGATTCATTATACGAGCCCTGTTTCGTTGATGATTCCGGGACGTAATCATCCTAAGGGGGAGATAATTGTAACGCCCGTAGATCCGGGCTAGTCAATTTAGAGATAATAGGGGTCGAAAATGACTTTTCGACAAAATATTATTTAGTATAAATAACCTTAACAAGGTTGTTGAATATGTCACAAGGTTTCCGTGCATATAAAGAGCATCGAAATCCGAGTTATAACGGAGAAGTTATGACCCGTCGAAGTTTTTCACGACGGAACCGACACGACACCGGAAAGCGTAAATAGTGATTTTACAATTGAGGACTTTTTAGACTAAGTAATCTAAACGAAATTCGTAGAACATGTTAAACCGAGAAAATCCATAAAAAGAACGCCCAAATCTGACTTCATATGAAGAAGTTATGATTTTTCTAAGATTCGGCTTAGCAGTGCACGACACGAAACTTGAATTTTAGTTCGAGCGGTTTTTGGCTTACGTGACTTAAATGAGATTTGAAGATCTCATTAATAGGAACTTAACAGTAAAAAGACAGACGAAAACAGAGTCCGTATGAAGGAGTTACGAATTCTTCGTGGTCATTTAACAGTCTAAACGCCTAGTACTGTTAAATTTAAGATCGGTCGAGAATTAGCCGACGGAGTCAAAATAAAAGTTTTAGATATTATTTTTACCTACGCGTGGATATAAAGAACGTCAAAAACGGAGGTTGTATATGAAAGTTACGGATTTTAGAAGTTGGAAGTGTGCTGTGCGAAAATGGGTGATGTGGCACAATCTTGGTCATTGCTTTCTCCCCAAGTCTTGCCACGAGATGGTGACATGTGGCACCAAGTTCAACCATTTTCACCCTATAAATAGAACCTCTCCCACCCTCATTTTCTTCAAACCTTTCTCATTCTTACTTCTCTTTACTCTCTCTCTAGAACCTCTCTCTATCCCCGAAACCCCTCGAAAAGCCTAGTTCCCTAGCACGAGACGGAAGCCCCTGAGTGCTCGACGGCTCCGAGAAGAAGGGCTTTTCCGCATGGGAATGCTGTTCCAAGCAAAGCCTGGTTTTCTATAAAACCTGCTGTAAGTGAGCTACGCCTACGCTATTTTTAATATAGTTTATATTTAATTATATTAACGTTATTAAGAACATATAATATGTAATTGGACTATTGTTATGGGTTATATAAGTATTATTTAACAATTATATAATAGTAATAATAGCTAGACTATTAATCAGTCTCGGTGAATAATAGACTAAACTCTAGTGATAATAATACTAGGTTTCATCGAAGGAATTTTTTTTTTCAAGAAGTGAAGCGCTGTCTGAGTTCGGAATCTCCACTTTTTCAAGTGAGTGCAAAGTTACTTTCATCTTACACATAGATATGAAGTATTTTATATAAATTACGTGCTATGTGTGCATATTATCTGAGTGCTTGCTGTCTATGCTAGATGAACGATTTTATACATGTTTTAAATGATTTAAACTGTATATGTATTTTATATCTACGATAATGTTGGGGTAAAACAGGGGTAGATGTAATAGATGGAATATGAGTTGGATGATGAGTTGAGAGGTGTTATAGACCACGAGGTGAGGGTGAGAGGTGGACGATGTGAGAAGCCTTTCCCAAATGATGGCCCCGTCATTCAGTAGAGTATGGATGACAACCACAGACTATTCTAGACAGTCTAGTGGAACACTAGCAGGCTCGCAACCTGCAGGTGTTGTGAACAATGTGTTCACCCGGTGTACTCTAAACCCTGGCGTCCATGCAGACTTGATGCCTAAACCTTGGTGATCATGCAGACTTGATGCCTAAACCTTGATGATCATGCAGACTTGATACCTAAACCTTGGTGATCATGCAGTCTTGATGCCTAAACCTTGGAGACTATGCATACTTAGTGCCTAAACCCTGGCGACTATGTAGACTTAGTGCCTAAGCCCTGGCGACTATGCAGACTTAGTGCCCGTTGTGTAAACCGTGGCAACGATGGACTTCGTGCCGATTCCTTAGGATGATCCTTAGGAATGAATGAACGAGGAATAAGTGATTCTTAGGGTAGATACTTACGACTAAAGAAGATAATGGGGATGGGTAATTGGGTTGATTGTTTGATTGTTTAAACATAATAATTATATTATTGTGGGTTGAAAACCCTATGTACTCACCAGGTTTCCCAACCTGACCCACTCAGTTTATTTATATCACAGGTGTTGATATGAAGTGACATTATACTGAGAAATTAAGGAGATATAGATGACTAGTGATAATGAATGTAAGTTCTGTTTATGCTTATGTTTCTGTATTGACGATGACATCCCAAACGTTTTAAAATGAATAAAATACGTTTCTTCGAAAATATTTTGATAACGTATTTATCGTATTTTTCTGGGAACAAATTCCACAATACTTTTATGAAAAGAAGTACTCTGATTTTTATAAAGCATAAAAAAAATCGGTCTTGTCTGGCTGTAAAAATAGGGATGTCACAGATATTGTCATATTTATACATATTTTTAGGCAATATTGATTTACATTTGTACTAATATTTTGTTTATTTGCATACAATATTGGTACTTATAAGCTTAATTATTATTTTGCAGCCAAAACAGAAGCATTTTGGAAGAAAGGGACCAAAAATGATAAAACATGGAACTTTGGTGACTTGGAGATTGCAAGAATAAGAAATCCACATATTTAGCTCGATTCACGTCGTGAACCAAAGCTACATGACGTGGCTTTGAACCTTCCAGAAGATGAATACGCGTGAAGTAAGAATCCGTGCCCGAGAAGGATATCTCCGAAGTCACGACGTGAATGACTATGTGAATAAGGACTTTTAGGAGAATTATATAAACGCTTGATCATTACGATTTAAATGACTTGTTGGCTGCCTTGGAGGATTCTTGGAGACGACTTTCAGAAGAATGAAGGGTTTGAAACTGGTTTTCAACACTAAGGAAGAAGAAGTTCATAACTTGGTTTATAGATTGGTACACTTAAACATGTCTTTGATTATGGTTTTTGTTTATTTAGTTGTTAGTATGTCCAGCTAAATCTAGCTGCTTCTGTTAGCTAGATGAATTTGGAACTCATGGTTTTAATGCATTAGATTTGACTTTACTTGTTGGTAATATGCTTGTGTTGGATTGATTTTACCTAGTATGTTGATAATTAATTGCTTAAAACTCTTGTTCTGTGTAGTTAGTGAATACAAATCTACATGAATTTGAATACCTAATAATTCAGTGAACACTAGTTTATTAGAGCTAAGATCAAACCTATCTTAGTTAAGCAATTAAATTATTAAAATTAAGTTGTGTTATAGAATTCATGATTATGACCATAATGTGTGTTTATCAGATCAATCTTACATAGCTCCAATCTCATTTAATAATTGATTATGTGTTAACTATTGTGTGACCATACATAGATTTACATGAATTGATTAATGATTAGTAGATTTAGAACTAAATTGCTAATACTTTATTAATTGGTAACCAACACTAATAGTCATAACTAATGTATAACCATTGCGTGAAAGTGGATTCGAACTAACAGAAGTGTTTTGTTTATTGATTGAGTTTGTGTTAAAGAATTAAATTCATCTAAACTTGCAAAATTAGATAAAACCTCTTCCTTCTTTAATAATTAGGTTAATTTAGTAGTAGATAAATAGATTAGTCAAACCCGTTCCCTGTGATCGACACGCTACTTACCCAAACTATTCTACAATTTGACTAGGTACACTGCCTAGGTGCAATTTAGTTAGTTGAGTTAGTTAGGTTATAAATATAAAATTAAGTGTAGCTTATTGCTCACATCAAGTTTTTAGCGCCGTTGCCGAGGAACGACTTATTTGATTTTTAATATTTATTTGCTTTAGATTGATTGATCCTTTTTGTTGGGTAAAACCTGCAACAAGTTAATTTTCCAACTTTAGTTTTTGTTCCAGTACCTGATTCACAATGTGATCCTTAAGATCACGACGTGAATTCAACAGTTCTTCATTTTCTTTGTTTTTCTTTTATTTAGTTTTTGTTCAGTTTTACATTTTTATTTTTTTTATTTTGCAGGAGTTCATGACCAGAGGCTCTAACACACCTTTGGTACCACCACTTGAAGATCCAGAATCGGCCCTTCACAAAAAGAAAGATAAGAACATGAAAGAAGATCAAACACCAAAGAAGACACCTTTACAAGAATTCAAGTCAGTGTTCTCAAAGAAGTCAGGAAAGAAAACGTAAGATTCGATTTCATCTTCAAAGAACAAGAGCAAGGTTGAAAACTTAGATGAAATACCTGCCCAAACCAAATCCGAATATGATACCGATCTTGAATTTGAATTACATACGAGTGAACCCGGAAACGAGCCAAGGAACGAGATGGTGAACATTGAAGAAATGTCAATGGGAGCTTAAAGGAAGCGAATAAGAGATGATGTTGGTCCAGGTTTAGTACAACCTGTCGTACCTGCCACTATCACATTCGAGTTGAAAGGACATATCCTTTCTGCACTGAAGGATATCTCATTCTATAGAAAATATCATGAGGATGTGTTTAAGCACTTAGATGAATTCAATGACATTGCATATTATTTTAATGTCCCGAATGTTAATAGAGATACCGTCTTGCTAAGGATGCTTCCCGTTACTTTTAAGGGAGCTGCGAAGGACTAGCTAAAAGCACTACCACCTGGTACGATCACTACTTGGGCTCAGATGCATGAACAATTCTTAGATCAATTTTGCCCACCATCCAAGATAGCTAAACTCAAAAAGGCGATAGCTAATTTTGAGCAAAACCCAGGGGAGTCACTTTACGAGGCATGGGAGTGTTACAAGGGGTTGTTAAGGAATTGTCCTCAACATGACCTTAACATTCAACAAGAGGTGTCTATATTCTATGATGGGGTCAATGTATTGACAAGGCAACTCCTCGATTTTCAAGGGCCACTTACAATGAAAATTCTGGCCGAGGTCAAGGAACTAGTTGAAGAATTTGCAAAGCATTCTCGGGAATATCACAATCCAAGACAAAATGGAGTAAAAGGCAGTGGAGGTGCTCATTCTGAAGAAATGGCTGCTATGATGGAAATGCTCAATACTATGGACCGAAGGTTGAACCAAATGGACGAATCAACTCATGCAATTAGAGTTGGATGTCAGAGGTCTAATGGGCCACATTTGACTAAGGACTGTAATTTGGATGATTATGGAAATAAAAAGGCTCAAGTTTGCTACTCGAGTGAGGAAAAGTATGATGAAGATTGGAGAAAACCAAAGAAAGAGTGGTTGCCATATGATGAGAACAAGAAAACAGAAGGAGGAGAAATACAGACAAACAGGTAGAGGTTTCTATCAAAAGGATCAAAAGTTAATGATGAAGCTTCAGAGAATGTGTTAGCACGTTTTATGGAAGCTTCAGCAAAGAGACATAACGACACTGATGTGGCCTTGAAATATCAAAAGTTAATGATGAAGGAACAACAAGCTGTGATGATTGACCATCAAACATCATTAAGAAATCAGCAAGCATCGATTCACAATCTTGAAGTCCTAATTGGTCAACTAACAAATTTGGTTAACGAAAAAATTTCTCAAAAATTTCCCGAGAAAAAGACTCAACCTCATGTTATGGTGATTGACACTGAAGAAGAGGCCATCTCTGAACTCTTAGAAGCAATAGAGGAGGAGCTAAAGCCATCCGAACCAAAGCCAAAGAAGTCAAAGCTAGAAAATGAATTTTTTGCTAAAACATCAGACTCACGTCGTGAACCTCCCATGTTCAGGGCGTGGCCTCGATCTGAACATAAGATTTCAGAATTCGTTCCAGCTTACTGACCACCTTTTCCTTTTCCATCTCGAGCACATCTTAGTCCACCAGAAAGGGAACACCTAGACTATATTAAGAAAATAAAGGGTATTCCCATTAATACCCCTTTTATCGATTCACTTTCAAAAATTCTAGAATACAAAAAGTTCCTACAAGATCTAGTAGACACTTGTCAGCAACTAAATAAAAAATTCTAAGGCCATTCTTAGTGAACAAAGCTCAAGAGCTGTGATGGGGGAAATACCTAAGAAGATGAGAGATCCTGGACGCCTCACTCTTCCATGTGAGTTTGGTAACAATTTGAAGACTTATGATTTAGGCGATTCTGGGGCTAGCATAAATTTAATGCCATATTCGTTCTATCAAAAGCTGAATATTCAAAAAATGAAGGCTACAAAGATGACCACCCACATGGCCAATCGTTCGGTGACACACCCAAGGGGAATCGTAAAAGACATCCTTGTTAAAATTAGGAAATTTGTTTTCCCAATTGAATTTGTGATTATGGATATGAAGGAGGATGTAAATATCTCAATTATTCTTGGTCGTCCCTTACTAAATACTGCTAGCGCTTAGTAGATGTTCGTGAATCCAAGCTTACATTGAGGGTTGGTGATGATAAAGAGGATTTTAGAGCACAAGATGGGTTTCAAGGAATTGAAGTTAATGGTGAGGTGTTCAATATTCATAAAGATTATGAACTTGAAGAATCAGAACAACTCATGGAGGAAGAGATCAAGACAATTCATCAAGTTAAACGTACCAAACCAAGAGCATCTGTCCCGTTCTTTGTTGAAGTGATTACCTACACAAAGCCAACAACATTGATGAATGATGAAGAAGATGATTTGTCAAGTGATGAAGATGGGGTTATCTCGGTGGATACGGTTCCAGTGGTGAACGAAGAGAAGGTTCCTATTGAGCTAAAGAATAATGGAGAAAAATTAGAAACAAAAGGGACCAAGAGAAAGCTCGATTTAGATGAAGTAAAATCTAAAAAATAAAATTCAAAGAAGGTATATCTTAGACGGGTTCAAGCGTACAAGAGAAGATGGAAAGAACAAAAGGAGCAGGTGGTGGACTCCTCTGATAGCTTGATGTACGAGACACGGAGTCCAACTCACGACTCCATAAAAAAGAAGCGCTTCTCGGGAGGCAACCCTAGTTTGGTTTGCATTTTCTTTTCTTTTCTTTTTAGGAATTATTTTTAGGAAAGTGATCATTTCATCATCTAAAAACTTCTTAAATGGTAAAAATTATATGTGGGGTACTTAGAATTAAGTGGTAAACAATTAGAATAAATAAATATCATAATTTACATTATATTTGGTCCAGACTATATTTCACATCGTGGGCATATGCTTTACGTCGTGAATGGGATTGATAAACGGGGTACCATCGTCTAGCCCAGCTTTGAAGCCCGGATCTTAGCCCAACTTGATATTCATGTCGTGACAGTTAAAAACATCCGGGGGGGACCAGTTACATAATCACCTTGACCCACTCCCTTTGTTTATTCTACTTCCGCACGAAGTGAAGACGCCCCACAACCAATTTTTCTCCATTTTCCTTCCAATAATATTGAATACTTTGTCTCTTAACTACATTTGGTAAGTGATTCATCCCCCAATTGTTGCTATTGTTCACATTACATGCTTTTTAGAGATTAGGGTTTATGTAGATGCAAAAATCCCCAAATTGATTTGATTAGTTAGTATTTTTAGGATGAATGGCCTTAGATTAATGGAATAAACAAACCCCAAGTATCATACATGTCAGATTTGGACTTTAACCTGGAAGATTGAGAATCACGTCCCGACCACGATTCACGACGTGAACTGCCAGTACACGTCGTGTACTCTGGGCGAACATATATTCTGGTTTTGTTTTTAATTAGAAATTTTGGGCATTTTGTTTTTGTTTTTCTTTTGTTTTGGTCAATGCAAGAATATGGGTCCAAGAAGAGCTGTTCAGCAAGAGGAGAATCCTATTGATGTTGTGAGCATTCATCCATTATACCGGTTTCCACGCGACATTTCTCGGGCATTATTGACCACATATGAAAATCATTTGGGATGGCTATATAATAGAGACTTTGTGATAGCACCTATTGTCGATTGGGGATGGTTGCGCGATGTGGGTATGATTTTGGAATTAGAGCGTTATTGGAGAAGGTGTACGAGGGGGTTGATTTTTCTTTTACATGTCATGGTTGGAGGAATTTGTTTGCAATTCAAGAACCCGTTTATCGGGAGTTATCGGTGGAGTTTTTCTCTACTGTAAGCTTTGAAGAATAGACCGTGGACTTTGATTATAACCGGGCATTTACTTGGCGTATGGACTTGTATCCGGTTAGGTGGGGTATATCGGGAATGTAGTCTTCGGGAGTTTACTTGGCGTATGGGGTTGTTTACGGAAGTGGAGACTCAATCTCCATTCTTTGTGCCCTTTTTACTTGGGTGTGTTCGGGATTTTAATCCCGACATTTTGGACGTTCAGTTTTGGTGAACTATCTCCAATCACGAGTATAATCCTCGTGATTATAGTGAATCACAGATTTGGAATCCCGTGTATGGTTTTCTTCATCGCCTCATCACCTTTTCGATCAACCACAAGCACCATGGTGATAAGGTGTCTATTCAGAATTTGTTCTTTTTGTGGAGTATTATTACTCCTAGCATTTGTTGCGACCTTGCTTACATGCTAACTCAATTTTTTGGGAGGAAGGCTAAAAATTCTAGGCCTAGGAGTCTGATTATGGGTGGATATTTGGTCACCCGCCTTGCCCGATCATACAATATTTTGACTCCTAATTTTATTCGGAATCTTACTTGCTTCCCGGATAATGATTTGACGATTCAGTTTTTGGGTATTATGCGAGTGGTGGTGAATGTTGGGGGAGGATATGTGATACCTCCAGAAGATGATGAGCGTCCGACTGATCAACCCGAACCACAACCAAGGCCTCGGCAGAGGAATGTTCGAGGACGAGGCGAGAGAGGACAACCGGTGCAACAAAATGCACCATGTGGAGGAGCACATTTTGGAGGAGACATGTATGGATATTTTGATCAATTATCCTTGAGCACTAGTTAGATCGGGGGTACGATGGAGAATATGGTCCGACATTTCCAGATTGAGCAACCACTACATTAGGGGGTCACTACCCCGTTTGCCCGACATGGAGCTTGTATCAACAATAAATGAGAGATGGAGAAGGACCAAGTGGAGCTCAAGGACATGAAGATGATGATTGATCTCTTTATTTTAGCTTTATTGTGTTTTTGTTTAATTTTATTTTGGTTTGAATTTTGTTTGGGTTGTTGAACTTTTGTTAAACTACTATGTTACTTTTATTTTTACTTTGGTTGCTATGTTTCAGAATTTCTAAGGAGTCTCGGGAAGGAAGGTCAAATTATGAGCTTTACTGTTAACAAAGGGTCGTTTAGAGTTTAGAGTCACGAGTTGAGACCCATGTAACGCCCATAGATCAGGGCTAGTCAATTTAGAGACGATAAGCATCAAAAATGACTTTTTGATAGAAGATTATTTAGAATGAATAATCTTAACTAAGTTGTAGTATATGTTACAAGGATTCCGTACGTATAAAGAACGCCAAAATCCGAGTTATAACGAAGAAGTTATGACCTGTCGAAGTTTCGCGACAGAACCGTCACGACACAGCGCGACGTAAAAAGTGAATTTACATTAGAGCGATATTTAGCCTTAGCAATCTAAATGAAAGTCTTAGAATATGTTAAACCATGAGCGTGCATAAGAAGAACGTCCAAATTTGACTTCGTATGAGGAAGTTATGATTTTTCTAAGTTTCGACTTAGCAGTATGTAGCCCGATGTTCGAAATGAGATCGAGCGATATTTAGCCAAAACTTTCTAAATGAGAATTGAAGATCTCATCAATAGTAGTACAACGACGGAAAGATAGACGAAAATGTACGTCAGACGAAGGAGTTATGATTTTCTAACAGAGTTTTCCTGTCCCGACCTACTAAAAATAATATAATAAAAATAAAGTAAAAATTAGCCGATGGAGTCTAAATGAAAGTTGTAGATAGGGATGAGCAAATTGACCGGGGAACCGGGCGGAACCGGTACCGGAACCGGAACCCGCACTGGAACCGGAACCCAATGGAACTGATCGGGCCAGGACCGGGATGTTATTTTTGTGGATTTTGGAACCGGGAACCGGTAGTAACCGGAACCGATATAACTGGAACCGGTAGAACCGGAAAAAACCGGTAGAACTGGCAAAAACCGGAACCGTATAATGCTATTTTTCAAGGACTGGTTCCAACATTTGAAGACACGACAAGAACGGTAGGAACCGGGAACCGGTAGAACCGGAACCGATAGAACCGCCAGGCCAGTTCGGTTTTTGATTTTGGCCGAAGCTGGTTCCCGGTTCCGGGCCGGTTCGGGCCGGTTCCAACCGGTTCGGCCCTTTTGCTCATCCCTAGTTGTAGATCCTGTTTTTAGTTACGCGTGCATATAAACAACGTCAAAAACGGAGTTCGTATGCGAAAGTTATGAATTTCTGAAGTTCGGGGCGCGAAACCCCAACAATGTGTCAGAGTTCACGACGTGAACTCAGTACTGACGCCTTCTGAAGCCTTCCAGAGCAAGTGGACTGATGAAGAACGCAATGACGATTGCCTGACTGAACTCATGATGTGAATTTTGAGATTTCACGACGTGAATTCAGTATTTCAGCCCTATAAATAGAAATCGAAGGGGAGCCGATTTTGTTTGCTATTCCCTTGATCTCTCACTCCCGATACCCTCTCTAAGCCCTATTTTAACCCCTCGAAGCCCCGGTATCATCTCGAGACCCGAAGCGAGTCCCGAAGCCCGAAGATCCCGAGAAGTGCGATTCCCGAGCCGAATCTCTGCCCGCGAGAAGTCTATTTTTGTGAAGATCTTCCAAATCTACCGAAGAATACTACTTCTACAAGCCGTAGTGCTGTCCGATCATCTTCTGATCAAGTGAGTGTGTGGTTACTTTCTTCTAACGCATAATTATTAAGTATTTAATATAAAATACGTGTTATGTGTATATTTTGTTGTTATATGCGTGAATGTATGTTCACTTTCTTCTATCTCATAGATACGATTTATTCTCTATGAAATAAGTGTTATGTGTATGTGTCTCATCTGTTGTTTGGAATATGTATTGAATGAGAATGCTATACATGTTTTAAACTATGTATAAAAATATATATTTTTATCTACTAATATGTCGGGTAGAACATGGATAGATAGTTGTGTGATAAACAGATGAGAGGCCTCAATGTCATTGTAATCCAGTCATCTAACAGAATTTAGATGACGACCACAGACTTTTCTAGACAGTCCAGTGGAACGCTAGCAGGCTCATAACCTGTAGGTGTTAATGAACTTGGATGTTCATTCGCTGTATTCCATCCCCTTCATGGTTGCCTTATTTGTCTTATATTGCTGAGGAACCCCCGAAGCATGTGTCGTCGCCCCGATGAAATATTCTTAGACTAGGTCCCTTGTGTTAGTTGTCTTAGGGACGTAAGGTGAGAATAACGGGAATGGGTAATTGGGTTATTATTGGTTGATTAAATTAAATTAATTATTGTGGGTTGAAAACCCTATATGCTCACCAGGCTCCCAAGCCTGACCCACTTAGTTTTCTTTGCATTACAGGTAATGACACAAAAGTACAAGTTGGTGGACTTGACGAGAGATTTTGGATTATAGATTAGTAGTTACAAATAACTGTTGTAAGGTTTATTTTATATTGTTTATGCTTTTGGTCTGTATCGAACATGACATCCCGAGGTTTTATTATTTAATGAAAATACATTCTCTTTGAGAAATGTTTTGATAAATGGTTATCATATTTTTGTTTTTGGGAACAAATTCCGCAACAGTTTTCTTTAAACGATTACGCTGATTTTAAAAAAATAAAGCATAAACAAATCGGTCTTTTTTGGCCGTGAAATTGGGGATGTCACAATTGGTATCAGAGCATTAGTTTAAGCGAACTAGGAATTTGTAAGAAATTTCTAGACTTAAACTTAGGATGCTAAGCGATGATTGTGAGTTGAGTGTGTCTTTTATATTTTAGGCAGCACACCTAAATTGACACGAGCACTAGTATGCTTTAGGAAAGATGCCTAAAATGATTTTACGTGTTAAATGCTATATGTTTGCCATATATGATATTGTTTGTTCAAGTCTATGGTTTGTTGCCGACTGGATCTGGAAACCTTATGTGTTTAGGATTCTAAGCGTACGAATACGGTATTAGAACTAGCATGTAAACGTTTCGGAGTGAAAATGATGATTTGCATGTCTATTGAAATATAGATCTAAATTCACCTAATTTGGTGTATAGATCGAAATGGAAAACACACAAAATGGATTGGGAAACGATAAACTGCAGCCTGAGCCACACGTGATTGGGAGTGCACCAGAGCTATCAGCTGCACCTGAGCCAATCACGATGGCGGGAGTATACGCAATGGTGAGAATGATGTTGGATCATCAGATGAAGGAAACAAAGCATTTACTTCAACAAAGTAAGGATGAACATACTGTGCCAGTACGCCAGGAACCTACTCTTGAGACAACTATCAGGGTTGCTAAGTCAGTCGAAGAAGTGATCAATGGTTGTATCGCTAACCAGGTTGAAGTTGGCAAGAAGAGGAAATTTGAGGGGTCTTCAAAGTCTGACAAGAGAAACATGTTCTCGAAGTCTAGAAAAAGAGAAGATGATGAAAAATGGTGCGGGAAATGCAAAAAGAAACACTCGAGAAAAAGTGGTGAGGAGGTGACATGTTTTAAGTGTAGAAAGCATGGGCATTATACCAATGAATGTACATTCAATGAAAAGGTATGTTACGGATGTAATGAGGAAGGGCACTTCAAACAAGACTGCCCAAAGAGGGGAGAAGCTACAAATCCAAATATTCCACTGAAACATTTTGAGAGATGCGATGAAGAGGTGACTTGCTACAAGAGTGCAAAGACAGGGTATTATGCCAACAAGTGTGTATACAAAAAGAGGGTGTGTTATGAATGCCGAGGAGAAGGGCATTTATCTAGGGACCGCTCGAAGAAGAATGAGGGAGCAAAACCAAATGCAATGCTATAGCCAAAGGCAGAAGCATTTTAAATGATCCTTGACGAAGTAGAGATAAAGCGAGGAATCAAGGATGAAGAATTCGTATCAAGGTATAACTAGTATCAAGAAGTGTAGCCTATTAGAGGCATAGTATAGGGTGAACTTGAACTTTTGTGTAATAGTTTCAAGAATTAATATAAACCCTGGTTTTGTTATCTAATGTGTTGAATGACATCTATCGAAGGTTATCGTAAGAGTGGTATCTTGCCTTTAGAATACGTCTGATAAAATAACGGAATGTTAAGAGGAGTACGATATGTTTGAAGTACACCTGCGGTTGGCAAGATGATGGAACGATTGGTGTAATTCTTGAAGTTATCCCATCGTCTGGAATTTCCATCACCAACCGAGTTGAAGTAGAATTGATGATTGAAGATACGCATGGAAGAAGTCCTAGTAGAGTCTAGGAGAATTTTTATGATTAATTGGACACATTAGTATGTGTTAAATTGTTTTGTGATTTTAGGACTTGGGGACTGCGAGACAATACTTGGGACGAGTATGAGTAGGTGTGAATAGTAGTAAAGATCTGTACTATTGGAAGCACAGGACTCATGCTTGGATCAGGGAAAGTCGCAAGGTTACCAAGAAACTAGTAATTGATTCCATTTTATTCATGTATCTCATTACCATTGTTTCAGTAATGACTAGTAAGAGGGTTGTTATTCTGACCCTAGCGGTCATGACAAATTGAGTCTGACTACAATGAGTTTGTTACTTGGTTCCAAGAACCGAGTTTGATGTAGCATCTGACTTAAGTCGGAAGATTGAAATAAATGCAATCGATAGCATCGTGCTCGTTGTTAATGAAGTTAGTAGCTAGAAATGCTACATGCTAAAATGTGATTATATCACATTAGCATATGAAGGAAGGTATAATCCATTCTGGAATTTGACTCTAAGAGACTTGAGTCTAAGCGTTGCATCATACGATGAGAGGTCATTAGAACATGACCCATCGGTCTGTTACAATAAATAAAGGAGAGTACTTATCCTAAGAAGAAGAAGGAGTCACAATAAGGTTTTATTTTGTAAACTCAAAGGTTACAATTGAAAGTACAACATAGTACGAAGAGCATATGTAGGATTGAGCACTACCTGCTATCGAAAAGTCCAAGAGTTAGATACTCTTTCGAGGAAATATAGAACTTACGGTTATTACCTAGGATAAAGAAATAACGTGTGGAATCATATTGTAAGCCCTATTTCGTTGATGATTCCGGGACGTAATCATCCTAAGGGGGAGATAATTGTAACGCCCGTAGATCAGGGCTAGCCAATTTAAAGACGATAAGCATCAAAAATGACTTTTTGATAGAAGATTATTTAGAATGAATAATCTTAACTAAGTTTTAGTATATGTTACAAGGATTCCGTACATATAAAGAACGCCGAAATCTGAGTTATAACGAAGAAGTTATGACCTGTCGAAGTTTCGCGACAGAACCGTCACGACACAGCGCGATGTAAAAAGTGAATTTATGTTATAATGATATTTAGCCTTAGCAATCTAAATGAAAGTCTTAAAATATGTTAAACCGTGAGCGTGCATAAGAAGAACGTCCAAATCTGACTTCGTATGAGGAAGTTATGATTTTTCTAAGTTTCGACTTAGCTGTATGCAACCCGAAGTTCGAATATGAGATCGAGCGATATTTAGCCAAAACTTTCTAAATGAGAATTGAAGATATCATCAATAGTAGTTCAACGACGGAAAGACAGACAAAAACGAACGTCAGACGAAGGAGTTATGATTTTCTAACGGAGTTTTCCTATCCCGGCCTACTAAAAATAATATAAAAATAATATAATAAAAATAAAGTCAAAATTAGCAGATGCAGTCTAAATGAAAGTTGTAGATCATGTTTTTAGCTACGCGTGCATATAAAGAACGTCGAAAATAGAGTTGGTATGCAAACGTTATGAATTTTTGAAGTTCGGGGTGCGAACCCTAACAATGTGTCAGAGTTCACGACGTGAACTCAGTACTGAAGCCTTCCAGAGCAATTGGATTGATGAGAACGCAATGAAGACTGCCTGACTGAACTCACGACGTGAATTTTGAGATTTCACGACGTGAATTCAGTATTTCAGCCCTATAAATAGAAATCAAAGGGCAGCCGATTTTGGTTGCTATTCCCTTGATCTCTCACTCCCGATACCCTCTCTAAGCCCTATTTTAACCCCCTGAAGCCACGGTATCATCCCGAGACCCGAAGCGAGTCCCAAAGCCCGAAGATCCCGAGAAGTGTGATTCTCGAGCCGAAGCTCTGCCCGCGAGAAGCCGATTTTTGTGAAGATCTACCGAAGAATACTACTTCTACAAGCCGTAGTGCTGTCCGATCATCTTCTGATCAAGTGAGTGTGTGGTTACTTTCTTCTAATGCATAATTATTAAGTATTTAATATAAAATACGTGTTATGTGTATATTTTGTTGTTATATGCGTGAATGTATATTCACTTTCTTCTATCTCATAGATACGATTTATTCTCTATGAAATAAGTGTTATGTGTATGTGTCTCATATGTTGTTTGGAATATGTATTGAATGAGAATGCTATACATGTTTTAAACTATGTATAAAAATATATATTTTTATCTACTAATATGTCGGGTAGAACATGGATAGATAGTTGTGTGATAAACAGATGAGAGGCCTCGATGTCATTGTAATCCAGTCATCTAGCATAATTTAGATGACGACCACGGACTTTTCTAGACAGTCCAGTGGAACGCTAGCAGACTCATAACCTGTAGGTGTTAATGAACTTGGGTGTTCATTCGCTGTATTCCATCCCCCTCATGGTTGCTTTATTTGACCTATATTGCTGAGGAACCCCCGAAGCATGTGTTGTCGCCCCGATGAAATATTCTTAGACTAGGTCCCTTGTGTTAGTTGTCTTAGGGACGTAAGGTGAGAATAACGGGAATGGGTAATTGGGTTATTATTGGTTGATTAAATTAAATTAATTATTGTGGGTTGAAAACCCTATATGCTCACCAGGCTCCCAAACCTGACCCACTTAGTTTTCTTTGCATTACAGGTAATGACACAAAAGTACAAGTTGGTGGACTTGACGAGAGATTTTGGATTATAGATCAGTAGTTATAAATAACTGTTGTAAGGTTTATTTTATATTGTTTATGCTTTTGGTCTGTATCGAACATGACATCTCGAGGTTTTATTATTTAATGAAAATACATTCTCTTTGAGAAATGTTTTGATAAATGGTTATCATATTTTTGTTTTTGGGAACAAATTCCGCAACAGTTTTCTTTAAACGATTACTCTGATTTTAAAAAAATAAAGCATAAACAAATCATTCTTTTTTGACCGTGAAATTGGGGATGTCACAACCCACAATTGGAAATAAGTGTGGGGTGCGTCGTTAGAGAGGAAAGAGTAACTGAAGAGTCCTAAGTTGTTGCAATTAGCAGTGTCTTATTTCATTTATATGTTGATAAAATATCCAAGTTGAAAGAATAAATGGAAGATTTTATTGCTTGAATGCCCAGGTTTCACGACGTGGTATCCTTCAACACGTCGTGAATCCAAACACAATGGGTTTGGGGGAAACGTTTTTTAGCGAATTCAAGACGTGTTTCTTTTCTTCACGATGTGATTAGTAAATTTACACATAATTAAGATCCATTGATGCATTTTACTTCTTGGTTCACCATGATTCTTCTTGGGATTGTTATGAAGATTTTTATGGCTCGTTTCCTTTCCCATGTAATGCCGCATATGCTTTCCGGCATTGTTTTTCATACCTTGGAGCTTTGCACCCCGTTTATTGAAAATTGAAGTTTTGATTCCGTATTTTATTGGCGCGTTATACATTTTGAGAGACCAAGATCCAATTTCCTATCTAGAAGGAGTCCAAATTCAAGATGCACATTTCATCCACACGATTGAAGTTCGATTCTGCCACTTCTATTCCAGGGGAGTCTGTTCCTTTTTCTCCATTTTACTATTTTTTTTATATTTTATGCATACAATGAGGGCATTGTATGTAATAAGTGTGGGGTAGGGGGTCAAAAAAGTAAATTGCTAGAAATAGGTAAATTAATTTTTTTTATAGGTTTGAAAGAATAATCTAGTAATTAGATCTAGTAATAATGATAATTTTAACTTTAGTTGCTAGTGTTGCATAGGGTGATCTGATGAGATCTCAAAAGTTTTGTTGAGCCAACATACATTATTGTGCATTTGTGGCCTCCTTTATTCTAGTGAAATCATGGGACAAAAACACAACCTCGCTTAGTTTGAGGGATGCAATATGTTTAGCAGCCTGTACTTGAAATGTTTCGAGGAAAACTAATATCTTTAACCAATAAGGGTTGAAGTTAAGCGCCCCTGCTTAACCATTTAGGGTTTTGAGTGAAAAATAAAAGTGAGTACATGGAAAAAAGAGAGTGTAATTACCAAAAAGTGAAGAATTTTTGGAGATATGAAGTATCAAAGTTTGAAGATCAAAGATCAAAAATTCTAAAAAATATAAAAGTTGAAGATACCAAAAAATACAAAAAGGTGGTGAATTCGAAGAAATCAAATAGTTAATATCAAAGAAGTGAAGAATTCAAGAAGCCCCATTGTGGTATCTTAAAGTTGTAATACTCTAGATTATGTATGCTTGGGTAGCTTTACAAAAATACCTTGAGGTTAGGAAGTTTTCTGCGGATGGATTTCGAGGGATCCATAAAATGAGCATTGCTCAAAAGAAGTGGGTGCGTGTTTATGAGGATTGTGAGTATTTAGAATTGAGGAGGGTCTTTAGGAAAATTTTAGACACAAATGCATGCATTGAGGTCTTGGCGTAATGGTTGAGTTTGAATTGGATCGTTCTATGTAATGTTGGTGATGAAGGTTTGAATTACAAATAGTTAAATTTGCTTGAGGGCAAGCAAAACACAAGTGTGGGGTATTTTGATATTGCCATATTTATACACATTTTAGGCAATATTGATTTACATTTGTACTAATAATTTGTTTATTTGCATAGAACATTGGTACTTATAAGCTTAATTATTATTTTGCAGCCAAAATAGAAGCATTTTGGTAAAAGGGGACCAAAAATGACAAAACATGGAACTTTGGAAACTTGGAGAATGCAAGAATAAGAAATCCATAGATTTAGCTCGACTCACGTCGTGAACCAAAGCTACACGATGTGGTCTTGACCCTTCCAGAAGATAAATATGCGTGAAGTAAGAATCTGTGCCCGAGAAGGATATCTCTGAAGTCACGATGTGAATGGCTTAGTCACGACGAGAATAACGAATTTCGGGAAAATTATATAAACACTTGATCATTACGATTTAAAAGACTTTTTGGCAGCCTTGGAGGATTCCTGGAGACGAATTTCAGAAAAAGGAAGGGTTTGGAACTGGTTTTCAACACCAAGGAATAAGAAGTTCATAAATTGGTTTATAGATTGGTACACTTAAACATGCCTTTGATTATGGTTTTTGTTTGTTTAGTTGTTAGTATGTCCAGCTAAATCTAGCTGCTTCTGTTAGCTAGATGAAGCTGGAACTCATGGTATTAATGCATTAGATTTGACTTTACTTGTTGGTAATATGCTTGTGTTGGATTGATTTTACCTAGTATGTTTGTTTGATAATTAATTGCTTAAAATTCTTGTTCTATGTAGTAAGTGAATACAAATATGCATGAATTTTGTTGTGATAAAGAACATGGTTTGGCATGCAGAATTAAAGCTTACACAATTGAACATGGTGATTTGGGTGCTAAAAGATATATTCGATCATTGTAAATGAGTACAAAAAGGGATCTAGTCTAGAGCTTCATAAATATCTCACTCACTAATCACTATAACTACATCTCTCAAGCACACCTCTACAAGTGGACAAACCCACCTTATATAGAGGTGTTTACATGTCTCTCTCTCACTCTCATTTACACATGTGTCAAAAGGCTAATACTCCACATGCAAGTGGGTTTTACAAAAGTCAAACATTTACAAAGTTAATAATGAATAGCTTTGCACCCTAACATTCTCCCCCTCAAAGTTAGGAATGAATGACCCACTTCAAATCTTCCAAAGTCAAGCAACTACGTTGTTCGAGCCTCAAAGGTGACACATGTTGAAACGATCTTCAATCTTTAATTCTTCCATGATTCTTCAATTTGGGCTCTAGGATGTGAGACCATACAAACCAAGCAGCAACGAATGATTAATTCCAAATAATCACCCATAAGTTGCGCATAAAAACACACCCCAAAAATCTTCAATAATCTAAACCCATTTCGAATACATCACTTCCGAACTTCCAATTGCATCATCTCGTGGCTTCAAAACTTTAAGATCACTTCGGTCTTCAAATCCGCGTAATATGAAAAATTCAAGTTCGAATTTCCATATAAAACTTCTCCCCTTTTTTATAATCGAAATTTGATTATAAAACTCCAAGGAAAAAGAATGTGCTCTATTTGGAATTTTTTTCATGAAAAACTCCCCTTTAACATTTTGCATAAACTTTGTGCTTCAATCCGGAAAACCCAAAAAATAATCAATTTTTATTGTCGTTCACGGATTGCCTTTGATAAATTTTCTCAAAATTGGGTAGAAATTGTCAATTTCAAAATTCTGCAGTGACCCGTTGCAACCAAAACAACAAAATATGCAAAACACTCCCCCTTTTCCAAATCTGGGTAAAAGGCATCAATTTGCACAAACTGCAGGGGCCTGAAATGCACTTTCTTCAATTTTCAGCAAAAATAGTCATTTTTTCGAATTTCGGTGAAAACTGCCAAAAATTTGAAGTTTCAGGGACCATTTTTGAAAATTCTGCCATTGTGCACAAATCATTCGAAACATGCCCAAAATATAAGAAGCTCCGAAAAAATTTCGAAGTTGGGTGAAAAGTATCAAATATTCAAAACTTGAGTTAATTTGCGAAGTGTCAAATATTCGAAGGTTCAGGGGCCGTTTTCGAAACTTTGTGCCATTTGTTCAATTCATTCGAAGATTCAATTATGGATAGTAACTTCGTATGAATTTTCAATATACCCCCTTCGAATATTGCTCAAACAAACTTTCGTTTAAAACACCCCTTTGTACAATAATAACCCAGTTCTTCGTTCCAATTACAAACACATGAACCCTTCGTATATCAACCCCAAACTCTCTTACAGTTCTTCGTTTGAAAGAATCAACACCCTTCGTACAATATTCTCAGTTCATCCAAAATAAAATTATCAATTTCGATCATAACATCAAAACCTTCGAACGAACAACTCCAAACTTTTGATTCTAACATCGGCAATCAAATCCAACACATCGACCTTAACAACTTTGATCATAACCCATCTATACGGCAACATTCGACAATGGACTCTAAACCCAGTTCACAGTTGAAAATCATCAACCCAAAATCAATAATCATTCTTAAACCCATCGAAAACAAAAATCAATTCAATCAACAATCGAACGTGATTTCCAGTAAACTTCAACCGTTGACTCTCTATATAATCCCTTGTACATCATTGATATTGAAGAACCCTTCAACCATCACACGTTGATACAACATTACAAGCCTTCGTTCTTAAATTCACAACGATCAACGAATCCTAATTTCAACACAGGTTCGTTCGTTCCTGTTCATCATCAATCATCGACTCCAACTGTTAATCAACCCAACACAACGATTAAAACATACATCCACCGTTGAATTCGAATTGTAACATTCTATTGAATCAGATGTATCAATCAACAGTAAAAAGTCAACTTTGACTTTTCGATTTTAAAAGTCAACAAACACCAAATCGAAGATTAAAACATCAAATTCCAGATCAAAATCATGTGTACACAACTGTTTTTCACATATTCATGAGTTCTTAACCAAGATTATCAGGATGAAAAACTCAATTGTTCAATTTCTTAAAATTCAGCTTGAACAAAACCGATTTCATCATATACCAATCATTTGAAATCGAATCTCAATACCAATCGATTGATTAAATGACACGAGAAAATCAGAACAATAATTCATGACCAATCGATCAATTAAGAACAGAACATCTTAAGAACACGATTGTACAACAAATGAAGCATGTGTACAAGTTGGATGACGAACATCTGTTGACGATTCATAATGATTCAATGAGTAAAAGATATTCATGATTTGGGCTCAAAATATTAATATCGGATGAATTCTTGAGAATTGAAACAAAGGAATTTGGGCTTATCATGATACATTGATGAACAGTATCAGACTATTATCTCTTTGGGCTCAACTTTATGAATCGATAGGATGGGCTTAAATCAACCGTCTAAGTGAACAGTAACATTTGAAATTTTGATTGAGTTTTATTTTGGATCAATGAACAGCTATCAACATACGATTTTGATTTTGTTTTTGCAATTGATCAAAAAAAATTTGGATCAACAATGGGGTTTAAATGAAATAGATCCAATCAATCAAGACGATCACAAATAAAAAAAACGTAACGCACGATTCAAAGAAATTGAGAGATCATAGAGAGAGACTCACAAAAATTGATCAAATTGCGACAAAAATTGCTAAACCGAGAATCGTTCTTCAAATATCACCTTGATCTTGAAGACCCGCTCTGATACCAATTGTTGTGACAAAGAACATGGTTTGGCATGCAGAATTAAAGCTTGCACAATTAAACATGGTGATTGGGGTGCTAAAAGATATATTCGATCATAGTCAATGAGTACAAAAAGGGATCTAGTCTAGAGCTTCATAAATATCTCACTCACTAATCACTATGACTACATCTCTCAAGCACACCTCTACAAGTGGACAAACCCACCTTATATAGAGGTGTTTACATGTCTCTCTCTCACTCTCATTTACACATGTGTTAAAAGGCTACTACTCCACATGTAAGTGGGTTTTACAAAAGTCAAACATTTACAAAGTCAATCATGAATAACTTTGCTCCCTAACAAATTTGAATACCTCATAATTCAGTGAACGTTAGTTTATTAGAGCTAAGATCAAACTTATCTTTGTTAAGCAACTAAATTATTAAGATTAAGTTGTGCTAGAGAATTCATGATTATGACCATAATGTGTGTTTATCAGATCAATCTTACATAGCTCCAATCTCATTTAATAATTGATTATGTGTTAACCATTGTGTGACCATACATAGATTTACATGAATTGATTAATGATTAGTAGATTTAGAACTAAATTGCTAATACTTTATTAATTGGTAACCAACAGTAATAGTCATAACTCATGTATAACCTGTGACATCCCCATTTTCACGGCCAAAAAGACCGGTTTTTTTTGTTTATGCTTTATAACAATCAGAGTATCTCTTTCAATAAAAATGGTGCGGAATTTGTTCTCAGAAAAACATGATAATTCCATTATCAAATCATTTCCGAAGAAATGTATTTTTTATTCCTTTTAAAACATTTGGGATGTCATTGTCAATACAAAAACATAAACATAAACATAACTTACATTCATTTACACCAGTGATCTATATCTCCTTAATCTCTCAGTGTAATGTAACTTCACATCATCATGAATGTTACTTGATTGGACAAATTGGATTGGACATCACAATAGGAATTGCGCTAAAACTCATGAGTACTTACTTGAAAAATAGAGATTTTAAGTAGTGGAACAACTTATGCTTAGAGATTAATTCATGGATCTAGTCATGTAACTCTAAGTCGACAATATCTTTTTATTCTTCAAACTGAGATGCATATTGAGTTTTCTTTGCAAATTTTGTTGTGCATTGGTCCGCTCCAACGTTATCCATAGCTGGTAGCATAAAGGTTATGTCCATGTATGATTAGACAAGTAGACAAAAACTATGTAGTCCATGTTTATTTGTTCTTTCTCGTAACAGGGAAGCGATATCTATGGGCCCCTCGATGATTTGGTGTTGACATTTGAAGAGCTTGGTCGAGCCCTGACTATATTAACGTGTTTGGTTTAGTAGTCAGATGTGTATGTTAAAAATCCTTAATGAGGAAACAAAATTTTGAACATTGAGATTAACCCTTATCTATGTCTCATGTTTAAAGAGATATCCAAAATGAAGGAATACTTGATCTCTTGTCTAAGGACTGAATTTTGATTCAAATACGTTTGGAAGTTCATTGAATGACTACTCTCTGTTGATTATTTGTGAAATATTAAGACCATGAAAGTTAATGACTTGTCCAAGTGGGAGATTATTGGAAATAGCATCCAAGGTCATCAACTATTTTGATCATATGTCTGATAGAAACAAGGTTCTTTTGGGTTGGCCTCATGACCCAAATAACATTACGAAAATAGAGAAAATAAGTTAATTTATTAAGAAATTAATAAACTAATTAGAAGTTATTTTAGTGATTAATTAACTTGTTTTAATCAATTAAATAGTTTGAATATTAATTAATCAATGAGATTAATTAGAATATTCAAGAAACCTCTAGAGGATTAGGGGTGGATGTTTTGACAACATCCATGATATGTATAAGGTGACTTTCAGATAAGGCAATGATAAACCCTAAGAGTTTGTATCCTTTAAGGTTTCCTCAACTACTTATAAATATACTGCTAGGGGTCAAACCTTAAGGGATTTTTATTTGTGAATTTTGTCCATATTCTCTCTCTCTCTCTCTCTCTCTCTCTCTCTCTCTCTCTCTCTCTCTCTCTCTCTCTCTCTCTCTCTCTCTCTCTCTCTCTCTCTCTCTCTCTCTCTCTCTCTCGTATGAAATGCATAACCCTTACCCTAGGGTTAGTCAAGCAAAATGGAATGATTTGAAACCCCTTTGACTAGGTATATTATTAAAATAAGTTGGTTCCATGAGTAGCAACATGAGTAATGGAAGCAACTAAAGTCAAGAAAAATGAAATGATTTGAAATCCATTAACCAAAAAGGGCTAAGTCCTTTCACACATTGCATCCATGATTCTGTCATCATAAACAATTCTGTAGGCCTTTAATGATAATTTCACATTAAGCTATAAATGTTTACAACTATACTCACTAATTGGCCCAAATCAAAGGACAACTAGAGTTTACAAGTGTTCTTCTTGCAAGGAATATTGAATCGATAAAATCAATATAAAGGCATGAAATTGTATTTCAAATTAGTAGCATATGTTTATTTGTATTATGCTATAATCATAAATCATTCACCTCCAAGAATAAAAGAATTAGTAAAGGTATGCCCACAATAATATTGACTCCATAAACTGAAAGACAATCAATAATAAGTGTATCTTAGAAAAGACCAATACCTCATTTTTTCATTCCCAAATCCTTGATAGCAGGTCTAAGTATAAGTTGGAAAGAAACAAATGCACAAACTTAAGGCAAGAATCATGAATTGAAACATACAATATACTCATACCTAAAATAACTGAAGCTCAATCATTGCGAAAGGCAAACCCAAAATTCCTCAAAACAATCCTAAAAGCCTATAGAATTTGCTCCTGTACATGCAATTCCAACACCCGTAACCCTACCATTGCCACCAATGTAAACAACCTATGATTACATATGTGATAACCGAAGAAAAGTTTACTAAACATGCCAAACGTGGGTATAAGCAAAAAAACAGATTCTTTAAAACCTTATAAAAGCCTCATTTGCAGCAAGGAACCGTAGCCTTGAGTAATACTTTTGGGGTTATGATGGTGGTCTTCTCACCAAGAGTAGCAAAAGTCCTTGAAAAATAAAATAAATATGCATCAAGTCGCATATGAAGTGGGTTACTTAAAAAATAGTAGCTTAAATTAGTGAAGCCACTGCAAAAAAACGTATATCAGAGCATGTAATTAATGAGGATAACATGGGAAATTCGAGAAGTATCTCTACCTATCATAACTTAAATGCAATGATAATCGTAACACCTCACCAATCAAACAGCAAATGGCGAAATACAATTTATGCACATACTATCACGTAATTGTGGTAAAACAGAAAGATAAAACCAAAAACATCAACTACAATCAAAACTGGTACCAAAAAAATTGTAACTTCATTGAAGAAAGAAGATTAGGGTAAACCAAAGAAGAAACGATGGAATACAAACCTTCAAAATGAAGCAGGTTGCAATAATCTTGCCAACAACACTTAATTACAATCTTGAATGAAGATGGATGAATCAAGTTGTCGATTTCGAAAGTTTGGAGCACATCAAACGAACCACGAGTGCTATTAGGAAACGGTGTTTAGGCGTCGATTGGAGGAAAATCTATGTAACATGGATGTATTGATGAGTCAATACGTTTTGAGATGGTGTATGGAGCCGGTGAGCCGTCACTTTTAGTCTGAGCCGATTAACAGCCGATTAACAGTAACCAACTCAACTGGTTATTGTTCATAAGCCTAATGTGTTTTCATAGTATGTATAATCAATCACTTTTATTGTATTTTAATATTATATATAATCAATCATTTTTGCTGCACCTGAGTCTGTTTATATTATCAAGAAAAATATTTATGATAAGCAAATTAAAGATTTTTCCAACCTCAGTAAAATAATACAAAATTGTGATGTTTATGTCACTTAAAATCTATTTGTGTTTGAAAAACATAATCTTATTAATTCACGAACCGAGATCAATCATCTTTATTTTTACTGACTAGCTCCATATTTTATGTTTTAATACGTATATTATCATTACAAAATTCTATTTTTTTTTTCAGTTTGAAACAAACAACACGAGTTCATAACATATTTGTTAGATTATTTAAGAAAAAAGATAAGTATTGCAAATTTTAAAAAGGAAAAAAATTGTTATTTTCTGCCGACAAATATGAAAACGTATGAAAATATGGAAAATAAATATTTTATTTAAGCAAAGCGAGCAAAAAGATTCGGTGGGTGAAATCTCCTTCTCAAGGGATTTGTTGAAACTAATTAAATAATTGAATTTATACATGAAAATCCAAGCTAATTTCACATCAAATGAATTATTAAATTAATAAATTCAAAAAGATGTAACTAGAAACCTAACTACAAAACGGACAAAAACGTCATATGAGTTGAGAGTAAAAGCAACGACCAATAACCACCATTAACGGCAGGATCATTGGGAAATATTTTATTTGTTTTAATGATATAAAATTTGTTTGATTTTATTTTTTTCTTCACCCTTTTACCAAATTTCAAACTTTGAAATAGTAAGGACGGCACATTAATTACATCTTTAACCAACTGATATTAACTGATTTGAAAATCATTATTGACGAAATTGAAAATTATTGCTAAAAAAATCTGTATTTTTCAAAACAATGAGCCACGGTACATCTTTAACCAACGGATATTAACTGACTTCAAAATCATTCATCCTGACTTTAAAAATTGTTGCTAAAAAATCTGTATTTTCAGAACAATGTGCCAAGGAAATATAACTTTGTAGGTAATTGGACTTATATATATATATATATATATATATATATATATATATATATATATATATATATATATATATATATATATATATATATATATATATATATATATATAGGTTCAAATGTGGATTGACATCTATTGTAAAGTCGTGTGGACAATGTTATTCTGTGAGACTGACAAAAAAAAAGTTGTTTAATAATATGAATACGTTCAATTTTAGATAACTATTGTCACTAACACGCATTCTTACTAATTAAATCGCCTATAAGGTTATTATAGACTTTTTGTTATTATTCTCATTCTGTCAGAATGTTTATTGAGTCGTATTCTGTGAGAATGAAAATGAGTGAAAAACGATGTTTGAGAATAAAAATGAATAAATATTAGTGAGGATGCATGAAAATGACGATATTTTTGTAAGGTTTAATGTATTCGCATTACTAAACAATTTATTCTCTTAGTAATTCTCATAGAATAGCATTGTCCACACGTCCACAAAATAATGTCCATCCACATTATAACCTAGTCATATATATATATATATATATATATATATATATATATATATATATATATATATATATATATATATATATATAGCATTGTCCACACGTCCACAAAATAATGTCCATCCACATTATAACCTAGCCATATATATATATATATATATATATATATATATATATATATATATATATATATATATATATATATATATAGGGGATAGGGAATATACATTAAAGGAGCGCCACCTAAGCTTAAGTACTAAACCTCTAAAATATGTCGTTTTAACTTGCTAAATATACACGATTTGGTTTCACTTGCTAAATATATCATCCTCCATAACATTTATTTCTTTCATTATCATTTTACCATCTTTGTTTTCTTTCCTCATTTATTGTTTATTACTTCACCTAAGTGAACATTACTAAACCCTAAACCTAAACCCTAAACCCTAAACCTAAAGCCTAAAGCCTAAACCCTAAACCCTATGGTGTCGATCTTGAATTTACATCTTGAAGTATTAATCATGAATCCATTAACAATAATCTTTATATGGTAAAACAATGTATTTTCAAGAGGTTTAGTATATAAGCTTAGGTGGAGATGTAATGTATATTCCCTTTTCCTATATATATATATATATATATATATATATATATATATATATATATATATATATATATATATATATATATATAGAGAGAGAGAGAGAGAGAGAGAGAGAGAGAGAGAAAGAGAGAGAGAGAGCTAGGTAATGTGGATTGACATCTATTGTGCGGGCATATGGACGATGCTATTTTGTAAGAATGACAAAGAAATATGTTGTTTGATAATATGAATAAGTTCAATCTTACATAACTGTTGTCATTATCACACATTCTTACTAATTAAATAGTATATAATGTTATTATAGACTTATTATTATTATTCTCATTCTGTCAGAATGTTTATTGAGTCATATTCTGTAAGAATGGAAATGAGTGATAAACGATGTGTGAAAAGAAAAATGAATAAGAATTGGTGAAAATGCATGAAAAATGACGATAGTTGTGTGAGGTTGAAGGTATTCATATTACTAAATAATATATTATCTTAGTAATTCTCATAGAATAACATTGTCCACACGTTCACACAACAGTTGTTCGACATTATAACCTAGCCATATATATATATATATATATATATATATATATATATATATAGTTTTTTCTTTGTACTATTAAATCTAGAACTATTCAAAATCTATTATATTGATTGGGTATCACAGGTTAATATTTTTTTTATATGTGATTTACCATTAAACTATGTGGCATTCATCTTATCTGACTAACACCATCCACTCCCACCTCAACCGTTCACCTCACATCTCCACCATCCACCTCCAACAACAAAACCCACTTTCAATCAACATTATTTGTCACCACAACCACCCATCTTCATCATTCACTACCACAAAAAAAAAATAGTCTACAATCAACTTCAACATGCAATAAAATTGATTTAAACCTCCCATTGACTCAAACTTACATTCCAACCAAAAAACTGATTCAAACTTTCGATTAGTTCAAACTTAAACTCAGATTCCAACAATGTAATCACATCCTTGAATGAAGATGATTATCACTGACATTGTTCAAAAAGAAAGAGTGTGGGAAAGTGATGTGTGGGAGGATGATTTTCATAATGTAGCTAGAGAGGGAGAGGAGAGCAAGAAAATGAGCGATGACAAGACGGATGTCGGTGGTAGTAAATGGAGGGGTGGGGAGTTTTCACTAAATGTGAAAAGGATGAGACCATGTACGTTGCAATGTTTTTAAAATGAACAAGTAAAATGATGCTTTCTTTCTTTAGAATTGTGTCGGTCGGAGAATATGACCGAAACACTAATTACACTGGAAAAGATAAAAGTGACTATATGTGTACAAAAAAATAGTTAATGGTAAATTTTATGTAAAAATGTAACTTTAATGGTGCCTCTTGAACAAAAATATGAGTTTAAGGGTGTTTCTTGAACATGTAAATCAATTAGACTTCCAATAGCATGTCAGAATGGTATTTCTTGAACAAAAGTATGAGTTTAATGGTGTTTTTGGAATATATAATTTTGACTTTTGTTGTATATACCAATGGTATGTCTTGTATTTGTTATGGCTTTTAAATGTATTTTGTATGTTTCTAATCAAATTTGATATGTGATGTATGCTTAGCCTTAATCTAGTGGACAATGACACGATGTATGTGATTTTTTGAGACTAATTGTCATGTCATTGTAACTTGGTTATGTGATTTATATTTTTTTTCGTTTTAGTGATATGCAATGATTATTATTCATAACCATTCGAAAATTTGAACATTTTCGGAAGGAAGAAGAAAATTCAAGTCTACATTGGATGGCCTGATAGTTGATCTAGTCATTGATGTAGCAGTGAACTTTTGTTTTTCCATAATGCTAAATGGTCTAGTAGTATTCCCCTTCATTGCTACTTGGTTATGTGACTTGATCTAGCAATAAATGTAGTGGTGAGCTAGTGTTTGTCCAATTTAAGGAACTTATGGTTATTTTTAGCTAGTTCATGGCCTTCTTTCTCCTTGGAACTTGATTTCAAGATTTAGGGTTTCATTTTGTATTGCTTGTAGGTGATTTGTAAACCTTATTTGATTGTTGATTAGTAATACAAGTTGTCTATTTCTCTTCGTGGATTACACCATTCCCCCCATGGTAGAACCACGTTAACTACTCATATCTCATAAGTTATTTAATAACTATTATATATTTTCTTTAACTTGGCATGTGTTGTTCCTGATACTATATATTATATTGTATTTTACATCATGTTTAGCTATTTGTTTTGTTGTTGTTTTGTTTCTGTGCTTGAACTTGTTTATGCGACCAAATGTTTGATGTTTATTCGAGTGTGCTTTTAGTAAGTTTGAGATATGCTTGGAATTCTAAGGTGATTGTTTGGATCTGACATAGGATCTCAAACAAGTGCTATCAAAGCTTATAGGTAGTTTGTTAAAGTGTATTTGGCATTTCCTTATTAATAGATTTTTTTATTTGAGATGCTTGTTAAGTGTTCGATGGAATGTTTGTGTAACACCCGGTCTCAGGTACCCATTTAAATTCAAGCTAAACACCATATTTTAACCTTGGACTCTACGAGTTGGAGGCTCAACTCATTGAGTAGGATCGACTTCGGGTCGGGAAACTAAGTGACCTACTCGAAGAGTCGGAGGACCAACTCGGTAAGTAGGAGTTGTCTGATGGAAAACCTAATTTTAAGGGTTTGTACCCCTATTTAAAGAAGATAACACCCTTATGGCCGCCCTTATCACTCCCTCAACGTCCAGAAAACCCTAACTCACCACCTTGAGCCTTGTGAGTGTTTGAGTACCATTTTAGAGTAATGTTGTGTGATTTGAAGCTTGTGTGAAGAAGAGGACAAATGAGGACTTCAAGAGAAGATTGTAGATCCAAGAACAACAACATTTTCTCTTCACTTTCTGGTAATCAAGCTTCATACTTGACTTGTAGTTTCTTAGATCTCCTTGTGGTCATTTTTATATATGGAGTTTTGGGTCCAAGAAGCTTGATCTTTGGGACTTAGACGTCCCACGTGGTTATACCTCCAGATCTGAAACTTAGAGGGTCCTCATGGCATAAAGGTGCCATCTTTAGGGCCATGAGAACCCCATGTATGTAATAAACCCCATTCTTGGTCCTTTAAGCATAAAAGTCCCATGCATGTACGTAAAGTCTATGACTTTACGTGTTATATTGATCTTAGTAGTCCAGATCTACCTTTTAGATGAGTTTTGCACAACAGAAAACGAGCTTTGGACTTGGACATTAGTCGACTCGACGGGTTTTTCATACAACTTGGCGAGTCACATGCTAGACACCCTCATGATGAGGACGAGCTCGCCGAGTTCAAGGATAGACTCGGCGAGTCCGTTGAAGATTGTCCTGATATTGATTGAAGGAGAACTCATCGAGTTCTAGCTAGACTCGAAGAGTAGAGTCGGGGTTAGGTACATATGAAAGAACAGGGACTCGACGAGTTTGTGGACCAACTCGACGAGTCGGGTCAACTGGAAGTTGACTTTGACCAGTGTGTTGACTTTAGCCAGGGGTAAAATGAACATTTTACCCTAAGAGTAACTATCAGTTTTTGACTAAGTACCTTTATGGAAATTTATTGTCGGAGAGTTGCCGGAGGAGCAGACAGAGATTTCTCACCCAGAGTTACAGCATTCAGTCACATGAGGTGAGTTTTCCTCTAGTAGGAGCGTGTCTAAGGCACCAGTGTCGGCCCATTTATATATTTGTAGTATGTCGGGGTTAGCCCGAAATAGTTTACATGTTTCCGGACTTCGGTCCGATGCCCGGGTGGCCCCGAGAAGTATTATGTGTGCTTGATGTCTTTGTGATTCATGCATGTTTGTGTTATGTGTTATATATTCCAGACTCCGGTCCGATATCGGGCAAGTGCGATGCAGTTATGTGAATATATTATATGTTTACATTCATGTTATGTTCAGTTTATTCCGTACTTTGTTCCGATGCTGGGCAAGCCCAATGTAGTGGGCAGGGCCCAAGTTATTCCAGACTTAAGTTCGATGTCGGGCGTGGCCCGATGCATTGGGCGGGACCCAAGTTATTCCGGACTTCGGTCAGATGCCGGGTGGGGTCTGATGTAGTAGGCAGGAACCAAGTTATTCCTGACTTCGATCCGATGTCGGGCGGGGCCCGATGCAGTGGGCAAGGCCCAATACTTGTTATATGTGCTATTGTATAGTATGTGGTAGTTTGGGGGAGCTCACTAAGCTTCGTGCTTACAGTTTTCAATTTTGGTTGCAGGTATTTCCACTAGCAAAGAGAAGGGCTCGGGATGACCGGATGTCACACACCACAGCTTCCAGCCTGGGATTTATGGAGACTCTGGTATATTTTTAAAATTTGTTTTTGATACATTATTTGATATGAGATTTTGAGATACACGACACTTGGTTTTCTTATTGATTATGGATGATTATGGTTTTTATATTATTTTCAAAGCGAAATTTTTGGACCGTGTTTTTAGGATGTTAGAAGTTGGTATCAAAACCTTATTTTGAGGGATTTGGGCACGCTTTGAGTGTGTCTGAACTCAAACTAAGGAATTCGTATAGAAGTTTTTAAAAGGAAAATCAAATTTTGCAAATGAAAAGAGTTTTAGAAAAAGTGAAAAGAGTTTTTAGAAAGAGAAAGAACTTTGAAAAGAGAAAAGGGTGTGGTGCTTGCAATCAGCCGAACTCAAGTAAGTACTTCCAAATTACTCATATAACTTTATGTTATGATTATCAGTTTTAATAGAACAACATGCTAGATTAGGACTAAGGATCTAGGGAGGATGCCTTATGTGCCTGCTATATGTGTTTCAGCTTTATGAGAACTGCATGCTAGTATAAATTAGTCAGGACGATTGCCTGAGTAGTATATGGTTGATTATGTATTCGATGTCCGAATGCTGCTTGCTTTGTGCTTCTAGGAGTTCTAGCTGTCTTCCACTAACTAGTAAACAAATATGATAAGTTATATATTGCAAGGACTAAATAGTTTCAAAAGGTTAGGTCTAGCTCTATTTCGTAGCTCTTCCTGAGTCCAACCATTCGGGGAAGAAGGCAGGGACTTCTTATGCAACTGATGGCGGAGAGTGGGATGGTGATTGTGACATCCCCATTTTCACGGCCAGAAAAGACCGATTATGTTTATGCTTTATAAAAATCAGAGTACCTCTTTTAATAGAAATGTTGCGGAATTTTTTTCCCAGTAAAACATGATAGATACGTTATCAAAGCATTTCCGAAGAAAAGCATTTTTATTCATTTTAAAACATTTGGGATGTCATTGTCAAAATAGAAACACAAGAATAAACAAAACTTACAATCATTATCACTAGTGATTTATATCTCCTTAATCTCAGTGTAATGTGACTTAATATCAACACATGTGATATAAATAAACTGAGTGTGGCAAGTTGGGAAACCTGATGAGTACATAGGGTTTTCAACCCATAATAAATAAGTTTATTAACTTTATCAAACCAAACAAACCCGATTACTTGTATCGTTATCGTCACTTTACATCCCTAAAACATCTAACACAAGGGACCTAGTCTAAGGACGTCCATCGGGGTGACAACACATGCTTTGGGGTTCCTCAACAATTCATGTAAAATTAGGCAACCATGTGGGGGATGGAGTACTGCTGGTGAGCACACAATTCAAATAAACACCTACAGGTTGCGAGCCTGCTAGCGTTCCACTAGACTGTCTAGAATAGTCTGTGGTCGTCATCTATAGTACACTAGATGACTGGATCATCAATAACATCTATATCAAGGCCTCTCATTATTTTATTTGGTCACACAACAACTATTACATCTACCCATGTTTTACCTAACACATTTTGTAGAAATAAAATACATATACAGTTTAAATCATTTAAAACGTGTATAAAAATATTTCACCCAGCATAGACAACAAGTATTCAGACAATATGGACACATAGCACGTAATTTATATTAAATATTATATATATATATGTGTGTGTGTGTGTGTAAGATGAAAGGGACCATGCACTCACTTGAAAATGTGGTGATTCCAAACTCAGACAATGCTTCGCTTCTTAAAAATAATTTCATTCGACGAAACCTAGTATTATTACCACTACAGTTTAGTTTATTATTCACTGAGACTAATTAATAGTCTAGCTATTATTACTATTATATAAGCGTTAAACAATACTTATATAACCCATAATAATAGCCCAAGTACTTATTATAAGTTCCTAATAACGTTACTATAATTAAATAAAAGCTATATTAAAAATAGCGTAGGTGTAGCTCACTTACAACGGGTTTTATAGAAAATCGGGCTTTGCTTGGAGCAATGTTACTTAGCCGAAAATCTCTTCTTCTCAAAGCCTTTGAGCACTCTAGGGCTTCCGCCTCGTGCTAGGGAGGTTCCCTAGGCTTTTCGGGGGTTTTCGGGGCTAGAGAGAGAGTAAAGAGAAGAAAAAATGGAAAAAAGTGTGAAGAAAATGAGAGTGGGAGAGGTTCTATTTATAGGGTGAAATATGGTTGAACTTGGTGCCACATGTCACCATCTGGTGGCAAGAGTTTGGGAGAAAGCAATGGCCCGGATTGTGCCACGTCACCCATTTTCGCACAGCACACTTCCGACTTCTAAAATCCGTAACTTTCACATACGAGCTCCGTTTTTGACATTATTTATATTCACCCATAGTTAAAAATAAGATCTAAAACTTTCATTTTGACTCCGTCGGCTAATTCTCGACCGATCTTAAATTTAACAGTATGAGGAGATTATATTGTTAAATGCCCGCGTAAAATTCATAACTTCTACATATGGACTCTGTTTTTGTCTGTCTTTTTACTGTTGAGTTCCTATTAATGAGATCTTTAACTCACATTTAGGTCGCGTAGGCCAAAAACCGACCAATCTAAAATTCGAGTTTCGGGTTGTGCATTGTTAAGCCAAATCTTAGAAAATTCATAACTTCCTCATACGAAGTCAGATTTGGGCGTTCTTTTGTTTATATGTTCTCGGTTTAACGTATACTACAACTTTTTCTTAGATTTCTAAGGCTTAAAAGTCCTCCATCATAAATTCACTATTTATGTCTCCCGATGTCATGCCGGTTTTGCCGTAAAACTTCAACGAACCATAATCTCTTCATTAAAAATCGGATTTCAGCGTTCTTTATATATACGAAACCCTTGAGAAGTATTCTAAAACTTGGTTAAGAGTATTTATTCTAAATAATATTTTGTCGAAAAGTCATTTTCGACCCTGATTTTCTCTAAATCGACTAGCCCGGATCTACGGCCGTTATAGTGATTACCCTAGGGCAAGCCTAGGATGAGAGTAGCAGAGTGAAGTAGCGGTAGAAGGGACCTTGTGCAGTCAAGGCAGTTCTTGAGCAAAGTACGGATAAATGTGGAAGGTAGTATGGGCCCGTACTAGTAAAAGCAGAGGATTCGTACTCGAATCAAGGAAGGCTGAGACAAGACCAGGGAACTTGTAGTAGATATGATCCCTGAAGTTATATTTGTATTATGATGTTTTTCATTATGTGTTTTCAGAATGGTGGCTTTATGCCCTAGACCAGCATTCGACAGTTCAGGTGCCAGAAAGGGATCAAGTTCAGGCTCTGGAATCAATCATTTGGATGAGTAGACTAGAGAGTTCATCTCCTCAGAGATCATGCATAACCTAGTTGAGCAGACTCCTGTGATCTTCGGTTCGATCAAGGAGGGTATTATGGAGCTTATGGATGAGAGATTGAGTACATTTTGCATTAAGGTGGCGGCCATGATGGCGTCGCGCACACTTACGTTCAGAGAATTCAGGGCATGTGGAGCTCCTGATTATCAGGGAGCTTGAGACCCCATTTCTAGTACCAGATGGTTGGAAGATGTCGCTAATGCTTTTCGGACCATTAGGTGTCCCTAGGGGGACAAGGTTAGGCTCGCACCCTGTCTTCTGAAGGTAAGGGCACACAACTGGTGGGAGGAGGTTAGGAGAGCCATTGGAGATGACACTGTGTTGGATGCTATGACCTGAAGTGATTTCACGACCAGGTTCAGGGCCGAGTTCGCACATATTATTGAGATGCAGTAGCTTGCTAGGGAGTTTCAGGACCTCCAGCAGACGATGGAGATTGTGGCAGAGATTACCGCCAAGTTTAAGGAGAGGGCTCTACTCATTTTTGCAGTATGCGACGAATGAGGAGATGAAAAAGGCCTGATATCATGAGATGTTATAGAGTGATATGCGCCACTTTTATGAGTCAATCCATCTGCAAGACGCTGGAGGATATGATTGCAAGGGCTCGTAAGAGGGAGATTGATCTGGAGATGGAGAGAAAAGGAAGTCAGAGGTGACGTATGGCACAATGAGTCTGGGGAAAAAAGCCCAAGGTGTCTGGTCATAGGTCTAGGGGACATCAGATCCACAGTCAGTATGGCAAGTGTGGCAGGTTGCACGATGGGGTGTGCAAGGCGGGGAGTTCCGGCTGCTTCAAGTGTGGTCGGACCGGGCATATGAGTAAGGATTATACAGTTACTACCACTGCGACCACCACAAAATCTGATCTAATTTGCTTTCATTGCAATCAGAGGGGACATAAGAAGTCCCAGTGTCCGAGTTTAGCATCAGCGTGACAGGTGGTGACACCCGCTCCTACTACCTTGAGGATTACAGATGGCCAATAGGGTCGGGACGAAGCGCTAGTAGCGAAGAGCAAAACGTTCCAGCTGACAGCTGAGGAGGCACGGGCGACTCCTGGTGTGGTTACGGGTATGTATCTTCTCCATCATCTCTTTATTATTATTGATTATTGCTCATGACTATGTATTTGTTTATAGGATCGTTCCTAGTGAACGACATTTCAGCTATAGTATTGTTTGACTCGGGGGCTACCCGATCATTTGTGTCGTTTACACTTAGCAAGCGATTTAGCAGAGCTCTAGGGGAGCTGGATTGCCCACTGGATGTGGAGATAGCTGATGACAGGACTGTCAGGGTCATGGGGGTTCATAGGGGATGTATGATGCGGTTATTTGGTGAGCAGTTCTCAGTGGATTTGGTTCCTATTCCCCTGCGAGGGAATAAGGTTATAGTAGGTATGGATTGGTTGAGCCCCAATGGGGTAGTGATAGATTGTGAGCAGTAGTTGGTTAGAGTTCGCACTCCCAGTGGGGGATAGTTAGTGATTCAGGGTGAGAGGCCACTGTGCGGACCATTTTTCTGTTCCGCAGCGAGAGCGAGACATCACATTCAGCAGGGTTGTGCGGGATATCTTGCGTATGTCATGGATACCCGAGATAAGGGTAAGATGATAGTCGATGATGTACCAGTGGTATGAGAGTATTCAGGTGTGTTCCCGGAGGATCTGCCTGGGATACCTCCAGAAAGACAGGTTGAGTTTTGGATCGACCTGGTCCCTGGTGCGGCCCCGATAGCCAAGGCACCATATCAGCTAGCTCCTACAGAGATGCATTAGTTGTCTACACAGCTGTAAGAACTGCTATACAAGGGTTTTATCAGGCCGAGCAGTTCGCCATAGGGAGCCCTGATCCAGTTTGTGAAGAAGAAGGACGGGTCACATTACATGTGTATATATTACCGGGAGCTGAATAAGGTAACGGTGAAGAACCGTTACCCACTCTCGAGGATAGATGATTTGTTCGACCAACTTTAGGGAGCATCTTGGTTTTCCAAGATTGATCTACGGTCCTATTATCACCAGGTGCGGTTCAGAGATGATGATCTGCAGAAGACCGCTTTTAGGACCCGTTATAGTCACTATGAGTTTGTGGTGACACCGTTTCGGCTCACCAATGCTCCATCCGCGTTCATGGATCTCATGAACCACGTAATCAGGCTGATGTTGGACCGGTCTGTGATAGTATTCATCGATGACATCTTGGTGTATTCCAAGACTCAGGAGCAGCATGAGGAGCACCTGAGGGAAGTGCTAGAGACCTTGAAGAGAGAGATACTTTTCGCAGAGTTCTCCAAGTGTGAGTTCTGGTTGCGTGAGGTGCAGTTTTTGGGGCACCTCGTCAACCAGAAGGGTATATTAGTCGATCCAGCCAAGATAGATGTCGTGATTCAATGGGAGGCCCCGAGGTCTCCATCCGAGATTCGGAGCTTCTAGGTATTATAGGAGATTTATCTAGGATTTCTCAAAGATAGCGGTTTCGCTGAATCGACTGAATAAGAAGTCGGTGGTGTTTTGTTGGGGTCCTGAGCAGCTGACAACCTTTGAGACGCTTAGGAAGCAACTATACAACGCACCGATTCTCTCCCTGCCAGAGGGAGTAGATGACTTTGTAGTCTACTATGATGCTTCGATCACAAGTATGGGAGTAGTGTTAATGCATCGGGGATATGTGATAGCTTATGCCTCGAGACAATTGAAGCCTCACGAGGCTAACTACCCGACGCATGACTTAGAGCTAGGGGCAGTAGTGTTCCCCCTTATAATTTGGCGACATTACCTATGTGGAGTCCGGTGTACTATCTAGACAGACCACAAGAGTTTGAGGTACCTCATGGATCAGCTGAATCTGAACATGAGGCAGCGTCGGTGGTTAGATGTGATAAAGGATTACGACTGTGAGATCCTTTACCACCCGTGCAAGACCAACGTAGTGACCGATGCCCTGAGCTGCAAGGCGGTAGCGGCTCTGATATGCGATATCTGTCTGAGGATGACGATAATTACACCTGATGGGTTTTGGTCATAAGACATCCTATGTGGTCATACAAACCCTCAAGCTTGGATCTAGGTTTCTCTATTGTACATGCTTTGAATCCAAGACTAAAAACCCTAATTCTAGCATATGGAAATCGATATTAACATATAATTAGGTTTAAGATATTACCTTGATTGTTATGTAGCAATAACAATCCTAATTCCTCCTTGAATTAGCTTTGGAAGGCTTAGAGTCACAAGTGTCACTCCTCTAATGGCTTACAAACACCAAGAGCAAATGGAGAAGTTATAAGGAGAGAGGAGAGGTATAGGAATTCGTCTCTAGGACCTCTTGGGAAGGGATACACGAATTCATGAGCCTTAGGGGGTTTATATAGGTGTAAAGATTAGGGTTTTAGTCCTTATCCTTATCTAGTTGCTTGCCCACTAAGTAACCATAAGATAAGTCTTAGAAACCCTTATCCTAGTCGAATTCTAAGGCCTTATCACCTTAGATTCGTCGAACCCATTAATAAGATAATCCTTACCTTATTTTGTAACTATCACATAATTACAATTCAGCCCCTCTAGTTTAATTAATTACACTTGATCACAAAATTAATTCCTAATTAATTATTGACCAATATTAATTAAAGAAATATGATTTCTCATTTAGTATATTATTCTTATAACATATTAATAAATCATAATAACCTCTCTCTCTATTTATTTCTCCAATCAAGTTGCTTTGGTGAAGGCAACCCAAAAGGACCATGCACCATCGGGTCAAGTACATACCAAAATAGTTATAGACTTAGACACTAATCCAACAACACCACTGCTGGAGCAGATTAGGTAGGTGCAAGTTGAGGGCCTGAAGGAAGAGCACCAGAAGTACGAGAGGATAGTGGGTCGATTAGCTTCATTTGATTACGATAGTCGAGGATTGATGAAACTGTATGGGAGGGCCTGGGTACCGTACTTGGGCAGAGTACGGAAGGTATTGATGGATGAGGCCCACAAGTCTTGGTTCTCCATCCATCCAGGGGTAACAAAGATGTACAGAGATCTTCGACCCGATTATTGGTGGCCCTTCATGAAGTGGGACGTAGCTTGGTACGTGGAGAGATGCTTGAACTGCAGGAAGGTGAAGGCAGAGCACCATAGGCCCCATGGAAAGATGCAGTCGTTAGATATTCCCGTGTGGAAATTGGAGGATATCAATATGGACTTCATTACTAAGCTTCCTAGGACCGTATGTGGGGTTGATTTGATTTGGGTCATCGTGGATCGCCTGACCAAGGGCGCCCATTTTATACTGATCCACGAGAGCATGTTGGCTGAGAAGTTGGCCGAGATTTATGTGCGAGAAGTAGTGGCATGCCATGGAGTGCCGATCTCAGTGGTGTCAGAACGAGACGTCCGATTTACTTTCAAGTTTTGGAAGCGGCTTCACGACAAGATGGGTACTCGTCTCCATTTTAACACCGCTTTCCACCCTCAAAGACAGGCAGAGCGAGAGGACAATTCGAACTCTCGAGGAAATGCTTCAGGAATATATGTTAGACTTCGGAGGCAGTTGGGATACGTATCTTCCGTTAGCGTAATTTTCATATAACAACAACTATCACTCTAGTATAGACCGGCCTCCCTTTGAGATGCTCTACGGGAGGAAGTGTGGGACCCTAATCTGTTCGGGTGAGGTTGGTTAGAGAGTCATGGAGAGTACGGAGGTAGTACTCAAGACCATGGAGCGGATTCAGCAGGTCCGGAGCAGGCTCCAGACTGCTCAGAGTCGGCAAAAGAGTTACGCCGCCAAGCGACATTCGGACTTGGAGTTTCAGGTGGGTGATATGGTCCTCCAGAAAGTGTCACCCTGGAAGGGTGTTATCAGGTTTCGTAAAAGGGGCAAGTTGGGCCCTAGGTTCATTAGTCCATTTAGGGTTTTGGCCCAGATGGGTCGGGTTGCTTATCCGCTAGATCTTCCAGCAGAGTTCATCCAGGTCCACAACAAGTTCCATGTTTCTCGGTTACGGGAGTGCTTAGTGGATGATTCAATAGTGGTACCGCTTAAGGACATTCAGGTCATCGAGAGACCAGTAGCGATTTTAGATCGCAAGACGAAGGACCTGAGAAACAAGAGGGTAGAGTTACTGAAGGTGCAGTGGCAGTACCGTAAGGTTTCGGAGTGGACGTGGGAGCCCGGTCAAGATATGAGGGAGCACTACCTAGAGTTGTTTTTAGAGACAGAAGACTTCAAGGGCGAAGTCTAAGACAAGTGGGGGAGAATTGTAACACCCGGTCTTAGGTACGCATTTAAAATTAAGCTAAACTTCATATTTTACCCTTGGACTCGACGAGTTGAAGGCTCAACTCATCGAGTAGGATCGACTCTGGGTTGGGGAACTAAGTGACCTACTTGACAAATTGGAGGATCGACTCGGAGAGTAGGAGCTGTCTGATGGAAACCCTAATTTTAAGGGTTTGTCCCCATATTTAAAGAACATAGCACCCTTGTGGCCTCCTTTATCACTACCTCAACACCCAGAAAACCCTAACTCGCCACCTTCAGCCTTGTGAGTGTTTGAGTGCCATTTTTGAGTAATGTTGTGTGATTTGAAGCTTGTATGAAGAAGAGGAAAAAGGAGGACTTCAAGAGAAGATTGTAGATCCAAGAACAACAACATTTTCTCTTCACTTTCTGGTAATCATGCTTCATACTTGACTTGTAGTTTCTTAGATCTTCTTGTGGTCATTTTTATATATGGATTTTTGGGTCCAAGAAGCTTGATATTTGGGACTTAGACATCCTAAGTTGTTATACCTCTAGATCTGCAACCTTGGAGGGTCCTCATGGCATAAAGGTGCCATCTTTAGGGCCATAAGAACCCCATGTATGTAATAAACCCCATTATTGGTCCCTTGAGCATTAAAGTCCCATGCATGTACGTAAAGTCTATGACTTTACGTGTTATATCGATCTTAGGAGCCCAAATCTACCTTTTGGATGAGTTTTGCACACCATAAACCGAGCTTTGGACTTGGACATTAGTCGACTCGATGAGTTTTACATACAAATCGGCGAGTCACAGGCTAAACACCCTCTAGACTCAACGATTAGAGTCGGGGTTGGGGACAAATGAAAGAACAGGGACTCGAAGAGTTGGTGTACCAACTCGGCGAGTCGGGTCAACTGGAAGTTGACTTTGACCATGGTGTTAACTTTAGCCAGGGGTAAAATGGTCATTTTACCCTTAGAGTAATTATCAGTTTTTGACTAAGTACCTTTATGAAAATTTATAGCCGGAGAGTCAACGGAGCAGCAGACAGAGATTTCTCACCTAGAGTTACAACAGTCAGTCACACGATGTGAGTATTTCTCCAATAGGAACGGGTCTAAGTCACCAATGTCAGGCCGTTTATATATTTGTAGTATGTTGGGGTTAGCCCGAAGCAATTTATATGTTTCCGGACTTCGGTCTGATGTCGGGGTAGTTACGTGTGCTTGATCCCTTTGTGATTCATGCATGTTTATGTTATGTGTTATATGTTCTGGACTCCAGTCCAATGTCGGGCAAGCCCGATGCAGTTATGTGAATATGTTATATGTTTATGTTCATGTTATGTTCAGTTTATTCTGGACTTCGGTCCGATGTCGGGCAAGCCCGATGCAATGGGCAGGGCCCAAGTTATTCCGGACTTCCCTTCGATGTCAGGCGTGGCCCGATGCATTGGACGGGGCCCAAGTTATTCCGGACTTCGGTCTGATTCCGGGAGGGGCCCGATGCAGTAAGCTGGGACCAAGTTATTCCAGACTTCGATCCGATGTCGAGCGGGGCCCGATGCAGTGGGCAAGGCCCAATACTTGTTATATGTGCTATTGTATGGTATGTGGTAGTTTGGGGGAGCTCGCTAAGCTTCGTGCTTACAGTTTTCAGTTTTGGTTGCAGGTATTTCCACTAGCAAGGGGAAGGGCTCGAGATGATCGCATGTCACACACCACAGTTTCCAGCCTAGGATTTATGGAGACTCTGATATATTTTTCTCATTTTTTTTGATACAGTATTTGATATGAGATTTTGAGATACACGACACTTGGTTTTCTTACTGATTATGTATGATTATGGTTTTTATATTATTTTCAAAACGAAATTTTTGGACCGTATTTTTGGGATGTTACTGTTTGACTCGTGTGTGGATAATATTTTGGCTATTGAGCCATCATTGTCATATGTTGCGGGTGAATATGCTATTACAAGTTCCACTCTTAATATACGATGACAATGGTGACTTTGATAGTTTATAATGGACAATCAAAGTTGTGTTGACTGTTAACTACTAGTGTGATTCAGTTGTGGTTTCTCCCGACGAGCTTGACCATTATACGTATGTCGAGGATTAATAACTACACAACCAATTAAGAATTATTGCAACAGAAATTAAATTACAATTTTAAAATTTAACCTCAAGAACCATGGATCAAATTAAAACACAATTAGATCAATAAAACAACCAAATAAAGTTAAAATAACAACCTCAATGATCTAAGGAGTCTTTTGATGTTGGGGAATGATCCCCACAACTTAGTAATTTTTATGATTATCCACACAAAGAATTAATAAACAGTTGCATAACATTTAACAATAACAAACATGTGCGTTCTTCTTTACTTGCTTGAGATCGATGTAGAGAAGTGAGAGGTGGCGACAACATGGTAAGTGAGAATGATTCTTTTAGTATTTTAAGTATTCTTAATGTCTACAAAATTATAACTAAAATAATCATTTTATATGAAGTTGATGTGATTTATTTCAAGTTTTTTCAAATCAATAGGAATAAAATTGAAACCCTAATAAATAAAATGATCTTAATAAAATAATATTTTATTATATTTATAAGAAATAAAGTATTTATTTATTATTTTTCTAGTATACAGTAACTAGTTATTATTTCATTATTTATTTTATTAACTCTTTTATAATAATATCTCGTGTGTGACCTCATAGATTAACATATGAATATAACACAGTCTTTTTTTGTTATTTGCATATTAATTCCAATAAACGCCTACTTATGTAATGGATAATAGATACCAACTACACAATTAGTGAAAAGTGTAATAACACATCATTATATGTGAATGTTTGTCTCCGTAAAGCATGCATTTACTACTTAATGACAAATAATTTTATTTTTTGTACCTCTTCATTTTGTTATCATGGAGCATGATTCATGGATCAAATCATACTCATATAAGCTCAAGATTGGTTTCTTGACATATAAGTGGATAAAATTGACAAAATCATTTGGGTATGGTGGTGAAACAACCCTTGTATGGCTTAATCATTTTAACCAATTTCAAATAGTCCTTTAAAGTAAAATGAATTTGCACATTCCTTCAAACGATGAGACTCTCCAAAAATATTTTAAAATCTTCATAGTAGTTTAATAAATCTTTACTTTCATAGAACACAACCATCCTTAACATCCTTATAAAACTCCCTAGTCATAATTCATTAATCATAATCATTAGAAATTTTAAGTCATACGTCATACATCATCCTTATTATACATTTGATTCTAAGTCATATGTCATGCGCCATTAATCTTTCTACATCCTTATTAGCCATTGGAGTCTAAGCGTATATCATTAGTCATTAGTCTTTCATCATCCTTACTAGACGACATTTGTGTCTAAGTCACAATTCATTAGTCATTTATCATAATATAACATTTAGAATTTAATAATAAACATAATAAGTAGATGCAATGCAATATCTTTCTATCCTTTTCCCAAGTCACCTCACGTCCTCTCACCAGTCATTTGTCATTTGATAACTAAGTGGAGTCTATGTATATCTATCACAAATGCATTATACATTACTCATCATATCAATATTTATAGAGTACATTTATATGATATCATTACAGGTACCATAAATGAGGTAGTTAACCTCGTGTACAAGTGATGTATTTATAGAATACCATCACTAAGGACAGTGGTCCTTTATTATTAGTTTTTTCATTTACCACAATTTTTATTGGACACTCAATTCTTTAAATTATCTAAGTATATGCATAAGTTCATGAGGAAAAATGTTTCCAAAATATCATATTCATTTATGATGGGTTTTGAGCATTACATCAATCTTATGGTGCACATACAACCCTAAAGCTTTGGATCTAAGTTTTCTCTAATTGTACATGCAATAATCATCCAAAGCTATAAGCCCTACTCTAGCATGCTATAATTCGAAATCTACATCTAATACAAAGTAAGAATCTTATGTTTCAATTGTAGCTTGCTTGATCTTAACCCTTAAGAGCTTAGTATCACAAGTGTAATACCTCTAATCAATCACAAACACCACAAGCAACTGGAGAACATGAGGGAGAGAGAGAGAGAGAGAGAGAAAAGGCACAAAATTGGCTTGCTATCCTTCTTAGGGTTTAAGTGGTCAATTTTTAGAGTTCCAAGAGGCCTTTATATAGCTGAAGTATTAGGGTTTCAGTCAAATACCTAATCTGGTTGCTTAAGCTCTAAGCATCCCATATGATCCTTCCAAAATCTCACCATGGATGAAATCCTTATGGGTTATCCATAAGATTTCGTCCACCCTTATCCTTAGGGATCCTTAACCTATTTTGCAATTATCTTATAATTACAATATCAGTCCCCTTAATTTAATTAATCTATTTTAACCACAAAATTAATTCTAAATTAATTTTTGACCATGCTACTATCGGGTCAAGTACATACCAAATATAGTTATGGGCTTAGACATCTAATCCAACAGTCTCCCAATTGGATAAGTCTGATAATTATAAATGCAAGTACGACTTCAAAATCCGATTAGCAATCGTATCTCTCAAAAGCCGCTGTCAAACTCTGACACGTCCTATAGATAAGGGATCATGTAGTCCTCCGTTCTCAAGATATCATGCGAAAATATACATGAAACATAGTCATACTTATTATCCAACGGTTTGTTTCCCGATTTCTGATTTGTTTGACATAGAATAAATAAACACATCAACTCAGTCCTGACCGGGTCCGACACATAAGTCAACACAAAATCATCGAGGGGACCAAGATATCACTTTTAATCATCCTAGGATAAAAGGAACAACTAAACTTTGACTTAGATGCTTGTACTATTTACTCATTAAATTATACACAACAATACGTTTTATAACATCAAGTTACTGATGCATTTACACATTATCAATGCATAACTAACTTGTAAACAACAACTCATATATCTCGGTTTAAAGACTATACGATATTATCGTCTTACAATAACTCATGATGAATTCCATGAAGTGATTCATGTGAGCGTGGGTTTAATCCAATACTCAAATCTTATTTCAAGAGCACTCATGAACCTTGCAGCAGACTTTTGTTATGTCTAAACGCTTAGACAATCTACAAGCCAATTCATCACAGTCTTACTTCAATACCTACTTCCAATGTATGAATGAATTTTGGACAGTTTGAATAATCATATTATTCTGGAAGTCAAAACATGCAAAATGAAACAATAGTAAACAATTGACACAAGACAGTAATGTTACTAATAAATAAAACTGCTTTATTTAATCATCAAATGTCAATTACATTTTATCTATTACAAGTTTCTAAATAGATATCAAATCACCAAAACTAATATCATCCTTCAGCCCAATACTCCTAGCATAGCTATCAACTCACTAAAACTAATATCGTCCTTCAGCCCAATACTCCTAGCATGTTGTGAATGCTTAACCCCAATTAGTCCCTTCGTAAGGGGATCTGCTGGGTTCTCTTCTGACGATAACCTCTTTACTACGAGGAGTCCCTCTTCTTCTCGATGTCTGATGAAGTGATATTTTTTGTCGATGTGCCTAGATCTTCCATGATCCCTTGGTTCCTTGGTTAAGGTAACCGCATCCTTGTTGTCACAGAAAATCTCCATAGGCTCCTTTATGGCCGACCCAACTCCAAGGTCTCCGATGAAATTCTTTAGCCATAACGCCTCCTTCGACGCTTCACTCACTGGTATGTGTTCTGGTTCACACGCTGAATCAGCTACGGTCTCTTGCTTGGAACTTTTCCATGTCACTTCTCAGCCCGATTGAGAGCGGAAGTTATCTCGGTCAGTATGAAAACTGGTGTCACTATACCCTCTCACTCTCAAGCCATCACTCCCACCGAGGACAAGGAATGATTCCTTAGTCCTTCGTAGGTACTTAAGAATGTTCTTGACTGCTGTCCAGTGAGCTCTACCAGGGTTCCCTTGATATTTGCTGACCATGCTCAAAGCGAAGGCTATATAAGGGAGAGTACATGTTATAGCATACATGATCCAGCCAACAACGGAAGCATAAAGTACTCGACTCATCTCTGCTATCTCAACATCGGTACTCGGGCATTGAGTCTTACTCAACTTGGTATTGCTCTGTATTGGTAGCTCTCCTTTCGTGGATTCTCCATGCAAAAATGTTTTAACACTTTATCCAAGTAAGTACCTTGACTAAGTCCTATTAGCCTTTTACTCCTATTTCTCAATATCCTTATCCCTAGAATATAAGCAGCTTCTCTGATGTCCTTCATAGCGAAGCACTTCCCAAGCCAGGACTTAACCTCCTGCAAAGTTGGGATGCCGTTTCCTATGAGCAGTATGTCATCCACATATAATATGAGAAAGCTAACTATACTCCCACTAGATTTTACATATACGCAGGACTTATCCTCGCTTTTCAATCCATAAATGGATTTCTCATCAAAACAAAGATTCCATCTGCGAGATGCTTGTTTCAATCCATAAATGGATTTCTCAAGCTTACACACTCTATTAGGGTGTTTCGCATCAATAAAACCCTCTGGCTGACTAATGTAACCATCCTCAGCCAACTTACCATTAAGGAAAGTGGTTTTTGACATTAATCTGCCATATTTCATAATCATGAAACGCAACTATATCTAGCATTACCCTTATAGACTTTATCTTCGCTACTTGTGAGAAGGACTCATCACAGTCAACTCCGGGAGTTTGAGTAAAGCCCTTCACAACCAATCGCACCTTATAAGTGTGTACTTTCGCATCCATGTCGGTCTTATTCTTGAAGATCCATTTGCACTCGACCATATTACGACCTGGTACATTGCTAACCTAGTTCCAAACTTGATTGCCATACATGGACTGAATCTCACTATCCATTGCGACTTTCCACTTTGCAGAATCCGGGCCCACCATGACTTCCTTGTAGTTGTTGATGGGTTTTGAGCATTCTAACACTTCTTAAGTGTACATGCAACCCTAATAACCTTGGATCCATGTTTGTCTAATTATCATGCAAAGTTGAATTCCAAGGTTATATTCCTATCTAACATACATGGGGAACAATTTTAACTTGAATGATAGATAGAATAACTTACCTTTTTGTTGCTTATGTTCCTTGAAACCTTATGAGCCTAGCACCCCAAGTGTGATGCCTCAAATGCTTCACACAACACCAAATGCTCTTGGAAAAACTTATGAGAGAATGCACAGTTCTTGAAATCGGCCAAGCCCTCTTGTTTCCTTAGTGTAACCGATTTTGGTGGAGAATATGATTCTTATATAGTGTTGCCACATCTAGGGTTACACCATGTAAACCCTAATGTGTCATGACTCTTCATTTCCATGACCCATGGGTTTGTAACTCCCATGGAGCATCCATGGAGCATCCTATGGGTGGAACCCAACTTGATAATTCATGGAGCCTCTTAGCCCACTATACAAGATATGGATGATTTACATAATCAACCCATATATTTAATTAGTTGTCTTTTGATCACTTAATTAATTCTAAATTAATTCTTGATCAAACTAATCAAATAATATTATTAATATATTAGAACTTATAATATATTAATAATCTCCAAGTGTTATTTCTCTCATTTAGTCTATCCAATTGCATGGTGCCATGCAACCCAAATGGATCATGCCGGTTCGGGTCAAGTACATACCAGAAATAGTTATGGACTTAGACACCTTATCCAACAGTCTCCCAGTTGGATAAGTCTAATAACTATTACTGCAAGTATGACTTCAGGAACCGATCGGCAATCGTAGCTCTTTTCAAGGTTTCTCGGAACTGACAAGATGATGGTTCGCCATTTAAGATAAGTGATCATATAATCCTCTGTTCTAGATATCAGTCGGACAAATACATGGAACAATGTCTTACTTATTGTCCAACAGTTTGTTTCCCGATTTCCGATTTGTTTGACAAAGAACTTAATTGAACACATCAACTTAGTTCTGACCGAACCCGGTACATGGGTCAAAACAAAATCATCGAGGGGACTAGATATCAGCTTCTAATCCAAGAAGGAACAGATAAACTTCGACTCATATGTTTGTTCTACCACTCATTGAATTACACACAAGAGCACGATTTATAACATCGAGTTACCAATGCGTTTTCGTACAATCAATGCATAACCAACTTGTAAGTAACAAATCATATCTCTAGGTTTGAAGACTTATATGATATTACCGTCTCACGATCACTCGAGATAGAATTCCATGAAGTGATTCCAGTGAGCGTGGGTTGAGTCCAATGCTCAGAACTTATGAGCACTCATGATTGTTGTAGCCTTGTCTAACACCTTAGACCTCTGCAACCAATCATGACTGTCTTGATTCATACCTACTTCCGATATATGACCGACTGTGGAGGTTTGAATAATATGTTATACCAAACAAAATTATTCTGGAAGTCAAAACATGCAAAAGAAATATATTAAATGATTGACAAGAGATAGCAACACTTTACTCATAAATAAAACACCTTTTATTCATCATCTAATGTCAATTACACTTTACAAATTTCGAGGTTATCTAACTACTAAATCTAATATCATCCTTCAACCCTATGCTCCGAGCATGCTGGAGATGCTTAACCCGAGTCAGTCCCTTCGTGAGGGGATCTGCTGGGTTCTCATTCGATGATACCCTCTTTGCCACGAGGAGTCCTTCTTCTATTCGATGTCTAATAAAATGGTATTTTCTGTCGATGTGTCTGGATCTCCCGTGATCCCTTGGTTCCTTGGCTAAGGCAACAGCGCTTTCACTATCACAGAAAATTTCCATTGGCTCTTTAATAGCTAGTACAACTCCAAGGTCTCCGATGAAGTTCTTTTGCCATATAGCCTCCTTTTCCGCCTCGCTCGCTGCAATATACTCTGATTCACAAGTAGAATCTGCCACTGTCTCTTGCTTGGAACTCTTCCAAGAAATTGCTCCTCAATTTAGGGTAAAGACCCAGCCTGACTGAGAGCGGAAATTATCCCTATCAATCTGGAAGCTAGCATCACTATACCCTACAACTCTCAAGTCATCACTCCCACCGAGGGTAAGGACCCAGTCCTTAGTCCTTCGTAAGTACTTGAGAATATTCTTTACCGCAGTCCAGTATGCCTTGCCAGGGTTCCCCTGAAACCTGCTAACCATGCTCAGGGAAAAAGATACATCAGGTCGAGTACACGTCATAGCATACATGATCGTTCCTATAGTCGAAGCATAAGGTATTTGACTCATTTATGCTATCTCAGCCTCAGTGCTAGGGCTTTGTGTCTTACTCAATTTGGCGTTACTCTGGATGGGTAACTCTCCTTTCTTGGAGTCCTGCATGCTGAATCTTTTCAGCACCTTATCCAAGTAGGTACTCTGACTAAGTCCAATTAGTCTTTTACTCCGATCTCTCAAGATCCTTATCCCTAAAATATAGGCAGCTTCACCAAGGTCCTTCAAAGCGAAACACTTCCCAAGCCAGGACTTTACTTCCTGCAGGGTTGGAATGTCGTTTCCTATGAGTAGTATGTCATCCACATACAATACCAAAAAGCTAACTATACTCCCACTAGCCTTGACATACACACAAGATTCATCTTCACTCCTAGAAATGCCAAATTCCTTGACCTTTTCATCAAAGCAAAGATTCTATCTGCGAGGTGCTTGCTTTAATCCATAGATGGATTTCTCAAGCTTACGCACTCTATTAGGGTACTCGTTGTTGACAAAACCCTCTGGCTGACTCATGTAAACATCTTCAGCCAACTTTCCATTAAGGAAAGCGGTTTTGACATCTATTTGCCATATTTCATAGTCATGAAATGCAGCTATGGCTAATAGAACCCGAATAGACTTAATCTTGGCTACCGGAGAAAAGGTCTCATCATAATCCACTCTAGGAATTTGAGAGAAGCCCTTTGCAACCAGTCTAGCCTTATAAGTGTGTACTTTGCCATCCATGTCGGTCTTCTTCTTGAAGACCCATTTGCACCCTACAGTCTTACGACCTGGTACATTCTCAACCAAGTTCCAAACTTGGTTGTCATACATGGATTGTATCTCGCTATCCATATCCTCTTTCCATTTAGCAGACTCGGGGCCTGCCATGGATTCCTCGTAGTTGTTAGGGTCATCTTGAATTACTAGTGTCCCATCACTAATAAGTGTCTCACCTTCTGCAGTAATATGGAATCCATAGTAATGCTCAGGTGCACTCCTAACTCTCGTGGAATGTCTCAGAGGTACATATTCGTCAATTGGCTTAACAGGAGTTTCTTCCTCAAGTTGAGGGCTAGAGTTTGAAGTTTCTTCACCACTTGACTCTTGAATTTCTTTAAGATCAATTTGCCTCCCACTGTCTCCTTGGCTTATAAACTCTCTTTCTCGAAAGACTCCTCTTCTTGCTACAAAGATCACATTGTCACTAGGTCTGTAGAAGAGGTAACCAAAGGATTGGTGTGGGTAGCCGATGAAAATACACCTCTCGCTTCGAGGTTCGAGCTTATCATGAGTCTCGCGTCTCACGAAAGCCTCGCAACCCCAAATCTTGATGTGGTCTAGTTTAGGTACTTTACCAGTCCACATCTCGTGAGGAGTTTTGGCAACTTTCTTTGTAGGGACTAGATTAAGAATATGGGCGGCAGTCTCTAAGGCATACCCCCATAATGAGATTGGTAGCGAAGCTCGACTCATCATGGAATGAACCATGTCTAACAAGGTTCGATTACGCCTCTCAGCCACACCATTCAACTGCGGTGTTTTGGGAGGTGTCAATTGTGAGACAATCCCACATTCCCTTAGATAGTCGAGGAATTATGAACTAAGATACTCACCACCTCGATCGGATCGAAGCATCTTAATGTTCCTGCCCAATTGATTCTCAACTTCCTATTTAAATTCCTTAAACCTCTCGAAAGTCTTTGACTTATTCTTGACTACGTAGACATATCCATATCTACTGTAATCATCAGTAAAAGTCAAATAATAACGATTAGCATCCCTTGTGGCATGTTTGAATGGTCCACACACATCCGTGTGTATAAGGTCCAACAAACCTTCACCCCTTTCACACGAGCCTGTGAAGGGTGACTTTGTTATTTTTCCAAGTAAGCATGAGTCGCAACTATCATCTGACTTTAGGTCAAACGACTCCAAGACTCCATCCTTTTGGAGTTGGCCTATGCGTTTCTTGCTTATATGTCCAAGACGACAATGCCATAATGATGCTTTATCCAAGTTATTATTATTAGGAGAATCAATACACAAAACATTATTTCCTAAGTTATCTACAACAGATACAACTTCATACACACCATCACAAGGTAATGCTTTAGAATAAAGAACATTATTAAAGGAAGCATTAATCAAACCAACTTCATTATCAAATGAAAAGGTGAATCCTTATTTATACAATGCATGAAAGGAAATAATATTTCTTGCCATTTCTGGAGAATAACAACATTTATTCAAATCTAAATTTAACCCACTACTTAGCGATAAAGTATAAACTCCAATCTTGGTGACAGGTGTAACTTTCCTATTCCCCATGATTAAGTTTATTCTTCCTTGCTCCACATTCTCACTTCTTCCTAGTCCCTGCAAGTCACAACAAATGTGAATACCACAACCGGTATCAAGGACCCAAGATTTCGAATGGGGTGAGTTATTAGAAATGATAGTGTAAATACCTGCATGGTTGGGTTTAACTTTCCCATCCTTCACATCTTGCTGGTATTTTGGGCAGTTCCGCTTCCAATGTGATTTTTCATGGCAATAGATGCATTCAGCCTCTTTTGGGTCAGAAGAAGGAGTGACAAAACCTTTCTTGGTTCCACTTGAACAAGAGCCATCAAGGGTCCTAACCTTGGTACCCTTCGAAGAACTCTTTCTCTTCTTCCCTCGACTTTTCCCGATTGCCAAAACCGGAGTGGAGTTTGGAGTAGGAGTGTTAACAACCGACTTCCCCTTAAGACCTGATTCTGCGGTTTTGAGAAGTCCCTGAAGTTTGTTGAGTGTGACCTCTTCCTTATTCATGTGATATGTCATGCGGAATTGATCATATCACGATGGTAAGGAGTGCAAAATTATATCTATTGCAAGCTCCTCAGGGAAGTTCACATTAAGCTTCAGCAATCGATCCACATACCTTTGCATTTTCTGCATGTGGCTCATGACAGAATCCCCGTCCTTCAGCATGGTTGTTATCATGGAGCAGATGATTTCGTACCTCTCTTGTCGTGCACTTTGATGGTATCTTTCCATCAAATCTTGGTGCATTTCATAAGGGTACAAATCCTCATAGGACTTTTGGAGTTTTGTTGTCATTGTGGCCATCATGATGCATGCTACTTTCGTAGCATCCCTTTCATGTGCCTGAAAGTCAGCGATCTCCTGAGGAGTTGTAGTGGTCTCATCAATCTCCTTAAGCTCCTTGTCGAGGACATATTCTTTGTCCTCATAGCGGGTAATCATCCTGATGTTTCTGATCCACTCATTGAAGTTGGATCCATAAAAAGTGAGTTTCCCACACAAGCTCATAAGAGTAAAGGAGCCATTAGGATTCGAGCCAGAAGCAGCATTGTTTGAAGACATCTGAAGGAAGAGGACAAGATTAGTTTAGATATTAAGAGAGTCCTTAATAAAATACCCAAATGTAATATTAAGGCTAGGATCCAATCACAATATATTATAACTTAGAAGAGGTATGCCGTAATCCAAGCTATAACATATTTGAAAGGTAGGTGAATGATGATTCACCAATTTCCACCACGAAAACCGAAATATTAGATATTAGGTTTTATGATTGGTTCTTAGAAATTCCTAGATTCTTTGAGATTCAATGAACTTTTCAAAGGCATGTTTCAATCTCGAGTGTGCCCTCCAAGTTTTGTGACTGGGATACCGAGGATCACAAAACGAGGTGTGAAGTAACCATGCAAATCACTTAGTACCCTTAAAGTTTATCACTCAATCGATGTGCCGGTAAACCACACACGCTCCACCGATACTATAATAAACCTTAAGTCACCCTTTACCTACCTTGTTAAGTCCAAGTTAGTGTGCCGGTTAACCACACACGCTCCACCAACGACTTAGACAAAGTGTAAAGTGTAATTTCATGGATTAGCACCTTATTCACATTTTCCTAAAGTAACTAAGATTGGGAATTTAGTAAACATTTAGTTACTTTATAATATTCATCATACTTTGAATGAGAATTTATAAGTCCTTGTCTTACCCGTTCGGCTAACGACCCTCCACCAGTCAAGCAAGCGGTGGGTGAGAGTAGACACCCATTAAGTCACCATTTTATAGGCAACAACCTTATACCCACCTTATAGACCGGCTTCGTGAATGAGGCGTACTAGCGGTAAGACGACTTTGTTCTTATACATATATATATATATATATATATATATATATATATATATATATATATATATATATAATTATTAAATCATCATAATATAAGTATAAGGGTTGAATTTTAACTTTTAAAATTCTAAGGGTTGGAACTAAAGTTTTAACTTAACTTTACTTGTTCCAAAACTTGAGGGCAAGTTTTGTAACTTTCAAAACTTTTCATTTCTTGTAACTTATGAGTTTAATAGAGTAATAAAATGAAGACTCTTCATTTTTCTAACTCTTGTGTTCTTTTAATGGTTTTAATTCAAGTGTGACTCTTGGTTTTCCATAACTTGAGGACAAGTTATGGACTCCATTAAAACACATTATGATCAAGAATTAATCTACCACATAGGTTACAAATAATTCCTTTGATCATCTAAAACATCATAAGAACAAGAACATGAATATGAACACATTCATAAATCAAAATTACACTTAAAACTTTGTAATTTTGATAACTAGTTGTTGTAAATGAATTAGAAAGAACATTAGACCATCAAAACAAGTTTTCAAGTACCAAAACAGTTTAGGGTAATGCTTCTAGTCCATTTCCAGCAACTAAAGTCGAAATTCTGCAATCTGTCGACCTTACTCGCCGAGTAGGTTGAAGATACACGTGAACTCGACGAGTCCCCCCCCCCCATGGACTCGACGAGTCCATTCGTAGACAGCAAGATTTTCGACTTTTTTCAACTTTTAAGCACAAATAAAAGGCAAACAAGCCTAGGCTCTGATACCACTGATGGGTTTTGAGCATTCTAACACTTCCTAAGTGTACATGCAACCCTAATAACCTTGGATCTATGTTTGTCTAATTATCATGCAAAGTTGAATTCCAAGGTTATATTCCTATCTAACATACATGGGGAACAATTTTAACTTGAATGATAGATAGAATAACTTACCTTGTTGTTGCTTATGTTCCTTGAAACCTTATGAGCCTAGCACCCCAAGTGTGATGCCTCAAATGCTTCACACAACACCAAATGCTCTTCGAAAAACTTATGAGAGAATGCACAGTTCTTGAAATCGGCCAAGCCCTCTTGTTTCCTTAGTGTAACCGATTTTGGTGGAGAATATGATTCTTATATAGTGTTGACACATCTAGGGTTACACCATGTAAACCCTAATGTGTCATGACTCTTCATTTCCATGACCCATGGGTTTGTAACTCCCATGGAGCATCCTATGGGTGGAACCCAACTTGATAATCCATGGAGCCTCTTAGCCCACTATACAAGATATGGATGATTTACATAATCAAACCATATGTTTAATTAGTTGTCTTTTGATCACTTATTTAATTCTAAATTAATTCTTGATTAAACTAATCAAATAATATTATTAATATATTAGAACTTATAATATATTAATAATCTCCAAGTGTTATTTCTCTCATTTAGTCTATCCAATTGCATGGTGCCATGCAACCCAAATGGACCATGCCGGGTCGGGTCAAGTACATACCAGAAATAGTTATGGACTTAGACACCTTATCCAACAGTCTCCCACTTGGATAAGTCTAATAACTATTACTGTGTGATAGGTCCGCCGCACCGGGCCTTCAGTCCACCTGGTCCACCCTCCGAGTCTAGCCATATCCCTCGAGTCTGCAGTGTGGTTGGTCCACCCGCACCGGGCCTTCAACCCACCTGGTCCACTCTCTGAGTCTACAGTATGAATGGTCCGCTCACATCGGGCCTTCAGTCGGCCTGGTCCACTCTCCGAGCCTCGGCACGTCTGGTCCTCCCTCCTGGGGCCTACAACCTATCCGGACCGCTCGCTAGGCCTTCGGGGATAACTGGTCCACCCTGGGTATGTTGGCCTACAGCACAAAGTAGGACCCACCTCAACCTAACCCTAGTCAAACAACCATGTGTACATAAACATACAATCATATAACAATTCACATCCAATCAAACCGATCTAGCAGATCACATAACATAACATACTCTAAACAGAATACCGACCTAACCGGTCACTAGCATAGCATCATCCTATATACAAGGATACCGACCATAACCAGGTCTCTAACATATACCATCCTGACTACCAGGATGCAAACATAGCAAAGCAACAACACAACACGATACCCAAATTACAATCCGATAAAGGGCCGACCTTGGTGCCTTAGACCCTGTTGATATAGTGCGAATAACTCACCTTGCAACTGTTGACTGAAAAGATAAGATCACGCTGCTCCAACCTCTGACACGGACTCCACCCCTGATAATACCAAAAGATTGAACCCAATAAATACCAATAATTACCAAAATGCCCTTGGAAGTCAACTGGTCAACTCTTGGTCAAAGTCAAAGTCCTCAGTCAAAGTCAAACTTCCTGACTGACCCTACTCGCCGAGTCAGCCCGCTGACTCGCCGAGTCCTTCAACTCTGAAAAATCCCATCTCAACTCATTGAGTCATCTCTTGACTCACCGATTCGCAGCTTAACCAGAAAAGGCTAGGACCTCAAGACCAGATTGGCCGAGTCCAAGAATAGACTCGCTGAGTCCAAGGCTATCTTCAACCAACTCACCGAGTTGTTCTTCCAACTCGCCGAGTTTCTTCCTATCTTCATGCAACTCGCCGAATACCACTAGCTCTTAACCCATATAGAGGCTTTCCAAGCCATGCAGGGGTTCCAATCCATAGATCTACTCTTCCACAAGCTATTCCTCACGTAAAGTTGCAAACTTTACGTGAATCCAAAGAGAACTAAGCATAATATACTCTAGGGATAGGGTTTGGGACAAAAGAACTTCACCAACGACTCTTGAGCATAGAATTTATGGCTTTCTGGATCATTAACAACCTAGATCTGAGGTAGCAACCTCAGATCTTACACCAAACTTGAGATGGACCTCATTCATACCACAAAAACCCCACAATTGATAGATCTAGATGCACAAAAGCTTAAACAGCAGATTATTACCTCAAATGAAAACTCCAACTGAAAAATAAGCTAAATCTCTGCAAAGTCCCTTGCTCCAACCTTCTTGTTCTTCACTTCCCCTCCAGGATTTCCTCCTCCAAGGCTCTATATGCTCTCCAACTCTCTCACAACCGAAAGCTAGGGTTTCTGGACTTCAAGGGAGAGTAAAGAGGCTGGGAAGAGGGTATTATGCTCTCCAACTCCTCCAAGGCTCTATTATGCTCTCCAACTCGATTCTTGAAGCTCTTCAAGATCAATTTTCCTCCTACTGTCCTATTAGCATATGAGTTATCTTTCTTGGAAAACCCCTCTCCACACAACGAAGACAACATTATCACTCAGTCTATAGAAGAGATATCCAAAAGACTTCTGTGGGTAGCCGATGAAAATACATCGCTCACTACGAGGTTCGAGCTTGTCGTGAGTCACTCATCTTACGAAAACCTTGCAACCCCAAACTACGATATGTGCCAACGTGGGAACCTTCCCTGTCCACATCTCGTGAGGTGTTTTGGCAACCTTATTAGTAGGGACTAGATTAAGGATATGGGCGGCAGTCACTAAGGCATACCCCCATAATAAGATAGGTAACGAAGCTCGACTCATCATGGAACGAACCATGTCCAACAAGGTTCGATCGCGCCTTTCAGCTACACCATTTAGGATTGGTGTCCTAGGTGGCATCAATTGAGAAACAATTCCACATTCCTTGAGGTAGTCGTGGAACTCAATACTAAGATACTCACCACCTTGATCAGATCGGAGCATCTTTATCTTCCTGTCCAATTGATTCTTCACTTCTTTCTTAAACTCTTTGAAATTTTCAAATGTTTCTGACTTGTGCTTGATTAAGTCACATAGAAGTGGCTCGCATTCTTTGTGGTGGATCCAAAGGGCCCACATACATCGATATGTATGTGAAGGATGATTTGGTCATCTTTCCAAGTAAACAAGACTCGCAAGTGTCATCGGCCCTAAGGTGAAATGACTCAAACACTCCATCCTTTTGGAGTTGGGCTATGCGCATCTTGTTGACATGTCCAAGACGATAATGCCATGAGCATGCTTTGTCCAAACCATTGGACGAATCGATATGCAACACATTATTTCTTAAGCTGTCAACAACCATCACAGTTTCATATATACCATTACAAGGCAATGCTTCAAAATAGAAAGTAGCATTCAAGAAAGCATTAATAGAACCAATTTCATTATTAAACAATAATCTAAAACCTTGTTTATACAAACCATGAAAAGAAATAATGTTTCGTACCATTTCTGACGAGTAGCAACAACTATTCAACTTTAAACCTAACCCACTACTAAGCACTAAAGAGTAAACTCCAATCTTGGTGACAGACGACGCTTTCCTATTCACCATGATAAAGTTCATCTTCCCATGCTCAATATCCCTACTTCTTCTTAGACCCTACAAATTAGAACAAATGTGAAAACCACATCCTATATTAAGGACCCAAGAAATTGCATGTGATGAGTTATTAGATTGAATAGTGTAAATACCTACGAATATGGGCTTTATCTTCCCATCCTTGATATCTTGCAGATATTTCGGGCAGCTTTGTTTCCAAAGCCCTTTGTCGTGGTAGTAGAAGTACTATGCATCCTTCGGGTTGGAAGAGGGAGCAGCAGGACCACCTTTGGTTCCAATAGAAAAGGATCCATCATCAGACTTTCCCTTGTGGCTCTTTGAAGGAGCCTTCCTCTTTTCCCTTTCCCTTGTCCAATTGCCAAGACAGGGGCAGCAGCAGTAGGAGTAGATGCAATAGATTTGTCTTTCAAACTACTCTCAGTAGTTCGTAGAAAGCCTTGGAGATTGCTTAGAGTGACCTCCTCCTTGTTCATATGATAGGTCATATGAAACTGATTGTAACAAGGAGGCAAAGAGTGTAGAATGATATATATGGCTAAATCTTCATCGAAGTTGACATTCAACTTCAGCAAGCAATCCACAAATCTCTACATTTTCTGTATATGGGCGGTGATAGACTTTAGATCCTTCATATTCGTAGTGATCATGGCATCAATTATCTTGTACCTTTCCCGGCTCTCACTTTGATGGTACCTTTCTATTAAATCTTGGTGCATCTCGTAGGGATAGAAGTCATCGTATGACTTTTGGAGTTCGGCAGTCATGGTTGTGAGCATTATACAAGACACCTTTGTCGCGTCCTTCTCATGCACCCGATACTTGACGATTTATTTAGGAGTAGCAGTGTTTTCGTTTATCTCCTTGAGCTCTTCGTTGAGAACGTACTCCTTGTCCTCGTAGCGGGTGACCATGCGAATGTTGCGGATCCAACAGTTAAAATTGGACCCATCGAATATCACCTTCCCACACAAGTTCATGAGGGAGAAAGAGCCTTGAGCGTTTGAGTTAGCAATGTTGTTTGAAGTCGACAATTATTTACAATTCAGAAAAGGGATGTCATAATCTAATTGCAAATAATTTGAAGATAGGTAAATGACGATTTACCAATTTCCACCATGAAAAACGAAAAATAGACACTTAGGTTTTAAATGAATTGAAACTCCTAGATTCTTTTGAGATTCATTGAACTTTTCAATGACATGTTTAAATATCGATTATGCCCTTCAAGTTTGTGACTGGGATATCGAGGATCACAAACAATGTGTCAATAACCATGCAAATGTGTTTGGTACTCTCGATGTCATTTACCACCTAATCAATGTGCCGGTTAACCACACACGCTCCATTGATCTATAATAAACATCAAGCTACCCTTTTCCAATCTTGCTAGTCCCAAATTAGTGTGCCAGTTAACCACAGTAGAAAGGCATCAAATACAATAGATGCAGAATTTTTGATTTTTCGATTTTTCAGCTATGAACAATTAAGCAAGGCATCAAATACAATAGAAAACAACCTAGGCTCTGATACCACTGATGGGGTTTAAGCATTACATCAATCCTATGGTGCACATACAACCCTGACGCTTTGGATCTAGGTTTTCTCTAATTGTACATGCAATATTCATCCAACGCTATAAACCCTAATCTAGCATGCTATAATTCAAAATATACATCTAATACAAAGTAAGAATCTTATGTTTCAATTGTAGCTTGCTTGATCTTTAACCATTGAGAGCTTAGTATCACAAGTGTAATACCACTAATCGACCACAAACACCATAAGCAATTGGAAAATATGAGAGAGAGAGAGAGAGAAGAGGCACAAAATCGGTTGGCTATCCTTCTTAGGTTTTAAGTGGTCGATTTCTAGAGTGCCAAGGGGTCTTTATAAAGTTGAAGTATTAGGGTTTCAGTAAAATACCTAATCTGGTTACTTAGGCCCTAAGCAGCCCATATGATCCTTCCAGAACCTCACAATGGACGAAATCCTTATGGGCTATCCATAAGATTTCGTCCACCCCTATCCTTAGGGATCCTCAACCCATTTTGTAATTATCTTATAATTACAATATCAGTCACCTTAATTTAATTAATCTCTTTTAACCACAAAATTAATTCTAAATTAATTCTTGACCAATATTAATTAAATAATATGATTTCTCAATTAATATATTAATCTTATAATATAATAATAAATCACAATTAACCTCTTTCTCCTTTATTCATCTAGTCAAGTTGCTATGGTGAAGGCAACCCAAAAATACCATGCTACTATCAGGTCAAGTACATACCAAATATAGTTATGGGCTTAGACACATAATCGAACAATTTATCCATTATCATGAAACCTTTCAAAATATCAATTTAATTAATGTATATAGGACTTACATATAATACTTGACATAGTAAATAAATCATGCAACATCATTAATGTATATTTGATATTGATATAATTATACATATATTTATGCATTATTTAAGTATAATTTCGCTTTAATTTGGTTACTTACAATTATATTTGGTGCTTAATTCGTACAAAATCTATTTTGCGGCCAACGAAGGACATTCTCAAGAAGAGGGACTAAAAATGGAAAAAGTTGGAAGCTTAGAGGCTGATGCTTGCATAAAGGGAAAACAGAAGAAAAAACGTGCATGAAAGAAGATGCCACGACGTGGAAGTCGTAGGACCATGATGTGGACAACCAGAAGCTTCCTGATGATCTGCGAAGACTTGCAAAACACGTGTAAAAGTTTCTTATTAGGCGCATATGTTTGTTTTACATGGCATGACCAACAATTTAAGAAAAGTATTTATATGATCCTTAGGTCAAATTTTGAGGGTGTGCTACTGTTATCTACAACAAAAAGCGACTAATACTTTCTGACAAACCCTTAAGAGGCAAAGGTTCGATTAGAGATAAAGCATTATCACAGATCTACAGAAGAACATGAGAAATCATTCGATTTTCTAGTTGTTATCATGTTTACTCTAGTTTACATTGTTTTTTTTGTATTTATTTGTTGATTATGGGCTAATACCCCTTTTACTTTTGTTTTGATTAGATGTACCTTAATACTATGTGTTAATATCTATTTTATGGATTTATGAGTTGGTTTTAACTTGTGTTTGATAAATCATAATTCTAGCATATTAAAGCTCTAAAACTTTATGAATTCCCTTTAAGTTTTTGTAGTTATATGATCAATTTGATTACATGAACTTGTTATCTAGTGTTTATGACATATGAATTGCTAGATCCTAGTGTTTATGAAATAAGTTTTGTGTAGTTAGATGATCAATTTGATTGCATGAACTTGATTGTAACATCCCAAAAATCAAGGTAAAATTTTCATTTTCAAAACCAAGCCAAAAACCATAAATATTTATAAAACATAGCTTGCAAAAGTTATAATCATGAATGAGAGTATCTGAAAATCAATTATCGAAAAATACGACGGATGTGCACGATCAAGCCTTCGCCTTTCCCCTATCCTCTAAAGTACCCGAAACCATAACAATTAAACTCTAAGTCAAAATTTAGTGAGCTCCCCCAAAGTACCACACAAAACCATACAGATAACAAAATGCATAAATGAGCCTTCAGCTTGGCTGGACCGCCTTGCAGGGCCTACAACCTATATGGACCGCTCTTCGAGCCTTCAGCCTGACTGTACCGGCTCGCAGGGCCTACATCCTATCCGAACCGCTCTTCGGGCCTTCGACCTAAGTGGACCGCCTCACAGGGCCTATAGTCTATCTGGACCTCCCCGGGTATCTTGGCCTTAAAGAAAAAGTCGGAACGCCTCAACCCAACAATAACAATGACATGTAGACATATACAGTAGCATTCAATAGCCAACAAATACAAATAATCATACATATATACCAATCTATCACATATCCAGTAACATAGATAATCATACAAATCTACCAGTCTATCATATAACCAACATAACATCATCCAATATACCAGGATACATAATATAGTGGGTCGATATTGGTGCCTTCGACCCACAAGTACTGTAAGGAAAAGTCACCTCACAATCTAAAAAATAGTTGCATAGATCACTGCTCTAAAAGCTATCTGTACCGATCACCTATACAATTAATAAGGACCTAAATCTCAACTACTATTCAAATTACCCAAAATGCCCCTAAGTTAAATTTGATCAAATTCCTAGTCAAAGTCAAGGTTAAAAGTCAAAAAGTTAATGGAGGTCAACACAGACTGAGTATGCTCGACATACTTAGTCACTAAGCTCAACATAAATGATCCTTTCCTGATTACGGGGCTCTAGCATGGTACGCTCAGCGTACCATCAAGTACGCCCAACATACTCAACCAATTTTCATTTTCCTTCACTAAGTGCTTATTCCATTAAGTTACCACATCCAAAGCTTAGATCTAGTCCCAATCATCATTCTAAGGAAACATTCATCAAGTTTCTAATTTTATACCTTCTTATGTTGAGAAAAGCAATGTAGGCTCTGGATCCACAAGCTTGAGCTTCAACAATCAACATGCTTGGACTTTTTTTTTCTTTCAAAATGCACCCAAAACACATAAAAAGGCTTAAGATTTTCTCTAGGGGCTAGGGTTTTTAGTTGGAGGCTCAAGAGGGTGGTGGTTGATGTTAGGAAGGACCCCAAGGGATTAGAGTCCTTAAATAGGGTTCAAAACCACAAAATTAGGGTTTTTAACACTGCGGTGATACGCTTAGTGTACCATAAGTTGCGCTTAGATTAACACCCTAAAAACACGCCTCCTTCAGCCTAGTATGCCCAACTTACTACCTAATGCACGCCCAACATACTGCCAGACTCCCTTTTTCCATCTTAACTTCAAACAACCATAACTTTTTTGTTTTAACTCTGTTTTCGATGATCCTTATATCCACGGAAAGGAATCGACAAGCTAAAAAATTATATTTTGATACTTACGACTAAAAACATATCAAATTAAAATCTTTAATTTATGCAAGAAGCCCAAAACATAACCTTTCAATTAAAGCCCAAGGCCTCCAGTTGACCTATTTAGTGTCCATAATACTAAAATAAGAACTACTTGAAACAGGGTGTTACAACTCTCCCCTACTTAAACTGGATTTCTTCCTCAAAATCTGTCTTGGTTAAGGTATCTGAAGCAACATCAACGTTTTCCATAAACTCTCTCCTAACCATCTCGACACCAAGGCATATAATAAAGAAAATTGAGAGAACACTCGGGAACCCACAACCATAAACCAACAACCCAATAACTTGAAAATGGTCAAGCAAAAAATTTTCCTTCTCCCTAACTGCATGACCCCGCTTCTAGAGAAAACCACTCCAACTAGGAACTTTCAGAACTACAACTACAAACCAAATCCGATAATATACTCCCTGAGATAGGAGCACGTCAGTCTAAACTTTAGAAACCATACCCTACGGTTGATGATCATCCAACAGAAATAATACTCAAAACATCCTGATCATGAATCTCCCAAAATTCCAAATTCCATAAATCGTGCCTGAAAACATTGTATACACTCTTGACTTCTCGACAAGTTATCATTGACCCACTACTCCCACGAGTATAATGGTTGTCAATCCAAGAATTCTCACATTGTGTCCAAATCCTTTATCAGATCAGGTGTTGTAACATCCCCATTATCACGGCAAGAAAAGACCGATTTTATTTATGTTTTATGAAAATCAGAGTACCTCTTTTAATACAAATGTTGCGGAATTTGTTTCCAGTAAAACATGATAAATACGTTATCAAAGCATTTCCGAAGAAAAGTATTTTTATTCATTTTAAAACATTTGGGATGTCATCGTCAATACATAAACAAAACCTACATTCATTATCACTAGTGATTAATATCTCCTTAATCTCTCAGTGTAATGTGACTTCATAACAACACGTGTGATATAAATAAACTGAGTGGGTCAGGTTGGGAAACATGGTGAGTATATAGGGTTTTCAACCCACAATAATATAATGATTATGTTTAAACAATTAAGCAATCAACCGAATTACCCATCCCCATTATCATCTTTATTCTTAAGGATCCACCCTAAGAGTCAACTATTCCTCTTTCATTTATTCCTAAGGATCATGCTAAGGAATCGACACGAAGTCCATCGTTGCCACAGTTTACACAACAGGCACTAAGTTTGCATAGTCGCCAAGGGTTAGGCATCAAGTCTGCATGATCGCCAAGGTTTACAGAACGGGCACTAAGTATACATAGTCGTCAGGGTTTAGGCATCAAGTCTGCATGATCGCCAAGGTTTAGGTACCAAGTCTACATGGTCGCCAAGGTTTAGAGTACACCGGGTGAACACATCGTTCACAACACCTACAGGTTGCGAGCATGCTAGTGTTCCACTGGACTGTCTAGAATAGTTTGTGGTTTTCATCCATACTCTGCTGAATGACGGGGCCATCGTTTGGGAAAAGGATTCTTACATCGTCCACCTCTCACCCTCACCACGTAGTCTATAACACCTCTCAACTCAACATCAAACTCATATTCCATCTATTACATCTACCTATGTTTTACCCCAACATTATCGTAGATATAAAATACATATATAGTTTAAATCATTTAAAACATGTATAAAATCATTCATCCAGCATAGACAACAAGTATTCAAATAATATGCACACATAGCCCATAATTTATATAAAATACTTCATATTTATATGTAAGATGAAACTAACTATGCACTCACCTGAGAAGGTGGTGACTCGGTTCTTGGACAGCGCTTCATTTACTTTAAAATAATTTCCTTAGACGAAACCTAGTATTTTTACCTCTAGATTTTAGTCTAATATTTACCGTGACTAATTATTAGTCTTATTATTATTATTATATAAGCATTTAAACAATACTTTCCAACCACTGTGTACAGACAGGGCCAGACATAAAACACCAGAGGGCAGGACCATTTTGACGTATAGCACTTCTGAAATCCAACAACCCTATGCGGCCCTTTAAACCAGATTCCCAGTACCGCGAGTAGTTAAAAAGATATTATAACGACACTTATATAAGTCATAATAATAGCTCAAATATTTATTATAAGTTCATAATAACAATATTAATTTTAAATATAAGCTATATTAAAATAGGGTAAGCATAACTTACTTACAAGGGGATTTTAGCTAAGAGTCGGGCTCTGCAGGGGCAGAACTTTCGTCGTTGAATCTTTCTAAGACAGATTCGTGCAGCGCTTCAGCGCTCACCTCACTATACTAAAACTACAAAAAGAGAAGTCGAAACACGAGGGACCGAAATGTTCGGGGGATAAGAAGAGAAAGATTCTTGAATCAAGAGAATGGTGCAAGAAATATGAGAGCTAGAGGCTCTTATTTATACTAATTGAATTTTCAAAAACTATCCTCCATAATTACTTAATGACCTTATAGTTATATAAACAATTAAACACACCTTTATATTACTATTTCAATAAGATTTAACGATATTTGTACTAAACTAATGTCGAAAGAACTCAACATTAGTCTTATAATGACCGCATCGTCGATACCTTTCTAATGATATATATATATATATATATATATATATATATATATATATATATATATATATATATACACATGTGTGTGTGTACGTATATATGATTTATATTTTATTTTAGTACGTAAATATGCTATTAAAATTTGTAACTCGTTCATACAAAATCCATTTTTGACGTTATTTATATCCACGCGTAGGTGGAGGCGTACTCTACAACTTTCTTTTATACTCCGTCGGCTAATTTTGACTTTATTTTTAAAGTTATATTTTTAACAGGCCGGGACATGATTGGTCCGTTAAAATCTCATAACTTCTTCATCCGATGTCCATTTTCGTCTTTCTTTTGATCTTTATGCTAATAATAACGAGATCTTCGATTATCGTTTAGGTTGTGTTGGCTAAAAACCGCTCAATCTAATACTCGAATTTCGGGCTATACACCGCTAAGCTAAAAATCATAACTTCCTCATACCAAGTGATATTTGGGTGTTCTTTTTGTGGACGCTCTCAGGTTAACATATTCTACGACTTTCATTTAGATTAATAAGGCTAAAAGTCGCTCTATCATAAATTCACTATTTACGTCTTCCCGGTGCTGTGCCGGTTCCGTCGCGAAACTTCGACGGGTTATAACTTCTTCGTTATAACTCGGATTTCGGCGCTCTTTTTATGTACGGAACCCTTGAGACATATTCTACAACTTGGTTAATATTATTTATTCTAAATAATCTTTTGTCGAAAAGTCGTTTTTGACCCCTATTATCTCTAAATTGACTAGCTCAGATCTATGGACGTTACAATTATCTCCCCCCTTAGAATGATTACGTCCCGGAATCATCAACGAAACAGAACTCACATGATGACTCCATACGTTATCTCTTCATCGTAAGTAATAACCGTAACTTTCATGTTTCTTCGAACAAGTATCTAACTCTTAGACTTCCTGACTGCAGGCGATGCCCATTCTTGGACACGCTCTCTATCTCATGTTAGAATTCCAAATCATTATCTTCATGGCGCGATCTCGATCTTTATTGGAGAATCCTTCTTTAACAAACTTGAGATAAGTTTCTTCCTTCGATTATCATAATAGACCGATGGGTCATGTTCTAATGACCTCCTATCGCATGATGCATCGCTTGGACTCAGGTCTTTTAGAGTAAAATTCTAGAACATACTATACCTTCCTTCATGTTCTAACCACATATTAAAAGGTAGATTTTCTATCTACAAGCAACCGTTGTGATACCTCTACTGATCACTTCAATTATCTTTTACTTCAATCCTATGGTTTAAGTCAGATGTTACATCGAACTTGGTTCTCGGAACCACATAACATACTCAGCGTAGTCGGAGTCAAATTAATATAACCACTAGGGTCGGAATAACAATCATCTTCTTAGTCATTACCGAAACGATGGTAACAACATACATGAACAAAACAGAATAAATTACTAGCTTCTTGGTAACCTTGTGACGTTCCCCGATCCAAGCGTGAGTCTTATGCTTCCGGTAGTATATGCATCTACTACATTTCACACCGACTCATACTCGTCCTAAGTATTGTCTCGTAGTCCCCAAGTCCAAAAGTCACAAAACAATTTAACACATATGAGTGTGTCCAAATAATCATAAAAATTTCCCTAGACTCTACTAGGACTTCTTCCATGCATATCTTTAATCATCAATTCTGCTTCAACTCGGTTGGTGATGGACATTCCAGATGATAGGAAAACTTTAGGAATTACATCAATCGTTCTATCATCCCGCCAATCAAATGTGTACATTCAGATGTACCCTACTTCTATAGACGTACTGCTATTTTATCAGATGCATTCTAAACGCAAGATACCTCTCTTATGATATCTGCTGATAGGTATCATTCAATATCGTAACCCATCTCATTTCCTCTATTTTCCCAGTCTATCATGGTTCACATCACTTCCTGAATTTCTGCCATTGTGATAGGTTCAGGTGCAGGTATAACGACCGATGTATGACCCATCACATTCTTAGGCTCAGGTTGTCATCTTCCTCTTGTTTTGTACACCCAAGCAGACGTTGTAATGTCTGTGTTTCTGAGCTTGCCATTATTAGCAATTTAATAGTCTAGGTTAACCTTTGTAACCCGTTTTGAAATAATAGAAGTGTATTATTTGAGTATTATGTGTTTTGTGCTTAATTGCTTAATTATGTGGTTTGATTAATTAAGAATAAAAATAAGCATCAACATTTAAATGTAAAATAAACTTGATATCTTTAGATAATGTTTTAGTAGTTGAAACAAGGTTTCCGAAGATATAAAGAATGCCGAAATCCAAGTTATAACGAAGAAGTTATACTCTGTCGAAGTTTCGCGACAGAACCGGCATCGCTGAATGACGTAAAAAGTGAAATTTACGTTAGAGCGATATTTAGCCTTAGTGATCTAAATGAGAATCAAAGATCTCATTGTTAGTATCAAAGCGATAAAAAGTTAGGCAAGAACGGACGTCAAATGAAGAAGTTATGAATTTATAACGAAATTTTCTGTCCCAATCTATTAAAAATAAATAATAAAAATAATTCAAAATTAGCCGACGGAGTCTAAACAAAATTTATAGAGCGTAGTCTCACCTTCGCGTGGATATAAAGAACGTCAAAAACGGAGTTCGTATGAAGAAGATATGAATTTCCGAAGTTTATTAAATAATTAATAATTAAAATTAATTATCAAACCTCGGTATTATCCGGATGCGAGTCACCGGACTCATCCGGAGTACGCCCCGCGTACTCGTGTACGCCTCGCGTACAGCGAATAGTGTCGACACTCGCACTCGAGGACTTCGGATGACGCATGCAGTGACGTTTCGGAGGCAGTACGCCCCGCGTACTGCGAGGCATCAGCCTCCTATAAATAGGATGCGAGGGCAGCCGACTTCTTTGCTATTTTTCTCCATTCTCTCTCCCGTTTTGCATCGATTTGCGTGCCAGAAATACCCCGAAGCCCCGACATCATTCCCGAGTCCCGAAGCAAGTCCCGAGATCCCGAAGGTCCCGAGAAGTGCGATTTCCGAGCTGAAGCTCTGCCCGCGAGAAATTCGATTTTTGTAGAGATCTTCCAGATCTGCTGAGGATTTCTACTTTTGCAAGTCATAGTGCTATCCGATCATCTTCTGATCAAGTGAGTGTATACTACCTTTCATAAACGCAATAATAATACAAGTATGGTTTGAGTGTATTAAGTATATTGTTGTTTATATGTGTGAGTGCGTTGTTACTTTCTCCTAACGTATAATTATGAAGTATTTTATACGAGATACGTGTTATGTGTATATTTTGTTGTTATGTGTGTGAATGTATATTCACTTTCTTCTATCTTACAAATCTGATTATTTCTATATGAAATACGTGTTATGTGTGTGTGCCTCATCTGTTATATGGAAAATGTATTGATCAAGCATGCTATACAGGTTTTGAAAATATGTATAAAAATGTATGTTTTATCTACTAATATGTTGGGTAGAACATGGGTAGATAGTTGGTGTGTAATAAACAGATGAGAGACCTCGTTGTTGTTTTGATCCAGTCATCTAGCGGAATTTAGATGATGACCACAGACTTTTCTAGACAGTCCAGTGGAACGCTAGCAGGCTCATAACCTGTAGGTGTTAATGAACTTGGGTGTTCATTCGCTGTATTCCATCCCCCTCATGGTTGCCTTATTTGACTTATATTGCTGAGGAACCCCCGCAGCATGTGTTGTCACCCCGATGAAAATATTCTTAGATTAGGTCCCTTGTGTTAGTTATTTTAGGGACATAAAGTGAGAATAACGGGAATGGGTAACTGGGTTATTGTTGGTTGATAATAATTAATTTAATTATTTATTGTGGGTTGAAAACCCTATATGCTCACCAGGCTCCCAAGCCTGACCCACTCAGTTTTATTTGTATTACAGGAAGTGGCGCAAGGGTGTAAGATGGATGAACCATCAAGTTGTTTTGTTTACAAGTCTGTATATGTATATATTTGTTGAATGACTTGTAATGTTATCGTTTATGCTTATTGGTCTATATCGGAACATGACACCCCGAGTTTTGATTATATAATGAAAAAATACATTTCTTTTATGAAATGCTTTGGTAAACATTGTTTTATCATGTTTTGTTTTTGGGAACAAATTCCGCAACTCTTTCAAATCAAAAGGAGTTACTCTGAATTTATTTTAAAAGCATAAATGAAAATCGGTCTTTTCTGGCCATGATTTTAGGGATGTCACAGACGTTCGGCGTACTAAGACGAGAATTTAAGATAGTAATGATTTTATATACGATAGACATATAAATCTCCTTGTCACACCGAAACGTTACATGATACTTCTAATATCGTAATCATACGCTTAGAATCCTGAACACATAAGGTTTCCAGATCCGGTCGGCAACAAACCATAGATACGAACAAATAACAACAAATAAGGCATATTTATAGCTATAACATAAATCATTTAGCACATAAGACATTTTAGGCATCTTTCCTAATATAAACTAGTGCTCGTGTCTAAATTATAGCAGACACTCATCTCACAATCATTGCTTAGCATTCTAAGTTTAAGTCTAGAAATTTTCTACAAATTCCTAGTTCACTTAAACTAATGCTCTGATACCAACTGTGACATCCCCATTTTCACGGCCAGAAAAGACCGATTTTGTTTATGTTTTATGAAAATCAGAGTACCTCTTTTAATAAAAATGTTGCGAAATTTGTTCCCAGTAAAACATGATAAATACGTTATCAAAGCATTTCCGAAGAAAATTATTTTTATTCATTTTAAAACATTTGGGATGTCATCGTCAATACAGAAACAAAAGCAAAAACAGAACTTACATTCATTATCACTAGTGATATATATCTCCTTAATCTCTCAGTGTAATGTGACTTCATAACAACACCTATGATAAAAATAAACTGAGTGGGTCAGGTTGAGAAACCTAGTGAGTACATAGGGTTTTCAACCCACAATAATATAATTATTATCTTCACTACTAGAAAAACAGCCTTTTACGACGCTCATTGTGTGTCGTAAAATGCTTAGACGATGCGCAAATGCGCGTCAAGAAAGGCCCTCTGATAAAGAGAGACGACGCGCATTTGCGCGTCATCTATAGACGACGCGCATTTATGACGCGCATTTACGACGCGTAGTTATGACACACAATGCGTATCAAGGAAGGCCCAATCATAAAAGAGGACGACACACATTTGCGTGTCGTAACCTTACGACGCGCGTGTTTATGACACACAATGCGTATCAAGAAAGCCCCTGTCAAGAAATACCATGTCATAAATGAAGATGACACACATTTTTGCGTATCATAATTTTAAATGTTCTAAAAAAATATATTTATATATTTATTAATTTTTAAATTAAATTTGCATTTAATGTCTCATAATAGAAATAAAATATCATATACATAAAATACAACCCATTGCATAAAATTTAATGTCATACAATTCTATTTCTTACAATATCTAAATTTGCATCTAATCTACTCCGTACATCAAATTCCAACTAAGTAAAGTTGCATGTTGTCTTTCATAATTCTTTAAGACTAATGCTCCAAGCAGCTGATTATATGGATAAGCAGTTGTGCATTGGCCCATCTCACTCAAGAATGACTTAGCCAAATTCAACTCCAAGTCTTTACTGCATCTTGCCGATAATGTTGCAAGATTTGAATCAAGTGGCTTCATATTCCTTTCTTCCATCAACTTTACCTGATGCACAAAATACACAGAAACAAAAAAACTTTGTAGAGGAAGGGGTAATTTGGGAAAATGTGAGGGGTATCCTCTGCAAAACAAAACAAAAAATATCCTTTAAAAGATTTGCTCTTTAGTATCCTCTGCAAAACAAAACAAAAAATATATATCAAAAAATGAAATTTTTTATAGTTTTATATTATAAATATGCTTAGAATATTGCGTACCTGAAGAACCATTTGTTAGCTCTACAATTCTTTTTGAATCTGAACCTTGTCTTTCATCACTAACACCAGCACCTTTTGTAGCCCCTAGGACTCTGCATAAAAGTTAGAAAAACTAAATATTCCAAAAATACCCCTAGGACTCTTTTTGTCCCAGAATCTGAATTAAACCACAAGTGATGCTTCGATTTCTTTGTTTCTCAGAACTTCAACATGAAGTGTCCTGATGTTGTATGTGTAAAGTTTCACACTTTACAAGAGATTCTTGGGGATGGAAAGAAGGTTAAGCTTGAACGGAAGGTAATTTCATATCATATGCTTTTGTGTTAAACTTGGTGTCATGGGTGGCTGTCCACCGGGCATGGATGGCAAGTAAGGGCTTGAAGCATTAGAAGAAACAAAATAAGTTTTATTAATCACATAATAAACAAACATTAGAAGCACCTTATAAGCAAGTGGGAGTATTGAAGTCCCCGAATTTGCATACACGAGCCTTAAAATCCTTGGTTATCTGCACAACAAGCTAGTTTCCACCAGCAACATGGGAAAATATGTCCCAAAAACTATTTGAATGACCTAATCATCTTTAAATTGCATCAAATCAACACCAATTCTCTATATCTTCTTCATTTAGACCAAAAAAAAAAATTAAAAGACCTTGATTTTTAATTAATTGATTAAAAATGACAAATTTAAAATAAATGGTTTAAATAAAAAGAATTGTTTGAATGCAAATGCAACAAAGATAACTCCTTGTTAGACCACTAAATTACCAACCAATTAAATTATTAAATTGTGGTTAGATAAATGAATTTTTAAAATAGAAAAGAAAATAGATTGGTTAATTTGTGTGGGTGTGTTCATCTGTTGTTGTGTTGAGATTTTTGATGACTCACCCTTGCTTCTGTACATGTAATTGGAAATAATAGAAGAGGGAAACACAAAAGCAACACGCCCAACCAAATATTAACAGCATCATGGTGTTTTAAAGGCCAATTTTGGTCCAAATTCTCTAACGCGAAAATGATAGTATGAGTATATATACAAGGGTAAAACGGTCATTTACACATATCCAAACATCACTTACTATTTTATCTATGCAACACATAAGTGTCACCAAATCAGGAACCATTAAAGCAACTAAAGATAGAGTCAAGAAACCTCCACTTAGTCAAACACTAAAATTAGCCTGCATTCAGAAAGCTGCAGGGGTGAGTCACAATTCATGAATCAGTTAAAATTTGAGGAATAAAATCAAAATCAAAATCTAGAATCATGGTGATACAGAAGCAGTTACAGATATTTCAGTCCCAGTTAACTTTTCTTTCTTCTTTGGTGTTTCTTTTTTTGTAGAACAACTTTGTTTGGAACCAACACCAATGTCACGTTCGTGTCCCTGAAATTCTTGCTCTCCTCAATCGCTAGCTGCACATTACAATATTCTTATATTTTTAATAATACAACGTTGTGCAAAAAGACATAAACGCCCTTGTCATATCACATACACATACCTCCCCTACATCATCACGGAAACATCTAATAAGATCAATCACATTATTTTTTAACTCGCTTTCACGTCCCTTCAATTTCACTATTAGTTTCACCTGTCAAATTACCAAAAAGTACATGATAAAAATCATCACATTTCAATTAACAAACACACACACACACAATAACACACAGAGAGATCAAATGAATTATTAAAAAAACCTTGTCACCATCTTTTAGAAACTTCTGAGCAGCTTTCAATAACAAAGCAACAAGATGCCCTAGATCCTTGAAATAGAATGGATATACGAGATAACTTCCATGTATCAAGTGGAAGAGAGGAAATAATAAAAAGAAAATGAAAAGGGTACCTTTTACGAAGATGATTAAGTTTCAGACTTTCATACACTGCATGTAGTAAATCAATAATCTCTAATAAAGATTCAACTGTGTGGGAAGTATCCAGGTGTTGAGAAGCAATACATGATTGATCACTTTGAAGTGATATTCTACGAGAAAATCCACTCATGAAATGAGATTTAGAATATTTCTCGTGAAAGCTGCTGTTGACAAGAAATTCCCATGATGAACCTGAATGTATCTGAGGATTTTTCCAATCTCTCCCAGAAATGTCTAATATGATAGCGCAGAAAGACTCCCATTCGGTATCAACTGGAAAATCCAACTTAGATAGATAAGCTGAATCACCATTGCCCCAAAGAAGACCCACAAAATGATTATATAAATTAGCTTCAAGTCCCTCGACCATTGTTGTGATGCAATCATTTTCCAATGATGTTGAAGGGTATCTACGAAATGTACATCTGAGCATCTGTAATAAAAAAATGGAAAAAAAATTGTAATGTTAACAAGAGAAAGGAGTTTAACAAGTGAGAACATATATGTATGTGAGTAGATATCAAACATGTCCATTATTTGCAATGACATTGATTCTCCCTTCAACAACATCAACCAATCCAACAACTTTTACATCTTGGAAAGCAGTTGGTGCTTCCAGTGGCTTGACCTTGTGTGAATTGAAACATCACCATGGTATTGAAAAGAAGGAAGGACATATCTACACAAGCATTGATTTTCTGACTAATTAAGTGAAGATCATATAAGTTCATTATAAAATGTTAATCACTTGGAGACACCAAAAAACAAACATTTCTTTGAGCTTTTTCTTTTACTTATACACACACATACGCTACATATATATATATATATATATATATATATATATATATATATATATATATATACTGTTAACAAAGTTATTGATCATAACAACTAGATGGAAAGAGCAACAAACTTAACCAGCTTACATAAAGTACAAGAGTGTTTTCTGGAACCAAAACAATGATATCTCGATAGGGGAGCTGTCCAACTTTAACTTTGGAAAGAATAACAAAAAGGCTTTGCATCAACATCCTCCATTCTTTTTACACCAATATACGCACGACCAGATGCACATATTTCCTTCATACCCTGTTTCACACAAACAGAACGTTAGGGATAAAAAGGTAATATTATATAACATAAAAAAATCAATAAAAATATGTTCCTTAACATCTAGAACATAAACAACCTATTATAGAAGTAAACCAACCTAGCAATAAAAACATGTTGCTTAACCGTAGCAGATGACAGAACAACAATAACATATTGCTAGCCAATAGTTGGAGTATGCCTACAAATTGATCGGATATCAGCAAAAGAACTCTTATGGTATATAAATTTTCATCTGTTTAAAGAAACAATTTCATAAGATCATTAATTTGGTAATAGTGGGTAAAAATCTAATGGGTTATATGATTAAATGTTAATAAACTCTCTCTAAGAGTCTAGCATTTGAGGTTTGCCCTATATAAGGTATCCATGACTGCTATGAAACAAAGAACTGTATCTTACAATCATAATAAAATACCCAACAAACCTATATCATAAACAAATAAACATTAATTTTACAATAATAGAGCAATACCATAAATAAGAAAGAATCTTGATTAACCAAATTCAAACTCCTGCTGATCCTTACTGTAGTAAACTGACTTGGATGAATTCTCACGTGATCCTTCATATATAAATTTTAATATAACCAAACCTGTGAAGGAACCCAAAGTAGTTGAATTTATGGAAGAATTATTTGAAATGCAATCCCATCCTATCTCTACCTACAACAAATTCAATAACATTACACTTATAATAAATAATGCTTTCTCAATTCAATGTTATAGCTCATCCTACTCTGCTAAAAGCCTAAAACAAATAAAAGTTTGGAATTTGGAAACCTGCAACATTTTTATATAATTAAATTGTTCAGTGTACATTAAGTCTTCAAAACCCTTGAACCAAAACAAATGAACATAGTTTATGAACTGAAGCCTCATAATTATAGACAATTCATGTTCAATAAAAAATTATGCTCAATAAAATCCAAACAACTTTATGAAAAGTCATACAACCTTCACTCAAGATTAGAACACATACATACCTTCCAAATCAGTGTGGAAAAATCTCAATAATTAAAAAAAGCAACCAAATTGAAAGTGACATAAGATTGCTTTGGTAAAACAGAACTTATACCGGAAAGTCAACTGTACCTGCTTTTTGAGCTTTTTCTGTAGCCAAGTTGAAATCATTAGAGGGTAAAATTGTAACCTTTTACATATACCTACAATGAGCAACAAACAAACAATATTGTCATTAAACAAAAATACTGATCATTTGATAGTGTAAGGCATAGGTGAGTCTTGTTTGAACATCAAACTTTTGGCATAATAGTTACCAATCCCAAAATGTTCAAATCAATTGTCATTAGTTAGCATATGTACAGTTGAGGACATTGAGAGAGACAAAACATAGTACCTGAATGGTAATAATGAATTGGAATAATGGTAATCTTTAGTTTACTCTCTACTTTACCAGTAACATGTAGAGAAAGATTGGGTGTGCAATGGATTCCAAGATTTAACTAACTTACTGATTATAATAATATATATTTGGGTTCAAACATTTAGTCAAACACCTGGTGTGCATAAAAAAAATCAGGAACTTATATCATAAAATATTAATAATTCCAAAAGATTTGAGAAAGGGTAAAAGGGCACAAAAGTCGTCCAAAAAGAAGGACCAGTAGTACATGAAATAGGTAACTGTGGTTGAAAAAAGAAGAATTACCTTTGGAATATGCCTACTACGCAAATGAAATACACTCCTTTAATTTTGAAGTCTCCAGAATCGGCATGAGGTGAAGATGACCTGAAGCAACCAGCAAACTATCATACTAAATGATGGAGGCGTGCAGAAGTAAGTAGGATGGAAACATCGGGAGAAACGACACTGCCAACAAGGAGAACCCACAAAAGGGAAGAGACGAGAAAAAGGCACCGTCTCATTCTTCTGCTTGTTTCTGTTGTATAAGTAAAATTGAGATTGATAGAAGATTATAAAAAATTGGGATGAGAGAAGAAAGAAAACATACCTTAATCCGTACGAGGTGGGTTGAATCCGAGCTCCTCAGACTTTGTAGAGAGAACTCATGTAGCAATGACCTAAATCATCGGTTCTCTAAGAGTAAGAAAAATAGTGTGATTCTAATGGGAACCTTAGATTTCTGTCGATTCTCTCAAGTTTCAATAAAAAATGAGAAAGAGTTAGGGAAATCAAGAATGGAATGCTCACATTTACGACCATTGGGAAGATGAAAGATAGAAAGAAGGTAGAAAAGAAGAAGGCGGGTCTTCAAAATTTTGGAGATTTCATTTCTCCCTGTCAATAGGAGAAGCACGTATCATTAAAATTATAAAGCGACAGTCACAGAGGACGCACGATTAAAATAAAGCGCCCTTTGTGTTTTTTTAATTTTTTTCTCGGGACACTAATTTAAGGGCACGCAATAATGCGTGACTTAAATCCTTAAAATTTTTGAAGAGATGAAACTATTTTAAGGTCACTCTCATTTGCGTAACATAAATCATTGCGTGTCGTGGTTTGCGCATCGTAAAAGGGTCTTTTTCTTGTAGTGGATTAAACAATTAAGCAATCAACCCAATTACCCATCCCCATTATCTTCTTTATTCTTAAGGATCCACCCAAAGAGTCAGCTATTTCTCGTTCATTTATTCCTAAGGATCATCCTAAGGAATCGGAACGAAGTACATCGTTGCCACGGTTTACACAACAGGCACTAAGTCTACTTAGTCGTCAGGGGTTATGCATCAAGTATGCATGATCGCCAAGGTTTACACAATAGACACTAAGTCTATATAGTCTCCAGGGTTTAGGCATCAAGTCTGCATGATCACCAAGGTTTAGGCACCAAGTCTGAATGGTCGCCAAGGTTTAGAGTACACCGGGTGAACACATCATTCACAACACCTACATGTTGTGAGCCTGCTAGTGTTCCACTGGACTGTCTAGAATAGTTTGTGGTTGTCATCCATACTCTGCTGAATGACGAGGCCATCGTTTGGGAAAAGGATTCTTACATCGTCCACCTCTCACCCTCACCACGTAGTCTATAACACCTCTCAACTCAACATCAAACTCATATTCCATCTATTACATCTACCTATGTTTTACCCCAACATTATCATAGATATAAAATACATATATAGTTTAAATCATTTAAAACATGTATAAAATCGTTCATCCAGCATACACAACAAGTATTCAGATAGTATGCACACATAGCACGTAATTTATATAAAATACTTCATATTTATGTGTAAGATGAAACTAATTATGCACTCACCTGAGAAGGTGGTGACTTGGTACTCGGACATCACTTCGTTTACTTTAAAATAATTTCCATCGACGAAACCTAGTATTATTACCACTAGATTTTAGTCTAATATTTACCGTGACTGATTATTAGTCTTATTATTATTATTATTATTATTATTATTATTATTATTATTATTATTATATAAGCGTTTAAACAATACTTTCCAACCACTATGTACAGACAGGGGCCAGACATAAAACACCGGAGGGCAGGACCATTTTGGCGTATAGCACTTCTGAAATCCAACAACCCTATGCGGCCCTTTAAACCAGATTTCCTGTACCGCGAGTAATTAAAAAGATATTATAACGACACTTATATAAGTCATAATAATAGGCTCAAATATTTATTATAAATTTATAATAACAATACTAATTTTAAATATAAACTATATTTAAAATAGGGTAAGCATAACTTACTTACAATGGGATTTTAGCTAGGAGTCGGGCTCAGAACTTTGTCACTGAATCTTTCTAAGAAAGATTCGTGCAACGCTTCAACACTCACCTTACTATACTAAAACTACAGAAAGAGAAGTCGAATCACAAGGCACCGAAATGCTCGAGGGATAAGGAGAGAAATACTCTTGAATCAAGAGAATGGTGCAAGAAATATGAGAGTCTAAGGCTCTTATTTATACTAATTAAATGTTCAAAAACTACCCTCTATAATTACTTAATGACCTTTTAGTTATATAAACAACTAAACACCCCTTTATATTACTATTTTAATAAGATTTAACGATATTTGTACTAAACTAATGTCGAAAGAACTCAACATTAGTCTTATAATGACCGCATCGTCGATACCTTTCTAATGATATATATATATATATATATATATATATATATGTGTGTGTGTGTGTGTGTGTGTGTGTACGTACATATGATTTATACTTTATTTTAATATGTAAATATGCTATTATAATTTGTAACTCGTTCATACGAACTCCGTTTTTGACGTTATTTATATCCACACGTAGGTGGAGACGTACTCTACAACTTTCGTTTAGAATCCATCGGCTAATTCTGACTTTATTTTTAAAGTTATATTTTTAATAGGCCGGGACAGGATTGGTCCGTTAAAATCTCATAACTTCTTCATCCGATGTGTCGACTAAAAAACCGCTCGATCTAATACTCGAACTTCAGGCTGTATAACACACCATTCTTGACCCTTGAAATGTATAACACAACACAAGATGATCTTCCATATAATGAACAAGCAAACTCAATGAGATACCATATCTCAGATGGAGACATTGGAAACTTCCCAATCATTACCGCCTCTAACATCAAGAATCCCATGCATATACACAAGCAATAACTCTGACTATCTATTTATAGAACCGATTCTCTATCTAGAAGCAAATGGACTACCACACAACTCGTTTACAAGTCCTCAACCATCAATTCATAATGATAAAATTTTATAATTACAATAGGCATCATTTTCATAGTTAGGATACATCACAGACAACAAGGTTGTCGTTCTCAATTCACTTCCCTGCTCACGTAAAACAATCTACTAGCACCTGACCTAACTATATTCAAAGAAAGCAGACCCTTGATCTCATCTCGAGGTGATCATACCACAAGAATCCTCTTATGCATTTCCACACTGTCATACTTGCTTCCAAAAATACAGCCATATAGCCTCATGCTGGTTCTCTCGTTGTGAAAGAAGTAATTAACAGGCATATGGATACTACATTGACCCTTGTTCCCCAACCCATGATCAGATAAAGTTGCTCGCCCTATGATCCATAACTCAAAAATGAGCCTGCAACGAAATGCGAACATTCACTATGCTGACACTTCTTCTGGTTTATTCTTGGGTTGGGTAAAGGGAACATCTAAGTAATTTCCTTCGTAGATCGAAATGCACTCACAAGGCGCACAATAAGAATAAGACCAATAAAGACTACATAAGGGACCATTTGAGCTGCAGATCGTGATGCTCCTAGAAAAGAGTATTTCGAATATAGAGGAGTGAAAGTTCCCAACAATCAATGAGTTTTTCATTTCCTTATATGAACCGAACGAGCACGTCCTTTATGTCACACCTCCAAACCTGAACCACAGAAACATCTGAGGGTGGATGACTTCATGTTAAGTATCATAACACATGCATCATAGTAATCAAAGTACAAAAACCATTGCATTGATAAAGTATAAGTTTTACATGTGTGTTCAATCATTGTATATTGACACCAAAAGAGATATATAGCAAAAGCCAAAAGACGCAACTCTATACTGCTTCGTCTTCTCAAAATCCTGGGAAAGTACATGTCTACTGTATCCCTGAGAATACAAGTATTTTGAAAAATAGAGTATCAACATTTAAGTTGGTGAGTTCATAAGAATTTATGTTTAGAAGTTTGGTATCTGTTCCTTGAAATAGTGAGTATGTTTATTGTTCCAGAAAATCCAATATTTTATAATATAACTTAAAGTAGTTTTGATACCATAAAAACATTCTGTGTAAGTGTTGTTGTACCATGAAATAGTGTAACATAGTTTTAGTTCAAAATAAAACTATAAAAAGAATTTCTTATGTATTGTTATGTTTTCCTTTGTTGTAAACTAGTATGCTGTATTTGTACTCTTTGGAAACCTTGTAATTGTGAGTGTTCCTGGCTCCACTAGCTGTAATTGTAAGTTGTAATGTAATACTGTAATCCATATTATTGTAAAAACTAGTACGTTGTAATCGTACTCCTTTGTTTAATTATTTCTACACTAATTGTATTGTTAATATCTTTTTGTGAGTTATTATAACCATACTAATGACTAGAAGGCCTGATACGATGCTTTGTAGGCGTCGGAACTGTAACGACATTTGTCACTCCCAGGCATACCCGCCTAACTGTAGCTAACACTTTGAGTGCGGGATTGTCAATCCCGTATAGATCTATACACATTTGTCTTGCTCTCTGTTGGGAGATTCTGGTTATAATCACCAGGTCTTTAATAGTGGTTGCTTAAATAAATAAGCGAGTGAACAATGTTTCACAAAAACCATATTGACGCTTACGTGTATAATAATGATGAGTAGTCATTCTGAAATAAATGAACTGATAGTATGTTCCTTTTCTAGTATACTTGAAGTGTAAAGTATTTGTACGAAAGTATATACTTAAACTTTTTATACTTGACTAGTGAAAATTGTATGAGAGCTCCATAAATTATACCTATTATAATTTATATTTGTATCTGTTTGATATGAATTATTCGAGAAAGTACCCCCTTTGCTCGGCATGTTACAAAGGGTAATGAATTTGATTGAAGTAACCTTTTATATATATATATATATATATATATATATATATATATATATAGAGAGAGAGAGAGAGAGAGATTAAAAACTTTGTATACTTGTATCCCCCCCCCCTTAAAACAGTGTAAAATAGTTAAAATGCAAGGGTATGAACTCACATTTTGTGAGTTTCCGGTTGAAGATATGGTGTAGCAGAGCTAAATCGACAAGTTAGAACTCGTGATAATAACCGAATCCTAATTTATATTAACATCATATTAAGTATAAATTAGATAATCTAGTAATGTTTAAAGTGTTAAACAACACTTAATTATAGTAAGAAGACTTACAATAATCCTTAGAATAGTGTGTCGGTGTTTTCGTGAAACTAGCTAAATTGGGTGATTTAGACCCAATATATGAAGATTGGAAGGTGTTTTTCAATGATAACAAGACCAATACATGATACTTGCAAGATCTTTAAAAAGAATCAATGGTTTTTTGCATACAAATCAAAGAAGTGAGAGGTTTCGCATATACTTGAGAGGAGAGCGGAGACTTCGGTTGATGTTCTTCAGAGAAAAGTGAAGTTTTCGACTGAAATATGAGAGAATGAAGGTTGTTTTCGGTTCTTTCATATATATAGGTGCATATTATGTCGGTTTTAGCATAAATAACTAGACATTTAAGTGATTTCAGCCAATAACACAAACCGAGAAGATGGGTTCTCGGTCAGGAACTCCTTCCGAGAAATCTCGTTTGCGGTCAGAAGGGGAGGCCTACGAGGTTTTCGGCCTCGAACAGTAGGTCGGCTTCGCATGGTTTTCGGCCGAAAACTCGTTTTCGGTCCGAGACGGGTGTGCGGTGCGAAGAGGTTTGCAGTCCTCCGGGTTTTCGTTCCGAAGTGAGCTCTTGGTCAGAAGGGAAAAGCGAAGGTTTTCGGTGGGAATCTTCTCATGCGAGATTTCTTGGTTTTGGATAGTTTTTCCCTGTTAACTTTACAACACTTTATTACAAGGCTTATACATATCAAATTGTTTAATTTTAACTTTATTAAATTAAAAAAAGAAACAAATTTGACTTTTATTTGATATTTTTGACTTTTGTTGACTTTGGTTGACTTTTACAAGATAGAAAATAACGGGTTGTCACACTTTATCACCCCCACTGTGCTTACACTACAAGAATCTTGTGCTATGCAGACGACACATGCGTCGCCAAAAGTCGACCTATACAGATGACATGTTGTTCCTAAAGGGTTTTCAAACGTTGACTCCCTGCCTTTGACTAGAAGAGCTATAGAGACGACATGTCGTCTGTATAAACTCGGCGGGAAACGTGAAATTGTTGGCGGTATATCGAAAATATTTACAAACGAAATGTCATCTGGAAAAGTGTCTAAAATAATAATTTCGATTTATTTTAATTCCTTGTTGAAAGAAGCCAAAACGCCACCGTTTTTGTCAACCTATGCAGACGACATGTCGTCGCTATAAGGTGATCTAAAATTAATTTCGATTTATTTTAATTCCTTGCAGCAGGAAGTCGAAACGCCACCGTTTTTGTCTTTCTCTACCGACAACATGTCGTCGGTATAGGGTGATTTAAAATTAATTTAGATTTATTTATTGTCCTTGTTAGAGAAACTGGAAAACGATGTCGTTTCTTGTGCTATAGAGACGACATGTCGTCTAGAAAGGTGGGACCGATCCGCGTGAAATCTTTTTTTTATTTTCTTTTATTTATTAATCATGTTAAGTGAAACGACAACATATTGGGGTACCTATACAGACGACATGTCATCTGTATAGTGTTTCCCTGTAACAAAACCCCCTTTCAGCTTTCTGTTTGCAGTCGAGACCAAATCCCTTTTTCTCTCAAGGTCATCGGCGATCGCAGGGTGTTTCCAGCTCGAGTTCATCGGCCACCATAAAGGTAAAGTGTTTTGGTCCTTCATTGCTTCTTAATTTGTAATAACTTGTTCTTGATTTGTAATAATTTGGAGCACTAAATCTAAGCCCCATTTATCTATTGGCCAGCAAAAGGTTCAAGTGCTCCATAGAAAAGGATTTCCAGTGATTAACCAAAATCTAACACCGATTTTGAGGTTAGTATATTGATTTCCTTTTGCTGTTAACTACCACAATCCACAGTGACGATTTTTTTTCAATAAATCATAATATGTATATGCATTTGTTTATGCACCATAATGCTCCATAAATCTTAAATGTCTAAATGTTAAATATGTGAAAACAGGGTATAAGGCCACCTTTTGCTTCTTTGCTTCCTAAGTGCATACAATGTTATATATTGGCCACATTTTGCTTTCTATGTGCATATAATGTTATATATTTTACTTATCTACAAGTAAAAGTGATGATAGAAGGCTATAAGATCTTTACAATTTGAGTTTATGTGCAACCTTATAGAACTAGCAAACAAACTTCATGTATACATTATGGTAAGTTAGAAACATTACCTTAAAAAGTATTATCTTGAGTTATTTGATGTAATTAGATGTTATTGTTTGTATTGTAAAGTGTTTAATATGGTTTCAAAGTGTTCAATTTTGTTAGTGACTTAATGTTGGTCATTATGGCTTTAGCATAATTAGGTTATTAATAGCAACATACTTTTAGTAATTTTAAAATAATTATGAAGTAAAGGTGAATTAATTAAAATAAAATTAAATTAGTTTTAAAATCAAATTAATATTAATATTAAAATTAAATTAAATTAAATATAAAATTAAATTAATATGATTTTCTTATTAAAACACGTTGAATTATTAAATTTAGTTTAAGTTTCTTCTTCATAACCATTGTGAATACTCTATCCAATTAATCTAATTTTTACTTCTCGAGTATATATATTTTTTTTATATACTTGTGAATACTTTATCCGTTCTCGGGTATATATTTATTTATCTAGCACAAATACAATCTAACTTTCGATAACTACATATATAATATAATTTTTAAAAGTGAAACAGCGATGACGATCGATAAGAGTTGGATTAGAGAGAACTGAATGTCTTCAAAATACTTGGAAGGTCTTAAAAACTTTATGAAGATTGCTGAGAAACATGTCAACTCTAAAGGCAAAGTGTGTTGCCCGTGTAAAACATGTGTGAATTCGTATCGACATGTTTTGCCTACGGTTTATGCCCACTTACATGACATTGGGTTTCTAGAAACATATAGTACGTGGATTTGTCACGGTGAGAAACATGTCGGTTCTTCGGATTTAAGCTACAATATGACTCCAAGAACAAACACACCCACAAGTAATGAGATGTTTGACGTAATTGATGATGTTATGGCAGAACAAAATACAAATGAAGAAAATATAGACGAGGAGGGATGAGGTATAGACCCGGAATTTGATGATTTGTTTCAGGAGCTCAATACGAAGTTATACCCTGAATTAGCGATATGTCTGCCTTAAACTTTTTGGCAAAGTTGTTGCATATTAAAATGATCAATAGATGGACAAATAGTTCGTTTGATCAACTTGTAGAGTTACTAAGAGCTGCTTTCCTGAAGATCCAGCTTCACACTATGAAGCTAAAAAGAAGTTGAGAAATATAGGTTTAGGATATCAATCGATCCATGCTTGCAAAAATGATTGTGCTTTGTTTTGGAAGGAGAATGGTTCCATGCAAAATTGCCTGATTTGTAAGGACAGTAGATGGGTGGACACAACTACAAAGGGGATGAAAGTACCACAAAAAGTATTGTGATACTTTCCTTTGACTCCAAGACTTTGACGAATGTATAGCTCCAGATTCACAGCTAAAGATATGAGTTGGCATAATACTGGACGCTCAATAGATGGTATGATGTATCATCCGGTTGATGGGAAGTCATGGCAAGATTTTGATCAAAGATATCCAGAGTTTGCTAAAGAACCTAGAAATGTTCGTCTAGGTTTGGCTGTTGATGGCTTTAATCTATTCGGCAACTTTAATAGTACTTATAGTACTTGGCCGATTATATTAACTACCTACAATACACCACCATGGATATGTATGAAAGAGTCTTCTTTCATGCTAACTTTGCTGATTCCTGGCCCTAAATCACCATCAAAGGACATTGATGTTTTCTTAAGGTCTTTGGTGGATAAGTTGAAAATGTTGTGGTCTGAAGGAGTCCAAATGAGAGATGCGTCAACCAACACCATATTCAACATGCGTGCGATGTTGTTATGGACTATCAATGATTTTCCAGCGCGTGGAAGTTTGTCTGGATGGAGCGGTCAAGGTTATTTAGCATGCCCTACTTGTAACGCAGACACATCTTCCATTCATGTCACCAACAAGATGTCTTATGTTGGTCATAGACGATTCTTGCATATGAACCATAAGTGGATGCAAAGTGTATTGTTTAATGGTCAACCTGAGAGAAGGCCACATCCAAGACGATTTAGCAATACAACTATATTAAAGCAGTTAGCTTGTCTCCCTGATCGTATTCCAGGGAAACATCTTGAGCACGGGGGTGCAACAAGAAAGCGCAGTAATGAAACAAGAAAAAAAGAGTTGAATTGGACGAAATGTAGTATCTTTTTTGAGCTTGAGTATTGGTCTTCCCTCGAGCTAAAACACAATATAGATTTTATGCATGTGGAGCAAAATATGGATGAGAATTTTGTAATACTGCATTGATGAATGAAAAAACCAAAGACAAAAAAGAGGCAAGAGAAGACTTGAAAAATATGGGCATTCGGCCACATCAGTGGCCAAAAGAGAAAGTCAACAAGAGGAAGAAAGTCAATAATAATAAGGAAGACAACAAGAAGAAAATAATACTACCACATGCTGATTACTCTTTTAAACCAAATGATCGACAACGATTCTGTCAATTCATTAAAGGAGTGAGGCTACCTGATGGTTTTGGATCGAACTTTAATAAGAAGGTGAATGATAGTGCATCAAATTTGGTTGGGCTAAAGTCTCACGATCATCACATCCTCATGCAACGATTGTTGCCTATAGGTGTTCAAGCATTTCTCCCAGAAAATGTTTCAACAACAATCATTGACTTGCGTACATTCTTCAAAAAAAAAATTATGCACGGTCATTAAATGTTAACGACATGAGAAATGCCAGAAAAGAAGCGGTGAAGATTTTATGCAATCTTGAGTTGATATATCCTCCAGCATTTTTTGACATCATGATTCATCTTATTCTTCATTTACCTGAAGAAGCCATTCTTGGAGGGCCTGTACACATGAGATGGATGTATCCTTTTGAAAGATACATGAAAAAACTTAAAAATGATGTCGAAAACAAAGCCAAGCCAGAAGGCTCAATAGTAGAGGGTTATGTTGCAGACGAAGCTTTGACATTCTGCTCTATGTATCTTGAGGGTATGCAAACCAAATTCAATCGTGTTGATAGAAATGAGGATCATGGCCTTCCAAAAAGGCAATTTACTGTGTTCTCATCACAATGTCGACCGATGTCCACTAAGAAGCTCGCCGAACTTTGTAAAGATGCCAAAAAATCATTGCATTGGTGTGTACTAAACAACTGTGATGAGGATGAGCTGAAAGGCTACATATCGTAAGTTTTGTGATCTATTAACTACTTTTTCGATAGTGTTATCATCTCTTCAAAATATTCTAATTGTTTTGTCTCACATCCAACGAATTCAAATCAGAATCGCCTGAAAGTGATTTGAAAACAGAATTTCCTCCATGGTTCAAAAGAAAGGTAAATACCTTATATTCTAATTTATAATATAAAACTAATTTATATTATTACTTAAATGTACAATATTATATTTCCTTATAGATTTATCGCCTCGAAAGAGAATCACCTTCGGACTGTACTAACGAATTAAAGGCGTTGGCACATGGTCCGTTAGATGCAACTTCTTACACTGCTTGCATAGTAAATGGTGTTCGATTTGTTGTAGTTAGTCGTGATCTCCAACATACTACTCAAAATAGTGGCATTCTTACATTAGGAGTAGACGGTACACCATTCTATGGTCAATTGGAGGACATTATAGAGTTGCAATATTTACATGGTTATTCAGTTGTACTCTTTCGTGGTAAATGGTTCAATGCGTCATTAGATAATGGACGTTTAATTAGTAAAAAGAATATGGTTGTTATCAATACCAGTCATGAATGGTATGTCGGTAAAACATGGTATGACGATCAACAATACATCTTAGCCACTCAAGCTAAACAAGTGTTTTATCTCCAAGATCCTACTCGAAACAATAATTGGAGAGTTGTGGAAGATGTTCATCATCGAAAACTTTTGGATCATCCAAGTATCAGTGTTAATGAGATAGATGTGGTGAATGACACTCAATCAAATGATTTTCTCTTGGCTGTAGATTTAGGTGATGATGATGATGATACATACTCCGTTGACGGTGATGATATGTACTTTTTAGATAATAATGATGATGGTGAATCAAGTGTGGATCCTACTATAAACGATGATAGTTTCTTTAATGATGATGATGATGGTGGTGATACGTACTCTTCAGATAATGATGACGATTTCATAAACGATGACGAATTTATTAATGATGATGTTGTACATGTATATTGTTCTAGTGATGATTCTGATTGATGGTATGTTACGGTTGTTATACATTTTGATTGCTTAAAATTGTTTATTATTTTTTTAAAAGTACGTTTAGTATATTTTCCAATATTTGTTAAACAGATGGCTACACATGTTGTGAGGGGGCATGGAGGAGACGGCGGGGAACGACCTCCACATGAGCATGCAAGCAAGATACCGACGGGTTGTCAATCTTGTAAGTTACATGAATTTATTAAATATATTGGATATATTTTAAAAGTTTTAAATTTCTAAATTTTTAGTTCTATGTGTCAATGTAGCAAATTCGACGCGTCGGCGTGGAAAAGGAAGATGCTTAAATATACGAAAAGAGTTCAAGCACCACAGTCAACCTTTACCTATGGAAATTGATAGCGTCGAAGGGACCTATAGATTCATAAATACAAATGGCAAAATGTTGACAAGGTTTATCTCAAAATTTGTGGCAAATCATGTACCACTCTATTATAGAACTTGGAGACGTGTTCCTTTCCATTACTATGAAACTATGTATCCTGAAATTGAAGTAAGTACAAACTATATACTTTTTATATGTGAAAAATTTTATACTTTTTAAATGTTTTTTTACTAATTAAATTTGTTTTTTTTATTGCAGACATATTTTGATCTTGATATGTATTGATGTTAAAAAATGTACAACCACTATTTTCCCAACATCTTCATTTCTTATATCATTTTAGGACAAAGAAACAGAAGGTTTTCATGAACTTACAAGAGAACCTCACTACATAAACCCTAAACTACTCTCGCAACATAACACTCAAACCCTAAACTAAAATACAATCAGAAGATGTAAGTATTAAGATCTAAACATCTGAAACAAATGATCAACAAGAAAAGAACAACAAATACACTGAACTATGAACGATTTAACAACGAGAAACCCTAAACTCAGAGAAACCCTAATCGTCTTACACAGCTTCAAGGATGAGAAATGATCGAGAGTTATCTCCAGATACACTCTCTCTCTTCTTTTATTTGTTATCCAAGCAAATCGGATCCAACCCAAGTCCCTTGACCCGCTTTAAGATCCGCGTGCATTTTTCCTGTAAAAACACTTAACTCCAAAAGAACAAAATTTATACACATTACACCCTCTAAGTTATAAATAAATATGAGATTGCAAACTGAATTACCCTTATTTTCAACATCCCCCCTCAATCGAAATATTTATTTTTTATTTTTTAGAAACATCTACAAGACCCATTTTATTAGACAGAAAATCATGTTGTTTTATAGTTAAAGATTTGGTAAGTATATCTGCCGTTTGTTCAGAGGAACAAATTTTGACCAATTTTATTACACCACTAGAAATTGTTTCTCTAACAAAATGCAAATCAATTTCAAAATGCTTTGTCCTCTCATGAAAAACAGGATTTAAAACCAATTTAATAGTTGACTCATTATCACAAAAAACTGAAACTGGAAGTAACTCCTTAATTCCTAACTCAAACAAAAATTTTAGCACCCAAATTATTTCACATGTAATAGAACCAAGAGCCATATATTCAGCTTCAGTAGAAGATCTAGAAACAGTAGATTGTTTCTTACTCTTCCAAGATATCAAACAATTATTAAAAATAAACCAAATATCCAGACACTGACTTTCTTGTAACCAAGCACTTAGCCCAATCTGCATCTACAAATCCTTTAAGTTCAAAGCTGTCAAATTTCGTTATAGCTATTCCCTTTCCTGGACTATTCTTTAAATATCTTAAAAGTCTCAATACAACTTTAAGATGAGACCTGTTAGGCCTATGCACGAATTGACTAAGCACTTGAACAGCATAAGAAATATCAGGTCTAGTAACAGTTAAGTATATTAGTTTCCCTATCAGTTTTTGAAATTCCGTTTTATTTTCTAATAAAGCATTTCCTTTATTTTTTCCACCAGAATCTAACACAAAATTTGTTTCCAAAGGTGTACTTACAGGTTTACATGCAAGCATACCATATTCATGTAATAACTCTAAACAATATTTTCTTTGATTTAAGCATAAACCATCATTAAACCTTACTACTTCTATTCCCAAAAAATACTTCAAAACTCCAAGATCTTTAATTAAAAACTGAGTTTTCATGAAATTTTTAACTTTCTGCAATTCATGTTCACAATTTCCAGTTAAAATAATGTCATCTACATATACAAGTAACACAGTCAATGAACCTTCAAACTTCCTCACAAATAAGGAATAATCACTTATACATTGCTGAAAACCATATAAAAATAAAGAAGAACAAAGTTTTTCATTCCATTTTCTCGGGGCTTGCTTTAATCCATATAGAGATTTAGTAAGTTTACACACCTTAGAATCACCAGCAGAATAATATCCAGGAGGAAGAGACATATAAACATCCTCAGTTAAATCACCATATAAAAAAGCATTATTTATATCAAGTTGATATAAAGGCCACGAATTCTGAACAGATAAAGAAATAATAATACGAACAGTCACTATTTTTGCAACTGGAGAAAAGGTTTCTTCAAAATCTATTCCTTCTCTTTGGTTATACCCTTTAGCAACCAAACGAGCTTTATATCTTTCTACTTCACCACTGGATTTATATTTAATTTTGAAAACCCACTTACAACCTATTGGTTTTCTACTTTTAGGCAAATTAGTAATTTCCTAAGTATTATTTCGATGGAGTGCCTCCATCTCTTCATTCATTGCTTTAACCCAGTTAGGATCAGTTAAAGCTTCCTTATAATCTTTTGGTTCAACAGTTTTATTTAAGTTTGAAATAAAACATTTTGTGTTATTATCTAATAAGGAATAATTGACAGACCTTTCAATACCATATTTATATTTACCTTCAACAATATAATCAACAACTTAACAGGCATGTGTGACTCACGTCTAGACCTAGAAGAACCTATAGACTGCTCAACAGAAGGAATTAATGGTGACTAACTACTTTCCTCAGAAAAATCAGAAGAAGAAGGAACAAAAACAACAGAAGAAGGCACAACTGCCTCGCCACTACGGTTGACAGTATCACTAGAATTATTATCATCCAGGTGAGTGGCTGCATCAGCACCATCCAACTGTGACTCTATTCTCAACTCATCAGGATCAATAGAATCATTTAAGTATTCATTAGTATCAAAATCATCATAGGAAAATGGATCACTAGGGACAAAAATATGTAAAGTTTTGTCAACATTTGTTGACTTTAATTTGTAAGGAAAAACAGACTCATAAAATTTCACATCCCTGGACATAAAAGAAGTGTTAGTATCCAGACTAAAAAGCTTATAAGCCTTTTTATCAGATGAATATCCTAATAAAACACATTTTTCAGCACGCTCAAAAAACTTATCATTAATATTTTGTTTGACTGCCAAGCAAAGGCAACCAAAAATTCTCAGATGATCGAAATTAGGAGTCTTTTTAAAAACAAATTCATAAGGAGAAGATCCATTTAAAACTGAGGTAGGCATTCAGTTTATCAAAAAAAACTGAGGTTAAAACAGCATCTGCCCAAAACCTTAAAGGAACTGTTGATTGAAACAAAAGAGACCATGCAACATTAAGAATGTGCTTGTGCTTTCTTTCCACAACCCCATTTTGTTGTGGAGTATAAGCACAGGAAGTTTGATGAATGATACCTCTTTCTATACAAAAACATCTCATTTGATTATTAACAAACTCTGTACCATTATCAGAATGCACAACCTTAATATTAACACTAAATTGATTCAATAAAATATTCACAAAAGATTTAAAAGAATCAAAAACTTCACTTTTAGACCTTAAGAGAAAAACCCAAGTAGCCCTAGTAAAATCATCAACAATAGTCAGAAAATACTTAAAACCTTCTACAGAAGCAAGTCTATAGGGACCCCAAACATCTAGATGAATTAATTCTCCTAACTGAGTTGAACTATGTTGACTAAGAGAGAAAGATTCCCTAGTCTGTTTAGCCCTGTGACACACATCACAAGGGGGAAGAAATTCATTTCCTAACTTCAGCTTATCTTTTAATGAGTTTAAAGCTTAGTCAGTTGGATGACCAAGTCTGCTATGCCAAGTTAACTTTGAAACACAACATTTAGAATTATTTAGACTAACTGAATTACCTGAGGGAACATGATCTAGATAATATAGTCCCCCAGACTCTCTACCATTCTCCACCATCTTCTTTGATAGTGAATCCTGAATTTTACAGTTATGTTCAGAAAAAATTACCTCACATCCATTATCCTTACACAATTTATGTACAGGTAAAAGATTAGCATTAAAATCGGGCACAGCAAAAACATCAAACAAAGTAAGATTAGAAGATAAGTGAATATTTCCAATCTTATTTATTGATGCAGAAGAACCATTAGGATGTTTCACAAGAAGATTAAGTTTATACACATCCACAGTGTCCTGGAGTTGTGACTCTGAGGCAATCATATGTTGATTTGCCCCAGAATCAACAAACCAACTTTGAGAATTATTTAAACTAACAGAGGAATTAAAACAATATGTTGATGTACCTGCCATATTTGCAGCAACAGATACATCCTCACTAGCAGAGTTCTCATTTATGAGACGAAGAAATTTAGAATACTATTCACTAGTAAGATAGTGACAATCACTACTAGGAACAGAACTAGAAGAAACTCCAGAATCGTTAGTTGGAACAACAGAAGAAGCATTCATAGGAAAAGACTTATTTTGATTATTTTTATCATTCTTAGGTTTAAAATCTTTTGGATAACCAATCAATTTATAACATCTTTCTATTGTGTGACCCTTAAGATTACAATGCTTACATTGTAACCCTTGATTTCTAAACCTATTTTGACCTTGACCCCTTTTTGAATCAGTAATTTTACTATTAAAAACAGACACTTGAGGTTTTGAAGAAGAAACAGAACTCAGAGAACCATTTTTTTGAAGAGATTCCTCTCTAGAGAGAATTGAAAAAGCTGTTTTAACATTAGGTAAAGGTTCCATTAAAAGAATGTGACTTTTAACTTGATTATACACATCATCAAGACCACTCAAAAACTGCATTAATTTCATCATTTTAGAATGATCATTAAGTTTAGTAGTAGCCACACATACACATTCAGTTAAACTAGTCAAACCATCAAAGTCTTTCCACAAAGAGTCAAGTTTATTATAATATTTGGAAAGAGAAGAACCATTCTGTTTTAAGGTATTTATCTGCTGATGAATATTAAAAATTACTGAACCATCAGCCTTATTATAAGTTTCAAATAATTCATCCCAAATATTTTTAGCATTATCAGAATGAACATGACTGGCATATATAGTCTCTGAAATTGATCCTAGCAACCAATTACACACAACAGCATTTACACGTTCCCATTTAGCACTTTTAGTGTTATCAATTTTTTCCCGAGTTAAAGTTCCATCTACAAACCCTAATTTATTTCTGGCCTTAAGGCCCCTAGTTATAGCACTACGCCATACTCGAAAGTTTTCATTTCCAGTCAATTTTATTGTAATAATAGAAGTAACTGAATTATCAGATGGATGAATGTACAATGGGTCATCAAAATCAACAGGAACCTCCTTGGGAGTATCACTCCCTTCAGAAATTTCACCAGCCATGACTAGTCAAAAAAGACACAAGAAACAAGCAACAAGGAACACAAAACAAAACAAAACTTAAAAGAAAACAGACGCCTGTGTGACTTAAAGTCCAGATGGTCACCACTGTTTGTCGGGGCCCAAGACAATCAACATAGAGTCTAAATCAGAAAACAAATTAAAGACAACAACTAGACCAATCAAGGAAGCAACATGTATAAACTAAATCAAGTAATCAAATAATCACAAATATGTCATAGATGTGCTCAAGACATCAGAACTCACGCATCTATGATGAAAAAAGTTGAGAAGGGAACTAGAAATTGCTCACAGTGATACTTAAACAGATGTTACAAGGCAGAAGACCGCTCACCTCCCCTAGGGTTGTTCCCTGTCAAAGTTATTTCAGACACTAGTCTGTTCCCTGACAGAGAACTTAAACCTTTTGCAGGGATTAAGTGAGCAGACAAGAAATGTTGAGAAGTTTTTTCAAGATCGAACCACAGATCCTCAAGAATCGGTTAATATCATCAAACTGCAAATGACAAAACAGCTTCGCAGTAACTTGTTTCTTAACAAAAAAATATGTAATCAACAAACAAATGATCTGAAGATGATCGGACTCAAGAATACACAAAAAAAAATATGAATAAGACGAACCTGTTCAAGAACGTCTTCAAATCACCAAGATCTTCAACAAATACTACACCATAGCTCTGATACCATGTTAAAAAATGTACAACCACTATTTTCCCAACATCTTCATTTCTTATATCATTTTAGGATAAAGAAACAGAAGGTTTTCATGAACTTACAAGAGAACCTCACTACATAAACCCTAAACTACTCTCGCAACATAACACTCAAACCCTAAACTAAAATACAATCAGAAGATGTAAGTATTAAGATCTAAACATCTGAAACAAATGATCAACAAGAAAAGAACAACAAATACACTGAACTATGAACGATTTAACAACGAGAAACCCTAAACTCAGAGAAACCCTAATCGTCTTACACAGCTTCAAGGATGAGAAATGATCGAGAGTTATCTCCAGATACACTCTCTCTCTTCTTTTATTTGTTATCCAAGCAAATCGGATCCAACCCAAGTCCCTTGACCCGCTTTAAGATCCGCGTGCATTTTTCCTGTAAAAACACTTAACTCCAAAAGAACAAAATTTATACACATTACACCCTCTAAGTTATAAATAAATATGAGATTGCAAACTGAATTACCCTTATTTTCAACAAGGTACAAATCTATGGGAAGCCGTTCGAGGAACTATACAGAGCGACTGCCAAAGAGCTTATAAACAGCACAAACATGACGTGAAAGATTATTTTGATAGTGTTGGTGGATGTGATGATGTGGAAGGTGCAAGACAAACTCCACCGGATGATATGGATGAGGAAGCTTGGAATAACATGATCGATCTTCTTTTTTTGGATGAGGGTTATAGGAAGCAGTGCAAAGAAGGTAAAGAAAGCAGGTCCAAACTTCAAATTACGAGTTCTCATGGAAGTAGAACATATGCAGACAGACGACATGAGGAGGTAACTAAATTTATTTGTATTTTATAAAAAATTTATTAACATTTATATAAATATATTAATTGTTTTTGGATTATTATAGAGAGAAAGAGGAGAAGACCCGCAACATATCGACGGTTGGAGACAGATGCGATTTAAAGAAAGTTGGGGATGGTGTACACCACAAACAGAAGTAGTTTGGGTAAATAATAAACAAAGTTAATAAGTTGTTTGATAAATATGTTATTATTATTTTAGTTAGGTTAAGGTATAATATTATTATTTTAGTGTATAAATTTAGTTATTTTTTTTAATTAATATACTTTTATTATTTTCTTTATCTAAGGAAAACATTCAACGAGAGAAGATGGTGATGCAATCACAACTCGGGGAGAATGAAAAGTTAAATGAAGAACAATGCATCGCTCGTGTCCTCGGTGAGAGATGTGGGCATATTCGCGGAATTGGAAGGAAACCAAGCATCAACAATAATTTATTTTCAAATGAACATACGAAACGTTCCAAAGCTTCCACATCCCAATCTTTAGATAATCCCCAAGTTGCTGTATTATCCTAACAAATTCAATTCATGCAGCAACAAATGCAACAAATGAACCAAATGTTTAATAACACTTTCGCATCTTTCATTCCAAACTTCCAACCACAACCAATGCCACAATTCCAGTTTAATCCCAATATGGTTCAACAAAATAACCCCGAAACATCAAATGAACTCGCGGAGGATGATGATGATGATGTTGATGATGGTGGTGGTGATGATGATGATGATGATGATGATGAGGAGGAGGAGGAGGAGGAGGAGGAGAACTAGAATGGTAATGACAATAATGTTTGTTAAAAACTTGCTTTTTTTTTTGTTATTTTGTTTGATGATATTGATGATGGTGGTGATGAGGAGGAGGAGGAGGAGGAGGAAAACTAGAATGGTAATGACAACAATGTTTGTTAAAAATTTGTTTTTTTTTTTTTTTTTTGTTATTTTGTTATGTAGTAGAATTTGAATGGTATGTTATGTTTATTAAGTGCTTTTGGATTTTAATGATATGTTATGTTATGTTTATATTATTCTGCAAATATCCCTTTTGGATTTGTTTTAAATGGTATATATAACAAAACCGGTGGAAGATATTAAAAAAATGGCTATAGAGACGACATGTCATCGGTATAGCTTTCCAACTGTAAAAACGGTTTTCATTTTTCCAAACGACAAGTCGTCTCTATAGCTCTCACTTATCCAAACAACTTATCGTCTCTATAGCGTCACACTTTTACCGATGACAAGTCGTCTCTATAGGGTGCGAATAAAACTTTTTCTAATTTCCTCGAAAATCAATCCCGACGATCCTTTCCCGACGACATGTCGTCTGGACTGACTATGCTATACCGACGACACCTGTACCGACAACATTTTCGATTTTTACCGACGATTTTTTACAGACCGCATGTTGTCTCTATAGGCTTTAGCGACGACAAGTCGTCTGAACAGAGCTCAAAATTGTCGTCTGCATAGTGTACGATCCTTGTAGTATTACGACTCTATACCCCAACCCAACTTGCTCTGCCCCCGAGTCATTCCTTTCTATTCCTCGGTAAACGGATCGTTGGAGCATGGGGGTATCTGCTTTTGACTGATAGAATCTCTATTTTGTCCCTCCTGACCGAGCCTACCAAAAAACAAATAAATAGATAACGTTTTGATTGTCGGTAGAGTTGCGTCAGAGACATCCTTATATGAGGAGGGCTTCGTTGTCCGGCTCCTCATAAATGATGTTAGCATAGGCCAACCCATCCTCAGAATCCTAAACAAAAAAGAGGGAACATAATCACTTTCTTTCAGTAACATATCTAATCAGACTAATAGGATTTTCAGAGTTATCAGGATCATTCACATCCATTTTAGTAGGCATGAAGGGCACGTAAGCTATCGTTTCTAGAATGCAACAAAGCTAGCTTGCTGACTCTCCTAGCGGTTTGGTGGCAAGGAAAGAGGCATTCGGGAAGCGACTTGTCGCTTATGATGAAGCTTCTAGAAAGCCGATCATTACATAGAAAGATCAAAATATTCAAATATTTAAAATTGATTATTAAAAGCTAAGCTAAAGCAAATGGCATGTAGCCTGGAAATATAAAATGTTGGTGGAATGTGCCCATCAAAAAAATATTGTAACAAAATTTTGTGGGTTCAAGTTAGCTTGTGGACAAAAAATATAATTTTAGGAGTACGATACTGTGTGTATTTACCAAATTTTTGAAGAGTGGACTTTTATTCATTGCGTGTCTACTTTTAAGAATTAAATTATTTTGATCATTTTATATATGAATTTCTTGGTTATCAAATTTTGATAAACATTTAAACCAATATATTTGATTACAATCTCAAACATAAAATACATTGCCAAAATTATCTCCCACAACCCATTATGTGACATTCGATTATTTGAATTTAATTTTGCGATATCATATACACCATTACTCTTGAAAACATCCCTTAACGGCGCATGTCACATTTCCGTTCACACTTCACACATTGGTCCTGTTATATGTTTGTTTCTCAAACCCAATCTAAAATTTGGACGCCATATTGGAAAATATATTCATCCTCGACCTTAAGTAAACTTCTCGATAATCCCACTTAATCAACTTATTATTATTATTATTATTATTATTATTATTATTATTATTATTATTATTATTATTATATGGTAAAACTTAAGGATGAGACCGATATATTATAAGGTAAACTGATGGCAAGACGAATGTTGAATTAAGATGCAAAAATGATATGAAAACATAACATGTTACTCAATGTTATCTTATTGTCGGTTATATAAAAAAAATAAAATTCAAAATGACAAAAACGGGTTAGATTTGAATCCAAACATGACAAATTAAGAACATGGCAAACGTGGACTTGAAAGCAACAATGCTCACAAAACCCCTTATAAAAACCCTATTTGCTGCCCCTAAAAAAAGCAAGAAATTTGGTACACTTTTAGTGGTCAAGCACCAAAAAGCATTTATGGCCACCATTTCTTCACATTTCCTACTCTTCTTATGTCTTCTAACCACCTTCTTCACATTCTCATTTGCCATAAGACCAAAACACTTCAACATATCCACCGTAGCCACCCACTGGTCCACCGCCTCTGCCACCTGGTATGGCAGTCCCGATGGTGCTGGAAGTGATGGTAAGTCCTAAGTATTGCAATTGGGTTCCACTACACATATATATTTCCATATTTACCATTTTTAATTACTTATGTTGCATTTTGGTATATTATAAGGTGAATGAAAGACTAATTTGGTAAAAACAATGCATGCAGGAGGTTCATGTGGGTATGGACCCGCAGTGTCACAAGCACCGTTTTCTTCCATGGTGACTGGAATTGGCCCATCTCTGTATAATGCAGGAAAAGAATGTGGGGCTTGTTATATGGTAGGAACACGTGGACCCCACATTTACAAATATTTTTAACTTTGTTTTTTTATGTTAGTTATTAATGTACGAGTTTGAAAGTCTCATAATTTGTTATAATTTGCGATCAAACTTGTTAAGTGGAGCTGTTTAAAGAGTCTTTAAATATTATTGTTATAATGTAGGTAAAGTGTACCAAACATCTGGCATGTTCACACAAGCCGGTTAGGGTTGTTATCACTGATTTTTGCCCCGGAGGCAAGTGTGCAGCTGGCCATGCTCATTTTGATCTTAGCGGAACAGCATTTGGTGCTATGGCAAAACCAGGCCAAGAAAAACATTTACGTGACGCGGGAGATTTGCAAATTCGATTTGCAAGGTAATTTAATTTATTTTCAAGTAAATTAATTTTACATTTTGGTCTCCAAATATAGTTAATTTCTATAATTTTTGGTCTTTATTAATTAGAGGTTCTATAACGTTTACTTGGACATGTTCCAAATAAAATAACATTTCTTTTTCTTTTGAGCATAACTAATTTTGGTCACAAAAATATCTAGTCATTATTTGGAAGAAACACAAAAAATTACAACCACCCCGAATAGTGACAAAGTTTACCACTACATGATATATACAATTTAATCATTACTTTGTTACATTTTCAAAACCGAAGATAACCATGATGTTGATGCATATTTTTATCGTATTTTGAAAATTTTGGTTACCGTTTCTTTTGTATTTTTGAAGGGTTGAGTGTGATTATTCAAGAACAAACATAGTGTTCCATGTAGACCAGGGATCGAACCCTAATTACTTTGCTATGGTGGTTGAATTCGAAGAAGGTGATGGAGATTTAGGTGGAGTGAGTTTAAAAGAAGAAAATAGTACCAAATGGTTGAAAATGGTACAATCTTGGGGTGCAGTTTGGAAAATCGACCCTGGGAGGGAGCTACACCCTCCATTTTCTATAAGATTGGTATCACAATACTCAGAGCGTATCTTAGTCGCAAAAAATGTGATTCCTAGTGGATGGAAGCCGGGATCAATGTATAGGTCTGTGGTCAACTACCTTTAAGAGGGTTATTTTGAAGTCATATTAAGTACTTTATTTGTTGTTTTGATGTATTACTGGTGAGAATTAAGAGGTGGCATAAGAAGAGTCGGGTTTATGAATCACAAAAATTTGTGAAATATATTTGACCGCTAAGTCACCCTTATTAGGTTGAAGAATAAATTGTGTTACCTATGTACGGAAAGAGCGTCAAGTATTAAAATAATACTTGGATGGGTACCTTTTGATGATTTTATTGAGGTAAATGTATTGTGTGTTGTATTTTGTTATAAAAAGTAATAGATATTTGAGAGTTTAATGTTAAAGTGGAATGTCATTTTGGCTTAATAACATATTTTGATAGTATATGGTTTATGGCAATTGAAAATTGTATTTTGACAGTGAAATCGTGTAATGGCTAATTAATTTGATAAGTAATGCGGAAGATGTTGCTTATTTAAATCATATGGAAGATGTTGCTTATTAACCCATGCTCAAATTATGTGAGCTACATTCATGGGTGACCAAGATGCCAAGAGAAAGGTATGCAATACAACTCCATAGAATAATTTATTTTGCATAATCGCTAAGGCGAACCCTCTCCCCCCTAACTGAAGTTGGAAAAGTGCTACAGTGGGTTAGTTAGACGCAGTTGAAAAATATGTAATTTTGAAGAGGTTATATTAGTAACTTTTTTTTTTTAGTTATTTTCTTGGTTAAAACACCGATTCCAACCCATATAATTGTAGACTAGATGTGTACCCGCGCAAATCAACGCTGATAAATAGTTTTTAGTGAATAGTTTTCTTACGGGAAAAATAATTATTAGATATTGTTATTAGTTATTATGTAATAAAAAAAATTACCACTTTTAGTTAAAATATTTATGTTTAGCACTTATATTTATATTGTATATTTATACATTTGATGTAAATTAATTATTTTTTGTATCTAGTTTAAAAAATATAAATTAACTTATATTGATGAATTTAATATTTTAAAATTGTTATTTTGCTTCAAATTAATTTTTTAATAACATTCCTTAATTAAAGTCTTCAAAATTTTGATAAGTATTAATGATTTTGTTATGCATAATTGATTTTAAAAATAAAAAAAAAAAAAAAAAAAAACTTTGTATCTTGTACCTCTTAAAATTCAAGATATAACTAATATATTTTATATATAAAATAAGATATAAGATATTCCATTATCAATTACCATTTCTTTCTCTTAAGAATTCTTTTATAGTTTCATGACAATTACTTCATTTCTCTCAACAACTACCAAGATTGATTTTTTTTTTTTTTTTTTTTTCTAAAACGATGGACCCTTTGTCCCCTAATAGTTTATATCAATTTCTCTTGAAAATAAATTAACTTGTAATAAGTCAAAGAAGAAACGGCGTTTATAATCATATTATTCTTGTTTGTTACTCAAGGTTCCTCCTTTCACGGACCCCAAGAGATACGTTAAGATTGTTTTTCTTGAAAACGTTGGGTGACTCAATATATATATATATATATATATATATATATATATATATATATATATATATATATATATATATATATATATATATATATATATGTTCAGGTTCATTTGAGACTATTCTAATTTTGTCAGACCGTAAAACCAAATCTAAAAATAATTTTAAAATGCAAAATAAATGGAAAAATAAAAAAATTCTTCTTTTAAATATTATTTTCGGAACTTGAATTAACTAAAAAAAATATAAAAAAAATACGTGAAATATTCTAAATAAAATGTTACACTGATATATTTTAAAAAATAATTTAAAAATGCAAAATAAATGGAAAAATCTAAAAATTCTTTTTTTAAATATTATTTTCGGAACTTGAATTAACTAAAAAAAGTAAAAAAAAAAATTTTAAAAATCTATTTTTTTTTTTTGAAAAATACGTGAAATATTCTAAATAGAATATTACATTGTACATATTCTAAAAATAATTTTAAAATGCAAAATAAATGGAAAAATCAAAAAATTCTTTTTTTAAATATTATTTTCGGAACATGAATTAACTAAAAAAAAAATTAAAAAAAATAAAAAAAATAAAAAAATGGGTCTCACGGTCTCACAAAATATAGGTGGTCTCAAATGAACTTAACCCTATATATATATATATATATATATATATATATATATATATATATATATATATATATATATAGGTTCAGGTTCATTTGAGACCATTCTAATTTTGTGAGACCGTGATACCAAATCTAAAAATAATTTTAAAATGCAAAATAATGGAAAAATCCAAAAATTCGTTTTTTAAATATTATTTTCGAAACTTGAATTAACTAAAAAAAATATAAAAATAAATAAAAAAAAATCCGTTTTTTTTTTGAAAAATACGTGAAATATTCTAAATAGAATATTACACTGACATATTCTAAAAAAATAATTTTAAAATTCAAAATAAATGGAAAAATTTAAAAATTCTTTTTTTAAATATTATTTTCGGAACTTGAATTAACTAAAAAAAATAAAAAATAAATAAAAAAAATTCTATTTTTTTTTAAAAATACGTGAAATATTCTAAATAGAATATTACATTGTACATATTCTAAAAATAATTTTAAAATGCAAAATAAATTGAAAAATCAAAAAAAAAAAAATTTAAATATTATTTTCGGAACATGAATTAACTAAAAAAATAAAAATAAAATTTAAAAAATTAAAAAAAATAAAAAAATGCGTCTCACGGTCTCACAAAATATAGGTGGTCTCAAATGAACCTAACCATATATATATATATATATATATATATATATATATATATATATATATATATATATATATGTGTGTGGAAAAGTGAATATACCCTTTAAGGGTATATAAGGATAGGTACCCTAACCCACCTTAATGCATCGTTTTGTGTTGGTGATTTTGATCATCAATGTTATTTAAGTGTAATGAGATTACATTGTGTTGACCAAAAATGATCTTCATAAATATTAAACAAGTAATGAAGGTGTGGAGTACACACTTGTTTAAGTTTGATCAAGTTTCAAAGTACACTGTCATTTAGGGGCGAAGTCCCTGAACGAACGGGGGTCCGGGGGCAACGCCCCTGGGAGCGGGGTCTAAGGGGCAGAGCCCCTGGCTGGGATAATTGACCATTGGTTTGACCCTTATCCATATATCCGTTTTATGACAGTTTTTATGGTTTTATGACAGTTTAAAACTGTCATATGACAGTTTTCAGACAAAATTGTTAAAGTTGGTTTTGGTCTCATTTTATGGTACATACGAAAATATCATCAATCATTCTCAGTTCTTGTCTCTCTGAGTTTTATCCAATTGAGGATTTGGGAGTACTACCAAATACTTCGATTTAAAAGTGATAATCACAATTCTCAGAATTTCCAAGCCTTTCTAAACCCAAATTTCTAACATTTTGTTTGATATATTTATTGTAATGTTCTTAAAATTCAATCCTAACTTGATTTACTTTCAAGATTTTCGAAATTTCACTATTATTTTTCTCTTACATCACATCTTTATGTCGGACACCTACTAGGCTTTATATATTATAGGTAAAAATTAAAATTATGTAAGAGGAAGAAAAATATAAAATTTATATAAATCTTGGAAATAAATCAAGTTAGAAGTTGAAATAATATTGTGAGTTTGGGTACCTAAGTTTATATACCCTTAAGGGTATATTCACTTTTCCCATATATATATATATATATATATATATATATATATATATATATATATATATATATATATATATATATATATATATATATATGAATGAGTTCTATGGAAAACAAATAACTAGGACAACATCTACCAGAACCAATAATCAAACGACACGCGTCCATTTCTTTCTTCACAAGTAATGTATTGTGGAAGTTATTGTGGAAGTGATGTGTTATTATGTTTTCATTGATTAAAATATGTGTTGCCCTAATCATTTATTTTCCATATATATATATATATATATATATATATATATATATATATATATATATATATATATATATATATATATATATATATATATATATATATATATATAATAACTTTTATTTTCTAATAAATAAGTTATCGTACTCGTCTACTCGATGGCATAACCAATAACCGGCTCACAGCTGATTTAGTTAACTATTGTCGATAGATACACTTAAATTTGGAAATTTTGTACCTATTAATCTTTTTATTGGTTTCACATGTTTAAAAGAAAAAGACAAATTTCACAATCTTATTATTATTATTATTATTATTATTATTATTATTATTATTATTATTATTATTATTATTAGTTTCACATGTTTAAAAGAAAATAACAAATTTCACAATCTTATTATTATTATTATTATTATTATTATTATTATTATTATTATTATTATTATTATTATTATTATTATTGATAGATACAACAAAAGTCATTAAATTTATATGAAAATTCGATTTGATACTGTTATTTGTTGTCTCAAACTGGATATTGCATATCTAATTTGTTACAATTCTGACAATTTGACCGGTCAACCTGGTTACCTACTGACGTGACATACTAACGTGTCATAATTGAAAAAAAAAGTAACACAAAAAAACAGTAAAATTTTATTTTTTTCAATTTTGACACTAAGTTTTAATTTTTTTTATTTATTTTTTTTAATTTTGACATTCCATTTTTTTGTTCCAAATCTAACATCATTGTTTTCAATTTTGTTCCATGTTGATCATTTTCTATTTGAAACTACGCAAATAATATAACATCCAGTTTTGGGATGTCTCTAATTTCGATATAATGAACTGTAATTTGATCAAGTAAGGGTTTTAGGCTTCAAGAGAATAAAAGTTAGACCTTATTGGATATTGATAACTAGGTATGAGACTCATATATTACATGAGTTTATTTAAAATAAAAAAATACATATAAAATTCTAAATATTTGAAAAGTTATAAAAAAAATAAAAAAAAATATTGAATTATAAAAATTAAAGTGTTTTTTTTTTCTAAATTTAAACAAATAATTAAGATAAATAAATAAATGAAATTAATGAAGCTTTAATTTAGTAAATTTGAAATTAAAAGGAAAGTTCATTAAGGAAATTAATATGCATTTATTATTGCATTTAAGTATTATGTGAATTAATAAAATAGAAAAACCATAAAATGATATATGAAATAAAAATTAATTTAAAATAACCACAAAATGACATTTATCAAATTGAATGAGAGTGTGACAAGTGACAAAAAACTTTCATTTATTAAAATAGATGTTACTTAAATGATTTAAGCCATTAAATTGTGCTTTGAAGCAAAAGGGGTAAAATGAGAAAAAAGTGATATTCTAGGCTTTTGCATGGATTCATAAATTAAGTTCTATATGCTTTTTGTAACATCCTAAATTCAGAATAATTTTTTTCATTTTTAAAAATAGAATAAACACCATTTTTTAATAAAATTACATTAAAATCAAACCATTTGTTCATAAACCATTATTTAGAAATCAAAGTTATAAGAAAGACAATGCATAATCTAGAATCATAAGGCGTTGATATGTGTGTACAGTCCCACCTTCGCAATCCGATAAGAACCTGCAAAAGATTTAATCCACAACTATAAGCACATACCCTAGTGACTTCCCCAATTGTAATACATCAATTTGCAAATATTACATTTTTAACCCTTGGAGTGAGATTTATTTGCAGAAAGGGTCCTATGTGGCAAATTAGGAAAAGGGCGTGCCTGCATGAGTACACTGGGCGTACTTCTATGGTACGTTGGGCGTACTCCGACCAGGCCAAACCCTAATTATTTAAGGTTTGTGCACTATATATTCATCTTTATGGCTTAAGACCCCTTCCCCTCCTCAGATTCCACTTGCCATATTGTCCATCTAGAACCCTAATCCACTTTGAGTGTATTCTTGAGCTTTTGTGGGTACTTTTGGTGACTAAGAAGGAAGGAGAAGAAGAGAATATCACCTTGGAAGAGTGAAACACCCTAGACCTGGAATCTCTTTACCATTTTGCATCATTTTGAGGTAAAAAGCTCTGAACTGGATGATGGGTTGTTTAAGATCATGTTAGCATTGAATTTGTGTACATTTTGGTCCTATTAGCTTGGAATTTTGAGTATGGGTTACTCTAAGTCATTTCAGAATGTTATTGTACATATAAATGTGATCTTGAGTGATGCATGAAACCAATGCATGTGTTAGATGGTCTTATTAGGCTAAGAACTTAGGGTTTGGGGAATTAAGCACTTTATAGCCATGCAAAGTCATAAAGTTGGAAACTTTATGACTTAAAACATCATTTTGGGCTTGGATCTAAGTTTTAGACGATAGAGCTTAATGGATTAAGCTCTTAATGGAGTTTTAGGACTGAGCAGCATACATTATGCGTACACGGTCAGTGCCTCGCTTTTTGGTCAACATCAGAGTACGCTGGGCGTACTCCGCTAGGAAGGAATGTTAACTTTTGGACATTGACCGTTGACTTTGACTTTGGCCAGGGTTGACCATGTTTGACTTAAGGGTATTTTAGGTATTTTTAGCTATAGTTAAGCCTTAGTCTCTATCTGTTGAATAGATGACCAGTAGAGATGGTATTCGGAGCAATGTATTGTTCATATATTCGTCAGACTGCGAGGTGTGTCCTTTCTCACTGTACTTATGAATGGGTTTCTTGCTTGTTCCGTGTTTCGTTGTTTCGTTGATATATGCGTTCTTGCCTGTACCTTGTTTCGTTTTCACTCTAGAGTAGGGTCATATGTCTGAGTGTCTATCTCTCCTCTGAGTTCATATAGTTGTAAATCCTTTGGGTTGTTAGATATGATTTCTGGTTACATGATATTATTGTGATATAGTGATATGTTAGATCGGTATGATAATCTGTGATTGTTGTTTAGCTATTATATTTCTCCATATGGTGGTTGGCTTGAGGTGTCACTGCTTTGTGTTGTGTGCCAACAAACCCGGGAGTAATCCAGTCATAAGTTATGGGCATAAATGGCAATCTAGACTTTTGTTGCGGGCTCAGGAGCAAGCCAGACATGAGCTGAGCATTAGGAGTGACGTGTCAGAATCATGTTATGGAATCAAGGGTAATCCAGTCCATTTGGTTGTGGGCCTAATATTTTCTGTTATCTGGTTGTTGTGTAGTACTTTTGGGGAACTCACTATGCTTTCGCTTATGGTTTCAGTATTGTGTTTCAGGTACCTCAAATCTTCGGACTAGGCGAAGCCATGATCATGTACATCCCTCAGAATTCATGTTTTGGGACACTCTAATTATAGATTATAATTTTTAGAAAACTTGTTTTTGTAACTAAAAGTAATATTGGAATGATTTTGAAAATGAAAATTTTATTCTGGTTTTTGTGATGTTACACCAAAAGACCACATACCACAAATAAAACAACACATAGCTATAACGAGTCCGTAAAAACCCCAGGTGCATATCAAAACTAATTTCGTATTGACTCCAAGTCCATATCGACTCCATCAAATCTGTATCAACCCCGGGTCCGTATCAACTCTGAGTTCAGATCGACTCCATTAGGTCTATATCAACCCGCATACACATAACATATAAACATACCAACAAGAGTCACGAAGACAACATGAACAAAACGATACCTAGCATCATATAGTATAATGAGAAGACCCACCTGAATGAAGAGCTGAAATTCCTACTCTTAGTCCTACAGAGTCTTCTACATGATCCTTCTAAACCAATCACCAGCTAAAACTCAAGTTATAGCTCAACACCTCTCCAAGTTTGACTAAAAGTCAAATTAGTCAAAAATTCAATGGTCAATTGGTCAAAGTCCACTTCAGCAGATCGCCACGTCGTGGCCTCCCCTTTGCCACAACATGGGAGAAAAACTACAAAATAATTGGACATCCCCCAATCACCACAGCTAGCCTCCTATTTGCCACATCGTGGGAATTGGGTCTCAACAGATTAATGGATTAAGTTGTTTTCCTTGAACGTCAAGAGCCACAAAGATCAGATCTAGTCCTTTCCAAGGTCTTGATGGATAAAGTTTCCAAATTTACCCTACATCCCAATGAGTCTAATTCCCTAAACCTAGATCCTTAATGGCAACTTAAGGCAATGACTCAACTATTAAGCTCTGAATAACCAAAGCCATAAAACCATAACTTCTAGAAGGATTTCATACTCCTATTCCAACATAAAAATCATAATTTTATGGACTTTCATGTCCAATGCAAGTCTCGATCTCAAACTAGGTCAAAATAGGGAAAAAATACCAAAATCTCATGCATGAAGATCAAAACAAAATCAAACTTTAGATCCAAAAGATATAGTTGTTGGATAAGGTGTCTAAGTCCATAACTTATTTGGTATATACTTGACCCGACCGGCATGGTCCATTTGGGTTGCATTTCATCCGAACTATTTATGGATAATTTTATGAGAGTTATACACATATGTTTATTAATATATTATAAGTTATAATATATTAATATGAAGTTATGTTATTTAATTAGTTTTAGTCTTAAATTAATTATGAATTAATTTAGAGATTAAAAGGAAGACTAATTAGATTATGGGCTATTGGTTTTATATAGTGTGGGCTAATACTCATTTGTTAATGGGCTAGGCTTATGTGGAAGTCCATGGATGATCCATGGAGCTTTTAACCCATGGATCCTTGGAAAGGAAAAGACATGGGTTATTAGGGTTTCATCCTAACCATGCACACTATATAAGCATGCTTATGGAGCATGAAATGGAGCCTAAGAGGAAACTAGTGAACTAGTGTGTGTGTGTGTGCTTGTGTGTGGCCGATTTTATACAAGGGTGTATACTCTCTCAAAGTTTTCCAAGAGTTTGTGGTTTTTTGTGATTCCATTTGAGGCATTCACACTATTGGTGCTTGGCCCTCAAACTCCTTAGAACCAAACTCACCAAAAGGTATGTAATCTCTTCTAACTCTTTTATGTTGAAATGTTCCCCATGCCATGTTAGATAGGTTATAAACCTTGGAAAATTTATTATTTTGCATGTATTTAGACAAACATAGATCCAAGGTTTATTAGGGTTTCATGCACACTTAGGAAGTGTTAGATTGCTCAAAACCCAACAACAGTGACCAAAGAACCAAGGTGAGCTATAAAGTTGAAAACTTTATCTCATCAATCCAACCCAAACTCGAATATGGGTCAATAAATACAATAAATCTTAGATCCATGAAGAGAGAACCAAAAAGGTAGAAGCTTTATACCTTCCCAAGCTTCAAAAGATGCATGAGATGTAATATCTAGAGTGATGCACTCTTCCAACTAGCAAGAACACCACTCCTTCTTCCAAAATGAAAGCCAATGCTTCAAACTTCAAGAAGCGCCATTAATACAACAAGAATCACACAAAGGAGGCTAGATTTTTGTTTGAAAGGGTTGGAGGCTGAAAAGGATACCCTAGTCCTTGAGATTAGGTGTTTAAATATGGAGAAAAACCAAAACATCATGGTCTTAGGCTACCACGACTACCACGTAATGCCCTTTCCCTTGATACGTTGTGGTGACCAACTAAACGTGCGATCAAGAACAAAATACGCCATGTCGTGGTGCTCTAATCACCATGTCATGGAACCTAGTTTTTACCGAAAATATAATTTCTGATCCCACCAAGCCTTAACCCGATCCATTCTGGGAAACACATGTTACAATTCCCCCAACCCCCCCCCCCCCCCCCCACACACACACACCCCACCCCCACTTAAATTAGATTTCTTCCTTGAAATCTGTTTTTATGAATCTCTCTTAAAAGCATCCTCGGACTCTTTGTGGGTTTTTGATGCTTGAATAATTATGCACTAGTTTATCCTACTAATGTAACTATTTATTACCTAAGGCAGTGTACCTTGTTGAAAATAGTATAGCACAATAGATAGGTATCGAACACAGGGAACATATTAGTTGGCTAATTCTTTTCTACTATCTACCTAATTTACTATTAAATTTAGAAAATGGGTTTTCTCTAGTTTTGCAAGACTAGAAACTTAATTAACCAAACTAACTAACTATCAACAAATGAAGCAAATTTTAAAACTAAAATCAAGAAACACAAAAGACAATTTAAACCAAGGTAATTGAGAGACTTTTGTTTAGCTTCGATTTACATGCTATTATGGTTGATTTATGGAATTGCAATGGGTTATTGTTTCATTAATTGGTTACTGATTCCTAAGATGACTAGGTTCATGTTCACTGATCCTAATCCTTTAGCAAACAAGTTCATTTATACGGTGATCATGCAGATAAACTAACAAGTTTACAAGTGTTCAGTTCGAGTTAAATTAGACTTATAACGAATTGATTAATTAGGTTTATTAGTTCAATTCAATATATGATTGGTCGTCATATATTAACTCCTATGATTAGTCACACATTTTTCAGTTAAAACCTAGGTTTTGGTCAAAACTCTAGTCCAATTTTGCAATTCACAAAGATCATAAGATTTAAGTTAATCAAGAGTGATGGTCATGCAAACTTAATTAAACTCAACAATAATTAGGAAAAGAAGTTCTCATAAACACATAAGGTTCTTTAATAAGCTAAAGTAACAAATAACCAATAAAACTTAATCTTAACTATAAATCAATCCATAATAAGTCAAGCAAACCTACACTAAATGAAAATCATTGGGGTTTAGCCCATGATTTCAGTAACCAAACACAGAAAAACAAAATTCATTGTAATAAACCTAATTAAACTAAAGTAGAAAATCGTAAATAAGGACTGTATTGCCTTAAAGCTCTCAATTCCAAGGCTATGATCGACTTCTTCACTTCCAAGCTTCAAAACGGATACTTGGCCTTCACAAATCGACAATAACTTCCAACAAAAGTTATAATTTTGGAGGAAAATGTCTTGTATTTATACTTAGGGAGAGTCACTGGAGGAGGAGGATGAAGAGTTGAAGAAGAATGACCTATATTTCCACCAATGCTCGAAGAAGGGAATGCATTTTCACCTTTACCAAAATGTGGAAAATCATCTTCAGAAGGTAGAGGAAAAACATTTTTGGAAGAACAAGGAAGACCATTATTGTCTAAACTTAACATCTATAGTAGGAGAAAAGAGAATTCAAGTTAGTAAATTTTAACCCTTAATTATTAACCCATGAATTTAAACTAAGGCTAGGATCCATGTTTTCGATTCAAACTTTGAAGATGGACGCTGTAATCAAATTCGAATATATTTTAGGTAGGTAAGGCTTTTACCAATTTCAATCTTATGAAACTCCTAGATCTTTTGAGATTCATTGATTCTAATCAATGACATGTTTAATCTCAATTATGCTCTCACTTTTGTGACTGGGATGTCGAGGATCACAAATGAGATATGAAGATCCATGTCAATTGGCTTGGTACTCTCGATGTCATTTATCCATCTAATTTTCTAAAATCATGGGAGGGATAAAACAAATTTTATAATTATCCAATTAATCAAATAAGAAAATAATTACCAAAAATAAGAAAATCCCTATCAAAACCCTAATTTTCGAAAAATGATTATCTTGGGGAGAAAGGCAAGGATTTCAATCCTTTCCATTTTCAAAATCTTAACGGTTCAGGAAACCCTAATTTTGAAAATTGTAGGGCAAAGGAAAGGGTTAAAACCCTTTCCTTATTTTCGAAACTTAGGGCTCAACGAAACCCTAAATAAAAAATCCTTAAGTCCAAAAGGGTTTAATTTCCATGAACCATAGTTGATCAAATTCAACAATTGTAATCCATTCAATAAAAAAAAGTCAAGGCTCTGATACCACTGATGGATTTTAATCATAACAAACAAAAACATATGTGTGCATGCAACCTTAATTCTTGATCTATGTTTTCTCTAATTGAACATACAATATTTGAACATCAATTGGTAAACCCTAGGAATCCTATAATATTTTTGAAATTAGCATCTAGGGTTAGATACATACCTTTGATTGTTAGTGATGAATAACAAGAAACCCTTGTGTTGTTGAAGCTTAGAGAGCAAGCACCATAAATATCGTGTCTCTAATGGTTCACACCCAACACTAGCAAGAGGATGTGAGAGGAGAGAAGAGAAGGGAGTTGAGATTTTCGGCAATCTCTTGAGATTTTAGAATGACCGAAAATCCTAGGGTGGAGAGGCTTTTATATAATGCACGAAGGATGTTATGGATAACCCTAATATGAATATAATAATATTATTTCAAATTTGGTAATTATCCACCTCCTTAATAATCCATATGAGATATTTTAGAAACTCTAGAATTATCTCATAAAACCGTCCACCTCCTTCCCTGGGAAGGTTCTAGAACCTCTTGTTCAACTATTGAACAATTGCACTTTAGCCCACGCGCTTTTAATTAATTCCTTTAATCCCAAAATTAATTCCAATTAATTTATAATTAAATATTAATTAAATATTATAATTTCTTATTAATAAGTTATTCTCACAATATATCTACCATTTAATTATTTCAATTTATTAATCAAATAATAAATTCAACTGTTTTTTCCAAAAGTCATCCTATCTATTTGCTAGTTTTAAATGCAACCCAAAAGGATTGTGCTACTATCAATTTGAGTATATACAAATTATAGTTATGGGCTTAGACACCTAATCCAACAGTCTTCCACTTGGATAAGTCTAATAACTATATTTGTTAGTATACCTTCTAAAATTTCTTAGCAAATTGTAGCTCTAAAAAGCCGCTTTCGAACTCTGATCTAGTCAGTTACATGTCCTAAGATAAGTGATCAAATATTCCTCCATTCTACAAGATACCATACAGACATGAGACATGGATTATAATCAATCTCATTGTTCAAGTTTTGTTTCTCGATTTCTAATTTATGACGAATGAAATCAGACTACCAATTAAACACATCAATTCAGTTAAGGCTTGACCAAGCACTTTAGATGCCATCATCAAATCATCGAGGGCCCCAAAGATATTGCTTTCCATGTTAGGGCAAAAGGAACGAATAAACTTTAACTTATATGCTTGTACTATTTATTTACCACATCATACACAATAATACATTTTATAACATCAAAGTTACTGATGTGTTTACGTATTATCAATCCACAACAGACTCGTAAACAACCGCTCATATATCTCTGTTTCAAGAATATAATATGTTATCTTCTCAGAATTACTCCTGATAAAATCCGTGAAGTAATTCTCTGAGCGTGGGTTTATCCAATACTTAAAATCCCCTTTTCCAAATACTCATGAACATTGCAGCAAAACTATTGTTATGTCTAATCTCCATAGACAATCTAAAATCTAGTTCATGACAATCTTAATTCATTACTTACTTCCAAAAGTACGATCGACTGTGGAGTTTTAAATAATCCATGTATCCGGGAAGTAAAACATGCAAAGTGAAACACAGTAATAACCTAATTAACTATGGTCTCAAAACTATTGAATATAAATGAAACTCTTATTATTTAATCACCTTATTAATTATAATTTATTCATTGTATAACGTTTCGAGTAATCAACTAACCACTTGAATTAAACATCAATCATGCCATGTTATAAACATGCATACAATGTCTCTCTATGGTCCTTCATTAGTGAACATATCGATTGGACACTATTCTAATGATGCTCATTTTACAATTCCAAATTCTTGTCACTACTAAATGTGTTAGAATTCCAACCTTATATGCATTGTCATTCAGTGATGTTGAAGCCTCAAAGTCACAGAGACTTAGCCAACGATATTATAGAATGTACTATTGGATCTTTGTTACTAAAAAACAATTCCATGGTAAGAAGTCTTAGATTCAAGACACGCTCATTGAACACCTTCCTTGCATTAAAGTTTCCAACTTACATGTAGATTTTTAATAATCAGGTCCCAATATGGAAACATTTCCATATGACCATCAATTTTGATCAAGAATCATCCTAGTCTAAAACATGTCTCCATGGTCCTTCTAACCAATACCATACTTCTAGTTGTCTGCAAGTAACCATTTCTTTTGTTTTAAAACTTTAGTCGCACCAAGTTCTAATTCTTTTTACCACTCAATGCCCTAGGTATTTGGAAAAATAAAAGAAAAGTGAATATTATAGTGTAACGCCCGTAGATCCGGGCTAGTCAATTAGAGACGTTAAGCGTCAAAAATGACTTTTTTATGGAAGATTATTTTGAAGGAATAATCTTAATTAAGTTATAGTATATGTTACAAGGTTTCCGTGCATATAAAGAACGCCGAAATCTGAGTTATAACGAAGAAGTTATGACCTGTCGAAGTTTCACGACAGAACCGGCACGACACAGCGCGACGTAAAAAGTGAATTTACGTAGAGCGATATTTTGCCTTAGTGATCTAAATGAGATTCGAAGATCTCATTGTTAGTATCAAAGCGATAAAAAGTTAGGCAAGAACGGATGTCAAACGAAGAAGTTATGAATTTATAACAAAATTTTGTGTCCCGGCCTATTAAAAATAAATAATAAAAATAAAGTCAAAATTAGCCGACGGAGTCTAAACGAAAGTTGTAGAGCGTAGTCTCACCTTCACATGGATATAAAGAACGTCGAAAACGGAGTTCGTATGAGGAAGATATGAATTTTCGAAGTTTATTAAATAATTAATAATTAAATTTAATTATTAAACCTCGGTATTATCCGGAGGCGAGTCACCGGGCTCATCCACAGTACGCCCCGCGTACAGCGAAGAGTGTCGACACTTCGGATGACGCATGCAGTGACGATTTCGGACGCCAGTACGCCCCGCGTAATTGAGGCTACCAGCCACCTATAAATAGGATGCGAGGGCAGCCGGCTCCTTTGCTATTTTTCTCCCTTCTCTCTCCCGTTTTGCATCGTTTTGCGTGCCAGAAGTACCCCGAAGCCCCGGTAATATTCCCGAGTCCCGAAGCAAGTCCTGAAGCAAGTCCCGAGATCCCGAAGATCCCGAGAAGTGCGATTCCCGAGCCGAAGCTCTGCCCGCGAGAAGCCGATTTTTGTGAATATCTTCCAGATCTACCGAAGAATACTACTTCTACAAGTCGTAGTGCTGTCCGATCATCTTCTGATCAAGTGAGTGTATAATACCTTTCGTAACCACGATAATAATACAAGTATGGTTTGAGTGTATTAAGTATATTGTTGTTTATATGTGTGAGTGTGTGGTTACTTTCTTCTAACGCATAATTATTAAGTATTTAATATAAAATACGTGTTATGTGTATATTTTGTTGTTATATGCGTGAATGTATATTCACTTTCTTCTATCTCATATATATGATTTATTCTCTATGAAATATGCGTTATGTGGGTATGCCTCATCTGTTATGTGGAATAGGTATTGAATGAGAATGTTATACAGGTTTTAAACTATGTATAAAAATATATATTTTTTTATCTACTAATATGCTGGGTAGAACATGGGTAGATAGTTGATGTGTGATGAACAGATGAGAGGCCCCGATGTTGTTGTTGATCTAATTATTCAGCGAGTATGGATTAGACCAAGAGGTTAGTTTTAGATTCGGGAGTATGAATCAGGTAAAGAGATAAAACTTGTTATTAGTCTGGGAGTATGGATTAAGACTAAGTTAATTGTCCCTAGTCCGGGAGTATGGATTGGGTACAATTATTGATCCGGGAGTATGGATCAGATCAGGATTAAGGTAGAGTTAATTGTCCTTATTCCGGGAGTATGGATTGGGTACAATTATTGATCCGGGAGTATGGGTCAGATCAAGAGGTTAGTTTTAGATCCGTGAGTATGGATCAGGTAGTTTTAGATCCGTGAGTATGGATCAGGTGAAAAAGGTTAGTTTTAGATCCGTGAGTAGGGATCAGGTAAAGAGGAAAATTTTAGATACGAGAGTTTAGATCGTGTTGTTGTGAGGATCGATGGGGTGGGATAAGAGTTTCCTTTATATGGTGAAATTGTACAAGTTTGAATGTTCTATATTTATAAATATATGATATAACATTGTGGGATGAAAACCCTATATGCTCACCAGGCTCCCAAGCCTGACCCACTCAGTTTTCTTTGTATCACAGGTATTAATACGAAGACATATTTCACAGAGAGATTTAAAGGAGATATAAATCAATTATGTAATTAAATGTAAGTTTTGTTTATGCTTATATGTCTGTATCGGAACATGACATCCCGATGTTTTATTATTAAATGAAAATACATTCTCTTTGAGAAATGTTTTGATAAGTTATTATCTTATCTTGTTTTGGGAACAAATTCCGCAACCATTTTCTTTAAAAGATTACTCTGATTTTATAAAACAAAGCATAAACAAATCGGTCTTTTCTGGCCGTAAAAATGGGGATGTCACAGTTGGTATCATAGCATTAGTTTAAGCGAACTAGGAATTTGTAGGAAATTTCTAGACTTAAACTTAGAATGCTAAGAAATGATTGTGAGGAGTGTGTCTAAAATATGTTAGGTAGTACACCTAAATTGACACAAGCACTAGTTTATTTTAGGAATGATGCCTAAAAAGCTTTTATGTGCTAAATGTTTTGTGTGATAGCTATATTGATGCTATTATTTGTTCGGATCTATGTTCTGTTGCCGACCGGATCTGGAAACCTTATGTGTTTAGGATTCTAAGTGTATGTCTACGATATTAGAACTAGCATGTAAACATTTCGGAGTGATAAGGATGATTCACTACTAGAAAAACAGCCTTTTACGACACTCATTGCGCGTCGTAAAAGGCTCAGACGACGCGCAAATGCGCGTCAAGGAAGGCCCTATCATAAAGAGAGACGACGCGCATTCACGACGTGCAATTACGACGCGCGTTTACAACACGCAATGCGTATCAAGGAAGGCCCTGTCATAAAGGAAGACGACACGCATTCGCGTGTCGTAACATTACGACGCGCGTGTTAATGACACGCAATGCGTATCAAGAAAGCCCCTGTCAAGAAAGGCCATGTCATAAATGAAGGTGACACACATTTTTACGTATCGTAATTTTAAATTTTTTGTAAAAAAAAATTATTTATAGATTTACTTATTTTCATATTAAATTTGCATTTCATGTCACATAATGGAAAATAAAATACCATTTACAAATAATACAATGCACTAAACAAAAGTTAATGTTATACAAATAATCATTCCAATAGTAGATAAATGTAATAATACAAATAATCATTCCAATATTAGACAAATGTAACATTTCAACATTTTTTTATATAATTAACTAAATTATTAGCCAAATTTCCTAAAATACCAACATACTTTTCTATGAAGAGCATTAACACTATTCTTTTCCATCAAAAACTTCAAAACCTGCATAATTAATTTAATGTTTAATCAGCTACAGGTCAATAAGGTAGGTTTAAGCAAAAGAGTTTCACAATAGTAAGATTTTACTTACCACTGTTGTTAATGATATTGAAAGAAGCAGCCCAACAAACAACCCCTAAGAAGGATTATTACTAAATGAAACCAAAAACAAAGTTAAAAAGTGAAGTATTTTGTGACAACCCCGAAACCAGGGGCAAGGCTGTTTTTACCCATGGTTTGACCTAATACATGATAATAAATACTTGTTTAACAAAAAGAAAAATGAATTCTCACGTGAGATCACTATCATGAATTGATGAAAGAGGGTACTCCACACTGTATTGCCAACAAGCTTGACACCAACACCTAAAAGCTGGAAAAAACAATAACATAAATAAAAATAAAATGTAAGATTTGAGATAATAGATGCATGTGTATTAAAAACAGACACTTTTATTAACTTTTTTGGGATAAATAATGGAGTAATAAAGATTTGAAATTTAAATATGAACATACTGGCCATAGGTTACCTTTGTCAAGCTTGGAAGCTCCATCTTCGGCTTGGTTGAAGTAAAACCTAGTCCGATTAATCTTCCCTTTCATGAATTATCTCCAGTTATCAGTCACTCTTCTTGAGTAAACATCGTCATCACATAGCCCATATTGGGCTAGCTCATCTTGAGGAAGATACACTTAAGCTACTACTACTACTTCTCTACAAACCCCTGTTTCTGGGAAAGCATCAAAACCACAAAAAAAAAAAAAAAAAAAAAAAAAAAAAAAAAAAAAAAAAAAAAAATCCTAGAATTGGAAAGTGCAATAAGGTAGGATCCAATGCTGGTGAGCTTCACAAAAAAGTCTTTTTCTTTCGACTCAAATTAAAAAAATATTGTGATGAGTTTTTGTTGCAAACTGAATTATGCAGATTCTCCATCAGGACATAATCTTACCCTCGTTGGCCCCTGTCGATATGATAGCTCTTTAGGTAACACATAAATAACTGCACCGACCTTTTCCTCTCTCTCTCTCTCTAGGTAACACATAAATAACTGCTTAATCATGTTCCCAGTGACCCGGAATGTGATCACTGGAGTCCTTTTGGGTGCTGTTATCTGTGCTGCAAGAACATGAGTCTGAGAAAAACCCCGAGTTGTCACTAGAGGAGGAAGATTCCTACTCCAAACTCCGGTATCGGTAACCAAGATAAGAAGTCGGCTGGTTATTGCAAGCCTGCCAAGGTTCAGTGGAGTGAACGAATGTTTTGTGTTTTCGTGCATCTTGATGCTGGATTATTGAGCTGCGTATTGATCGTGGGGTCCGTGGGGAGCATCTAAAAAACAAAGCAAACAAAAAAAAATGAAATTGCTTGACTAATAACATAAAATAAAATAAAAAAAAGATAAAAATACCTTGCATAAAAGAGCATGTATGCGCCTTTTGTTAATACATGTTGAAGATCCACCTCGTTCACCTACATTGACATGATATAACTCATATAAGCATAAGCATAAGCATAAGAAATGAAAGGTGGTATTTTAGAAAAAAATGGTGAATACATACCATGGTGTCGTTAAATTTGAACCATTGATTGTGATGATTCTTAACATAGCAAACATAATGACCAGAAAAGGCATCATTCATTGTATCTACATGAACCACCACCCCATAAAGCCTATAAACTGGCGACTTATCACTTGACCCACTAACATATGGAGCCATGTCTAAAATCTCTGGAAACTCAACCGATTTGTTCAGCTTCCCAAATTTAACACACTGTAATACAATCAAATTCAGTAACATAATAAGACTTGCACAAATATCTTTTGGTAAAAAAATATTACATGAAATCTCTTCAATGAAATAGTAAGCACATTAGGAGCCTCCAATAACATCAGTTTCTTTCTGACTTTCTCATAGGATTTGCACCTTAAGAGCAAATTAATTAATACACTATATAACAGTGAAAAGGATGTGATCAAGAAAAGATAGGTGAATTAACACCAAAACCAACATGCTGCATTTGTACTTGTTCTGGGGAGGAGTTAAAAAACAGAGAAAGTAAGTCGGCTTCCCGACCTACTGGACGGGCGGGTTTCTAGTCTTTCTGATGTTATTATTATTATATAATCATGTGTTAAAAAGATACTTGTCTTGTGATCTTTTCGACATTTTAAGAAAACTGGTTGGACTTGGGTTTTTATATTAATATCATGGGTCTGAAACAAATGATTGTTGATTTGTTGGTCAAGGCCTTTTAATCCGGATTCTAGTGAGCCAACTATATGCATGAAAGTGTTTGTATTAAGGTTCAACATGTAAACAATATGGTTGTTGAATAGAACCTCCAAAAATGCATAATATGCCTTTGTAAGCTACAAAACACACACAAAACAAGAACTAGCTCAAAAAAACATCAGATAAATTTGTTTCATCCTACAATAAAGGCTTAAGCTACAAAACATAACATTTAAAGTTGGAAAGTAAAAGCCTTACATAAAAAATTAAACAGAAACTACAACCATCTGTCCTAAATTTGTTTCATCCTACAAAAAAGGCTTAAGGAAAAGGTTAAGAGTTTCTTTTTACAAGCAAATATAGATTTGAGCAACAAACAACATGGCTACCCCGAGCCAGATCCAGATCTAGGCATGAGAGACATGGCTCGTCTAAAATCCAATGACTTGAGTGACCCGGGGAAGTTTTTCCCTTGTGGTAGGATACTACAATAAAATACATGACTATTTCTTGCATTCAACCATTAATTGAGGACATTTGCTTTTATTGTTTGTCAAAGAGATTTATTTAGGACCCTTTAAGGAACATAAAAAACTAGAGTTAATGTAATATTATTACTTGCAAACTCCTCATGAAAATAGGCGTCAAATCCCATAAAAAACAAACAAAAAAGCATGTGAAATGGAACAAATCATACTGCTGTTTAGCTTTGATATCCTTGTTAAAGTCAATGGTTGGCTCATAGTCAAGAACCAAAGCATGTACCTGTTGATAGTCAATATGCAAGCAACCCCATCATCAATCAAACTAGCATCAAAAGCTCTCACAACTATGGTGTTGTTTCTTTTCAACATAACAAAATGAGTTGTTCCTTTTGTTACTTAAATAAGAATCGACTTAATAGAAAAACTCATGGAATGGAATGGAAAAGGCCTAAACACTAGATGTGAAAGTGAAAGTGAAGATACCTTTTCAATGCTTGAATGCGTATGATTACCCTCCAAATGAATTTATCTGCATCAGCAGGATCTGCATGACAGAATCCGTAAGTTCCCTATAATGGCTGAAATAACTCCTCGATATCTATAGAACTTCAAGTCCAGGAACAAACAGTAGAAACCATGTCTCCACAATTCTTGAAGTATTGTCAATTTCTAGGTTAACCAAAGTAGAAAATCCAAGAAATTTGTCAAGAAACGTATACATGTACTCAGGTTAATAAGACACGAGAGTACCTTTGGCAGGAGCGTTGATAAATAAAACCCTAGACAAAGGATGCTGATAACGAGGGTTTATGAGTTGTTTTTGGTGGGTATTCTTTTTATCAGTAGATTCATCTTACTCGATCTCACATACTGATATTGATTTCCTGCTTCTACTCCTAGAACTTGAACGATAGCTCTTTTTCCTCCTCCTTGATCTGGAATCATATGAATCAGCTGAATCATTGATGAGAAGAACTTGAAGATAAAAGATGGAAACAGAAGTGGAGGAGAACAAGGGAAACCAGATACAATAAAAATGAAGGCCAAGCCCGCATAAGAAGTGGTCGATGCAAAAAAAAAAAAAAAAAGGGGGTGAAACGAAAATCGCTAAAATCGCATGAGGGAATCCATGAATTTTAGGGAAAATACCACCGGTTGTTTGGGATTTTTCTTAGTAGCGAGATTTTTTATAATTCTTTTGGGATTTCATTCTGTAATTTTTGGGAGTGCAATTCGATCATCGATGGTAGAAGGGGTTTTTACAGAGAGTGAAGATCTAGAGGAGAGGGTGAGGATGCGTATCAAGGGGGTTTAATTTTTGGGTTCACCGGTGGAAACAAGGGAGAGGAGAACAGGCGGGATTTTTAACTTTTGGGTTTTTATTTCCCGCTTAGCTATTAAATGATGGAAAACGCGCCTTTCACTCAAAAATTATAAAACGACATCCTTAGACGACACACGTTTTAATATAGGTGCCCTCCGTGTTTTTTTTGGACATGAATTTTAGTGCACGCAAAAATGCGTGTCTTAAATCCTTAAATTTTTTAGAGAGATGACACTTTCTTATTGTCACTCTCTTTTGCGTAACATAAATCAATGAGTGTCGTTGTTTGCGCGTCGTAAAAGGCTCTTTTTCTTGTAGTGATTTGAATATCTATCGTGAATAAGGATCTAAATTTCACCTTATTCGGTGTATAGATCAAAAATGGTGAGAACAAGAAGTGGAGTTGGAAATGATGATGAAAACAGGAATCAACCACCAGTGATTGAGCAAATACCTATCATAGCAGTAGCACCTGAGCCAATAACAATGGCCGGTGTACAATTGATGATTCAGATGATGGTGGATCATCAGATGGATGAAACGAGACGTCTGCTTCAACAGAATCGTGAAGAACTGTTAATTCAAGTGGAAGAGCCCGAAGTGAATGAAGGGCACTCGGAAGGTGGAAACTTTAGTGGATCTGTTGGTCAAGCCAACCCACCAATAGTTAGGCAAAACAACCAGAATGGAAGGAATGATGGAATGAGAAGCAAGTATAAGGATTTTCTGACTTGCAAACCATCGAACTTCACTGGAAAGGAAGATCCGATTGGAGTTATGGATTGGATATCGGAAATGGAGCTAGCCTTCATGACTTGTGGCTGCAGAGGCAGGTTGCAGACTATCTATGCAGTGCGTCAGTTCCGAGGTGGAGCCGTTCGATGGTGGAACACTCTTGGGAAGATCATAAGCCCTAACGAGCCACTGCAACTGTCTTGGGTAGAGTTCTTGGTGCAATTCAAGCGCAAGTTCTGCTTGGCCCAAAACCTGCTAGAGTTGGAGAACAAATTTCTGATATTGAAGAAAGGAAGCATGTCAGTGGATGAATACACTAATGCCTTCATAGACAAGATGGAGTTTTCTTTGTGCATCGTCCCAGACGAACTGACAAAAGTCTACTGGTACGCAAAGGGACTCCCTTGGGAGTATGCGGTGCCAGTGCGTCCAGCACCTACTCTAGAGGTAGCTATTTGGGTTGCCAAGTCTGTTGAGAATATGATCAAGGGGAGGACTGACAGTAAGGTTGAAGTTGGCGAGAAGAGAAAGTTAGAAGGAACTTCAGGTTCTAATGAGAAAAGAAAATTTTCGAAGTCTGATTCGAAGAAGCTCGAAGAAGGAGCACAATGGTGTGACAAGTGCAAAAGGAAGCACATTGGGGAATGCTCTAAAGAAATGACCTGCTTCAAATGCGGGAAGACTGGTCATTACGCTAGCAAATGCCCAAACAAAAGAGAAGCCTGCTTTAAGTGTGGTGAAGAAGGACACTTCAAGCAAAACTGCCCAAGAAGACAAGAGGCTATAAAGCCAAATGCACCACCAAAGCCAAGAGCATTCCACATGATCCTCGACAAAGCAGAAAACAATGCGAGAATTCAAGGATGAAGACTTCATGTCAATATATAAAGTCTGTATCAGGAAGTGTAGCCTACTAGAGGCGTAGTATAGGGTGAACTTGAACTTTTGGGTAATCGTTTCAAGGAATTAATATAAACCCTAGTTTTGCTAACTGATGTGTTGAATGATTGTCTGATTTTCTTGTATGGTGACTTGGTCGACTACGAGACAATACTTGGGATGAGTATGAGTAGGTGTGAAAGATAGTAGATGCATATACTACCGGAAGCACAGGACTCGCACTTGGATTAGGGAAAGTCACAAGGTTACCAAGAAGCCGGTGATTGATTCCTATTTATTCTGGTATGTCATTACCATTGTTTCGGTAATAACTAGTAAGATGGTTCTTGTTCCGACCCTAGTGGTCATGTTTAAATTTGAGTTCGACTACGAGGAGTATGTTACGTGGTCTAGAGGACCAAGTTAGATGTAACATCTGACTTAAGTCAGAAGGTTGAAGTTAATGTGATTGATAGTGCCGCGCTCGTTGTTAAAAGACGTTTGCAGGTAGAAATGCTACATGCTGAAATGTGATTATATCACATTAGAATATGAAGGAAGGTATATTCCATTCTGGAATTTAACTTCATTAAAGACCAAGTCTAAGCGTCGCATCGTGCGATGAGAGGTCAGTAGAGCACGACCCATCGGTTTGTTACAATAGATAAAGGAAAGTATTTATCCTGAGAAGAAGGAGTCCATAATAAAGACTTATTTGGTAACTCGAGGGTTACGATTGAAAGTACAACATAGTACGATAAGCAGATGCAAGATTGGGCATCGTCTGCGGTCAAGAAAGCCATAGAGTTAAAAACTCTTTAGAGGAAACATAGAATTTATGGTTATTACCTAGGATAAAGAGATAGCGTATGGAATCATTATACAAGTTCTATTTTCGTTGATGATTCCGAGACGTAATCATCCTAAGGGGGAGATAATTGTAACGCCCGTAGATCCGGGCTAGTCAATTAGAGACGTTAAGCGTCAAAAATGACTTTTTGATGGAAGATTATTTTGAAGGAATAATCTTAATTAGGTTATAGTATACGTTACAAGGTTTCCGTGCATATACAGAATGCCAAAATCCGAGTTATAACGAAGAGTTATGACCTGTCGAAGTTTCGCAACAGAACCGGTACGACACAGCGCGACGTAAAAAGTGAATTTACGTTAGAGCGATATTTGGCCTTAGTGATCTAAATGAGATTCGAAGATCTCATTGTTAGTATCAAAGCGATAAAAAGTTAGGCGAGAACGGACGTCAAACGAAGAAGTTATGAATTTATAACGAAATTTTCTGTCCCGGTCTATTAAAAATAAATAATAAAAATAAATTTAAAATTAGCCGACGGAGTCTAAACGAAAGTTGTAGAGCGTAGTCTCACCTTCGTGTGGATATAAAGAACGTCGAAAACGGAGTTCGTATGAGGAAGATATGATTTTTCGAAGTTTATTAAATAATTAATAATTAAATTTAATTATTAAACCTCGGTATTATCCGGAGGCGAGTCACCGGGCTCATCCGGAGAACGCCCCACGTACAGCGAAGAGTGTCGACACTTCGGATGACGCATGCAGTGACGATTTCGGACACCAGTACGCCCCGCGTACTGCTGTACGCCCCGTGTAATTGAGGCTCCCAGCCTCCTATAAATAGGGTGCCAGGGCAGCCGGCTCCTTTGCTATTTTTCTCCCTTCTCTCTCCCATTTTGCATCGTTTTGCGTGCCAGAAGTACCCCGAAGCCCCGGTAATATTCCCGAGATCCCGAAGATCCCAAGAAGTGCGATTCCCGAGCCGAAGCTCTGCCCGCGAGAAGCCGATTTTTGTGAATATCTTCCAGATCTACCGAAGAATACTACTTCTACAAGTCGTAGTGCTGTCCGATCATCTTCTGATCAAGTGAGTGTATAATACCTTTCGTAACCACGATAATAATACAAGTATGGTTTGAGTGTATTAAGTATATTGTTGTTTATATGTGTGAGTGTGTGGTTACTTTCTTCTAACGCATAATTATTAAGTATTTAATATAAAATACGTGTTATGTGTATATTTTGTTGTTATATGCGTGAATGTATATTCACTTTCTTCTATCTCATATATATGATTTATTCTCTATGAAATATGCGTTATGTGGGTATGCCTCATCTGTTATGTGGAATAGGTATTGAATGAGAATGTTATACAGGTTTTAAACTATGTATAAAAATATATATTTTTTTATCTACTAATATGCTGGGTAGAACATGGGTAGATAGTTGATGTGTGATGAACAGATGAGAGGCCCCGATGTTGTTGTTGATCTAATTATTCAGCGAGTATGGATTAGACCAAGAGGTTAGTTTTAGATCCGGGAGTATGAATCAGGTAAAGAGATAAAACTTGTTATTAGTCTGGGAGTATGGATTAAGACTAAGTTAATTGTCCCTAGTCCGGGAGTATGGATTGGGTACAATTATTGATCCGGGAGTATGGATCAGATCAGGATTAAGGTAGAGTTAATTGTCCTTATTCCGGGAGTATGGATTGGGTACAATTATTGATCCGGGAGTATGGGTCAGATCAAGAGGTTAGTTTTAGATCCGTGAGTATGGATCAGGTAGTTTTAGATCCGTGAGTATGGATCAGGTGAAAAAGGTTAGTTTTAGATCCGTGAGTAGGGATCAGGTAAAGAGGAAAATTTTAGATACGAGAGTTTAGATCGTGTTGTTGTGAGGATCGATGGGGTGGGATAAGAGTTTCCTTTATATGGTGAAATTGTACAAGTTTGAATGTTCTATATTTATAAATATATGATATAACATTGTGGGATGAAAACCCTATATGCTCACCAGGCTCCCAAGCCTGACCCACTCAGTTTTCTTTGTATCACAGGTATTAATACGAAGACATATTTCACAGAGAGATTTAAAGGAGATATAAATCAATTATGTAATTAAATGTAAGTTTTGTTTATGCTTATATGTCTGTATCGGAACATGACATCCCGAGGTTTTATTATTAAATGAAAATACATTCTCTTTGAGAAATGTTTTGATAAGTTATTATCTTATCTTGTTTTGGGAACAAATTCCGCAACCATTTTCTTTAAAAGATTACTCTGATTTTATAAAACAAAGCATAAACAAATCGGTCTTTTCTGGCCGTAAAAATGGGGATGTCACATATAGCATATTAATTGATCCTATATACGAAGCATATGTGACTCGATTTATAATGTCTTACATAAAGACTTGATATCTGTTCAGTTTCTTGCTATAATATTTTCTTATATCGAATTTCCTATGTTAATGGATTAAGTTGTTTTCCTTCAATCTCAAGAGCTCCTTTCCAAGGTCTTGATGGATAAAGATTCCAAATTTACCCATTACTACATCCCAATGAGTCTAAATCTCTAAACCTAGATCCTTAATGACAACATATGGCATGGACTCAATGATTAACCTCTTAATAACCAAAGCCACAAACCCATAACTTCCCAAAGGATTTCATACTTCTATTCCAATATAAAAATCATAGCTTTATGGACTTGCATGTCCAATGCAAGTCTAGATCTCAAACTAGGTCAAATTGGGGGCAAAAAGACCAAAATTTCATGCATTGAGCTCAAAACACAATCAAACTCCAGATCTAAAAGATATAGGTAGTGTTTGTTTTTTGTTTGTAGATCTGTGTGGCCTCTTCTGTCTGCGCCATGCAAACCACGCGCAGACATTAGCCTTCGCAGACTGTTTGTTTTTTTGAAGACTGCAGACCTAAAAATGTCTGTTCGCCATAAAAGTAGATATAGATTCGTTAATTATTTACAACAAAGTCATAAAAATATTAAAAAATCACTTTGAAGTTTTAAAAAAAAAATCAGTTTATTTAGATTTCAGCTTATTTTAGTAGCCCGCAGATGTTAAAAAAACAAACAATCTTCTTTTTTTCATACTGCAGACGTTTGGTCCACCTCTTCTACTGTCACACCCCCAAACCAGAATGGCGGAAACATTCGGGGTGGATGACTTCACGTAGTACCATAACAATTGAATATCGTAAAGAAAGTAACACAACCATCATATATAAAATAAAAACGTACATTGTTGCGTTATACATATTTCCAAAAGAATATTGCAATAAGATGGTTTAAAATGTTTGATAATAAATGCCATAGTGTTCCTTCTTCAAAAACTGGTAGTTACCTGTATTACTGATTCCCTGAGAAATACAAGTGGTTTCGAAAAAGTGTCAACAATAAAGTTGGTGAGTTCATAAGAGTTTTTGTATTGAAAAGTATGTCATTTTGGAAGAAAGTAGATGAATATAGTTTCCAGAAAATCCAATATTTTCCACATATAGTTTGAAAAGTTCTCAAAGTTGGAGGGCGTTAGTATCTTTCGTACTTAAATGATAAAGATAAATCTTGTGCTCAAAATAAAGTAAATATTGAATGCATTTATGAGTCTCGTAAATCAAGTTTGTTTTTATACTTCCGTGTGAGTTTTATAACCATACTATCGACACAGACTGCCTGTAACAACATTCTTCAGGTGTTGTAGTGTTATGACATTTGTCACCCCAGACCTGCTGGTCTAACTGTAGCTAACAGTTTAGGTGCGAGGTTTTCAATCTCGTATAGATCCATACACAAGTATCACGCTCTCCCTCCAAGAGATTATGGTTTATAATACAGGACTTAAAATGCATACTAGAAAGTACGTTGAAGTTGAATATCTCACATCACTTAGTATAAACAGATTCACGATAAGAAAGTCTTTGTTTTACTTTAGATGAAAGTATTTCGTTTTTCAATATGTATACGTAAGAATGTATGAATAACTCGCAAACTATACCCATTATAGTTTTTCAGAAAGTATGTTCCATTTGATGAAAATAACTTGGTAAAATACTAAACTTTATACGTAAAGCAGGATAGATGTTGTATTTATAACGATACGTTTTCTTGTATGTTACTTGCATTCCCCCCTAAAACATGAAAAGACTTGAAAAGTAGGGGTATGAACTCACTTGTTCGGTTTGAAGAGAGTGGGGCTAGAATCGAGCAGAACTTCGACTACAGAAAGTTGCATCTTCGAGCTTCTCGGGGATCTCGGTAGCGTAGAACCTTCGTCGGGGGCTCGAGTGTGGAACCGAGGGTGTCAGGATGGTCTCTGGTACGTAAGAGTGTGTGAGAGTGAGTGAAATTTTGAGAGAGGTGTGCTAAAATCCAGAGCTTATGCCTTCTATTTATAGAGCTGAAAATGCGAGTACGCTGGGCGTACCACCGGAGTACGCTGGACGTACGCGTTATGCTGGGTGTACTTCGGTTACGCTGCGTGTAACTTTGCGTCATGGCTTACGAATTGGGTCTAGCTAGGCGTAGAGCTTGCAGCCGATGGGACTCGACCCTGCACCTGAGTACCTTGGGCGTACTCTTGAATTACGTTGGGCGTAATCCCAGCTTCAATCTTCTAAATTCCGTAACTTTTGCGTACGGGCTCCGTTTTTCGCGTTCTTTATATCCACGCGTAGGTGAGACTATACTCTACAACTTTCATTTAGACTCCGTTGGATAGTTTTGATTTTATTTTTAATACTATGTTTTTAATAGGCCGGGACTTCTAAAGTCCGTTAAAAATTCATAGTTTCTTTATCCGACGTCTGTTTTCGTTTGTCTTTTATCATCTAACTCCTGATGTGGAGACCTTAAACTCTCATTTAGGTTGTGTTTGCTAAATATCGTTCGATCTTCAATTCGAGTTTTTAGCTCTCTACTACTTTTACAAAACTTTGAAAATTCGTAACTTCTTCATACGAGGTCCAATTTGGGCGATCTTTTTATGCACGTTCACTGTTTAACGTAATCTACTACTTTTGTTTAGATACTTAAGGCTAAAATTTATTTTATTGAAATTTCTCTTTTTACGTTAAATAATGTTTTATCGGGTGTGTCGTGAATATTTGAGTAGTCGTAATCTTTTCATTATAACTCGGTTTTGAATGTTCTTTATGATTTTGGAAATCTTGGCACGATATCTATCATTTGATGCATCCCAACTTTAGATTTTGAACACTTTATTTTTTAGGTTAATTTCGTTGATTCCAAATAGTTTCATTGTATTAGACTTTTGAGTGTTACATTGCTTTGAAAAAATATAGGGTTGTCACATCTACTGCAGAGATCTACAGATGTGGTCCGCAGACTGCAGACATTTTGCCTCAGAAAAAACAAATAGCACCATAGTGACCAAGGAACCAAGGTGAGTTATAAAGTTGCAAACTTTATCTCATCAAGCCAACCCAAACTCGAATATGAGTCAATAAATGCAATAAATCCTACATATATAAAGAGAGAACCAAAAAGGTGGAAGCTTTGTACCTTCCCAAGCTCCACAAGATGCATGAGGGCAAGATCTGGAGTGATGCACTCTTCTAACCATCAAGCACACCACTCATTCTTCCGAAATGCAAGACAAAGCTACCAAATTCAAGAACCACCATTAATACTGTAACACCCAAAGTTTCAAAGGCCAAGAAAGGAAAGAAAAGCCCTAATTTAAGGGTCGACTTGGTGAGTCCAAGGAGGGACTCGGCGCGTCCGAGCGGGATCCGGGTCAAGGTGTAAGTGGCCAACTCGGCGAATCGGCCAAGTGGACTCGGCGAGTCTGGTCTGTGCGAGGAAAACCCTAAATCCAGGATTTTGGGCACTATTTAAGCTCCTTATTCTCTCCATTAGGGTTCCTTAGAGCCCCCCTTGTTCAGAAAACGAAGCCTAAGCCTCCATTGTTGTGTATTCAAGCTTCCAAGCCATTTTTGGGTGATTTGAAGGAAGAAGAAGGAGGGGAATCAGTGAAGCTTCAAGGATTTGCTTCAGATCTGGAGTTTGTGGACCCTTTCTGAAGTATTGAAGGTATTAAGTCATTTCCTTCTCTTAGATCTAATTTTGGTTGTGAGTTTTGGGGCTTTTAAGCCATGATTAGCCACCCTTATAGGTTAGAAGCCGGATATGAAGTTGCTACTTCAAATCCAAGTGTGTTATGGTCTGGAGAAGCATAAAGTATCAGCCATTAAGTCGATTTTGAAGCCCCTTGGCCTTAAACCCTAGTTTTTGGCATGTTTTGCCTAGATCTCCTTCTCTACACGTAAAGATTGCAACTTTACGTAAGGAATAGGCTTGGGAAGGGTAGATCTACACTTTGGAGTCCATGCATGACTCAAAAGTCCTCTGCATGTAAGGAGAACTGAAGGGACTCGGCGAGTCCTTTGAGTGGACTCGACGAGTAGCATGAAGATGTGGAGAAACTCGACGAGTGGGATGAACAACTCGTCGAGTCGTATGAAGATTGCCTTGTACTCGACGAGTCTGTTCTTGGACTCGACGAGTTAGGTCGCGAAACCCCAAACCCTTCAAGTTGTGACTCGAATCAGTGAGTCGGGTGGAGATTCAGTGAGTTGGACAGGTTTGGACTCAGAAATCGGTAGACTCGGCGAGTCATGGACTGACTCGGCGAGTCGAGTCGCGAATGGAAGGAATTTGATCATTTTGAACTCGGCGAGTTAGTAGGGTGACTCGGCGAGTAGGGTTGATCTGGAAGGTTGACTTTGACCAGGACTTTGACCTTGGACCAGGGTGGACTTGGTTGTCTTTCGGGGGTCAGTTAGACTCAGTGTTGCATTGATATTGGTAGTTCGGGGAGCAAGGGGAGTAGGAGTTCCGTGAGTTGTCAGGCAGCAACTAGTGAGATCATCAGCAAGTTCAGCCAGTGCAGGTGAGTTACCCTTTTGTGTGAATGGGTCTAAGGCCACAATGTCGGCCCATGTAGTTATGAGTAGAAGACCCGGGGGTTAGCCCTAGGCACAGTATGCTAGTATTATCAGCAGGACGAGGTCCAACAATAGCGGGCGGGTGCCCAAGGAATTGTTTATATGATAGTTTATACTTGTTGTCTGTGTGATACATGTATGTGCCTAGTAGGGAGGTGAGTGTGGGCGAGGTGCCGTATCTCACCAATAGCAGAGTGTGGATGGGGTTCCATATCTCATTAGTAGCAGAATATGGGCGAGGCCCAAACTAGAACAGGAGTGAGGGTGGGCTAGGCCCGTACCTCACTACCATTAGGAGCGTGGTCAGGGTCCCATGACTCATCAGTAGCAGGACATGGGCAAGGCCCAGGATAGGCGAGGCCTTAGGACAGAACCAGTTGCATGTGTTAGTTATGTGTTGTGAAATGTTTATGTGTTATTATTTGTTGGCGGGCGAGGCCCTGTGACAGGCGGGGCCTAAGTAAAACAGATCTATATCCGAGCGGGGCTCGAAGCCAGGCGAGGCCCGAGGTAGGGGCGAGGCCCAAGATAGTGGGCGTGGCCCAGTATGTGCAGTATGTGGTTATGTGTGGTATGTGGTAGACCTTGGCAAGCCATAAATATCCAAGTTTTATTATGTTTCTTTATTTGATATGTGAATGCTTACTGTTTTGGTCCATTTTAATGAGTTTTGGTCCCTTTGTGACTTGTTCCATGGAGTTTGAAGAACTCCATGAGCCTTGGTTCAGGTTTAAAGTTCAAATCTAGTGATTTGGTGGGATAAAGAGTGTATCCAAGAACTCTCTTTACTTCATGCATGAAGAAATATGAGTTTTTGGTAATTTCTCTACTTATGGTTTTAAATCTTGGTAGTTTATGGCATTATTATAGATAATGTTGGAAATTTTATCCATTTAGACATCATGTTGTTTCTAATCTGAATGTTAGAGGCTTGGACTTAATAGATTAAGTTTAAAGAATATGCATTAATCCACCTTTAATGAGCCCCCTGCTCATTAAAGGGCACTCCGTGCTCCTTCATCTTTAGGTTTTACGTTTCAAAAAAAAAATATGTCACCCCTTAACATTTTTCGTAGCTCCGCCACTGGTTGGCAACCATCCTAACTACCTTCCCTTACCTCATTTGTATGTGATAAGGGTTATGTTGTTGTTTATAATAGAAAGGTCACCAAAATTAGAAATGTCATATTTAATGATAACTCATTCTACACACACACACAAACAAAAGATCGTTCAACTGATCTGCATATTCTAATAAAAAAAAAACTTTAATATCATTTTGACATGTGTCACTTAAATACAACTCGTAATTAATATTATGCCACATGTCAAATAGATATATTAGGCAACACTTCAAGATTCAAATTTACTTTTCTAATTATATGTTAAATTCGAAGTTATAATTACTTTAAACTTTTGGTATATCTCTTAATTAATAATTTATTTAAAATGATTTACTTAAAATAATTAATTAATAATGTTGAATTTTTACTATGAAAATTCAATTGATTTTGTAACCATAGTTCCCACGAGTTATAAACTAATTATGAAATAAAGAAGAAACCAAATTGAATAGATCATGCTTACGCTAGGCCTTTGGTGATGCCTTTGCTTCATGAACCCTAATTTACGATATTTAAGGGATAAAGATCCATCATTTGACATAATCCATTTTTGTCAAGCTTTAATTTAGATGCATTCTAGGATTTCAAGGGTTGTTTGTGAGGTACTCTAATCACTCTCGTGTAAAGGATTGATCTTAAATCTTAATCTCTTGCAAGTTACAATAACACTTCAGATAGATAATATATGTGAAACTGTAGAATAGATCACTAGTTTAGTCCCTTTCTTTTGGTGAATATCAAACTTGCCCCAACATGAGTAATTCGGATGTAAGTTTTGTTACTTGAACTCTTTAGTAGTTAATTCAATTGCTAGTTTACTTTAATGACCTATCTATAATCTGTTGGACTATTGGAGGTTATTAATTTTAATATCATCTAGCTTCCTTTAAATGTTTATGAGTGTGATGATCGATCTAAGTGAAAGGATTTTTGCTTGAAAGTGTGATTTGGCTTTTATCATAGAGAAATTAAATTACCTTCTTATAATTATTTCTACTCATAAAATTATGACAAATCACCATTCAATTTAATTTTATTTGATATATTCTAATATAGCCTTCATGAATTAGTTAAAAAATATGGAATGATGATACTTGTCATAATTTTATTAGGTAGAAACATTTGTAGGCATAAAAAGTAAAAATCATTTTAATTTCTCTTTATCATATAGAGAAATTAAATTACCTCCTACCTTTTATGCCTACAATTATTCTTACCCACTAAAATTATGACAAATCATCATTCAATTTAATTGTAATTGATATATTCCTAATATAGCCTTAATGAGTTAGTTAAAAAAAATATAAAATGATGACACTTGTCATAATTTTATAACCAAATTTAATTTCTCTATCATATAACCAAATTCTAATTTTGCAGTCAAAGATATTTCAAAACCTTATTTTGTCTAAAAATCAAAATTCGTTAATTTTGTGAGGAAAAAGCATGGAAACCTATTGTGGTGACTTGGTAAGGCATGTGGAAGATATGGTGGATAACCTATTGACCCATGTTCAAATCCTGGCACCACTCAGCCCTTGTGGCCATGGAGGTTCGCATGCAGTGACTCCAGGGCATGAAGCAAAGCTTTATGTTTGCAGCGGGGGATTAGTCGGTGTGCGAAAGCTGGCCCGAAAACCCTCATTAGGGAAGATCCCTTTCCAAAAAAAAAAAAAAAAAAAAGCATGGAAACATTAAAAGCATCTAAGAAAAATGTTTTGCAAAATGTTGTTTGTCAGATTTTTTTTGGCAAGATGTTGATATTCCACAAATATCTATCTTACACGATTTTTAGTACCTTTATTATAATATAAAATCAAAGATCAAAGATAAATAAATGTATAAAAGTTCGGTCACAGCCATGTATGGCTTCCCTATTTATAGTAATTTTATGATCCGTCCTTTAAAGAATCTCATACTCTCCCCATTTCTGGTATTTTGTGATTAGCCATTTAAGACTATCCAGCGATCATTCCAAACCAAGTCCACAACTATTGAAAATGTAACATAAAAGGTATTTATCATAAAAATGTGAAAATAAGCCATCCAAATATCATATTGCTTTCTTTTGCACCAAATTCTAAGTAAATTTATTATACATAAATTCATATAAAATCTCATGCCATTCTGCACAAATTCAAAACTTAATTATGAATTTAAATTAATTTGTAAAATCAAATATGATACATTCGAGACTCTTTCCGTACTAATAAAACAACATATTCTAATAGCAACGATCTCCGATCTCCCCTACCAACGCAGTGCCTCCCTATCTCACCCCATACGACCATCCTTCTTTGGTGATGGAAACATCAAACATTTTCAAAATAGAACAAATTTTGCATTATACGTAAAATAGGTGATGACAAAGCAACTTGTTTTCTTGTCATTTTTCTTTTCATCTTCAAATTTTATTATTTGGATTCTTTTTATTACCATTGGTAGCATTTAAATACATTATCTTTTCTATATATTGTAATCGGTCCAACATTAGGGTCATGGTGAGAAACAAAAAAAAGGCCCTTACGCTTGACATAATTTTTCGAAATTTTTTATTAATTAACTAGCTAGCAATTTTTTTAAATTTCAAAGTTAGTTTTAACAAAATAAGAAAGATGATGCAAGAATTTGAACCCAAGTTAATTTAACCCATAACATTCCAAACATTGTTAAGTATATTACACGTATATAAACTCGAACATACACAAACTTGAGGCCGAAGCAGTTAAGGTTTCCTTGGCCTTCGCCAAATAAACCGGTTAAAATTTTCAATCGGTAATTTTTTTATGCATATTAGTAATAATGATTTTTTTTTTTTTTTTTTTTTTTTTTTTACAAATAAAATAAATAAAACTTTTCAATCTTGTAAGACCTAAACCAAACATCTTTTAGCATATTACAACTGTTTCGTGGTTCTAAGACAAACAATATCATTATATAATATTAATTTTGGTTTATAAGTTCATATAATAAATCTAAATCTTTATTTATTTGTTAGATGAAGATTACTAAATTATAAAATCCATTTATATGGTTATTTCAAATAAATACGTCGTAAATGTTAAACAATATTTATATTTAATCGTATAAGATATATTTTTGTTTTAAATAAAAACTTCATAATTGTTAAAACATATTTATATTTAATTGTATAAAATAATTACCAAAAATACAGATATAATTTATTTATTTTAAATTGTATTTAAGTATATGTCCAGCCTAGCTGGGTTAATGTACCGAATTTTATATTCATGTGAACGCGAGGTTGAAAGTTCGATTCGCTTAAACTACTTTTTATGGTACCACATGTGGAGAATTTTCTATGGAAATTTTTATGAGGGCTGAGTTTGCCCCGTAAAAAATGTCAAATACTAATAGAATTAGCTTATCAATTTAGAACTTTTTATTTAAGGGATAATGACTTGAAAGTGTAACGAACTTTCGACTTTTTTCACATTTAATCACTAATTTTTTTTTCGTTATCTATTTGTCATTGAACTATTAAAACTGTTCACATTTTACCCTTATGACCGACTAAGGGTAAAATGTGAACAGTTTCAATAGTTCAATGACAAAAAAGATAACGAAAAAAAGTTTAGTGACTAAATGTGAACAAAATCGAAAGTTTGTTTTCCTCTAAAAAGTTCAATGACTAAATGTGAACAAACTTACCCTTGTATTATGTTTTAGCAAATTATTGATTTTTGTTAAATTATAGCAACATTTGTTGATAAAAAAATCTATGAAAAAAAAAAAAAAAACCCTGAAAATATATTTAAAAAAAAAAAAACCGAAACCGAAATAAAAAACCAAGGTTTGACATTTTCCAAAATAAAAAATCAAAATTTCCCATTTGATTTTGGTTTTACAAAAAAATGAACCATTCTCACTGATGTGAATTATGACCATTGGTTTGGCATGCGAAATTTGTGACATCCCATGAATAAGTAGTTACAACATCGTATGAACTCGTAATTCATAGTAAGGGGTTAGAGTATCATCGCATGAATACGTAGTTACAACATCGCCTGAACTCGTAATTCATCACCTACAGGTTATGGGTTTGCTGGTGTTTCCACAGCGTTGTCTAAAATAGTCCGTGGTCGCCATCTATACTCTAGTAGATGACTACATCGCCACATTGCCTTCCTTGGTCCCTCTTGCTGGAACTCTTCTCCTTTCTTGCAAAATCACACCAAAAAGCTCAAGATAGCTCTTCCTCTCACTCTACACACTCAAGCTAGCTAGGGTTCTCACTTATGGGAAAGGTAGTCGCAATTGAAGGCCATAAGTGCCTTTAAATATGGCTCGGGCCCAAAGATTTAGGGTTTCTGCCAACAGTGCGGACTCGTCGAGTCGCCTCACCGACTCGTCGAGTCCATTCATTAATCCGAGTCATCAGTCGCGACCTTACTCGACGAATTGAGGCGTCAACTCGTCGAGTCTCTCTTTTTAACTCAAAAGAAAAATACTTAAATTATGATACCTGGAAATCCGAATGTTACATTTTGTTTTTTTACTTCATAGATTTTTTCATCAATAAATGTTGCTACAATTAAACAAAAATAAATAATTGTTAAAACATAATACAATAGGAAGTTTGTTTACATTTGACCATTGAACTTTTTAGAGGGAAACGAACTTTCGATTTTGTTCACATTTAGTCACTAAACTTTTTTTCGTTATCTATTTGCAACTAAACTATTGAAACTGTTCACATTTTACCCTTATAAGGGTAAAATGTGAACAGTTTCAATAATTCAATGACAATAACGAAAAAAAGTTTAGTGACTAAATGTGAACAAAATCGAAATTTGTTTACCTTTTCAAGTCATTATCCCTTTATTTAACCCGAAAGCTAAATGTTCAACAAAACTTTTTCGTTTTTGCATTAATTTTGTCAATTAACCATCAAACTTAATTCCCCAGTCGTAATTAAATTATTCCCTGGTTAAAAAAACATATAATAATGTATGTGAATTAAACTCTCAATATATTATGGGGTCTAAATTGTAAGTCTCCAGGATCAACTTTAAATTTTTAAACAGTAAAAAGGGCACGATTCGTAGCAAAATGGGAATTGTTCGTATTCAATCAAGGCGGCTCCAACCCCACTTGCTACTAAACTCTTTTCTCACTAATCGACACTCGATTCATCTTCTTCAACGACATCAGCTCAATTTCAACACACCCAAATCCATCAGATCCAATTTTGCAACAATTAGGGCGATTTCTACATCATCATTGTCATCCGCCATGGTTAAAGCTATAAGGGTTCATGAACTTGGTGGTCCTGAGGTATTCCTCCTTCTAACTCACCTTCACTTTCTTAATTCCGTTCCTTTGTGAATCATAAACAAGTTATTGTTGAAAGTTAAGTGCATGATTGAAGTTTCGGTGATCAATAACATCTGTAACATTCTAGGTTGTAAATTGTTTTATCCGTGATTGTTGATCTAAGTGTTTGCCCTAATGATGAATGTGATTTCCGATCCAATTAAATGATTATATTCATCAGAAAATGAAAGCTTTGTGATTACAAATAAATCAAAATCCTTACAGGTCATGAAATTGGAGGACGTTGAAATCGGAGAACCAAAAGACGGAGAAATTCGAGTGAGAAACAAAGCCATCGGAGTAAACTTTATTGACGTTTATTTCCGTCAAGGTGTCTACAAGGCAGCTTCAATACCATTCACACCAGGTATGGAGGCTGTCGGAGTTGTAACAGCTGTAGGTCCAGGACTAACCGGCCGGCAAGTCGGAGATATTGTCGCCTACGCCGGTTTCCCCATGGGAGCATACGCTGAAGAACAGATACTCCCTGCAGAAAAAGTTGTACCCGTCCCTTCTTCCGTTGACCCCGTTGTAGCAGCTTCCGTCATGCTAAAAGGAATGACCGCTCAATTCCTCCTCCGCCGTTGCTTCAAGGTGGAAAGTGGACATACGGTTCTTGTTCATGCAGCCGCCGGTGGAGTCGGATCCTTATTATGTCAATGGGCAAATGCACTTGGAGCTACTGTAATTGGAACGGTTTCAACCTCAGAGAAAGCTGCACAAGCTAAAGAAGATGGATGCCACCATGTGATTGTCAGCAAACAAGAATCTTTTGTTGAACGTGTGGCTGAGATCACATCAGGTGAAGGGGTTGAAGTGGTGTATGATTCAGTCGGAAAAGACACCTTTCAGGTACCTGTTCTTCCTTTCTTCATCATTTTCATTCTGTTATGAGACCCTAAAATTGATTTTATTTTTTTATTTTTTTAATTAGGGATCATTAGAGTGCTTAAAGATACGTGGACACTTGGTGTGTTTTGGGCAATCATCTGGTGCACCGGATCCTGTACCTTTATCTGCACTTGCTGTGAAGTCATTGTTCTTGACAAGGCCTTCTTTGATGCAATACACATCTAAAAGAGACGAGTTACTTGAAGCTGCTGGTGAGGTGTTTGGTAATATTGCAAATGGGGTTTTACGGGTTCGGGTCAACCATAAGTATCCACTTTCTCAGGCGGGTCAAGCACATTCTGACCTTGAAACCCGAAAGACTACCGGCTCCATTGTATTGATACCTGATGGGATTGAGCTTTAAGCTTATGAGATGGTTTTATCTTTTAATGAGTTTTTGTTTGACCTTAATTTCTCTTTGCCTATTGGATGTATTGTCCTATTGTATGTCTCTCATGTTGATTATAAATACAATAGGTGTAACAATGACTTTATTTGAAGATAACAACTTGGATTGTTTTTGAAAACAATGATAATCCAACATCTCCTAAGCAAATAATCTAATGGTGAGCATAGATCGGTGTCGACCCAAAACCGAACCCTACCCAATATCCTTGGTTTTTAAATAATACAAACCGAACCCACAACAGAAACCGATATGTTCGGTCTATCGACTTTCGGTTTCTATCGGTTCATTTTTGGGGTGTAAATCCAAACCCAATCCCAACCTAAGTTTGTAAATCTTGAGAAAACAATATATAGAGGCTTAGGGCTAATGGAATGTCAGTGACACAAGTAGTAAATTCATTCGTTGACAGGAGCGAGCAGAAAGAGAGAGATCTTCAACTTACTTTCAAATTTAATTTTTTTCCCCTTCTTTTTCAATCTTATCCTATTTTTACTTTCATTTTTTAATATATGAATAGTATGCACTCTATAAGTTAGGGCTAATCCACTTGGTTAACATAGAGTTTTCTAATTTAACAACTAACTAAGAGGTTTTAGGTTCAATTTTTTTATTTATATATTTCTAGTTTATTTTTATTTATTAATTATAATTTAAATGTATTATTTAATATTTATAATATCATTTTGTATTATTTAATCATAAAAATAAAGTTTAATATTTATTTATCCAATTCATATAAAAAATTAAATATATACAAAAGATTTGAAACACGGTAACATATTTTTATAAAAGCTTATAATTGAAATATATCTTACAAACACGATAACATATTTACAATACTACATGACATAGTGACTACATGCATTATTTTATATAACATGGTAAGATAACATATTTTAATAAAACATACAATACTACATTACAAAATAACTATTATTAACGTACCCCCTAGGAATACACCAAAGATAATAGAACAATTATCTAAAGAATGACCTAGCTAACAATTGCTACCCAACGTAAGTGATTAGGCCCGGGACCTCACCATCGCATCCTCGCACTTAGACCCCGACGCTCTAGCGTCAAGGTCCAATTTAGGAAAACACACCAGTCTAAAATAAGCCAAAATAGTACTGGCCACTCCCCAGAGCGACAAGTGTAGTGCCCAAGGTCGATTTGCCTCTAACTGTCCTCTTGGCATATGAGTTCTCTTTTGCAGAAAACCCCTCTCCTCGCAACGAAGACAACATTATCACTCGGTCTATAGAAGAGAGATTCAAAGAAATTTTGTGGATAGCCGATGAAAATACAACGCTCACTGCAAGGTTCGAGCTTGTTGTGAGTCTCTCGTCTTTCGAAAGCCTCGCAACCCCAAATCTTGATATGTGCTAACGAGGCAACCTTCCATGTCCACATCTCGTGATGTGTTTTGTTAACCTTTTTGGTTAGGACTAGATTAAGGATATGGGAGGCAGTCTCTAAGGCATACCCCCAGAATGAGATAGGTAACGAAGCTTGACTCATCATGGAACGAACCATGTCCAACAAGGTTCGATTGCGTCTCTCAGCCACACCATTAAGTTGCGGTGTCCTAGGTGACGTCAATTGTGAAATAATTCCACATTCCTTAAGATAGTCATGGAACTCGATAATAAGATACTCTCCACCTCGATCAAATCAGATCATCTTTATCTTCCTGCCCAGCTGATTCTCCACTTCTTGTTTAAACTCTTTGAACTTTTCAAAAGTTTCTGACTTATGCTTGATTAAGTAGATATACCCATATCTACTATAATCATCAGTAAAAGTTACATAGAAGCGGTTAGCATCCCTTGTGACGGATATAAAGGGTCCACACACATCGGTGTGTATGAGATCCAATAAACCTTCACCTCTTTCACAAGTACCAGTGAAAGGTGACTTGGTCATCTTTCCAAGTAAACAAGATTCGCAAGTGTCATCCGACTTTAAGTCAAATGACTCCAACACTCCATCCTTTTGGATTTGGGCTATGCGCTTCTTGTTGATATGTCCAAGACGGCAATGCCACAAGCATGCATTGTCTAAAGCATTGGACGCATTAATATGCAATACATTATTTCCTAAGTTGTCTACAACCATCTCAATTTCATATATACCATTGCAAGGCAATGCTTCAAAATAAAATTTATCATTATAAAAAGCATTTATAGAACCAATTTCATTATTGAATGGAAATCTAAAATCTTGTTTATACAAACCATGATAGGAAATAATATTTCTCCCCATATCTGACGAGTAGCAACAATTATTCAAATCTAACTCTAATCCTTTATTAAGCAATAAAGAATAAACTCCAATCTTCGTGACATGTGACACTTTCCTATTCCCCATGATTAGGTTCATTTCCCGTGCTCCACATCTGGACTTCTTCTTAGACCCTGCAAATCAGAACAAATGTGAAAACCACATCCTGTATCAAGGACCCAAGAACTAGCATCTGATGAATTATTAGATAGAATAGTATAAATACATGTGAAGGTGGGTTGTATCTTCCCATCCTTGATGCCCTGCAAGTATTTGGGGCAGCTTCTTTTCCAGTGCCATTTATCATGACAACAAAAGCACTCTGCTTCTTTCGGATTAGAAGAGGTGGTAGCAGAACCGCTAGAAGAGGATCCATCATGGGACTTTCCCTTGTGGCTCTTAGAATGAGCCTTCCTCTTCTTCCCATTCCCAAGTCTAATTGCCAGGACTAGGGCAGCAGTAGTAGGAGTAGGAACAACAACCTTGCCTTTCAAACTACTTTTGGTAATTTTCAGTAGGCATTGAAGCTTGCTTAGAGTGACCTCCTCCTTGTTTATATGATATGTCATTCTGAACTGATCATAAGTAGGAGGCAAAGAGTGTAGAATAATGTCAATGACCAACTCTTTATCAAAATTTGACATTCAACTTTAGCAAGCGGTCCACAAACCTTTGCATCTTTTGCAAGTGGGCTGTGATGGACTCTCCATCCTTCATTTTAGCTGTTATCATGGAGGCAATGATTTCATATCTTTCCTGTCAAGCACTCTGATGGTACCTTTCCATAAAGTCTTGGTACATCTCGAAAGGATAGTAGTCCTCATAGGAATATTGAAGCTCCCGAAAGGATAGTACCTCCTCATCGAAGGGGAAGGAGCTGGCGTGGCAGCTGCACATTATACACACACTCCCGTATTCTGCATCACGAGATATTCTGGGATTTGTACTCTGAAATTATTATGACTTATGTTTTGGGTTTGCAGACATGAAATATGTTTTAAGAAATGTTATGGTCGAATGTTGTTTATTTACAAATGTTTTACAAAGTGTTTAATTGAAAATGAAATTTTTGGACTTGAAAAATTGGGTCGTTACAAGTTGGTATCATAGCCCTGGTTTGAGGGATTCGGACACACCTTTGGGAGTGTCTGGACTCAAACCGAAGGATTAAAGGATTTCGAAAAAGAAAAAGTTTTCTGAAAAATTAAGTAAAGAGTTTTAAGAAAGAACAAAGTATGTGATGTGCGCGACCGGCCGAGCTCAAGTAAGTATTCCCCAAAGTACCCATACAAGTTTATGTTATGTTTATCAGTTCCAGTAGAACAACATGCTAGAATAGGACTAAGGATCTAGGAGTGATGCCTTATGTGCCTGATTTGTGTGCTTCAGCTTATGTGAATTGCATGCTAGTGTTGAGTAGACAACAATATGATAGCCTGTTTAGGTTATGCCTGATAGTTTGAGCTTAGCATTGTATACTAGTAGAGTATCTCTCTATGAGAACAGACTTGCTTGAGTAGTTTACCTACATCTGAATGCTGATTGATTTGTGCTTTGTGGGACTCTGAGTGATGGGAGTTAGCCATTAGGTGAATACGTCACATCACATGTGGTCAGGGTTGAATAATCTCAGAGTGTTGGATTTGGTCCTATTGCGCAACTCTTGTCTTAGTCTAACTGTTGTAAGGACGAGTATGTTACTCGAAGGATTATCTGAGCCTCATCACATGTGATGGTATTCAGGTGATGGCTAATTGGCATTACAAGGAGGCCTTCAGCAGCTGAGGACCGGTTTGGGTAGGGCCAGGGATTTTCCCTAGGGTAAGCCTAGGATGAGGATAGCAGTGATCAACAGTGGTAAAAAGGGATCTGGTGGAGTCAAGGCAGACGTTGAAAAACGCACGGATAGATGTGGAAGGTAGTATGGGCCCGTACTACTGAAAGCAGAGGATCCGTACCCGAACTGAGGAAGGTTGTGACAAGACCAGGGAACTTGTAGTAGATGTGATCCCTCAAGAGGTATCGGTATCACTAACGGTTGATATTACGTATTGCAGAATGGTGGTACTACGTTCGAGACCAGCAGTTGACAGTTGAGGAGAGGGATCAGGTTTGGGATCAGTTTCCGAGCCAGAAGACGAGAGGCTACGTGAGTTCATCGCGTTAGAGATCACCAGAGGCATCCTTGAGTCGACCCTCATCATCTTCGGGTCGATCAAGGAAGGGATAGTTGAGCTGATGGAGGATCGCCTCAGGGCGTTCTGGAGTGACCTGACATCTGGCCAGTCAGGATCTCGCACACTGTCCTTCAAGGACTTTAGGGGAAGTGGTGCGCACGATTTTCATGGGGCAAAGGACCCCATTGCTGCCAGACGATGGATTTCGAACATTAAGTCCGCACAACTGACCAGCTTCTGCCCCGAGGGGTCGAAGGTGAGATATGCAGCAGGGTGTTTGAGAGACAGAGCTAGAGACTGGTGGGAGTCTGTTGGTGACTCATTGTGAGCCTCAGCTGTTGAGGCTATGACGTGGTCAGACTTCGTGACCAGGTTCCAAATAGAGTTTACGCCAGCGGTAGAGCTTCAACAGCTGGCTAGAGAGTTTTTGGACATGAGGCAGACTACGGAGACTGTGGTGGAGATCACCGCTAAGTTCTGGGAGAGGGCATTGCTAGTGCCCCAGTATGCGGGGGATGAGAATATGAGGAGGACCCGCTATCATGACATGCTACGAGCTAACATCCGGGAGCATGTTAGTTTTTCAGCTTGCCCTACCCTAGATTCCATGATAGCCAGGGCTAAGGAGAGGGAGATTGATCTGGAGCATATCCGGAAGAGGAAGGCAGAGGAGGGACAGGTTACAGGGGTTTCGGGGAAGAAGCCCAAGGGATCTGACGTTGGGCTGAAAGTCCAACAGAACCGAGGCAGCTGCAGGAAATGCGGCAGACCGCATGAGGGGGCATGAAGATTTGGATCGTCGGGCTGATACAAGTGCGACAAGACGAGGAACTTCAGCCGGGATTGTACTGCCCATGCATAGGTTATTCAGATGTCTAAGTTGCTATGTTTCCACTTCAACCAGAGGGGCCACAAGAAGGCCAACTGCCCCTAGTTTACAGCAACATCAGCGCCAGTGAAGGCGGCAACTCCAGTAACCCTGTGGATCACTGATGGCCGACAAGGTAAGGCAGAGGCTCCGGTGGTGAGGAGCCGGGCATTTCAGCTGACTACCAAGGAGGCACGCGTCACACCCGATGTGGTGACGGGTATGATTTATTATTTATGCTTTTATGTTATGCTGCTGAAATTTTGATATGTTATATGCATGTGCTCTGTTTAGGATCGTTCCATGTGAACGGTATCCCAGTTCAGGTATTGTTTTGATTCGGGTGCTACCCGATCTTTTGTTTCTCTTCCACTCACCAAGAGATTTTCCGTGTCTTCGGGCATGTTGGATTGTCCTCTAGAGGTTGAGATTGCGGACGACCGGTCGGTGCGAGCATCATGGGTCTACCGTGATTGTGTATTGAGATTGTTTAAGGAGCGGTATCTGGTTGACCTGGTTCCCATTCCACTGCGGGGAAACAAGGTCATTATTGTTATGGATTGGCTGAGCCCTAATGGGGTAGTGATAGACTGCGCGCAACAACTAGTACAAGTCAGATCCCCAAGAGGGGGAGAGTTGGTGATTCGGGATGAGAGACCACAGCGAGGGCCAACATGCTCGGCGGCGAGGGCGAGGCATTACCTTCATTAGGGCTACGCATAATATGTCACTTATGTCATGGACACCCGGGAGGTGGGTAAGGCGACAGAGGGCGATGTGCCTGTGGTTCGAGAGTTTGCGGATGTATTCCCCAAGTATTTGCCTGGAATACCTCCGGAGCGACAGGTGGAGTTCAGGATCGACTTAGTCCCTGGTGTGGTTCCAATAGCCAAGGCACCATATCGGTTGGCTCCTCCCGAGATGCAGGAGTTGTCTACACAGCTGCAGGAGCTGATAGACAAGGGATTCATTAGACCGAGTAGTTCTCCTTGGGGAGCCCCGATTCTGTTTGTGAAAAAGAAGGACAGGTCGCACCGGATGTGTATAGATTACTGGGAGCTGAATAAGGTGACGGTGAAGAACCGTTACCCACTCCCGAGGATTGATGACCTCTTCGACAGATTCAAGGAGCATCTTGGTTCTCCAAGATTGATCTACGTTCGGGGTACCATCAGATGAGGGTCAGAGAGGAGGATGTGCAGAAGACTGCGTTTCGGACGCGCTATGGCCATTATGAGTTCGTGGTGATGCCGTTTGGGCTCACCAATGCTCCTGCCGTGTTCACGGACCTCATGAACTGCGTGTGCAGACCGATGTTGGACCGGTCTATGATAGTTTTCATCGATGACATCTTGGTTTATTCCATGACGTAGGAGGAGCACGAGGGGCATCTGCGAGAGGTGTTGGAGACCCTGAGGAGGTAGAGCTTATATGCTAAGTTCTCCAAGTATGAGTTCTGGTTGCGCGAGGTGCGGTTTCTTGGGCACCTTGTCAACCTTGATGGGATTTCGGTGGATCCGGCCAAGGTAGAGGTCGTGATGAGGTGTGAGGTTCCGAAGTCTCCATCCGAGATTCGAGGTTTTCTGGGGTTAGTAGGGTACTATCGGAGATTCATCCAGGATTTCTCCAAGATAGTTGTACCCTTGACGCGGCTAATAAGGAAGGCCATAGTCATCCGATGGGGGCCTGAGCAGCAGGTGGCGTTTGAGACGTTGAGACAGAGATTGTGTGAGGCGCCAATCTTAGTCCTGCCAGAGGGCATAGAGGATTTTGCTATGTACTGCGATGTGTTGGGCGTGGTGTTGTTGCAGAGAGGACACGTTATTGCTTACGCGTCGAGGCAGCTGAAGCCTCACGAGGCAAATTACCCGACGCATGATTTGGAGCTGGGGGCTGTGGTGTTCTCCCTCAAGATTTGGCGTCATTACCTCTATTGGGTTCGCTGTACAATTTACACGGATCACAAGAGCTTGAGGTACCTTATGGATCAGCCGAATCTGAACATGAGACAGCGTCGGTGGCTTGATGTGGTGAAGGATTATGATTGTGAGATTCTTTACCATCCGGGGAAAGCCAATGTGGTGGCTGATGCGCTTAGCCGTAAGGCAGCCCTGATCCGAGATATCTGCCTGAGGATGACAGTGGTGACTTCGCTGTTGGAGCGGATTCGGGAGGCTCAGCAGGAGGCTATGAAGGAGGAAAATTGGAAGAGTGAGCGGATTGTGGGTCAGGTTTCCTCCTTCGACTATGATAGCTGAGGGTTATTGAATCTTCACCACAGGGTGTGGGTCCCTTATCATGGAGGCGTGTCTAAGGTTAGATGGAGGAGGCGCACAAATCCCGGTTCTCCATTCATCCCGGGGCGGCGAAGATGTATAGGGATCTTCGTCTGGCCTAAGTGGCCCTGCATGAAGCGGGATGTGGCATGGTACGTGGAGTGGTGCTTGACTGGAAGGAAGGTCAAGGCCGAGCATCAGAGATCGCTCGGCAAGATGCAACCGTTGGATATTCCGCTTTCGAAATGGGAAGACATCACGATGGATTTTATCACCAAGCTTCCCAGGACCAAGCGGGGGGTGGATTCGATCTGGTTCATTTTCGGTCGATTGACCAAGAGCGCCCCTTTATCCCGATTTTAGGAGAGCATCTCGGCCGAGAAATTGGCCAATATCTATATCAGGGAGGTGGTGGTGCGGCACAGAGTGCCAGTTTTGGTGATTTAGGGTAGGGATGTGCGGTTCACATCTAGGTTTTGGACGAAATTCCACGACGAATTGGGTACTCGTCTGCATTTCAGCACCGCCTTTCACCCGCTGACAGATAGTCGGAGCTAGCGGGCCGTCCAGACTCTGGAGGACATGCTGCGGGCATGTGTTTTAGACTTCGGAGGTAGCTGGGATACCTACCTTTTGTTGGCATAGTTCTCGTATAATAACAACTATCATGCGAGTATAGATCGTCCTCCCTTCAAGATGTTGTATGGGAGGAGGTGTAGGACCCCGATATGCTGGGGCGAGGTTGGCCAGAGGGTCATGGGGAGCACTGAAGTAGTGCTCAAGACGACATAGAAGATTCAACAAGTCCGGAGAAGGCTTCAGGCTGCTCAGAGTCGGTAGAAAAGTTATGCCGATAAGCGCCGATCAAACCTGGAGTTCCACGTTGGGGATATGGTTCTCCTGATAGTGTTGCCTTGGAAGGGCGTCATTCGATTCAGGAAGCGGGGCAAGTTGGGTCCCAGGTTTATTGGACCATTTAGGGTTGTAGCCAGGGTGGGCAAGGTGGCGTACCGGCTGGATCTTCCAGTCGAACTTAGTCAGATCCACAACACTTTCCACGTCTCTCAGCTGCGGAAGTGCCTAGTGGATGACTCAGCAGTGATACCCTTTGAAGGACATTCAGGTTGATGACGGCCTGAATTACATCGAGTGGCATGTAGCTATCCTCGACAGGAAGTCGAAGGATCTGAGGAACAAGATAGTGGAGCTGGTGAATGTGCAATGACAGCAACGGAAGGGCTCGGAATGGACTTGGGATCCGGTGGATGAAATGATGGAGTATTAACCGGATTTGTTTCGGGAACAGGCAGTAGACTTCGAGGATGAAGTCTAAGATAAGTGGGGGAGATTTGTAACACCGGATTCCTGGTACGATTCCTGTTTATGTAATTTTTCTCATTTTGCCTTGGACTCGGTGAGTTGGAGGCCCAACTCGCCGAGTAGGAGCGATTTTGGCACATGATTTAAGTGAGGGACTCGGCGAGTCCATACTAGACAAGTAAAACCCTAACCCGGGTGTTTGCACCCTATTTAAACACTCTAACTCGGCCTCCCTTGTCCCTAACACTTCCACAGAGCTGTAGAGCGAAACCCTATCCCCCATATTGTTCTTGTTAGTGATTTTTGCTTGGTGAGGATTTGGAAGCGAGTAGGAGAGGGACTTGGCGAGTCTGTGCAATGACTCAGCAAGTCTAGTCAACTGGAAGTTGACTTTGACCAGGGGTAGGTCAGTCACTTGACCTAAGGGTATTTAGGAGTGACTAATCTATGTTAATGGATTTATAGCCGGAGGATTGCCGGTGCAGTAATCAGTCGTCTAGCAAGCAGACTTTCAGCAACTACTTTTCGAGGTGAGTTACCTTCTAGTAGCGGTGGGTCTACGGCCACAATGCCGACCCACCAGTAGGAGTTGTATGTAAGATGATTATCTTTGTGATATCATCTAGGTTTGCTACTACCTGATATGTTATATGCTAGTATGATATGTTATATGTGACAGTAGTAGAGTTCGGTTGTTAGGACCGAAGGGTAGGTCGGGCATCCCAGATATGTCTGACAGCATGTGATGGTATGATTTTATGGCGTCATGATATGTTATATGTGATAGGGGTAGTTGGAGGGGAATAGTCCCCAAGTGCGGTTGTTAGGACCGTCGGGTAGGTCAACAACCCAGAATAGCATGACATGGGTATGCCAGCACCCCATAATGGCTTGACACGGGTAGGACGGCACCCTAGAATGGCCGCACGGGTAGGTCGGCACCCCAGAATGGTCGTATCGGGTAGGTCGGGTACCCCAGAATTGCCCGACAGTATGTATGCTATATGATTGTATGGTATGTGGTACGATGGGGGAACTCACTAAGCCTTGTGCTTACAGTTTACAGTTTTGGTTTCAGGTACCTCCTCAGCGAAGGGGAAGGAGCTGGCGCAGTAGCGGCACATCATACACACACTCCCGTATTCCGCATCACGAGATATTCTGGGATTTGTACTCTGACATTATTATGACTTATGTTTTGGGTTTGCAGACATGAAATATGTTTTAAGATATGTTATGGTCGAATGTTGTTTATTTACAAATGTTTTACAAAGTGTTTAACTGAAAATGAAATTTTTGGACTTGAAAAAATTGGGTCGTTACACTAAAATTGGACCTAATGAGTTCCCGAGTCTCTCTCAGATTCCACCTTTGTTCATGGTGTTTATGAATCATTTGAGGCATCACACTTGAGGTACTAAGCTCTTGAACGACCAAAACTACAAGCTACAATTAAGAGGGATTCTTCTAATTTGATTTTAGGGTTGTATGTGCACCATAGGAGTGTTATACTACACAAAACCCAACAGTTAGCTCTCAACATATCATGGTACCGGGTTTTCTTCATCTCCTCATGTAACGACCCGTTCCCAGTATGTTGATTTATTAGTAGTGAGTTTTTCAAGAGGGACTCGGCGAGTTCTAGCCTGACTCGCCGAGTAGGGTCGCGCCTGAGGGCACACGGGAGCCGGGGACTCGGCGAGTCCATATCCCTGACTCGGCGAGTCCATCTGTCTGGGTGAAACCCTAAATTCCCCGGGTTGCCCACTATTTATACCACCTTATAGCCCCCATTCTCGCCTCCCTCACCCTGAGAACGCAGTGATAGAGCCTTAAACCTCCCTTGAAGAACTTATATGTGTTTTGGTGCCATTTTGTGAAGGTGTGAAGAAGGAGAAGAAGGAAGAAGCAAGGAGAAGTGTTGTAGTGCAAAGATCCAAGGCCAAATCAGAGTTAATTGAGGTATTTTCGGAGTTCCATCTTGTTATATGCTTTAAACTTCCATTAGAGATCTCCTAAGAGCTAGTTGATGCTTGTTCCAAGCCTTACACTTGCATGAACGTCTTATTAAGTCGATATATCTATGGATCTGAATGTTGGGGTGTTGTAGAGCCCAGATCTACTGTCTTTTTGGAGTTATATTGCATGATAACCATAGATCTACCCATTTTATGCATCTTTTAGCCTTATTTCCCTTATTCATGAGGTTGTGCACATAAAGTTGGAAACTTTACGTGGTAAATCAGCTTGTTGGACTCAGATCTATCAATTGTATGCATTGGATTCAAACAAAATCGAGTAAAAATCAGTTGCATGGCGGCAACTCGGCGAGTCGGAAGAACGACTCGACGAGTTGGGTCGCGAGTCCCGAGTTCTTCAGTTTTGTCAGTGTTGAGTGGACGAGGTGAGTTAGAGAGTGGACTCAGCGAGTTGAGGGTGAACTCAATGATGGAGGGACTCGGCGAGTTGTTCATCAACTCGGCGAGTCCAAGGCAATCTTCTTGGGATCAAGAACAACTCGTCGAGTCTGTTCATACGACTCGGCGAGTCGGATGAAGATTGTCTGAGTTCTTGGATCAAGAGGGTACTCGTCGAGTCAATGCCAGACTCGACGAGTAGCAGTGAGTAAAAGGGAAAAGTGAGAGTAGGACTCGGCGAGTTGGGTGGCCCAACTCGGCGAGTCAGCCCAAAGGAGAGTTGACTTTGACCAAGGGTAAAAGAGTCATTTTACCCCAAGCGTAGTGTTTAGTATTTGATTGAGTGTGTTTATGGACTTGTAGCCGAGGAGATTCAGGAGCAGCCTCCGTTAGCTTTCCGAGCCACACACTCAGCAGCCAGCTTACGAGGTGAGTCTCCTTCCAGTAGGAACGGGTCTAAGGCCACAATGCCGGCCCGTTCAGTTAGCAGTAGTTTCCGGATTTAGGTCCGATGTAGTAGTTAGTATGTTCGATGCCTTCGTGGTTCGAACAGGATTTGTGTGCTATGTTTTATGTGTTAAGTATTATGTGTTCCGGGCCACGGCTCGATGTAGCATGTCGTATATGTGTTACGCTAGTTGATGTGTTGTGTTATACCATGTTCAGTCAGTCAGTTCCGGACTTCGGTCCGATGCAGTTAGTTCCGGACTTCGGTCCGATGCAGGGGACAAGGTCCTAGTCAGTTCCGGACTTCGGTCCGATGCAGTTAGTTCCGGACTTCGGTCCGATGCAGGGGACAAGGTCCCAGTCAGTTCCGGACTTCGGTCCGATGCAGTTAGTTCTGGACTTCGGTCCGATGCAGGGGACAAGGTCCCAGACAGTTCCGGACTTCGGTCCGATGCAGTTCCGGACTTCGGTCCGATGCAGTTTCGGGCTTCGGCCCGATGCAGTGGGCAAGGCCCAATATGTGTTTATGTGTTATTGTATGGTATGTGGTAGTTTGGGGGAGCTCACTAAGCTTCGTGCTTACAATTTCAGTTTTGGTTTCAGGTACTTCCGCAAGCAAAGGGAAGAGCTCGGGGTGACAGCATCGCACACACCGCAGCATAGCTTTTATCCTGGGGATGTCTCTTGATGTTTTGGATTGATGTAGTATGATACAGTTTTCCGCACCATATTTTATTATGCTTTGGGGATACATCGCGTGTGTTTATGTTATGATACTTATATTATGGTTTTGATTATATGGAAAAACGAAAATTTTTGGGTCGTGTTTTTGGTTCGTTTCACCTCATCACCCACATACTGGGGCACCAATAAGGCCCTCTCCCTGAACTTGGCGGTAATCTTCCCCACCGACTCTGTAGTCTATCTCCTATCCAAGAACTCTCTGGTCAGCTGCTAAACCTCCACAGCTGGCGTAAGCTCCTCCCAAAAGTTAGACACAAAATCCGGCCAGGTCATGGCCTCAGTGGTTGGGGCTCCCAAAGTGTCACAAACTGCCTCCCACCAGTCTCTAGCTATCTCCCTCAAACACCCAGCAACAAATCTGACTTTCGACCCCTCAAGGCAGAAGCCCGGCACCTGTGTAGACTCAATGTCTGTGATCCATCGCCCAACCACAATGGGGTCTTTCACCCCCACAGAAATCCGGTGCTCCGCATCCCCTAAAATCCTTGAAGGCGAGCGTGTGAGTCCCCTACTACCCAAGTGTCATGTCACTCCTGAATGCCCTAAGGCAATCCTTCATCAGCTCAATGATACCTTCCTTGATCGACTCGAAAATCACTGGGGTCGACTCAAGGATGCCTCCTGTAATCTCGGATGCAATGAACTTGCGCAATCCATCATCAACTGGTTCGGAACCCGTACCCAAACCTGACCAGACCCTAAACCTCCTGCTCCGTGATGTGTTGCCACCATTCTGAAACAAAACACACAATCTTCAGGGTCATACATATCATCGAGAGGTCTCACACTATTCCACTCTTAGTTCCCCACAACTCCCCAAAAGTCAAGTACGGATCCTTTGCTTTGAACAGTACGGGCCCATACTACCTTCCACATCTATCCACATTTTCCCCTTGGTTTGATTTGGTTTACCAAAGTTGCTTCCTGTCCATGCATACAATTCTCAATCAAATAACTCGTTTCACTAATCTCTTCCCAGGCTTGCCCTAGGGTAATCTCTGATCCACTCTTCGCCATCAGCTGCATAAGAAGTCCCTGCTATCTCTCCCTAACTAGATCACGAATACCATTACATATTACTAAGACCAGATAATTCTTAGAATGAGAGGTCCTACCTTACAATGGTTGGACTCAAACAAGAGCTGCGAAATAAGGCTAGACCTAAGCTTCTGAAATTATTTAGTCGTTGTAATATGTAACTTAACGTATTCGTTTACTAGTTAATTAAAGATAACTAGAACTCCTAAAAGCACAAAGCAAGCAACATTCGAGCACTGAGTAACCAAAACCAGGCATATCCTAAAAATGTCATCATCTAACTGACTAATCAGTACTAGCATGCAGTTCAATAAGCACATATAATAGGCATACAAGGCATCATTCCTAGATCCTTAGCCTTAATCTAGCATGCCGTTCAATGAGCACATACAATAGGCATATAAGGCATCCTTCATAGATCCTTAGCCCTAATCTAGCATGCAGTTCACATATTCATAATTCATATCATAATATAACATGTGTGGGTATCTTGGGGAAAACTTACCTGAGCCCTGCCGATTGCACGCATCACACTCCCTTTTCTTTTTAAAACCCTTAATTTTTAATTTTGGAAAAATTATTTTTCATGTAAAAATCTCTCAAACCCTTGATTTAAGTACAGATACACCCGAGAGTGTGTCCGAATCCCCGAAACTAGGGCTCTGACACCAACTTGTAACATCCTAAAAGTTAAGACCAAAAAATCCATTTTTATGAAGTAATTATAAAACCGATAATCTAAAAATATCCATCATGTCATCCCATTTTAAAACCAATATGTTAATAATCGAAACATGTCATAATAAAAACAACATCAGAGTATAACTCCCAAAGATCACATGTGCGGAAATAATGGTATGATTTGTTGCGATCATGTCGGCTCCTTTCCTTTGATGAAGAGGTACATGAAAGCATAACTGAAAACCGTAATCACAAAGCTTAGTGAGTTCCCCCATCATACCACATACAATACAATAACATACTGGCAGGCATATCTGGGTGCCCGACCTACCCTGTTGAGCATATATGTGTGCTCAACCTACCCATGTCAGGCATACCGGGGTGCCTGAAAGACCCAAACTTTCGTATTTCTGAAAGGCCCAAACTTTCATACGATTCCAACATTATTCTTAAGTTACTTCCTCAAAACATACTACATGCATATTTATAAAACAATATTTTATATTAATAAAGTGATTACAGTATATTGGATACAAACCGACTAAGTTTTATTACATTTCATATTTACCCAGGAATCTACTATTCATATACATACATAAACATTAAAATACAGAGAAATAGTATTAACTATTCTAAATCTTTCAGTAGTATAAAACTATATTGGATACTCATCACCTGTAATTGTTAAACATTGAGAGGGATAAGCGATACCGCTTAGTGAATTCAATAAATAGATATAATATAATCTTATGCCTTATATATATATATATATATATATATATATATATATATATATATATATATATATACTAATATGACAGAAGCAAAAGGGAACAAGAACAACAATAGCATATGCGTATCATATGTCAGACTTTCAATATCAACTCAAGATTTGATTCAAAGATTTACGATCAATAAGACATAACGATTTCAATACTTGCTATGCATCAATAAAGCTTTGGCCCAAGTGGCACATAATACATATAATTTCTAATTAACATTTTGGTAGATTTCAGTCTTATAGCCCTGTCTAACCATTTGCCAATACCATAGAATAGAGGTCATTCACTTACAGAGTCATGCTCTACATGGTCAGAGGCTACATACCATTCATATTTAACCTTCTGCCAATGCCATAGAATAGAAGTCATTCTCTTACGAGACATGTTCTACATAGTCAAAGGCTATATACCAGTACCACTGTGAATCTAACTTCTTTCACTGATCACATGGTCAAAGGTATAACTTTGCTACTAAAAATAGTGAATAAAAATAACACGGGAAAATAACACTGAAAAGCACATAGCACGTATAACACATAACATACAATTGTTCGTATATATTAAACTCATCGTGAAATAACCGGGGGCTAAAATATTAATTTCGGCAGTACTTTGGCTCTAATATGACTTTCGTCGTTGAAAACCGGGAGTCTTAGCTAAAAACCGGGCTCTAAAAAGGTAGCGCTTCAAACCGAAAAGAATAATTTCTTGGGCTCTCTGGGAACTTCGGGACGTATTTCGGGCTTTAAAAATAATATCGGGGCTTCGGGGGATGTTGAAATAGCTTAAATATGGGTTTAGGAGTGAAAAAGTGTGAATTTTCTAACCTTAGTCGGGAGGGTTCGCACCCTCCTATTTATAGGAGGCGAAGGTATTTAGCCGAAGGGAGGAGGGGAAACTGGCAGCTCGCGAGAGGACCAGACGGCGCGCATGCGAGGGCTCTAGGTGGCTCGGCTCGCAGACAAGCACGCGTCAGACAGCAAGGCTACACTCATCAGCTTCGGATTGGTCCAACGCTTCGGTCCACTCGGAAGGCGACAGGAGCGCGAGGCGCGTCGGGAGGGGATAGGCCAAGACGTCGGTCGAATCAGGGGGCTGTACGTGTCGGATCCGGGTAGAGCGGCTACTGTTCATGCGACGTGGCAACACTATTCATGAGAAATTCTCGAAAATTGAACCCAAAACTTCGAAAATCCATAACATTCGCATAGGAGCTCCGTTTTTGGCGTTCTTTATATGCACGCGTAGCTAAAATTATGCTCTACAACTTTCGTTTAGACTTCGTTTGCTAATTTTGATTTTAATTTTAATATTATTATTTTTAACAGACCGGGACAGGAAAATCCGTTATAATTTCATTACTTCTTCATCTGACATCCGTTTTCATCAGACTTTTTACCGTTGTACTAATAATGATGAGACCTTCAATTCTTGTTTAGGTTGTATCGGCTAAAAATCACTCAATCTAAAATTCGAGTTTTTAGTTGTCTACTGCTAAGCTGAAAACTTCGAAAAATCATAACTTCCACATACGAAGTTAGATTTTGGTATTCTTTTTATCAAACTTCTTGGTTTGAAGAATACTACGAATTTCATTTAGATTACTAAGGCTAAAAAGTAGTTTATCAAAAACTCACTTTTTACGTCATTCGGCGCCGTGCCGGTTTTGTCGCGGATCTTCGATTGGTCATAACTTCTTCGTTATAACTCGGATTTCGACGAGGTTTTCGCCTAAACACTTCTAACGACATTCTATAAAACATAAAATAATAAAATTTTACTTATTTCAAATTTCATATTTTCGCTAAATTTTCATTATTTGGCTATTAATTGGAATCTCATAAGACTTCCAATATTTTATAAGTGATTGTAAACATAGTTTTACTTCATTTCTAGTAAAAACTATTTGTTAGAACTCAACACTCAATTTTATTCACTTTTAATAATAACAATCAATGTTCTAAATAACGTAAGGCGTGGTTTGGCGGCAAGGTAAAAGTTAAGCCATGACAAGCCTTGGCGAGCCATGACGTTTTTCAAGGCGTGACTATATTATATACATTAAAAGATATAAATCATATAATTATTGAACTTTATCAAATATATTAAGTTTTTAGAAGTGTTATATTAATATCTAATAGAAAAAAGTTAACAATAACTCATTTGTTTTAGGCCCGATAAAAAAACAAAAGAAAAAAAAAACAAAAAAATCCGCACCTTGAAAAAAACTCTCGCCATAACACGATAAGGAGCGCCTTCACACGTTATTTGGACGCCACGCTTCACAAACCCGCCTTGAATATTTTCGTAACGGCTACACCACGCCTCGCGCCATGGCACGCCTTGAGGCGTGCCACGGCGCGCTTTTTAGAACCATGATAACAATACATAATTTCAGAATGTGTATGTTACAAATACCTCCTCCTTTTAAGGATCCCATCCCCGAAATCATAACGATTAAAACAATTAGGGATACTTCACTCTTATTTCATTCTTACTTTTCCCAAGTATAATTTGAGCCTCGATGGTGTTTCCATTTGAGAAGTACCAACTTCACTTATTTGTTATGTAGATTAGTCGTTCTTTCATTTACGATCTCTTCTACTTAACTTATTATCCAGTTTTACCTCAGATAATAGAACCATTTCATCATATATGATTAAACCTTTACACAAATAGCTTACATGAAACACTTCATGAATATCTGTTAAATCTTTAGGCAATTCCAAACAGTATGCTTGCTTACCAATCGTTCTTTCTTCCAAAGTAGCATAACGCCTTTCCATGAAATACCTTCAATATTACTAAATCATCCACTCGGAATTCTATGGGTCATCTTCTCTTTTCTACATAGGACATCTGTCAATCCTGGGCCGCTTTCATTCTTTCTTGGAAAATTTGTATCTTGTCAGTGATGTCTTGAATCATTTCAGATCCTCAAGAGATCTTCAATCCTATGTCATGCCAACATATTGGAGTGCGACATCTGCGCTCATATAGTACTTCATATGGTAGTATTTTTGATTGATGTGTGGTAACTGTTATTATACGAAAATTTTACAAGAGAAAATACTTGTCCTAGTTACCACCGAACTCCAAGACATATGCACGAAGCATATTTGCTACAATCTGGATTGTTCTTTCCATCTTACTATTTGTCTGGGGTTGATAAGTTGTACAAAGAGTAATGTGAGAGTCCAATTCTTGTTGCATACTCGATCAAGAGTGAAGTGAGTATCACAATTGGAACTAATATTTAGTGACACACCATGTATTTCCACGATTTCATCCAAGTATACTTGTGCGTATTTATCCAGTGAACCCGTTTCACGAATGGCAAGAAAATATGCACTCTTGGTCAGCTTGTTGATAATTACCCAAATACTATCATTCTATATAGCAGTCTCTGGTAATTAGAGTAGCACCAGACATAAGGTCAATTTGGAATTCTACTTTCTTATTCGGGGGTGATCCAGACAATTCGTCGGGGAAAACATCACGATATTTATTAAGAACGAGAACATCATTCACAGTTTTCTTCTCCTCTTTCAAGGTATCAACTGTATAAGCCTGATAAATAGAATATCTCCTCTATATAAATTTACGAGTTTTAAGAAAGAAGTTATTATTTTCACCGTAGACATAAATAGAATCCTCCCTTTCGATAGGAATGCTCACCATCTCTTCGTAGCACATGAGTTCTGCGTGGTTCTTTAATAATCGATCCATGTCGAGAATAATATCAAAATTGGGCAAGAAGATCGGAATCAGGTTAGCAAGTAGATTATAACCTTTAATTTCTATGAAATAATCTCTATAGACTTTATCAGCAATTAATGATACCCTTCATACGGTATCTACATGAAATAATTTATACAAATATGTAACAAGCAATTTGAAATGAATACGCGAATTCTCAAGACATAAAAGAATTTGAGACAACATAATCAAATTTGATGTGAGCAGGCTGAGGGTTGACGAGAAATGTACCAGTCATAACATTCAGGTCTTAATGTATCTCGTATGTGGTAATCTAAAATGTACTATTTTTAACTTTTGATTTATCAAATTATTATTTAAACTTTTCAAACTTCTTCATTAATAGCGATGCTTAAACCTGTATCCGCTCTTTATTATCTATTGAATCTTTAATTCTAATATTTGAGTTAAAACTCAATTCTCATTGCAGACTTCTGCTCCTTCTTGGTTTATATACTAAACCCAAGGTAAAATCTTTTCTTTATTATAACCACAATTCGAATGGTCATATTCCAATGACTTTCAATTGCATAATGTAAGAGACACGCAACGAACCAAACTCTTGTCTTTAATTGTATAATACTATTATGTAAGTAACCTTCCTTCATGTTCTAATGTAACATAATCATATTCTAGTATGTAGCACTTCTTGCTACAAAATTCTTTAATATAACGGTGATTGCGATACTTCTATTGATCGCCTTGATTATCTTTCATTTCAATCTCCTAGATTAGGTCGGATGTTACATCGATTTTGGTTCTCTGAACCATGTTACATACTTGTCTATTTCAGACTCGGTTTGATATGACCACTACGGTCGAAAAAACAATCATCTTCTGAGTCATTACCGAAACGATGGTAACGATATACATGAATAAAACGGAATCAATTACTAGCTCCTTGGTAACCTTGTGACTTTACCTGATCCAAGTGCAAGTCCTGTCCTTCCGGTAGTATAGGCCTCTACTACCATTCACACCTACTCATACTCGTCCCAAGTATTGTCTCGCAGTTTCCAAGTTACTATTCAAAAGTTTTCACAAAGTGACTTATCACACACGAATGTATTCAAACAAGTACATACAAAAATTTCTCCTAGACTCAACTAGGACTTTCGCGTTTTTATCAAACATATCTTGGACTATTTATACTCGCCTTCTAAGATTTTTCTTATGCACATGCTCGATCTAGTATACCCTAATACTTTTCCTAGGTTAATAGGAATTTCACTTCCTAATTCTTCGTATAAATTCTTTCTCGAGTAGTGTCTACTCTACAAGACACACTATTCCAAAATTTACTCTCGCAACATGGAGACAAACGGTCTTCTACTACCTGCATCATCTTCTAACTCATGCAAACCATCATGCACATTTGTTCATTTCATTATTCTTCCTTGAAATCGTTATTCTTGTATCTGAGTAAGTCTAAGTCTACTTCATAGGAGTCTATCCTAAAAAGTCTGCATCATAGCTGCATCTCAGCAAGCTCTACTAGCTTCAACTTGGTTCTCTGTCATTCCTGACTACAACATCTCTTCTCATACAATACTATGGGTGTATTTCTTCTTCAATTAAACATTCTACCTTACTTAGACAAGTAAGTTGCTTAACCATTTACCACTAAATGACTCAATTCACCATCCCAATCTTGTATGTTAAAGTCGACTTAACACACAATGGAACTTCTATAAGGATGGGATAGAAGTCAATCATCACTTAGTATTATTAAATACTAAGTCTGAACATCTTTTATAGGGTTACTACTCGAACTACATACTACATCACAAAGTCTTGGCCTATTGAGTCTGCAAACTTCATTAGCCTTTCTTTTGATCTTTATTTAATTCTTCTAAATCTTGTACCACATCAATTGAGATACTATCGAAGTATTGATCACCATCTTCGGTTCTTCCGACTCTCTAAACAATCACTACTTCAATCTGAACAGCGGTGGAAAACAACTTCGTGGATTTGTACCAACACATTTATCTTGCCCAAACGTGTTTCAAACGCACATCTTTCTTCCAAAAATGTTATTATATATCAAACATACTTTAAATGTATATTACCACTCTATTGGTATTAATACACTTATTACGATAACAATTCATATTTATTATTTTACGATATCTCGTGATCGTTTATTTATAAACTTATCGATGTCAACTATCATAAGTTTCTTTATCACTTCGAAAAATTCTTATTACGCAAATTCTTAGAATTCTGAACATAAAATGTTCTAAACCAAGGTCGGCAACAGACCTTAAGCTTTCACAAATAATAGCAATTATAGATAAGCACCCTAAGGCATGCTATATTCATTTATCATTTAGCACATATTAGAATATAAGGCATATCTCCTCTTAATATTCTAGTGCTTGACTCCATTAGGTATTCAACCTAAAATATACCAGATACATATCGTATTATCTTTACTTAATAATTCTTGTTTAAGTTTAGAAATTCTCAAAATTCCTAGTTCACTTAAACTAATTTTCTGAAAATTCTGAAGTAACTTAATATCTTAGAATACTAGGGTTTATCAATACCCAATCCCCCACTTAGCATTTCCTATGGTTTGTATCCATATACTTATAATGATTAAGTTCATATATTGAACTTCCAATCGTTTAAGTCTAAATACCAATTCGTGAAATTTAGTTCACTTAAACCACTGCTCTGATACCATGATTGAAAGACCCTAACTTTCGTATTTATGAAAGGCCCAAACTTTCATACTATTCCAACATTATTCTTAAGTTACTTCCTCAAAACATACTACATCCATATTTATAAAACAATGTTTTGTATTAATAAAGTGATTACAAAAGATTGGATACAAACCGACTAAGTTTTATTACATTTCATATTTACCCAGGAATCTACGATTCATATACATACATGAACATTAAAATACAAAGAAATAGTATTAACTATTCTAAATCTTTCAGTAGTATAAAACTATATTGGATACTCATCACCTACAATTGTTAAACATTGAGAGGGATAAGCAATAACGCTTAGTGAATTCAATAAATAGATACAATATAATCTTATACCTTATATATATATACCAATATGACAGAAGCAAAAGGGAACAAGAACAACAATAGCATATGCGTATCATATGTCAGGCTTTCAATATCAACTCAGGATTTGATTCAAAGATTTACGATCAATGATACATAACGATTTCAATACTTGCTATGCATCAATAAAGCTTTGGTCCAAATGACACAAAATACATATAATTTCTGATTAACATTTTGGTAGATTTCAGGCTTGTAGCTCTCGCTAACCATTTGCAAATACCATAGAATAGAGGTCATTCTCTTACGGAGTCATGCTCTACATGGTCAGAGGCTACATACCATTCCTATTTAACCTTCTTCCAATGCCATAGAATAGAAGTCATTCTCTTACAAGACATGTTCTACATGGCCAAAGGCTATATACCAGTACCACCGTGAATCTAAGTCCTTTCACTGATCACATGGTCAAATGTATAACTTTGCTATTAAAAATAGTGAATAAAAATAACACGGGAAAATAACATTGAAAAGCACATAGCACATATAACATATAACATATAACATACAATTGTTCCTATATATTGAACTCATCGTGAAATAACCGTGGGCTAAAATATTAATTTGGGCAGTACTTCGGCTCTAAATATGACTTTCGTCGTTGAAAACCGGGAGTATTACCTTAAAACCGGGCTCTAAAAAGGTAGAGCTTCAAACCGAAAAGAATAATTTCTCGGGCTCTCTGGGCACTTCAGGACGTATTCTGGGCTTTAAAATTAATACCGAGGCTTCGGGGGATGTTGAAATAGCTTAAATATGGGTTTAGGAGTGAAAAAGTGTGAATTTTCTAACCATAGCCGGGAGGGTTCGCACCCTCCTATTTATAGGAGGCGAAGGTTTTCAGCCGGAGGGAGGAGGGGCAGCTGGCAGCTTGCGAGAGGACCAGGTGGCGCGCATGTGAGGGCTCCAGGTGGCTCGACTCGCAGACATGCATGCGTCGGACAACAAGGCTACACACGTCGGCTTCGGATTGGTCCAGCTCTTCGTTCGAATCAAGGGATAGGCCGAGACTTCAGTCGAATCAGGGGGTTGCACGTGTCGGATCCGGGTAGAGCGGCTACTGTTCATGCGATGTGGCAACACTATTCATGCGAAATTCTCGGAAATTGAACCCAAAACTTCTAAAATCCACAACTTTCGCATGCGAGCTCCATTTTTGACGTTCTTTATATGCAATCGTAGCTAAAATTATTTTCTACAACTTTTGTTTAGACCTCATCTGCTAATTTTGAATTTAATTTTAATATTATTATTTTTAACAGACCAGGACAGGAAAATCAGTTAAAAATAATAACTTCTTCATCCGACATCCGTTTTCTTCAGACATTTTACCATTGTACTACTAATGACGAGACCTTCAATTTTCGTTTAGGTAGTGTCGGCTAAAAATCTCTCTATCTAAAATTCGATTTTTTAGCTGTTTACTGCTAAGCTGAAAACTTCGAAAAATCATAACTTTCACATACGAAGTCATATTTTGGCGTTCTTTTTATCGAACTTCTCGGTTTAACGAATACTACGACTTTCATTTAGATTAATTAGGCTAAAAAGTAGTTTATCAATAACTCACTTTTTACGTCATTCGGCGCCGTACCGGTTTTGTCGCGGATCTTCGAATGGTCATAACTTCTTCGTTATAACTCGGATTTCGACGAGGTTTTCGCCTAAACACTTCTAACGCGATTCTCTACAACATAAAATAATAAAATTTTACTAATTTTAAATTTCATATTTTCGCTAAATTTTCATTATTTGGCTATTAATTGGAATCTCATAAGACTTCCAGTATTTTATGAGTGATTCTAAACATAGTTTTACTTCATTTCTAGTAAAAACTATATGTTAGAACTCAACACTCAATTTTATTCACTTTTAATAATAACAATACACAATTTCAGAACGTGTATGTTATAGTGCCCGACCTACCCCTATCAGACATATCGGGGTGTCCAACCTACCCCTTTCAGACATATCTAGGTGCTCGACTTACCCTACGGTTTATTTCAACCGGTTACGGGGACTATTTCACCCCTACCACTACCACATAATAACATAGCATAAACATACTGCCAGGCATATATGGGTCCCCGACCTACCCTCCGGTTTATTTCAATCGGTTACGGGGTCTATTTCACCCCTACCACTACCACATAATAATATAACATATTAGCTCATAATCTCTACAGATAGTGGCGTACCAGACAATTATCATACAGGTAATCATCTCTACTATAAACAACTAATGGTAAGCTAGCATTGGTGCCTTAAACCCACTCATACATGGAATGTAACTCACCTCGAATACTGGAAAGTAGCTGAAAAATCCTTGGCTCCGGATATCACCCTAACTCAAGCTCCTAAACATAAAAGATTTCCTTTAAGTACCCCTTTCATACTTATAACCCCTTACGGGTTAACTTTGTTCAAAGACAAATTCAAAGTCAAAGTCAAAGTCCACGCTCTGAGTTGACTCGACTCGTCGAGTTCACCGTTCAACTCGCCGAGTTATAAAAAATCATAAAATCCTGAAATTGCAATCCAACTCATTAAGTTTTCCTCCAACTTGCCGAGTTCCTCCTTAACTCATAGAATCGTGAAATCACGATCCAACTCATCGAGTTTTCCTCTAACCTGCCGAGTTCTTCCCTTTAACAGAATTGGGACAATTTGACCCAACTCGTCGAGTTCCTCTATGAACTCATCGAGTTCTTCAGTCAGTCAAATTTTTTAATGCATTAGTCACCATTCTTTAAACCATGGCCCTATCTTCTAGATCTAAGTTGGAAATATGTCTAGAAGGGTAAAGTTTCCAACTTTACCCATTAAGAACCTTTCCTCATGACAAAAACTCAAACCCTAACCCAAAAGGGCTTAGATCTAACTCTAAAAGTCATCAAAACTTCAAGATAGACCATGGGATCATAAATTTGGACTCTAGGGACAATTTTGTCACTTAAAGCTCCCGTTTTTACTTGCATGCACAGCCTAATAGGGCTTAAAAGACCAAAATGTTGGTCTAAAGGTTGCATGGGACTTCCATGGCCATAAAGTTGGCAGATTTATGCCATGAAGTCCCCTTAAGACCATAGATCTGAAGGGTCTGTGCAAATAGGATGTCCAAATCCCAACCATAAATATTTTTGGACCAAAACATGAATCAAAAAATTCTAAAACTAGATCTAAGCATGCCATAGACAAGGTTGAAACTTCATACCTTAGATGAACCAGAAATGAAGCCTAACTTCTAGATCTACTCTCTTCTCACACGTTCTTGCTCCTCTTTCAAGCTCCTCCTTCTTCAAACTCACCAAGAATGCACAAGATTAACTCACAATCACCGCAAATAGTTTAAGGTTTCGATATTAGGGTTTTGGGCAGTGGAGGATGGAGATGAGGCCAACACCTTGGGGTTAAGGTGTTTAAATAGGGTGCAAAACCCTAGGATTAGGGTTTTATTTCAGCCAACCTACTCATTGAGTTGAGGCCGCTCAACTTGTCGAGTAGGTTTTCAAATCCGCATCCAAATTCATCTCTACTCGATGAGTTTGGAGCCTCCAACTCATCAAGTTTCTATATAAAATGAATAATTATAATTTAAATACTTACCAAGAACCAAGCGTTATATATATATATATATATATATATATATATATATATATATATATATATATATGTATACGAAGGTACTTGTATAATAAATCAAGAAAATTCATATCATATAAATTCATCCAACACATATTGTAGATAATAGGCACACATATCATTTAATTATCTAAATACTGATGGGTTTTGAGCAAAAGAACATCGTATGTGCACATGCAAAACCCTAAAGCTTTGGATCTAGGTTTCTCTATTGTACATGCAAATTTATCAAAAGCTTATAAACCCTAATATAGCATACTATGAAATGAAGATCTATAACAAAAACAAGTTTAGATGATACCTTTCAATAGTTGCAAGAATCTTCAATCTTCAAGAAGCTTAGTGTCACAAGTGTAACACCTCTAATGGCTCATAAACACCACAAGCAAGAAGATGATCTAGAAGATAAGGGAATGGAGGCACATAATCGGCTCAAAGGACTCTTTGGAAAAATGGTAGCCAATTTTGGGTGCCCTAGGGGTCCTTAAATAGCTGAGCTGCTAAGGTTTCAGTCAAAACCTTAATTGGATGACTTAGGCCTTAAGCAACTTAAGAACCTTCAGGAATAAGGCCCCTTGGACGAAATTAGAGTGGGCTTATACTCTAATTCCCCCCCCCCCCCCTTATATCAATAAGAATTCACAGCCCAAAAATCAATTATCTTATAATTGACAGTTCCAGTGCCCTTTATTTAATTAATCTCTTTTAGCCACAAAATTAATTCTTAACTAATTCTTGACCAATATTAATTAAACCATATGATTCCTCTTTTAATATATTATTCATATAATATATTAATAAACCATAATAACCTCTATCTCTTCATTAATCATCCTGTCTAGTTGCTTTGGTGAAGGCAACCAAAAAGGACCATGCACAACCGGGTCAAGTACATACCAAATATAGTTACGAGCTTAGACACTAATCCAACAAATACTTCATATCTATCTGTAATATGAAAGTAACTATGCACTCACCTAACTTAGGTGGGTAACTGGAAAATTCGACAGTGCTTCGCCAAACTCTTTGACATTTCCTCTAATGCGACCTAGATATAAATGTCACTAAGTCTTAGTCTTATATTCCTGCCGACTAATGATACCCTAGATTCCTCAATAATCCCAATGGCTACATCAAGATCTATCAAGTAAGGAACAACAAAGTAGGATCATATCATATGTAGTGTCCGTTTGGTATATAAAGTATATTATTTGGAAATCTCACTTTAAACACCTTACTAAATCCAGCCTAGACATCATCCTCTGTAACGACCCAATTTTCATGTCCAAAAATTTCGTTTTTAAAACATTAATTTAGAAAACGTTAATAATTAAAAACATTGTTTGATCAAACTACATCACAACGTAAACCATGTCTAAAAGCCAAATCATACAACCAATCGAAATATCAGAGTATATATCCCAGAGAAATCTAATAGATGCGGAAACCAGTGTGTGTGCATGATGTGCCGCTACCGTGCCAGCTCCTTCCCCTTCGATGAAGAGGTACCTGAAACCAAAACTGTAAACTGTAAGCACAAAGCTTAGTGAGTTCCCCTATCGTACCACATACCATACAATACATAACATACATACTGCCAGGCTATTCTGGGGTGCCTGACTACCCGGTACGGCCATTCTGGGGTGCCGACTACCCGTGCAACCATTCTGGGGTGCCGTCCTACCCGTGTCAAGCCATTCTGGGGCGCTGACCTACCCATGTCGAGCTATTCTGGGGTGCTGACTACCCTTCGGTCCTAACAACCGAACCTCGGGGACTATTTCACCCCTACTACTACCATCACATATATCATAACACAAACATAATATCAAACATATCTGGGGTGTCTGACTGCCCTTCGGTCCTAACAACCGAACTCTACTACTATCACATACAACATATCATGCTAGCATATAACATATCAAGTAGTAGCAAACCTAGATGATATCACAAAGATAATCATCTATCATACATCTCCTACTGGTGGGCCGACATTGTGGCCTTAGACCCACCGCTACTGGAAGGCAACTTACCTCGGAGTAGCTGCTGATCTGTGTGGGAATAGTCTGTCTGCTGCTGCTGCTCCGGAAATCCTCCGGCTGTAATTCCCACCAAACACTTAGTCAAAAAATGCTAATTGTCCTTTGGGTAAAAAGACCACTTTACCCCTGATCATGCCCTAAGTCAAAGTCAGAGTCAACTTTCAGTTGACCCGGCTTGCCGAGTTGGCTCGCCAACTCACCGAGTCCATGTCCAAACGAATGACCTGGATTCTGTTTCTACTCGTCGAGTTAGGCGTTGACTCGACGAGTTCTTCTTCCAAACTGATGTTCAAGTCCTTCATCCTACACGCCGAGTTGTATGAACAACTCGTCGAGTTCATCTTCATCCGATGAACAATTTATACTGTGACTCGCCGAGTTGTATGAACAACTCGCCAAGTCTGTTCTTGATCTAAGGAGATTGCCTTGAACTCGCCGAGTCTGGGCATCGACTGGTCGAGTTCCATTATGGGTGAGTTTTGGCTTCCAACTCACCGAGTCCACCCTGGACTCACTACACAACTCGACACAGCTAAAAGGGGACAATCTCGGAGACTCGCGACTAGACTCGCCGAGTCAGATGAGCGACTCACCGAGTCTGCTTCATGCAAGAGCCATATACGCGAGTTTGCTCGAATCTAGTCCATTCCATTCATAGATCTGGGTTCCTAGAGCATGAATAACACGTAAACTTTCCAACTTTACGTGTAGATATTCATCCATGAGGGTTTTAGGGTTCAAAATGCACCAAAAGAGTAGATCTAGGGTCTTCATGCAATATGGGTCCATAAAGGTAGTAGATCTGAGCTCCTGGAGCTCAACCATGCCTAGATCTAGTGGCCAATCAACTTATTATGAAATATGATGCACATACAAGATTGGGGAAGGGCTCAAGGAAGACTTTAATGGATTTATAAGCATAGAGACAGGGGAAAACGAGTTTAACCTCAAGGAAATCACTGAGAGAACACTAAGATGCTTGGCTTCCTTCCCTTCCTCTTGATCTACTCCACTTCCTTCTCAAAATCTTCAAGAACACACACTAAAATGCCTCAAACTCACAAGAACAAGAGCTAGAAAGTATGGAGAGCTTCTGGGGGTGAATGGGCAGAGTTGGGGCGCAAATGGGTGTTTAAATAGGGTGCAAACCCTTGGAAATTAGGGTTTCATCAAACAATGCAGACTCGCCGAGTCCCTAATATGGACTCGTCGAGTCGCCATCTTATCCGCGCCCCAAAGTCTCATCTCTACTCAGCGAGTCGGGCCTCCAACTCGCCGAGTCCACGGCCAAAAACATAAGTACTAAGGCAAAACTCACGTACCAGGAACCAGGTGCTACATCCTCGTAAGTAGATCAATCAGTATAATGACTTGAAATTAGTGATAAATCTTATTTATATATTCATAACAACGACGTATGAATATAAAAATAAATTACACTAACACAACTTTGAGTGTAATTTAACTTACAGAGATTCCCTAGACAAAAGTTCGGCAATTGTGCTCGCAGAACTCCGACTTGCTAGCTTCACGATGTCAGGCTCTTAAAGACCTCAAGGCTTCGCCAGATACTTAAAAATAAGGGAAAATGGTCTCAAAATTCAAAGAAACTCAAGAGAAACATTTGAAGGGTATGGGAATGGACTGAATTTTGACTGGTATTTACAGTTAAATTTGGATTGCACGCCATGCATATGTCTCCTGCACGCCGTTCAATTGGTCGAAAGTGATGACGTGTCGATTTCTGCATGGTGACACGTGTCATATTTTGGGTGGAGTGACAGTGCATGCGGCACACCCTTTCGTTGCACGTGGGTGTGCGCGAAGAATTTATGTTTATTATAAATATCATATCTTCTTCATACGAGCTCTGTTTTCGATGGATTTTATATTCACGAGTAGTTGTGGATGAAATCTACAACTTTCATTTAGACTTTGTCGGCTAGTTTTGAATTTATTTTGAAGACTTTATATTTAAAAGGCTTGGACTGTTAAAGTCCATTAAAAATCCATAACTCTCTTATTTGAGAACCATTCTCGACTATCTTTATGTCGACGGATAGGCATAAATGAGATTATTAACTCTTGTTAAATTTCTTTTTCCTAACAATCGATCGATTCTAATTTCAGTGTATAAGTTGTATACTGATACGCTGAAATATTTGAAAATTCATAACTTCCTCTCACGAAGTCAAATTTAAGCGTTCTTTATATGTACGAAATCATTGTCACATATATTATAACTCTAGTTAAGATTATTTATCTTAATTAATCTTCTATCAAAACGTCAAATTTGAACGCTTATAATACTTAGATTAACTAGCTCGAATCTGTGGGTGTTACAGTTATCAACAAAGCTTCAGTTAAGCCTTACTGATTGTAAGGTGAGCTTTTTTGTGTATTGTGATTGGTCGCATGTGAATGTTTATCAAGCGGTTTATACGTGGTTTTCAATTATTTATTGATAATTTACTTTATGATAATTATAGTTGCTGTCAAATGTTATTTGGACATAGGATGACATATTTAGTGGAAACAGATGGGCGTGATCATGACGGATGTGTGTGATCAACAATGATGAAAATTTGGAATTATACTCATTTCCTTAGATATTTAAATACCTTGTACAAAGGATAGGTTGTGCCAAGGGGAAGGGAAACGAGCATTTGGTTCTTTCTTTGTATAATTAATCGACCCCTAAATCATGTGATTGGGTGATTTGTTTTGTTGTATGATTTATTGTAAATATATGATAAAAATATTTTTGTTTTTTTAGTGATAGACATGTATGTGCTACATGAACTCACTAGGCCCTAGGCTTATCCATTTATAAACTTTAAAGTATTTAGCAAGTGACATGTGGAAAAGCCGAGAATCAGACTTAATCAAAAAGATGATAGTGAAGCTTCACGAAGACATGATAGAGGAGTTTCACGAAGACGTTACACATGAAGTTGTTTAGCTGAAGATTTTATTTTATTTTACTTGTTTCCACGATAGTTTAGAAAATAATAAGGGTTAGAACTGATCCGAGAGATATTGGAACGACTATTTTGTTATTTAAGTACTCTTTGAAAACTGAGGTGTTACAAGTTAAGATCCATTTGAATCTAATCCTTTAGACAAGACAAATAACATTTTCTTTTCTCCTTCCTAATAGATAAAATCATTTCTTTCCTCCACTATTTAATCTAAATTAACCCTTGTATTTGTCTTATATATACGTGTTGTTCATACGGATGACAATATCTTAATGAGTTCATGATAGTTTGTCCGAAACCTTCGCCTTTTACCTTAAACATGGAGACGAGCGTACACACAAAGGGATTTTGGATTTTATAAACGAGAGTTTAGGTTTTTAAATTAAATTGATGTTTTACCTTAAACATATCATGATGAGCATGCCTAATACTATTGTTTTTTTCGTATTACAATAAGAAATTTGCTTTTTCTGTTTCTGAAATCCGTATTGTTTTTTTTCTTCTCTATCGTCCTTTATCACCGAGGAGAGATGTAATAAAAAGCATTAATGGGTGCAAGAGATAATGAGCTTGAAAAGGCAAGAAATAACCAGCGTACTAGACGGAGCACAAGCACATATATCACCTTTGGCCAGACAATTCCTACTTTAAAGGAAATGTATAATTTCAAACTTATCCTTTTAGCATATAAGACCAACCATATACAGACCACGGTGGGTATTGTGGTCTAGCAGGCCACGACCATGGTCCGTGCACACTAGCCCGAACCATCGTGGTTCTCCGTGCTCATGGTCTTCAGTGGTGGGCATCAAAAATCGAAATGACCAATGGAGTTGGATTGCTCATTTGAAGAACAGAAACAGAGAAAATGAGCGCATGCGAGCTGGGTATTTTTGTTGGGGAATTAGACATAGTTTGTAAGTCTTGACAACTTTTATCCCTGAGATATAGTCCATTGATAGAAAGCACATCTGACCAGAAATCCTTTAGCATAAATAGTTTATAAAATGACAAAATAAACCTTGGATTTTTATTTCCTAATTATTTAAGTAATTTGATTTATTTAAATTATTATTATTATTATTATTATTATTAAATAACTTATTTTTATAATTAGTATTAAAAAAATTATATGTTTTTGATGTAATTTTGAATTAAATTTAATTAAAAAATGAGGTGGAGTTGTGTGTTTAGTGGTAGGTATCCCATATTTAGTGGTAGAGAATGTGGTGGTGATGTGGCACCCACCACTATAGTGGTTAGTGGTGAGTATAACGAATGACCTAATACAGCTAGATCCAAACTATTTCTTTCAATTCTTCCTTTCCCGATTATCGATAATGGCTTCTCGTTATTTCATGTGTGAAGCGGATGAAAACCAAGAAGAAGAGGTCCAACCAGGCTCCATTTACGAGATCTACCATAAAAACCTTCCTCCTAGAACTCATCTTCAGCTGAGATCTGTTCATGTTATTATGGTAATCAATCACTTTGTGAATCATTGACAAATAAAATTGTTTTATTGATGGGATTTAACTATGTTTTCCTCTGACTGATTGATAATGATCATTTTCAGGTGAGTGACAAACAGATTTGAACGTCGCGATTAATTATCCGAGCATTCTGTCATTACGAAGATGTATCCTGCTTTAGATGAGATGTTTGTAATGGGAGTAAAACTCACCAACAAAGTGCTTTTTAGGTAAGTTCCATCTCAAGAATTCGCCGAGAAGAAGCATTTGCAGAATTTCTGGCTGGTTAACCCAAACACTCTAGTCGGGTCGGGTCATGTTGCTATTAAGATTAAAGAGATCGAATTGGAGAAGGAGTTGAAGAACAATGCAATGGTAAGGTGGGGTGTAAGAAGACAAGTTATATTTATTGGAAGACACAAAGATACGAGCAAAACAACCCAGTCTTCTTCAAGCTTCATTCATGGCAAAGATAAACTAAAAAAATGAGCAATATGTTAATGGTAGATATGAGGAAGAGAAGGAAGTTGATGATGAAGTGAAGGGTGATGATTAGGTTGAAAAAAACAAGAAAATTTCAAAAATAAGCGTGTGAGACAAGTATGGCTAGCAAATAAAAAGGGAAAATAATGGCTATAGACATTTTTTGGGGTTGAATTCCAAAACATAGACATAAAAAATTGGATTTCCAGGTATAGACATGGGTTCCGTAGAGGTAAGCTTCGCGAAGGGGCGTAATCACTTACAAGCAAGGTGGGTCCTAAGACCCACCTAATTTTTTAATATTATATAGTATTTATATAGGAAAAAAAATAAGAACTATCTTTAAAAAAAATTAGGAACTACCTAATACTATTTGGTAGAATAATAAAATAAATAAATAATAAAATAATGACGGACTTATATTTAAATTTCAAAGCAAATGGTTAATACATTCAAAACTTATCACACATGAAAGATAAAGAGAGAGTTGAAGTTGTTTGATGTTATAAAAATAACTTATGAATGGTTATTAGGAAATTTAAAAAACAACACAATTCTTCTCATATTGTTGGTCGTGCAAAATGGTTGTTGCAAACGAACTTTTTAAAAAAGAAAGAGATTCGGTCGTGCAAAGTCGTTGTTTTTTTTGTTGCAAAAATAAGGTTTTAGGGTTGAGTAGAGTGATTTTACTAGTTTTTAGCAGTTTTTACAAATCGATCGTTTTTTATTGGTTCGACCCGACCCGATATATCATATATAACGTTGACTCTTTGGTTTTTCCGTCTGCACTTAATTAGGAATCACGTGCAATTCTATTCTAGATTCGCCACTGGCTCTGCGGAATGACAAAATCGTAAATAAATCAAGGTATTAAAAGAAACCTCAAGATCAATTCCACTGAGCTACCTCCGAGTAATGAACTCATTCCGTGAAGATAGCTCCGGTGAATGGATCTTCAGATTTTTTTTTTTTTCATATCGATTCTTCGTGGTTTATACTCATTCTCCAACTAAATATTTTCAAGAAAAGATTAGTGATAATATGGTTTGTTCTTGACAATATTTGAAATGAATGTGAAGTAGAAAGAATTAGTCTGTTAATCGAAGATCTTTACATAAAAGAATTATTGAATGAGAATTTTTTTTTCTAAAGATCCATTCCTCGGAGATAGCTCCGCGGAATGGATCTTAAAGTGTTTTTTTAATACCCTGATTTATTTATGATTTTATCATTCCACGTAACTACAGTTCGGAGGAATCCATGTCTATATTTTGGAATTCAATCCCAAAAAATTGTCTAAAACCGATATTTAGCCATGAACAAGTGCAAGAAATTAGGGCTCATTAGAGACCCCACAGTCAAAGGAGAGGTATCTAGCGGCGGAGCTCAGTCTTCTAGAAGCTATGAAAGAGAAGAACGCGATGATTGGGAATCCGATTACGAGACCCGCGCTTAGAGTTGAAGTTCAAAAGAGGAAAGATCACACTGGTAGCTTAGACCATCTTCTGAAAATCGTGGCAAACAAGGTGGCGCCTGGTGGAAATTTAAGGCTTCGAAGGTCACATAATACTGATGGTGCAATGGAATATTGGCTTGAAAGTGCTGATCTTCTAAAAATTAGGAAAGACATCGGAGATAGAGATTCCTTCTGGACTCCCCCGTGGTTGGAATCCCGGTGATTCTCCTATCTAGGATCCGATCATGGCAAAAGAACTTAATCATCTCAAAGAAGAAGTTCCAGACATCAAAACGTATTAAATTTAATGGATTTATTTGACTAAAGTATAATATGTTAATTTACTTAATTTACGTTTGTTAATTGATAGGGAGTTTTTATCCAAGAAGCTATTTGAGGAATAAATAGCAAATCTTAGAAGCTAAGACCATCTCCAATGCATCCCATTGGAGATGGCCTAAGAAGAACATGATGGGCATTGACTTGAAAGGGTAACGAACTTTTGACTTTGTTCACATTTAGTCACTAAACTTTTTTTTCGTTATGTATTTGCCATTAAACTATTGAAACTGTTCACATTTTACCCTTATGACCGGCTGTTTCCAGTCATAAGGGTAAAATGTGAACAGTTTCAATAGTTTAGTGGCAAATAGATAACGAAAAAAGTTTAGTGACTAAATGTGAACAAAATCGAAAGTTCGTTTCCCTCAAAAAAGTTCAATGGCTAAATGTGAACAAACTTCCTATTGTATTATGTTTTAACAAATTATTTATTTTTGTTTAATTGTAGCAACATTTGTTGATGAAGAAATCTATGAAATAAAAAAACAAAATGTAACATCCGGATTTCCGGGTATCATAATTTAAGTATTTTTCTTTTGAGTTAAGAAGAGAGACTCGACGAGTTAGTGCCTCAACTCATCGAGTAAGGTCACGACTGATGCTTCGGATTAATGAATGGACTCGACGAGTCGGTGAGGCGACTCGACGAGCCCGCGCTGTTGGCAGAAACCCTAAATCTTTGGGCCCGAGCCATATTTAAAGGCACTTATGGCCTTCAATTGCGACTACCTTTCCCATAAGTGAGAACCCTAGCGAGCTTGAGTGTGTAGAATGAGAGGAAGAGCTATCTTGAGCTTTTTGGTGTGATTTTGCAAGAAAGGAGAAGAGTTCCAGCAAGAGGGACCAAGGAAGGTTATTGTTCTAAGTTATTCAAGCAAGGAGCTTCATTCCGAGGTACAAAAATGAACCCCTTTCCTTCCCTATTGTGTAGATTCCATTTTGGGGTTAGGGCTTGAATCACTTCATCTTTAAGGTTTTGAATGCCTCAAACACCTTTTGCAACTTTGTGTTATAGATCTGGACCCTTCTAGGTCCAGAGAGTCAAGAATATGAAGCTTTAGTAGAGTAAATGTTAAGGTTTGAAGTTAGGAATCTAGACCCTTCTGGGTCCAGAGAGCCGAGAATATGATACTTTAGTAGAGTAAACTTGGGGTTTGAATTTAGGAAGCATTTATGGGATTTTTATGGTATATATAATTACTTTCATTTTACACATAGATATGAAGTATTTTATATAAATTACGTGCTATGTGTTCATATTATTTGAATACTTGTTGTCTATGCTTGATGAACGATTTTATACATGTTTTAAAAGATTTAAACGGTATATTTATTATATATCTACAAATATGTTGTGGATGAAACATGGGTAGATGAAATAATTGGTGTGTGATGAAATAAAATGATGAGAGATAGGTGATGATAATTAGGTAAATAGATGATGATGAATAAGTAACGTAGGATGAAAGGAGATATCATAACCTTAACCAGCAATGTGGCGATATAGTCATCTACCAAAGTATAGATGGCGACCACAGACTATTCTAAACAACCCAGTGGAAAAATCAGCAGGCTCATAACCTATAGGTGATAAATTACAAGTTCAGGCGATGTTGTAACTACATATTCATGCGATGATACTCTAACCCCTTACTATGAATTACGAGTTCAGACGATGTTGTAACTACGTATTTATGGGATGTCACGAATTCCGCATGTCAAACCAATGGTTATAATTCACATCAGTGAGAATGGTTCACTTTTTTGTAAAACCAAAATCAGATTGGAAAATTTGATTTTTTTATTTTGGAAAATATCAAACCATTGGTTTTTTATTTCGGTTTCGGTTTTTTGTTTTTTTTTAAATATATTTTCAGGATTTTGTTTTTTTTTTGTTTGTTTTTTTTGTTTGTTTGTTTTTTTTTATTTCATAGATTTCTTCATCAACAAATGTTGCTACAATTTTACAAAAATAAATAATTTGCTAAAACATAATACAAGAGGAAGTTTGTTCACATTTAGTCATTGAACTTTTTAGAGGGAAACAAACTTTCGATTTTGTTCATATTTAGTCACTAAACTTTTTTTCGTTATCTATTTGCCACTAAAGTATTGAAACTGTTCAAATTTTACCCTTATGACCGGTAACAACCAGTCATAAGGGTAAAATGTGAACAGTTTCAATAGTTCAATGGCAAATAGATAACGAAAAAAAATTTAGTAACTAAATATGAAAAAAGTCGAAAGTTCGTTACCCTTTCAAGTCATTATCCCTAGTTTTTTTTTTTTTTTTTTTTTTTTTTTTTTTTTTTTTTTTTTTAAATTTTATTTAGAGCATTATTTGTGTGTATTAAATTAACAGGCTTATTAATTATGGAGTTGATTTTTCAAAGAATATAAAGGACCAAGATGAAAATAAAGCTATTGTGGTTTCTGAAGGTGTTGACACAAGTCCAAAGCAATTGACCAATTTTTGTAATTCTTTGCTTCCTTCCGAGTCTGATGTAGATGACTCACGTGTGTCAAGCGTATACAACTTTTTTTACACTTTAATTTCTGCAAATCTTTCCTACCTTATTTACTCATGTTTGTTTTATTATATTTTTGGTAGGAAGAATGCATGAAAGAAATGCCGGTCAGTTTGAAGAAGGTAAAGGTGAGTCATACCCATGCATGATTTAAATAACTATTAAAATAAAACAGTATACTATATCTTTTAAGATTATTATGTGGCCGTCTTTTTTGGGGGTTTAGCTTTCAACAGATGAATCTTAAAAGAAAAACAAGAAAACTAAAATATTTGGCATAAGACGTTTTTTGATAACATGTGGAGTAGTAAGAAAAAAAAATTAGAAAATTTGGTTACTCAATGTAATTTGTATAGAAAAACTTGAAGTAAACCACTTGGGTTGTGGTGACTTGGTAAGACATGTGGAAGATATGGTGGATAACCTATTGACCCATGTTCAAATCCTGGCACCACTCAGCCCTTGTGGCCATGGAGGTTCGCCTGCAGTGACTCCAGCGCATGAGGCAAAGCTTTATGTTTGCAGCGGGGGATTAGTCGGTGCGCGAAAGCTGGCCCGGAAACCATCGTTAGGAAGTTCCCTTTCCAAAAAAAAAAAACTTGAAGTAACTATTGCTCAAAAAATAGTTAAAATAGATCTGTTTTTAACATCTAAGTAAATATGAAAATGACTTCAACGGTAAATTTTCTTATTCTTTTCCTAAATTTGAATTTCTTTAATTAAATGCTAAATGATCATCAAGTTTAATTATTTAAAACAGTTATAATATACTTACTTTAGAGTTATGCGTTTAATATCTTCTGAGATTATTAAGAGGTCGTCTATTTATTTTCTTGTTTACTTAATTAGCTTTCCATAGAAGAATCTTAAGAAACAAGAAAAAGAAAATATTTGGATATTGATTAGTTGATTTAGATATATTGTTTTTTTTTTTAAATTGCAAACTAACTAATTACTCCTAAATAATCATCTATATCTCTACTAAGACTTAAACCCCTGACATCTCATATGAGGTGGTCACTCGATACCGCTAGGCTATTGTCCCTTTGGTGTTTCCTTCGTAATTAATTGCAGCGTTTTCTTCTTAGACTTAATAATTAGATATTTAAAGTGCTACACGATTAGAAAATTTTGTTAATCATTACATTTTTTTATATATAAAACTTGAAGTAATTGATCATAATACTTAAATTAAAATAGAGCTGGACTTGGATAGTACAAGGATATTAATATGCAAATTATCATTTTTAGAACAAAAAAATATACAACATGCATATTTCAATTCGAGTAAAAGTGATTATAAAAAAAACTTATTTGTGAAATAAAAAGGTTTTATAGGTATATAATGGAGGTACGATCGATGGATGGTAGAACATACATGTGAATGTAACATATATAGCATAACATTTATTTATGAGTTCATTTCCAATTTGCTATTTGTCTACATTATGATACGAGGCAATTAACACTGAAAATATGGTATAGCATTATAATATTAATTTTTTCAAGCGAATAAAATAAGTTGTATTAGTTTTTTAAACCTAAGCTTTAAAAAAATTGTTTATTACCATGAGCTTTTATCATATTGATATGAACCTATATATTTTCAATCAAGTATAAATTGAAAACTCATAAAATACAAAATTAAAAAAAACACTTTATTTTGAAAAAAAAGTATTTTATCATAATAATAATCCAAATTTTTACTATTAAGCTGGGTTCACTTCCGTCTTCAATACCTTGGAGATGCATCACGCGTCTTGTGATCATAAGAGACAATTTATAGATATGCTCTTCGTTAGGCCAATCCACACCAAACCATATATTGGCGCTCTAACTCTCTTTACAAATTAAACCATCTTTTTTTCTCCATCATTCTCCATCGTTCTCTCTCCATCATTCTCTCTCAACGCAAACACTCTCCTTAGTTGTTTCATCATGGTTTTTCTTTCAGATTCACATTAATGGTTGATGCTTACGAGCGTTATAAGACATTGCGCATCATCAACGTCAACCACGAGGAGAGAGATTTTCCGACGATATGCAGGGACATGGGAAACTTCATGCATGCATTTGGTTGACTTCCAGAGAATGTGCAACATAGGCTTATCCAATATATTCGTCAAGTATTTCATGAACGGAGTTTGAATAGTGTTGACGAGAGCTAATTATAGTATGATTGTGAATTGATCTCCTCCACCTATTTCTTGTTGTACATTCCGTTAATAGAGGCTAGTCATTTAAGAAGTACCATAATTACCATATTGTAATTGTAATACCCTTATATATATATTCTTGTAATACGTTCATGAAATAATGCACTAAAAATTGATCCTGCATCCTGAACCAATTCTTGATGGTATCAGAGCAGGACCATACGAAAACACCACAAACTTAGTAGCCTAATCGAATTGGGTCTATTTCATGGGGAAAAAGATCCTTATGTCATTGTTCAAAACGTACAGGATGCTCTATTTCCCATTGGAATTATCCTCGATGATTCGAGTTACCCTTTGTGGTCTTAGTTGATGGAGATGCGCATCAGAGCAAGGAACAAATCTGGATTTCTCACTAGGAAAAGTTTGAAAACCACGGATGAAAAACTGCTAGAAAACTGGCTTATCGATAACAATCATGTCAAAAGTTGGCTTATCGATTCGATGAGCCCCTTCTTGATTTAATGATTCATTAAGCTCCAGACGGAGAAAAAGATTTGGGAAGCAGTTACAAAAACCTTCTACGATGGTTCTGATGAAACTCAACTTTTGAGCTAAAACGAAGATCGTTCACGACTCGCCAAAACAGTAGACCTTTGCCCACCTATTATAACGAACTAGTCAGCACATTTCAAGAAATCGATACTCGCATTACAACCCAAGAAGAAAGTGTGGCACAAATCGTATCAGGTTATAAAATTCTGGCCCGCCTTTGTGTTCACATCTTTCTCGTTGGGCTTGATCCCGAGTTCAATCATGTAAGAAGTGAAATCCTACGAAAAGACCCTCCTCTCAACCTTGAATCTTGATATGCCTATGTTCGAAGAGACCAAAACCAAAGAAATACCATGAAAGAACCGAAAGTGGAAGTTGATGGAATGGTACACATGGCTGCCAGGAACCTATTTCAGAAGGGTAAAAATTCAAACAACAAGGGAAGCTCTTTTACATGCACCCACTGCGGAGAACGACACTGAAAGCAACGATGCTATGAGATCATTGGATATCTGGAGTGGTGAGATTTCTCGAAGAAGTCCCGGAAAAAATAGGCCAAGCAACAGTTACTACCTCCACCAAAAACAAACAAGTTGTCCTGATTGTTACACATACTGAGCATGTGAACTATTCTCCACACACTGGTATGTCTACACATAATTCTACTAGTGATGATAGTTTGATCATTGACACAGGAGCGACTGATCATATGACAAATGATCCATGTAAACTTGTATCAATGTACTCTCCAAAACAAACCAAGATTCGCATAACAAATGGAGGAACTGCTCATGTGACTGGTGAAGGACCAATACAAGTATATGCATCTATGAATCAAGACATAGTTCTTGTGGTTCCCTCTCTATCATCTAACCTCCTATCTATATCCCAAATTACAAAAAGGTTGAATTTTTTTGTATCATTTTGGCCTGATGAATGCATTTTCCAGGACATTTCTTGGCTATGGTACTAAGCGGGGGATATTGAAACATCCCAAAAATACGGTCCAAAAAATTCATTTTAAATCATTAAATAAACCATAAATAATAACTCATCATATAAAAATCATAAGTGGTGTATCTCAAAATATCATAAACATATGTCAAAACATATCAGAGTAAAAACATCCCAGGCTAAATAATGGTATGTACACTGCAGTCATCCCGAGCTTTTCCCCTTGTTATTGGAAGAACCTGAAACCAAAACTGAAAATTGTAAGCACGAAGCTTAGTGAGTCTCGCCAAGCTACCACATACTATACACATAATCACATAAACCGCCCCCCTGTCACGGGATGACTCTTACGACTAGTCTATCTCGTGTGCCACTTAGTTTTTCTTCAACTAAGTAATGCTACTTCAACGATCTTAAATGTATTAACGAAATCGGAAAACAAGAGACTAACACTTCAAGAATACAAAGAGTGTTTGTATTATAAGGAACTCAAGAGATCACAATGACTTCTCGATGGTCTCTACAAATGAGACCTCCTTCCTATTTATAAGGACATTACACCTCCTCATGGGAAGTTTCTAGGTCCCGTATATTATCGACTATTCTAGAGTGTTCTATCAATATCTACATTATCTTTACAAGACTCAATATTATGGTACATTATTCTATAATGTTCTAGATATCTCTAGGATGTTATGATATTATCCAAGTTATTCTTGCAATATCTAGCATTTTCTAGATCGTTCTTGAGTCTTCCGAGTCATTCTACTTTCGTATAGTGTCGTCTTGTTTATTTCGGAGACTCCTCATGTATTCTTTATTGTTCTAACATTTTCTAAACGGTCCCGGAGACTTCCAGAAACTTTTTCTGTGACACCCTCCCCCACTTAAACCCTTGACGTCCAAGTCAAGTCTTTTATACATATGTTTCGATCTTGTCACGGAGCTACTTTGTGTCTTTTCTTTTTCTCCAAAGTATCTCTTCGAGTAAGGCGTGATTTTATTTCTCAACGTACCTTGAATCCTACTTCCTCTCTCAGCCTCGTAAAATCTTGAATAAATCTTCAAGTGGGATATCGACCCTGTTCCTTCTAATGTGTCTCGTTTACTCGAACTTCCCTTTTTGGCTTCATATTCTCCTTGATCTTATTACTCTGGCCATAACACATGTGCATACTTCCTTCTCTCTCGGGGCCTTTATGAGACTTCAAAGTTTAAAGGTGTGACATCCCCAAAATCACGGCCAGAAAAGACCGGTTTTGTTTATACTTTATTTCAAAATCAGAGTTATCTTTTAATAAAAGGGTTGCGAAATTTTTCCCAAAACAATAATATGATAAAGATTTATCAAAAGCATTTCCATAGAAATGTATTTCATTAAAAGACTCGGGATGTCATGTTCGTACAGATCAAAAGTATAAACAGTACAATATAAGCCTTACTACATTATTTCATATCTACAGGCCTATATCCGTAATCCCTCGTCCAAAACATCACACCTATGCTCATGCACCACTACATAAAACTGAGTGGGTCAGGCTTTGGAGCCTGGTGAGCACATAGGGTTTTCAACCCACAATAAATAAGTTTATTAATTTCATCAATCAACAATAACCCGATTACCCGTTCCCGTTATCCTCACTTTACGTCCCTAAACACCTATGATAAGGGACCTAGCCTAAGGATCATCATCGGGACGGACACTACTGCTAAGGGGATTCCTCGGCAATAAATGTCCTAATAGGCAACCATGTGGGGGATGGAGTACACCAGTGAACACATCATTCACAACACCTACAGGTTGCGAGCCTGCTAGTGTTCCACTGGACTGTCTAGAAGAGTCCGTGGTCATCATCTATACTCCGCTAGATGACTGGATCAACAACAACAACATTGAGGCCTCTCATCATTTTATCACACATCGTCTTATTACATCTACCCATGTTTTACCCCAACATTTTTGTAGATATAAAATACATATACAGTTTAAATCATTTAAAACTTGTATAAAAACATTCATCCAGCAGAGATAACAAGTATACAGATAATATGCACACATAGCACGTAATATATAAAATACTTCATATCTATGTGTAAGATGAAAGTAACTATGCACTCACTTGATTAGGTGGTGACTCAGCACTCGGACAGCGCTTCGATACTCTCAAAATGATATTCCTTCGATAAAACCTAGTATCGATACCACTAGGGTTTAGTTTAACGATAACCGCGACAAATTAATTAGTCCGAGTATTATTAAGCGTTAATAATACTCGATATATCTCATAATAATAGCCCAAATAATTATTTTAAGGACCTAATAACATTCCTATAATTATTTGAAAGCTATATTAAAAATTGCGTAAGCGTAGCACACTTACAGCGAATTTTATCTAAAACCGGAACTTTAATTGGAGCAGCGTTTCAAAACCGAAAAACTCCTTTTTCTCGGGACTCCGGGAGCCTCGGGGCTTCCCTAGGGTGCTAGGGGTTTAACTAGGGCTTAGGGGTGGTTTGGGGTTGTAGAGACAGAAAGTAGTCAGAGAAAGAAGGTGGAAAGGTGTGAAAAATGGAGGCAGCCTCGGCCTCCTTTTATAGGCGCGAGGGCCTCGCTACGCTGGGTGTTCGGTAGTGCTACGCGGGGCGTAGCTCGGAGGTGGTTGCCAGCTTTGCACAGCTGGCTCGCACTCGGAAGAAGACCCGGATTAGACCGGAGGTACGTAGGGCGTACCCATCCTCGTACGCAGGGCGTATTGCGAAGGGCGTGTCACAATCCGAAGCGAAGACCGTGGGCCGCAAGCGACGGCTGGGGTTGTGCCACGTCATCAACTTCGCAACAGGTTTCGCAATTTCATGCTTCAACTTTAAAAATTCGTAACTTTCGCATACGAGCTCCGTTTTTGACGTTCTTTATATCCACGAGAAGGTGGGAACGTACTCTACAACTTTCGGTTAGACTTCGTCGGCTAATTTTGGCTCGATTTTAAATTTTATATTATCAACGGGCCGGGATAAGATTGGTCCGTTAAATCCTTATAACTTCTTCATCCGACATCCGTTTTCGCCCATCTTTTTCTCGTTACGCTACTCTTAACGAGATCTTCGATTCTCGTTTAGGTCGTGTCGGATAAAAATCACTCGATCTAATATTCGAATTTCGGGTTGTACACTGCTATTCCGAAATTTCGATAAATCATAACTTCTTCATACGAAGTCAGATTTGGGCGTTCTTTTTATCGATGTTCTTAATTTAACATATTCTACGACTTTCGTTTAGATCGCTAAGGCTAGATCTTGCTCTATTGTAAAATCATTATTTACGCTTTCCGGTATCGTGCCGGTTTTGTCGCGAAACTTTGACGGGTCATAAGTTCTCCGTTATAACTCGGATTTCGGCGTTCTTTATATGTACGGAAACCTTGAGACATATTATAAAACTTTATGTAGATATATCGGGATTATCTCACACTTTAATTTTGACGCTCATTTTTATTCTTTATTAATTATACATTTATAATTAAATAATAAACACATAAACACACATAATTCACATAATACTCAACTATTTCATCTTTATTACTTCAAAAAGAGTTACAAGAGTTGACCTAGACTATTACATTGACAAAAATGCTTAGCCCTGAAACCCGGGCGTTACAATTCTCTCCCCCTTAGGATGATTACGTCCCAGAATCATGCATCAGCAAACAGATGTGGACAGCGACTCATCATGTCATCCTCTGTTTCCCAAGTGAGATTCAGCCCATTCGAATGTTTCCATCGGACTAGCACTAAGTCGACCATCCTGCATCGTAACTTCTTAGTCTTATGGTCAACAATTGCCTTAGGCTCTTCGATCAGCCTTTTATTCTCATCCATCCTTAACTCTGAGATTGGAATTATGTTGGGAACATCTCCCATGAATTTCCTCAAATAACACACATGGAAGGTGTTATGAATACCATTGAGTTCTTCGGGTAATTCTAGCTTGTAAGCTTGATTCCCAATCTTCTGAAGAACTTTGAACGGTCCAATAAACCTTGGACTCAACTTTCCTCGTTTCCCAAATCGTATATGTCCCTTCCACGATGAGACTTTAAGCAAAACGGAATCCCCAACTTCGAAGGTTATCGGTCGTCTTTTCTTGTCGGCATAGCTCTTCTGACGATCCTGGGCTGCTAACATTCTTTCCCTAATCACCTTTAACTTCTCAGCAGTCTCATGGACTATCTCGGGGCCCATAAACTGCTTCTCTCCGGCTTCAAGCCAACAAGACGGCGTACGACACTTCTGTCCATACAAGGCTTGATAAGGTGCCATCTTGATGCTCGAGTGAAAACTATTGTTGTAGGAAAATTCTACTAGAGGTAAGTTCTTGTCCTAATTCCCTTGGAATTCGAGGGTACATGATCTCAGCATATCTTCCAGCATCTGAATCGTTCTTTCGCTCTGACCATCAGTTTGCGGATGGTAGGCAGTACTCAAACATAATTTCGTACCCAATTCCTCTTGCAGAATCCTCCAAAACCTCGACGTGAAACGACTATCACGATCTGACACAATCGTAAGAGGGACACCGTGAAGTCTTACAGTTTCCTTCACGTAAGCATTGGCGAGCTTATCCATAGACCACTTCTCGTTGGTGGCGATGAAGTGTGCACTCTTGGTGAAACGATCCACGACTACCCAAATCATGTCGTGTCCGTTCTTCGTTCTGGGTAGTTTAGTCACAAAATCCATGGTGATGTCTTCCCATTTACCCATGGGTACAGGTAAGGGTTCTAAACTCCCATACGGTTTTTGATGTTGTGCCTTCACCCTCGCACATGTTACGCACTCGGCCACATACTTCGCAACATGGAGCTTCATCGTCGGCCACCAGTAGTAGGGTTTTAGGTCCCTATACATTTTAGTGCTACCGGGATGAATTGAGTACATGGTCTTGTGTGCTTCTTCCATTAGAAGATCTCTTATTCCTCCCATCTTAGGTACCCAGATTCGATCTTGGAATACCTTCAGTCCTCGACTGTTTGTTCCGAATACTAACGTTTTGCCCAAACGTTCTTCCTTTCGGTCATTTTTCCCTAAATCTTCTTCTTGAGCTTTCCTGATACTTTCCACAATTGTTGAGACGACTTCAATTCTTAACGCTCTTGGCCTTTTCCTTTCAAGATTGACTTTCCGACTGAGAGCATCAGCAACAATATTTGCTTTACCCGGGTGGTAAAGTATCTCACAGTCGTAGTCCTTGAGAAGTTCTAGCCAACGTCGTTGCCTCATGTTCAACTCCTTCTGATTAAAGAGATACTGGAGACTCTTATGATCAGTGAAGAGCTTGCGCTTCGTGCCGTAGAGGTAATGCCTCCATATCTTTAAGGCGAATACTACCGCTGCCAACTCCAGATCATGAGTGGGGTAGTTTTTTTCGTGCTCTTTCAATTGTCGAGATGCGTATGCTATCACCTTTTCTCTTTGGGTCAGAACACAACCCAACCTGACTCCAGATGCATCACTGTAAACCGCGAAATCTTCGACTCCATCGGGTAGAGAAAGTATCGGTGCTTCACATAACTTCTTCTTTAGCTTCTCGAACGCCTCATCGTGTTTCTCACTCCATGTATACGTAGCTCCTTTATGGGTCAAATCTTTTAATGGAGCAGCTATCGAAGAAAAGCCTTGGATAAATCGTCGGTAATATCCGGCTAATCCTAGAAAGCTTCGAATCTCCGTGGGACTCTTCGGAAGTTCCCACTTCATTACAGCCTCGATCTTGGCGGGGTCAACCATTATTCCCTCTTGGTTACCAACATGACCCAAGAATTGGACTTCCCGTATCCAAAAGTCGCATTTGGAGAACTTTGCAAAAAGCTTCTCCTTCTTTAACACCTCCAACACTTCTTGTAGATGCTTGTCATGCTCCTCCTGGCTTTTCGAGTAGATGAGAATGTCGTCGATGAACACTATCACAGATTTATCGAGGAATGGTTTACAAACCCTATTCATCAAATCCATGAATGTTGCGGGAGAATTGGTTAGTCCAAATGCCATAACCAAGAACTCGTAGTGTCCATATCTTGTTCTGAATAAAGTCTTCTCAATGTCCTGCTCTCTCACCTTCAGCTGATGATATCCTGACCTAAGATCGATCTTTGAGAAGTAGCTCGAACCTTGCAGCTGATCGAATAGGTCATCAATCCTTGGCAATTGATACTTGTTCTTCATCGTTGCCTTATTCAGCTCTCGGTAGTCTATGCACATCCTCATGCTTTCGTCCTTCTTTACGAATAACACCGGAGCTCCCCAGGGTGATGAACTAGGTCGAATGAAACCGCTGTCCAACAGCTCCTGAAGTTGCGTCATGAGCTCCTTCATGGGTATTCCACAAGAAACTCCAAGAATCAGATTAGATGGAGATTTGACAACCTTCAAGCGACCTAGCTGTTGGGTTATGAGCAAAACATCAATCCTATGGTGCACATGCAAACCCTAAAGCTTTGGATCTAGGTTTTTCTAATTATACATGAAATAATCATCCAAAGATTTTAAACCCTAGATCTAACATACCAAAATCAAAATTACATCTAATAAAAAAGTTAGATGGTTACCTTTGATTGTAGCTTGATGATTTTGACCTTATGAGAACCTAGCACCTCAAATGCGAAGCCTCTAATGAATCACAAACACCAAAGCATGTTGGAAAAATCTTAAAAAGAGAGAGAGGGGAGAGGTAATTTTTGGCTCTTGAATCCTTCTAGGGTTCTGGTAGCCTAAAAGATGAAGCCAAAGGGGTTCTTTGTATAGGTGAGCAACTAGGGTTTCAGTTAAAACCCTAATTAGATTGCTTAAGCCTTAAGTAGACTTCTTAACCCGTGTCCCAATCTGTAACGACCCAAATTTTCAAGAAAAAATTTCATTTAAATTAATAAACACAATTGCATAAAACCATGAGATCCAACATTTAGTTTTAAAACATCATCCATTACATTATATAAATCATTAGAGTGTCCCCAAACATATTAGTGAATGAGAGATAGAGTGCATGCCGCGGCCCTTGGGCTCCGATGTACTTGAAAAAATTCAATAACCTGTAAGCAAAACGCTTAGTGAGTTCCCCAGAGCATACCACACACCGTGCATACACATATCCTAGTAGCTAATCAAGCTACAACATATCACATAATCCATGCATACATAAAACCAGCAAGAATGACATGGGCTACCCTGCATGGTCTTTACCTAGTATTGCCATGGTCTACCCCTCATGGTCTTATATCCAATTCCATGGGCTATCCCACATGGTATTTACCTAGGACTACCATGGGCTACCCCACATGGTCTTACATCTAATGCAATGGCTACCCCACATGGTCTTTACTTATGATTAACATGGGGTACCCCACATGGTCTTACATCCGATGCCACGGGATCCCCTCGGGGTCTTCAAGCAAAGCACACAATCACATATCATATCAAATCACAGAGTGACTACACATATACCATAAACACATAATGGGTTGGCCTTGGTGCCTTAGACCCATGGGTATGGTGAGAAGACTCACCCCAGTCTGCTGAACACACAAGCTGCTCTCCTAACAGTCTCCAACCTGTCGAAGTAGACAATTTATATTAATCAATGTTAGGATCTTAAGTTAATCCAGGAAAACCCAAACCCACATCCTTCCATGAGGCCCAAAATACCCTTCCCTTGCTAATGGGCCCAAAGTCCAAGTCCAAGGTTATTAATGGGCTTTTTGGCCTAAAAAGTCCCACCCAAAGTATTCATGGCCCATAACAGAAGAAATGGACCGCAGTTCAAAAAATACAACCAGCTCATTAACCAAAATGAAGCCCAAGAGCACAAAGGCCCAAAACAAATCCCACCCAAACTGCAATGTGTACGCTCGGCATACCATTCTAGTACGCGCAGCGTACCAGGTCTTTAAGGACTACGCGCAGGATACATTGAGTACGCCCAGTGTCCTTCCAGACTAAGCACTTTCTCCATTAAGTGCTTAATATTCAATTTCATTACGTCCAAAAGCCAGATCTGGACTAATTAATATGTCCTAAGGCATAAAGTTTCCAACTTTATGCCTTTGCATGCCTCTCATACACCCAAAAACTTCATTAAGACCTTTCCAAAGCCCTTAACCCATGCACGTGACCAATACATCCATCAAGACTCCATTTTTATACTTCAAAGCGACTAAGGGACCTCATATATGCCATTATCCTCTCATGGAGTTGCTTATCTTGCTAAAAGAGGTCTAAATTCTCACAAAAGGGGCAAAACAAGAAAACTCTAGCTAGATCTAAAGATTTACAAGGAAAGGTATAAGCTTTTTACCTCCAGAAGCCTTATAAGATGACCCAAAAGTAGATCCTTGAAGCACCCAGCTTATCCAAGCTTGCTTAACAATTCTCCTTCTTGAAAGAACTCCAAAGTAACCACCAAAACCCTCTTCTTAGGCTCCAAAACTCTCTCACACTCTAACTCAGCTGAAGGAAGAAGAAATGGGGCTAAAGAGACTGATAAGGTTTAGTCCAAGAGGCTAAAATCCATTTAAATAGGGACTAAGTTCGAGATTTAGGGTTTAGTCCTTCAGACGCGTACGCCCATGTACACCCAGCGTACGTGGGGCTCCTCCGTGATCACTTAAGCAGAGTACGCTAAGTGTACCCACAGGTACGCCAAGCGTACTCAAGGGACCAAAAATACAAAATGAGAATTCTCGAGGGTCACAAAACATACCAAATTTTGGGTGTTACAACTCTCCTCCACTTGAACTAGACTTCGCTTTCAAAGTTCGCCGCTGAAAACGGTTCGGGGTAATGCTCTCGTATCTCCTCCTCCGACTCCCAATTCCATTCGGAGCCTTCCGGTGCCACCATTGCACCTTTACCAGTTTCAATTCCTTGCGTCGAAGGCTCTTCGTCTTTCTGTCTAAGATAACAATTGGCTTCTCAACATAATTCAGGCTCCCATCCACCTAAATGTCATCCAAGGAGACGACTGCGGACTCGTCAACGACACACTTCCGAAGTTGAGACACGTGGAAGGTGTTTTGAATCTGACTAAGCTCCTGTGGAAGCTCTAAGCGATATACCACCTTGCCTACTCGGGTTGTAATCCTGAAGGGGCCTATGAACTGAGGCCCCAGCTTACCCCTCTTCCGAAACTTGATAATCCCCTTCCAGGGCGAAACCTTCAGTAAAACTAAATCCCCACCTGAAACTCGAGATCCGAACACCGTCGGTCAACATAAATTTTCTGATAGCTCTGCGTGACTCGCAACCGGTCACGCACCTGCTGAATCAATCCGGTAGTCTTGATCACCACCTCAATGCTCCCCATGACCCGATGTCCAACCTCGTCCCAGCACACTGGAGTCCGATACCTCCGACCATATAGCATCTCGAATGGGGCTCGGTCAATACTAGCATGATAATTATTGTTGTACGAGAACTCTGCTAGCGGGAGATACGAATCCCAACCCCCTCCAAAATCAAGCATGCATGCCCGAAGCATATCCTCTAGCGTCTGGATCATCCTCTCACTCTAACCATCCGTTTGAGGGTGATATGTTGTACTGAAGTGTAGATGTGTACCCAGTTCCTCGTGGAACTTTCCCCAAAACCTGGATGTAAACAGAACATCCCTATCTAAAACCACTGACACCGGCACACCATGCCTAGCCACCAATTCTTGAACATAAATGTCCGTCAACTTTTCTGCGGATATACTCTCGGAGATCGGAATGAAATGGGCACTCTTCGTCAGTCTGTCCATGATAACTCATATGACATCAATACTCTCATCCTCCTTGGTAACTTCGCAATGAAGTCCATAGTGATGTCTTCCCATTTCCACATGGGAATAGGTAATGGTTGAACCTTGCCATGAGGTCGTTGATGCTCTGCCTTGACCTTCCTGTAGGTCATGCACCGCTCCACAAAGCAGGCGATTTCCCGCTTCATGCAGGGCTACCAATAACTCAGTCTCAAGTCCTTATACATTTTTGTTGCACCAGGATGTATATAAAACTTGGACTTATGAGGCTCCTCTAATAGTCTCTGCCTCACTCCCCCTGCCAATGGTACCTACACTCGGCTACACTGAGTCAAAAGGCTGCAGCTATCATTGAAAAACAAAGGTTACTGACCCTGAATTTTCTTTGCTTTCCAGTTCTCCTTCTTCACCCCCTCAACCTGAGCTCCTTTGATCATATCCAACAAAGGCGAAACCACCGTCATCCTCATACAAATGTCCCTAATCGAGGACCCCATCGCCTTGCGACTTAGAGCATCGGCCACCACGTTGGCCTTCCCTAGGTGGTAGAGAATCTCACAGTCATAATCTTTCAACACATCCAACCACATTCTCTGCCGCATCTTGAGGTTCTACTGGTCCATCAAATAATGCCTCCAAATCTTGAGGGCAAACACCACCGCCCCCAGCTCCAGATCATGCGTAGGGTAATTTTGCCTTGTGAGGCTTCAACTGCCGCGAGGCATAAGCAATCACATGCCCCCACTGCATCAATATTACACCCAACCCTGAAATCGATGCATCACAACATACCACCAAATCATCCAACCCCTCAGGCACTACTAGGACTGGAGCCTCGCATAACCTCTGCCTCAGAGTCTCAAAAAGCCCTATGTTGATCCCCATCCCACCGGAAAGTCACATTCTTCTTGTTCAAACGGGTCAATGGCGTAGCAATCTTGGAGAAATCTTGGATAAATATCTGATAGTAACCCGCTAAACCCAAGAAGCTACGAATCTCCGAGGCATTCCTCGTTACCCGCATCGCATCACAACCTCTACCTTCGCTGGATCAACCGAAATACGTTCCTGATTGATGACGTGCCCCCAAAAACTGCACTACCCGCAGCCAGAAATCACATTTGGAGAACTTTGCATAAAGCTTCTCCGCCCTCAAAGTCTCCAGTACCTCCCTCAAATGTTGCTCGTGCTACTCTCTGGTTTTGGAGTAAACCAGGATATCATCAATAAAAACGATCACTGACCGATCCAGCATCGGTCTGCGTACCCGGTTCATGAGATCCATGAATGATGTCGGGGCATTGGTGATCCCGAATGGCATCGCCACAAATTTATAATGCCCATAACGAGTTATGAAAGCTATCTTCGGATATATCTTCATCCCTAATCCTCATATGATGATACCTGGATTGAAGATCAATCTTGGAGAACCAAGATGCACCCTAAAGCTAATCAAATAAATTGTCGATCCTTGACAAAGGATAGCGGTCATTCACCGGCAGCTTGTTCAACTCCCTTTAATCAATGCACATCATGTACGACTCGTCTTTCTTTTTCATGAAAAGAATCGGTGCACCCCACGAGGAACTACTCAGACGTATGAACCATCGGTCTAGCAGCTCCTAAAGTTGTGTAGATAACTCCTGCATCTCGGGTGGTGCCAACCGATATGGTGCCTTTACTATTGGGGTGGCACCCGACACCAAGGCAATACGAAACTCCACCTGCCTCTTCGGAGGCACCCCTGGTAGTTCTTTGGGGAAAACATCCTGAAAGTCTTGAAGAACTGGCACACTGTCCACATCCGTCGCGGTCTCTACCCTCGTATCCGATATATATAAGCAAGAAATCTTGTGCAACCCTATTGTAGAAACCTCCTTGACCTTGCAGCCGAACAGACGGTCGGTCCCTGCGAGGCCCTCTTACCATGAATAACCAACTCTCACCCACTTGTGGTTCGAACCCGGACCAACTATCAGTCCATCCCGACAATCACCTTCAGCCCTCGCAATGGTATCGGGATTAGGTCAACTCGAAACCTCTCCCCAGGTACATTCAGGACACATTCTTGATACACCCTCGTAGCACTAACAGTGTGGTCATCCACAATCTCAACCTCGAGCGGGAAATCCAAGATCCCCGTCGTGTCCTGGAATTTCTTGCTAAGCGCAAGAGACACAAACGATCGGGTAGCACCCGAGTCAAACAAGACATGTGCAGACATACCATTGACTAAAAAGGTCCCTGCCACAACGTCTGGCGTAGCCCGAGCCTCCTCGGTAGTCAGCTAAAACGCACGCCTCCTCACTGTCGGGGTATCCTCCTTAACATGGTGGGCATTAGTGATCCTCAGGGTGTCGGGTGCAGGCACCGCCACCACTCCTCCTCCTCCCTGCAACCTCGAACATTCGGCCTTTTTATGGCCTGTCTAGTTGCAGTGGAAACATATCAAGCCCTTCGTGGGTAAATCCTTACTCATGTGGCCCTGCTGACCACAAGAGTAACATCCTGACATCCCAGCCGTCCTACACACCCCGCTATGGAATCTCCCACACTTGGCACACCGGCCCCGGCCATGCTGGCCCTTACCCAAAGAATCAGAGGTCTTAGGCTTCTTAGCCTGACCCCTGTTTCCTGGGCCTGCTCAGTCTTCCGCTTCGTGTGGGTATCCAACTCTATTTCCCTCTCACAGGCCTTTTCCACCATCTTATTCAGGGTCTTGCACCCCGTAAAGCTCACAAACTCTCGGATATTATCCCTCAACATGAAATGATATTGGGTCTACCTCATGTTCTCATCGGTAGCATACTGTGGAATCAATAAAGCTCGTTCCTGAAACTTGGCGGTGATCTCCGCAACAATCTCGGTGGTCTGCTACAAGTCATGAAACTCCATCACTAACCGTTTCACCTCAATAGGCGGTGCAAACTCCGAATCAAACCACTGAACAAACTCAGCCCACATCATCTCAGCCACTCCGGCTGGCCCCACCTGGCTAGTAACCTCACCCCACCAATCATGAACCCTATCTATCAACATACATGAAGCAAACCCAACCTTTGCCACCTCCGGGTATGAGCTCGTGCACTGGGCGTTCTCAATATCCTCTACCCAGCATCGATTGACAATGGGATCCCTGACCCCGAAGAACTCTGGCGCCCCACATGCCTTGAACTCCCAGAACGAGGGAGTTTGGGTTCTAATTTGTCCCACTGCCAACTCCGCCCTGAAAGATCTGAGTCTATCCTCCATAATCTCGATAATACCCTCCTTTACCATCCCAAAAATGATTGGGTTCGCGTCAAGGATGCACCTGGTAACCTCAACTGCAATGAGCTCACGCAACCTCTCATTAATGATATCAGTAGTGTCTTCAGATCTCGCCCTGGATCCCGATCCCGATCCTGGTCCTCCTGCTCCAAATCGTGTCACCGCCATGCTAACTGAAATATCATAAGTTGTAATGACCAGGATTTCCATATAAGGGATACTTCCATACCGGTCCTCCTTGGGGTCGTCGGGTCCAACAGTGCTACGGGTACAGGTCCTGTGCTTCCAGTAGTACAGTCCTAATACTACCTTCCACACCTACTTGTACCTTTCCCCACTATTCTATCCTATAACTCCAATTCTTCCCACAACCAAACCATACCCTGCATTTACCGCACATCTCAATCTCAGGCCATCCTAAGATTTCCTCTACTCATAACAATCACGTCCATCATAACAGGTTGCCTTTCTGTATGGAAATTGTACACAAAGAAGGGATCAAATAGACTTTTGAATAAAATATTCTACCCTAGGACCACAACCACAAAAGGAACAGGAAATAAGGCCAAATCAATCATTCTGAGGCTATAAGAACCTAACCGTATACAATTTTAAAAGCATATACATGGCAAGTTTTACATAATCAAGACAGTTCAAAGTCAGTATAACATGGCTAACATATTGGGGAACTACTTACTTGGCTCGGCTAATCATGCATGTTGCACTCTTATATTTTCATTTTCTTTTGAAAATCCCCCCATTTTATGTTATTATTTTAAAAACAATTTCTACCATTCCTTAGTTTGAGTCTCAACACACTTGAGAGTGTCCCTGAATCCCTCGAAACAAGGCTATGATACCAAGTTGTAACGACCCAAATTTTCAAGAAACATTTTTCATTTAAATTAATAAACACAATTGCATAAAACCATGAGATCCCACATTTAGTTTTAAATTTTTTGGATATGGTGTCTAAGTCCATAACTATTTCTGGTATGTACTTGACCCGACCCGGCATCGTCAATTTAGGTTGCATGGCATCATGCATCTGGATAGACTAAATGAGAGAAATAACACTTGTGGTTTATTAGTATATTATAAGTTCTAATATATTAATAGTATAATTTAATTAGTATTGATCAAGAATTAATTTGGAATTAATAGTGATCAAAAGATGACTAATTAAATATATGGGTTGATTATGTAAATCATCCATAACTTGTATAGTGGGCTACAAGGCTCCATGGATTATCAAGTTGGGTTAAACCCATAGGATGCTCCATGGGAGTTACAAACCCATGGGTCATGGAGATGAAGAGTCATGAAACATTAGGGTTTACATGGTGTAACCCTAGATATGTCACACTATATAAGGAACATGTTATCTACCAAAATCAGCTACACTAAGAACATAAGAGGGCTAGGCCGATTTTACAAGTGTGTGCATTCTCTCAAAAGTCATTCCAAAAGCATTTGGTGTTGTGTGAAGCATTTGAGGCATCACACTTGGGGTGCTAGGCTCACAAGGTTTCAAGGAATCAAAAGCAACAACAAGGTATGTTATTCTATCTTACATTTAAGTTAAATGTTCCCCATGTATGCTAGATAGGATTAAGAACCTTGAAAATCATATTTTGCATGTATTTTAGACAAACATAGATCCAATGTTTTCTAAGGTTTCATATACACTTAGGGGTGTTAGAATGCTTAAAACCCTTCAGTGGTATCACAGTCCAGGCATGTTTGTGAATACTTGATGAAAAATAGTATTGAAAATCGATTTTTTTGTTGTCTGCACAGGGGACTCGATGAGTCCATGGGGAGGACTCGATGAGTCCCAGTGAAAATGCAACCAACTCGGCGAGTCAGTTCGTGTACTCGATGAGTTGGCAATGCAGAATATAGAAATTCGATTTGTGCGGCTGGAAATGGACTAGAAACATTACCCTAAACTGTTTTGGTGTTATAAAACTTGTTTTAGATGGTGTAATGGTTGTTCTAATCCATTTACAATAGCTACTATCAATTTTTCATGATTATATGTGTTGATATATTCTTGAAATTTCGATATGAATGTTCATGTTCTTATGAGTTCTTGATAGATCATAGGAGTTACTTGTTTATATGATTAATTCATGATCTTTATGTGTTTTAATGGAGTCCATAACTTGTCCTCAAGTTATGGATAACCAAAAGTCTCTTTGTGTTAAAAACCTTTAAAAGAACACATAAGTTATAAAATGAAGAGTGTTCATTTTAATGAATCATAAGTTATGAATGTGAAAGGTTTTGTAAAGTTACAAAACTTTCCCTCAAGTTTTGGAACATGTAAAGTCACTTAATAAACTTTAGTTCCAACCCTTAGAATTTTAAAAGTTAAAATTCAACCCTTATACTTTATAATATTATAAGTGAATAATATATATATATATATATATATATATATATATATATATATATGTATGTATGTATATATATAAGATCAAGTTGCCTCACTGCTACTACACCTCATTCACGAAGTCGGTCTATAAGGGGGTATAAGGTTGTTGCATTTAAAATGGCAACTTAATGGGTGTCCACTCTCATCCACCGCTTCCTTGATCGGTGGAGGGTCGTTAGTCGAACGGGTAAGACAAGGACTTATAAACTTTCATTAAATGTATAGTGAATATTAAAAAGTAACTTTGTTTAAGTCGTTGGTGGAGCGTGTGTGGTTAACTGGCACACTAACTTGGACTTAACATGGTAGGTAAAGGGTGACTTAAGATTTATCATAATATCGGTGGAGCGTGTGTGGTTAACCGGCACATTGATTAAGTGATGAACTTTAAGGGTGCCAAGTGATTTGCATGGTTACTTCACACCTCATTTGTGATCCTCAGTATCCCAATCACAAAACTTGGAGGGTAGACTCGAGATTGAAACATGCCTCTGAAAAGTTCATTGAATCTCAAAAGAATCTAGGAATTTCTAAAAACCAATTAAAACTTAATATTAATATTTCATTTTTGGTGGAAATTGGTGAATCGTCATTCAACTACCTTTCAAATATGTTATAGCTTGGATTACGGCATACCTCTTCTAAGTTATAATATATTGTGATTGGATCCTAGCCTTAATATTACATTTGGGTGTTTTATTAAGGACTATATTATATCTAAACTAAACTTGTTCTCCTCCTTTCATATGTCTTCCAACAACACTGCTTCTGGCTCAAACCCTACCGACTCCTTTTCCCTCATGAACCTATGTGGGAGGGTCATCTTCGATGGTTCCAACTTTATAGATTGGATCCGGAACATCAGGATGGTGACTCGTTACGAGGATAAGGAATATGTCCTCGATAAGGAGCTGAAGGAGATCGATGAGACCACTGCTACTCCACAGGAGATCGCTGACTTTCGGACTCATGAAAGAGATGCCACCAAAGTGGCATGCATCCAGATGGCCACCATGACATCCGAACTCCAAAAGTCCTATGAGGACTTCCACCCTTTTGAAATGCACCAAGATATGATCAAAAGATACCATCATAGTGCTCGTCAAGAGCGGTATGAAATAATCTGCTCCATGATAACAACAAGGATGAAGGACGGAGACTCCGTCATGAGCCACATGCAGAAAATGCAAAGATATGTTGATCGTTTGCTGAAGCTTAATGTGAACTTTCCTGAGGAGCTTGCAATAGATATCATTTTGCACTCCTTACCCTCGTGATATTATCAATTCCGCATGACATACCACATGAATAAGGAAGAAGTCACACTCAGCAAACTTCAAGGACTCCTAAAGACTGCAGAAACAGGTCTTTAAGGAAAGTCGATTGTTAACACACCTACTCCTACTCCAAACTCCACCGATGTCTTGGTAATCAGGAAAGGTAGAGGGAAGAAGAAGAAGAGCTCATCGAAGGGTACCAAGGCTAGGACCCTTGATGGATCTTCTTCAAGTGGAACCAAGAAAGGTTTCATCACTCCTTCTTCTAACCCAAAAGAGGTTGAATGCTTCTATTTCCATGAAAAGTCACATTGGAAGCGGAACTGCCCAAAGTACCAGCAAGATGTGAAGGATGGGAAAATTAAACCCAATCATGCAGGTATTTACACTATCTTATCTAATAACTCACCCTATTCTAACTCTTGGGTCCTTGATACTGGTTGTGGTATTCATATATGTTCTGATTTGCAGGGACTAAGAAGAATTGAGAATGTGGAGCATGTAAGAATAAACTTAATGATGGGGAATAGGAAAGCTTTACTTGTCACCAAGATTGTAGTTTATACTTTATCGCTAAGTAGTGGGTTTAGTTTAGATTTGAATAAATGTTGTTACTCGCCAGAAATGGCAAGAAATATTATTTCCTTTCATGCATTGTATAAACAAGGTTTTACCTTTTCATTTGACAATGAAGTTGGTTCGATTAATGCTTTCTTTAATAATGTTCTTTATTTTAAAGCATTACCTTGTGATGGTGTGTATGAAACTGTATCTGTGGTTGATAACTTAGGAAATAATGTGTTGTGTATTGATTATGTTAATGATAATAACTTGGATAAAGCATCATTATGGCACTGTCATCTTGTACATATAAGCAAGAAACACATAGGCCAACTCCAAAAGGATGGAGTCTTGAAATCATTTGACCTAAAGTCAGATGATAGTTGCGAATCATGCTTACTTGGAAAAATGAAAAAGTCACACTTCATAGGTTCTTGTGAAAGGGGTGAAGGTTTGTTGGATCTCGTACACACGGATGTGTGTGGACCCTTCAAACATGCCATAAGGGATGCTAATCGTTATTATTTGACTTTTACTGATGATTACAGTAGATATGGATATGTCTACTTAATCAAGCATAAGTCAGAGACGTTTGAAAGGTTTAAAGAGTTTAAATAGGAAGTCGAGAATCAATTGGGCAGGAACATTAAGATGCTTCGATCCGACCAAGGTGGTGAGTATCTTAGTTTAGAGTTCCTCGACCATCTTAGGGAATGTGGGATTATCTCAAAATTGACACCTCCCAGGACACCGCAATTGAATGGTGTGGCTGAGAGGCGTAATCGAACCTTATTGGATATGGTTCATTCCATGATGAGTCGAGCTTCGATACCAATCTCATTTTGGGGGTATGCCTTAGAGACTGCTGCCCATATATCTAATTTGGTCCATACAAAGAAAGTTGTCAAAACTCCTCATGAGATGTGGACTGGAAAAATACCCAAACTAGACCACATCAAGATTTGGGGCTGCGAGGCTTTCATGAGATGCGAGACTCATGATAAGCTTGAACCTCACTGTGAGAGATGTATTTTCATTGGCTACCCACAGAATTCCTTTGGTTACCTCTTCTACAAACCTAGTGAAAATGCGGTCTTTGTAGCTAGGAGGGCTATCTTTCAAGAGAGAGTTCATAAGCCAAGAAACAGTGGGAGGCAAGTTGAACTTGAAGAAATTCAAGAGTCGAGTGGTGAAGGAACTTCAAACCCTAGCACTCAACCTGAGGAGGAAACTTCTGTTGAGCCAATTGACAAGTTTGTACCTCTGAGGCGTTCCACGAGAGTTAGGAATGCACCTAAACATTACTATGGATTCCATATTACTGCGGAAGGTGATACACTTATCAGTGATGAGACACTGATAGGTCTGGATGAACCTAACAGTTACGTAGAAGCCATGGTAGGCCCTGAGTCAGCCATGTGGAAAGAGGCAATGGACAGCGAGATACAGTCCATGTATGACAATCAAGTTTGGAACTTGGTTGACAATGTACCAGGTCATAAGACAGTTGGGTGCCAGTGAATCTTCAAGAAGAAGGCCAACATGGATGGTAATGTACACACTTATAAGGCACGACTGGTTGCAAAGGGCTTCTGTCAAACTCCGGGAGTTGATTATGATGAGACCTTTTCTCCAGTAGCAAAGATTAAGTCTATTAGGGTTATATTAGCCATAGTTTCATTTTATGACTATGAAATATGAAAAATGGATGTCAAAACCACTTTCCTTAATGGAAAGTTAGCTGAGGATGTTTACATGAGTCACCCAGAGGGTTTTGTCAGTACATATTACCCTAATAGAGTGTGTAAGCTTGAGAAATCCATCTATGTAAAGCAAGCACCTCGTAGATGGAATCTTTGCTTTGATGAGAAAGTCAAAGAGTTTGGCTTTTCTAGGAGTGAAGATGAATCTTGTGTATATGTCAAGGCTAGTGGGAGTATAGTTAGATTTTTGGTACTATATGTTGATGACATACTACTCATAGGAAATGACATCCCAACTTTGCAGGAAGTTAAGTCCTGGCTTGGGAAGTGTTTCTCTATGAAGGACCTAAGAGAAGTTGCCTATATTCTAGGGATAAGGATCTTGAGAGACCGGAGTAAAAGACTAATTGGACTTAGTCAGAGTATCTACTTGGATAAGGTGCTGAAGAGGGTTAGCATGCAGGACTCCAAGAAAGGAGAGTTACCCATCCAGAGTAACACTAGATTGAGTAAGACACAAAACCCAAGTTCTAAGGTTGAGATAGCAGAAATGAGTCGAATACCTTATGCTTCGGCTGTAGGATCGATCATGTATGCAATGACATGTACTCGACCTAATGTAGCCTTTGCTTTAAGCATGGTTAGCAGATATCAGGTGAATCCTGGCAAGGCACACTGGACTACGGTAAAGAATATCCTCAAGTACCTACGGATGACTAAGGACTGGGTCCTTACCCTCGGTGGGAGTGATGACTTGAGAGTTGTAGGGTATAGTGATGCTAGCTTTCAGACTGATAGGGATAATTTCTGCTCTCAGTCAGGTTGGGTCTTTACCTTAACCGGAGGAGCAATTTCTTGGAAGAGTTCCAAGCAAGAAACAGTGGTAGATTCAACTTGCGAATCAGAGTATATAGCAGCAAGCGAGGCGATATGGCTGAAGAACTTTATTGGAGACCTTGGAGTTGTACCAGCTATAAATGAGCCAATGGAAATTTTATGTGATAGTGAAAGTGCAGTTGCCTTAGCCAAGGAACCAAGGGATCACGGGAGATCCAGACACATCGACAGAAAATACCATTTCATCAGACATCGAATAGAAGGACTCCTTGTGTAAAATAAGGTATCATCGGATGAGAATCCAGCAGGTCCCCTCACGAAGGGACTGACTCGGGTTAAGCATCCCCAACATGCTCGGAGCATAGGGCTGAAGGATGATATTAGTCTTAGTAGTTAGATAATTTAAAAATTGTAAAGTGTAATTGCCATTTGATGATGAATAAAAGTTGTGTTTATTTATGAGTAAAGTGTTGCGATCTCTTGTCAATCATTTACTATATTTCTTTTGCATTTTTTGACTTCCAGAATAATTGTGTTTGGTATATCATATTATTCAAATTTCCACAGTTACTCATATGTTGGAAGTAGATATGAATCAAGACTATCATGAGTTGGTTGCAGAGGTCTAAGTTATTGGACATAGCTACAACACTCATGAGTGTTCATAAGTTCTGAGCATTGGAATCAACCCACGCTCACTGGAATCACTTCATGGAATTTATTTTGAGTGATCGTGAGATGGTAACATCATATAAGTCTTCAAACCTAGAGATATGATTTGTTTCCTATGAATTGGTTATGCATTAATTGTACAAAAACGCATTGGTAACTCGATGTTATAAAACGTGCTTTTGTATATAATTTAACAAGTAGTAGAGCAAACATATGAGTCGAAGTTTATCTGTTCCTTCTTGGATTAGAAGTTGATATATGGGCCCCTCGATGATTTTGTTTCGACCAATGTATCGGGCCCAGTCAGAACTAAGTTGATGTGTTTAATTAAGTTCTATGTTAAACAAATCAGAAATCGGGAAACAAACTGTTGGACAATAAGTAAGACATTGTTCCATGTATTTGTCCAGCTAATATCGAGAACAGAGGATTATATGATCACTTATCTTAAATGGCGTATCATCATCTTATCAGTTCCGAGAGACCTTGAAAAAGCTACGATTGCTGATGGGTTCCTGAAGTCATACTTGCAGTTATAGTTATTAGACTTATCCATGTAGGAGACTGATGGATAAGGTGTCTAAGTCCATAACTATTTCTGGTATGTACTTGACCCGACCCGGCATGGTCCATTTGGGTTGCATGGCATCATGCATTTGAATAGACTAAATGAGAGAAATAACACTTGTGGTTTATTAATATATTATAAGTTCTAATATATCAATAGTATTATTTAATTAGTATTGATCAAGAATTAGTTTGGAATTAATCAAGTGATCAAAAGATGACTAATTAAATATATGGGTTGATTATGTAAATCATCCATAACTTGTACAGTGGGCTAAAAAGCTCCATGGATTATCAAGTTGGGTTAAGCCCATAGGATTCTCCATAGGATGCTCCATGGGAGTTACAAACCCATGGGTCATGGAGATGAAGAGTCATGACACATTAGGGTTTACATGGTGTAACCCTAGATATGTCACACTATATAAGGAACATGTTATATACCAAAATCGGCTACACTAAGAACATAAGAGGGCTAGGTCGATTTTACAAGTGTGTACATTCTCTCAAAAGTCATTCCAAAAGCATTTGGTGTTGTGTGAAGCATTTGAGGCATCACACTAGGGGTGCTAGGCTCACAAGGTTTCAAGGAATCAAAAGCAACAACAAGGTATGTTATTCTATCTTACATTTAAGTTAAATGTTCCCCATGTATGCTAGATAGGATTAAGAACCTTGGAAATCATATTTTACATGTATTTTAGACAAACATAGATCCAAGGTTTTCTAGGGTTGCAAGTACACTTAGGGGTGTTAGAATGCTCAAAACCCTTCCAAAACATCATCCATTACATTATATAAATCATTAGAGTGTCCCCAAACATATTAGTGAAAGAGAGATAGAGTGCACGCTGTGCCATCACGCCTTGCCCTTGGGCTCCGATGTACCTGAAACAATTCAACAACCTATAAGCAAAACGCTTAGTGAGTTCCCTAGAGCATACCACACACCATGCATACACATATCCAAGTAGCTAATCAATCTACACACATATCACATAAGCCATGCATACATAAAACCAGCAAGAATGTCATGGACTAACCCGCATGGTCTTTACCTAGGACTACCATGGGCTACCCCACATGGTCTTTACCTAGGACTGCGATGGGCTACCCCACATGGTCTTACATCCGATGCTACGGGCTCCCCTAGAGTCTTCATGCAAAACACACAATCACATATCATATCAAATCACAGAGTGACTACACATATACCAAAAACACATAATAGGCCGGCCTTAGAGCCTTAGACCCATGAGTATGGTGAGAAGACTCACCTCTGTTTGCTGAACACACAAGCTGCTCTCCTAACAGTCCGCAACCTCTCGAACTGGAAAATTTATATTAATCAATGTTAGGATCTTAAATTAATCCAGGAAAACCCAAACCCACATCCTTCCATGAGGCCTAAAATACCCTAACCTTGCTAATGGGCCCAAAGTCCTAGTCCAAGGTCATTAACGGGCCTTTTGGCCTAAAAAGGCCCACCCAAAGTATTCATGGCTTATAACAGAAGAAATGGACCACAGTTCACAAAATACAACCAGTCCATTAACCAAAATGAAGCCTAAGAGCACAAAGGCCCAAAACAAATCCGGCCCAAACTGCAATGCGTACGCTTGGCATACCATTCTGGTATGTGCAACGTACCGGGTATTTAAGGGCTATGTGTAGTGTACATTGAGTACGCCTAACATCCTTCTAGACTAAGCACTTTCTCCATTATGTGCTTAATATTCAATTTATGTACGTCCAAAAGCCAGATATGAACTGATTAATACGTCCTAAGGCATAAAGTTGCCAACTTTATGCCTTTGCATGCCTCCCATACACCCCTAAACCTTCATTAAGACCTTTCCAAAGCCCTTAACCCATGCATGTAACCAATACATCCATTAAGACTCCATTTTTATACTTCACAACGGCTAAGGGACCTCAGATCTCCCATTCTCCTCTCATGGAGTTGCTTACCTTGCCAAAAGAGGTCTAAAGTCCCACAAAAGGGGCCAAACAAGAAAACCCTAGCTAGATCTAAAGATTTACAAGGAAAGGTACAAGCTTTTTACCTCCAGAAGCCTTGTAAGATGACCCAAAAGTAGATCCTTGAAGCACCCAACTGATCAAAGCTTGCTTAACAACTTTCCTTCTTGAAAGAACTCCAAAGTAACCACTAAAACCCTCTTCATAGGCTCCAAAACTCTATCACACTCTAACTCAGCTGAAGGAGGACGAAATGGGGCTAAAGAGACTGATAAGGTTTGGCCCAAGAGACCAAAAGGCATTTAAATAGGGAACAAGTCCGAGATTTAGGGTTTGGTCCTTTAGACGTGTACGCCCGGTGTACCCCCACGTACGCCCAACGTACATGGGGCTCTTCCGCGATCACTTAGGCAGAGTATGCTAAGCGTACCCATAGGTATGCCCAACACACTCAAGGGACCAAAAATGCAAAATGATAATTCTTGAGGGTCACAACACATTACACAATCCATCTCTACTTGACGAGTTTGGGGCCTCCAACTCGGCGAGTTTCTATACAAAAATGAATAAATTGAGAATTAAATACATACCAGGAACCGAGCGTTACAATTCTCCCCCACTTATTTCAGAATTCGTCCTCGAAGTCTGCTACGTCTAAAAATAGCTCTTGGTAGTGTTCCCTTGTCTCATCCTCCGGCTCCCATGTCCATTCTGATCCCTTGCGGTGCTGCCACTGCACCTTCACCAACTCTACCCTCTTGTTCCCCGGATCCTTCTATTGGATTAGGTGTCTAAGTCCATAACTATCATTGGTATGTACTTGACCCGATAGTAGCATGGTCCTTTTGGTTTGCCTTCACCATAACAATTTGATAGGATGGATATTGAAGAAAGAGGTTAATTATGATTTATTAATATATTATTAGAATAATATATTAATTGAAAAATCATATAATTTAATTAGTATTGATCAAGAATTAATTTGGAATTAATTTAGTGATCACAATAGACTTATTAAATTAACGGTGACTAATTATGTAAATAAGTAATACTTATAGTTTGGGCTAATGATCCATATTGATTAGGTATGGACAAAATCTTTGTGAATGTCCAAGAAGATTTTGTGCAAGGGCTTTTCAAGAGGATTATTGGATTTCTTAAGGCCTAAGCAAGTGAATTAGGGTTTCCAAGGTTAAAACCCTAATGATCCTACACTATAAATAGATCCCCTAGCATACCCAAAATCGGCCCTATGCTTCTAAGAGAAACCCTAGCCAATTTTGAGTGCCTCCTAACCTCTCTCTCATAATCCTCGATTGTTCTTGGTGTTTGTGACTTATTAGAGGTATCATATTTGAGGTACTAAGCTCTTAAAGGTTGAAGATCAATAGCTATAACAAAGAGGTATTCTTCTAACTTGTTTTATGCTGTAATTCTCTTAAATTTATGCTAGATTAGGGTTTATGGTTTGGATATTCAATATTACATGTATAAATTTAAAGAAAACCTAGATCCAAAGCATTAGGGTTGCATGTGCATCATAGGATTGTTGCAGTGCTCAAAACCCATCAGTTTATCATATAATCTAGATCCAAAGCATTATATTGATACATTAGTTGAATGTTCAAAGTTGAAGCAAATTCAAATCTGATCTCTGACTGACAAACTCAGAGAGTCCATTGTAGGATTCGACGAGTTGGGTCTACTCGATGAGTTCATTGTCTGACTCGACGAGTTGATTCGTCTGTTGGCATATTTTTCGGGATTTTGATCAGAATTTGATTAGGATGATTTCAAAAAATTGTTTTGAATCATAAAATTTTGATTTTTCTGATAAAGTGATGATTATCCTCATCCAGTTCAAAGATAATTGTCAAATTATAAGATAATTACTAGATTATATGATAAACCAATTATTTGTATTATTTGATTTGAATTATCTTGCCACGTTAGGTGGATTAGGTCAAATTGGTAATAGATAAAATTATATGATTATTTTATTAAGTTTAAATTTTGATCTAAAAAGATTTTTGAAAAGTTTCAAAATTTACCCTTAAGTTTTGGAATTTAAAATTAAATTAAAAGGTCTTAACTTTGAAATATTTAAATTCTATACCCTAGAGTTTTAAAAGTTTAAAATTCAATCGTTATACTATTATAATATTAAAGGATTAATAATTATATATGTATAAGACCAGTCAATCTTACCGTTAGTAGGCCTCATTCACGAAGCCAATCTATAAGGGGGTATAAGGAAACTGCCTATATAATGGCGGTTAAATGGGTGTCCACTCTCACCCACTGCTTCCTAGATTGGTGGAAGATCGTTAGCCGAACGGGTAGGATAGGGCACACTAATTCTATATTAATAATTATAATGATATTATAAAGTAACTAAATATTTTCATAAATTCCCAATCTTAGTTACTTTAGGAAAAATGTAAAAATGATGCTATTTCATGAAATTGCACTTTGCACCTTGCCAAGTCGTTAGTGGAGCGTGTGTGGTTAACTGGCACACCAATTTGGGACTAACAAGGGTAACAAAGGGTAACTTAGTGTTTATCATAGATCAATGGAGCGTATGTGGCTGACCGACACATTGATTAGGTGATAAGTGACATTGAGAGTATCGAGCATATTTGCATGGTTATTCACACCTTGTTTGTGATCCTCGGTATCCCGGTTACAAACTTGAAGGGCATAATCGAGATTTAAACATGTCATTAAAAAGTTCAATGAATCTCAAAGAACTAGGAATTTCATAAAACTTAATTCTTTCAAATTTTAGTTTTTGGGTGGTGAAATTGGTAAATTGTCATTTACCTCGCTTCAAATAATTTATAATTAGATTACGGTATCCCTTTTTTCTGAATTGTGAATTACTGTGTTTGGGTCTTAGCCTTAATATTTCATTTGGGTGTCATATTAAGGATTTTCTATCTAATTAAACTTGTTCTTCTTTTTCAGATGTCTACCCCTAACTATTCTGCCTCCAACTCTTCTGGATCTTTCTCCCTCATGAACTTATGTAGGAGGGTAATCTTCAATAGGTCCAACTTCAACGATTAGATTCGTAACATACGTATGGCCCTTCAATACGAGGAAAAGAAATATGTCCTTGACAGAGAGCTGAAAGAAATTAATTAAGAAAATGCTACTCTCGATGAATTGGCTGAGTATAGGGCTCATGAGAAGGACGCGAAAAAGGTGTTGTGTATCATGATTGCAACTATGACTCCTGAGCTTCAGAGGTCCTATGAGGACTTCTAGACTTTCGAGATGCACCAAGACTTGATGGAAAGGAACCATCAAAGTGCTCGATAGGAAAGGTACGAAATGATTGCCTCCATGGTAACAACAAGAAGAAGGATGGAGAGTCCATCACGACCTACTTGCAAAGGATGCAAAGGCATGTGGACCGCTTGCTGAAGTTTAAGGTCAACTTCGATGAAGAGTTGGCTATTGATATTATCCTACACTCTTTGCCTCCTTGTTATGACCAATTCAAAATGACTTATCATATGAACAAGGAGGAAGTCACTCTAAGCAAGCTTCAAGACCTACTAAGAACTGCTGAAAGTGGTTTGAAAGGCAAGTCTGTTGTACCCACTCATAATTTTTTTGCCCCAGTCTTGGCTATTAGACATGGAAAAGGGAAAAAGAGGAAAGCTCCCTCTAAGGGCCACAAGGGAAAGCCCCATGATTGTTCTTCTTCGAATGGATCTAAAGGTGGTCCTGCTACTCCCTCCTGATGCAGAGTGCTTCCATTGTCATGACAAAAGGCATTGGAAACAAAGTTGTCGGAAGTATCTACAAGATATCATGGATAGGAAGATAAAGCCCACCTTCGCAGGTATTTACACTATTCTATCTAATAACTCATCACATGCTAGTTCTTGGGTCCTTGATACAGGATGTGGTTTTCACATTTGTTTTGATTTGCATGGTCTAAGAAAAAGTAGGCAAGTGAAGTATGGGAAGATGAAATTGATCATGGGGAAAAGGAAAGTGTCGCCTGTCAACAAGATTGGAGTTTTTTCTGTAGTACTTAGTAGTGGGTTAGGATTAGAATTGAATAATTCTTGCTACTCGTCAGAGATGACAAGAAATATTATTTCCTTCCATGTTTTTTACAGACAAGGTTTTAGATTTTCGTTTAATAATGAAATTGGTTCTATAAATGCTTTCTATAATGGTACTTTTTATTTTGAAGCATTGCCTTGTAATGGAGTATATGAAACTGTGATGGTTGTGGATAACTAAGGAAATAATGTTTTGCATATCAACTCGTCCAATGGTTTAGACAAAGCATGATTGTGGCATTGTCGTCTTGGACAGATATCAAGCATACATATACTCTTCTCGGGACCGCCCCAGCATCAGACCGAAGTCTGGAAACATATAATCTACATCGGGCTAACCCCGACATCGGACCGAATTCCGACATACTCTAAATACATAAACGTGATGGCATTGGTACCTTCTACCCGTTCCTACTGGAGGAAAACTCACCTCTCAAACTGGGTGCTGAAAACTCGGGCGAGGGTATCTCTGTCAGCTGCTCCAACGAATCCCCGACTATCATAACCAAAATAAACACTTAGTCAAAAACTGAGAATTCTTCTATGTGTAAAATGACTATTTTACCCCCTTGATCTAACTTGGACCATGGCCTAGGCCCAATCTCTTCTAGTGTTTCTAAACTCACTAATGGCCCGGTTTTCTAAATTTGGCCCAACTCCCTTAAATGGGCTTTCCACCCAAGCCCAACTATGTCCTTGGTCCAATAACTGACTCATGATAGCCTATTTCGGCCCAACATCTGCTAAGCCCAAAGATTTTGCCCGAAAAGAGACCCAATGTCGTAAAGCCCAAATCTTAGAGTACGCTGAGCCTACTCTTCTGTATGCTAAGCGCACAAATGGCATGGTTGTCCACTACGCGTACAAATCTGTTAAGCCACTTTCTTCAAAACCTATTAACACCGTAAGACACTACGTCCCAACTATAGATTTGAGTCCAATAGTCTGTCTCAACCTATAAAATCGATCACTTAGTGGCTTGTAACCCACCAAATGAGACCAAACTTGGAAAAATAGCAACTAACTTCATGGAGATGGCTAGATCTCATGCATGGTTACAAATAGGCCCTAAATATTGAAACTTTACTGCTTAAGGGACACTTTTAGCTCTAAGGGTGGCAACCCTAAGCTCAAAAACGAAGTTGCATCATAAAAATCCATTCTTTGGACATAAGAAGGTCCAAAGCTCCTTACATTTATATCTAAGCTTCTATGAGGAAAGGTAGAAGCTTTATATCTCCTGAGGGTACCAGAAGATGAGGTAATCCCAGATCCTTGAGCTCAAGATACTTAAGTTCTTCTTCTCCAACTTATGTTCTCTTCTTACAAGCTCTTCTTCACCAAACTAAGCTTCAAAAGGCCAAACACACATAAGAATGGAGTAACAGAGAGTATGTAGGGTTTCTGAGAATGAAGGGTTGGTAAGGAGACTAGGGTTAAGCTATAAGGTGGTATTTATATGGCTTAAACCCTAAAAATTAGGGTTTTGGAATCTACCCACGTACGCTGCGCATACTCCTTGCTACGTTGCGTGTACATGCATGCGTCCCCCACATCCAATGCGCCTATACGCCCTGCATACACCAAGGCTACGCCCGACATACAACTTATGGGCAACCCAATTCTTCGGCCCACTTACTAAGTCCACTCCATAAATCCTTCTATCTATATTTAGCCCAACAAATAAATCATGAAATATTTAATAATTAATACCTCGAATAACGGTCGTTACATAATGTTTGGTGTTAAGTAGTGCAAAAATGTTTGTTCATGTAATTAAAACCCAAAACCCCAATCCTAAGCAGATATGTTGATTTTTTTTCTTCTTTTAATATTCATGTTCTTAAGATTATAGCATAAATTAATAATATATTATGGTTAAAAAAAGTTTTGCTGGTGGTTACATAGATTTTAAGGGTAATATAATTCTTTTGTATAGTCAGTCAGAAACAAAATCAAACAATAAATTTCAGTTAAAAGTTAAGTTAGTAAGAACTTCTAATCCAGTCAGTTTCTAACCCAGTCAGCTCCTACCCAGTTAGCAAAACATCAAACGATTCCTAAGATCATCTTCAACTCATCTATATTTTTTTCCTTCATAAACGGAGTAAAAAAAAATAGGTAAAAATTATTTCATCTCCAACTCTACTCTATTTTTTTATCCCAAAAAGTATATTCCTAGAATATTTTATTTTTTTATAACTTATATAGGTTGTCAAATACAACCCTCTAGTAATTAGATTTTAACAAATATATATTCTATTTTTTCATTACAAAAATATTACAAATTATATTATCAAAAATAAAATGTTTATATATAATATATTTAAAATAATTATTAATTTATTATAAATAATTATTAAATAAATAAGATTATATTTATAATAAATATATTAATACCACAATCATATTTGATTACTATATTTTATAAATTATGTTACCGTGTTTCAAGTATTTAGTATATATTTAATTTTTCTATATGAATTTGATAAATAAATATTAAACCCTATATCTATGACTAGTTAATATAAAACATGATATTACAAATATTAAATATTGCATTTAAATTATAATCAGTAGATAAAAATAAATTAAAAATATATAAAATAAAAATGGGGTACTAAAAGTAGCAACCGGAACTTCAACTCCATTTTTGGAGATATAATATAGGGGGATACTATTCATATTTCCAAAAATTAGGATGGTAATATGGTAAGATTAGAGAAGAATGAAGGAAAATAATGAAGTTCGGAAGTGAATTGGAGATGTATGAATTTTATCAATAAATATTGATTACATTGCAAAGAGAATATATCATTTCCTTCCTTCTGTTTTATTTCGTTATACCTAACACATGAGCCTTTTAAATCACCGATGTGATCTGATCTGTTCTAATCTAATCTAATCTAACTTCTAATAAAAGAGTCTAAGTTATGCCATGTGTCATCTTCTTATCACCCGGTTCGACAGTGGCGTCATCTTTTTGTCTGATTTTTTTATTTTCCCGCTCAATGATAATCAATGCTATTAAATTGATATTCAATGCTATTAAAACTAATAGAATCAATTTTTTATTATTATTTCAATCCACATTAATTGTATTTGAATCCAGTTGAGTGAGGACCTTCCAACTACCAAGTCTATAAATCAAGAACAATATATTGCTCTCTCCTTCATCGTTTCATCGCTTCATCTCTAAATAACGACTTTGTCTCCTTTAATTTCGCCTGCTCTCTTTTGGAAACAAAATCAACTACGATATTGTTCCAAAATTTTAAAGGCGTGTTTGGATTAGCTTTTTAGCTTATTTCTTGCAGCTTATTTGTGGTGGGAATAAGAAATAAGCAATAAGCATGGGGAGAGATGCTTATTAAAATTAGCTTATTTAACTTAATAAGCTGGATTTTATCCAAACACTCAAATTAGCTTATTGTAGGAATAAGCAATAAGCACTTTTTTTTCCTATCCAAACACCCCTTAAATATCCTAATCCTCAATCATCAGAAGATAATATTCCAGCTCGCTGCTCAACGACATTGAATGCTTTCTTTTGAAGGTGGTGTGTCGATGGTAAACACTTCCTCGATTCACAGATCTTGTGCATACACTCTTTCTCTCTTCTTGTTATAAATTGTGCTGACGAATGCGACTTGAATTTCATTTCTGTTAAAAATTTCAAAATATTGGTAGCTAATTCTATGAGTTCTACGTACACTACAACAAACGGGACCTATAGGGGCGACAATTATCGCCTCTATAGGTTAAAAAAGTCGTCCCTATAGGTTTCAGGGGCGATATGTCGTCCCTATAGCTCTCGTCTCCATAGCCCCGTCGCAATAGATCTATAATGTCGTCACTAAAAAACTCGTCGCAATAGTACACCTATAGAGACGACATATCTTCTCTAAAGGGTTCGTCGCTATACTTTTCCCCATCACCATAGATAAACCTATAGGACGACATGTCTATAAACGACATATACCTGCGTGGCAGTAGATTCTCCTATAGAGATGATTTGTCATCCCTATACATTCACCTGTAGAGACGACATGTCGTCTCTAAAGGTATGCGCACTTGTTTTCAGCTACACCCTGCTCTTTTTTCTGTGTATTTTACCAGTTTTAACAATCTCAAAATAGCTAAAGCAGTGTATTTACAAAACAGCTAAATTAATAAATTCAATTGCAACAAATAATGCTAAATGATTTTATTACATGTTTTAAAGCAGTACAAATTGAATGAAGATTCCCAAACATTACATGTTTTATAACTGTACTAATTCAGATCTACCAAACTTTGCATCAAATTCTTCACTTGTCAGCACTCCCAATTTCAGAGCAGCTTCCTGCAAGTGAACATTTGGAAAATATTGCAAAGAGTAGAGCTTTTTTGTTAAATATACTTTCAGCACTAGATATGCAACTTTTCCTCCTCACTTTAGAGCACTAGGATGAATAATTCAAATGAACTATATCATATTGAAGTAATGTATTTGTATAGCTTCTAGATAAAGTATCCAATACCTGTAATATATCAGGACTCTTTTGCTCTTCTGCTGCATAAATAATTGCTTCAACCCTTCAATATTATACCCCTTTTCTGCATCCTACGCATAATAATATATATAAAAAAAACAAACCAAAATGAGAGATATAACATGAAAAAAGAAAAGGAAGAAGAACAGAGCCTTGGTTTTACAGCAAGCAAATCTTTGATTGATGAAATTCTGACCGGTCAAGCCCAAGATTTGGCTACTTCAGCCAAAGCCTTGGTGTCACCCACATTTCCTAAAACCAAGAAAATATTCCAAATTTGTTTATCGTAAATATATATATATATATATATATATATATATATATATATATATATATATATATATATATTAGTGTTTTTGTTTCATGATATATGTAACGAGGGTACTTTGGTATTTTAATAAAAAAAAGGATGAGCAAGATTAAATTCCTTCGACGCTCCCCTAGGAATGGTGAAATCAATGAAATAGGAAATTCGAAGGAATTGAATTGTGTCCATTTGGAAACAAAACACAGAGTGGAATGGAATCACCAATTCCAATTCCATAAACCAAACATACCTGGAAAAACAATGTAGGGAACACCTGGATGCCTGCTTTCAGGGCCCAACTATTCCACCCTACAAAAAAAAAACTTTGTTAATATTACTTATTATCCTTTTCATCCTCAATCACTCCTTCCATAATTCCATTGCATGTATTAGATTGTTTAACAAATGTTTTCTTGCATTTAGCCCTACTAAAAATTCTTAAGGTACTCTCTCGTCTGCTGACTTCATTGCAAGTTTATCAACAGAAACCAATGTGTGTGCATGTGTATTCGTGTATGTATCCTCTCAATCACCTCAATGCTTCTCATATTATGATCACATTGCAACTTGAGCTCTTTAACCTGTGTATTTTAGGAAAATCAGTAATGATAATTTATTTAATGTGAAAAAAGAAAACTAAAACTTTACATGGAGAATGAACATTAATTCGTGGTAAAACTATTGGGCCTGTTTTGTGGTCTTTGGGACATATGAGCCCACAACAATGAGTCCACCACTTTTTCCTTTACTGATCCCAAGATCATTTTCCCTTCAATTCCGCCTGATAGTGAAAGCACAAATCAACCAAAATACATATTTTTTCCAAAAAAAAAGGAACATAATGAATTTTCATGTACCTTAGCCATACCAGCCGCAAATACAGCCATGTCTCTGTCACTAGCTGAATTAACTATACACGTGGAGCCCTTTTTTATGCAGCAAAAACATCACATTCAATACCAAATTATAACAAAGCCATTCAAATACACATCAATATTCACTCTATGATTAGTAGAGAGTATAATATCTTAGTAAGAAGTTGAAAACACATTGCTGTAATTGAGTATAGATTTCAAAGTTCAAAAAAAAAAAATGGAAGTACAATGTTGTAAAGTTGTAATACAAAGAAATTTAAGTGGGATGTTATCTAGCACAACAAAATAGCTCTATGCATTTATCCCTTCATTAATATAATGTAGAACGTTCTTGTTGGCTAAGTGAAGTTTTTAGATTAAACAAGTTACACAAATTAATGTTTTTAGTTTATTTGGCTTTAAAATGTCACAAATTGGAAATCCATTTTGATTGATTGATGTTACTAATTCTCCCTCAATGCTATTGAAATAAAAAAAAAAAAAAAAAAAGAAATAAGTTACTTTGATTAGTCATAATAGTTGTAATAAGATTGATAAATAAAGGTTCAACATAACTCATATGATTACATTACCTGAAAGAACTTAACCAGCATGCCTGAGAGCTTCATCTGTACCCGATTCCATATATAATCTATACAATGTATTTACAAAACTGAGTGGATTATGTGTTAAATGATTTTATTACATGCTTTAAAATGGTACAAATTGAAGGAAGATTCCCAAACATCGATCAGTAAAATAAACAGATTAGTGACATACCTTTATGATTATCGAAATTGGATGTTGTTGGAGAGTGAAGAAGCAGTTGTTGTCACAAGGGAATTAAAGCATCGCTGATAGTGAAGGTGGTTGTGATGTGGAGTCGGGCTGGTAAAATGGCCGTCGATTTCGTATCCGGAAAGCAACAAATCTTCGATCAAAGAAGAGAGAAGATTGAAGGGGGGACTACGATCACGAATTACCGAAGGAGAACGCTGGTACCAATGCTGGCAATTACAGTTGTTGCTGCTGAGGAGGCCGGAAGTGAAGGTGATCGTCCCATGTGCCCTGTGGTGTTTGACATATACCAATCATTGATCGAGAGAGAGGAAAATGTGAAAACAGTTGCGATTGAATGAGAGAGGGGGATGATGTATTCTCGATTTACGGAGTAGAAGCCTACGGGACGACCTATCGTCTCCACACCCTTAGACAAAACGGCGTCTCGCGAAAAATCCCACCTAACTTGTAGACCCACCAACTATCTGTGTAACTTGTTACCACAACAGGTCGTCTCTACAGATTAGCGAGTCAAAAAATGTTGGTCAACTCTATAGAGACGACATGTCGTCTCTATAGATGATGTATAGAAACGCCTTTTGTCGTCTCTATAGGTATCGTCCCTATAGATGCTTATTCTTGTAGTGGTACATCTAGAAATGAACAATATAAGTTTTGAATGTTGAGGCTTTATGATTAAATGAACCGATATTTCTTTTATTAGAAGTAGTAGATTATGAATGATGGTATTTTGATTTTTAAGATCCAATGTAATCCCACTTTGAGCAATAGCTAATTTAGGATTACAATTTCATGGATGATTGAGAAAACTTAATTTGAGGTCTAGACACGGTTAAAATGTTACGATTCCATTGATTGAATCTGAATTGTAGTTTGAGTAGAAAAGGTTGAATTTTATAATGAGTGTTCTTCCCTCTCAAAAATTATAAAAGTAAGTACAAATATGATTTTGATAGTACGCGATTGTTCTTGTGCATTTGATTTAATAGTAATCGTCATGCATGAAGGGGAACATAAGTACCCTGCTTCGAGCTATGTTATGAATTGTACAGGTAATTCTTATTTTGTACATTCAAATCTTGATATTTACATTATAAAAACATGTTTGATTTTGTCATGTAGATGCACGCTCTACTTTGGATTTCCTATTTTGGTTTAATATAGTATATAATGCTTCTAATGAGTAGTTTACCCATTACATGCGATGCATGCACATGAAACATTTTTATGCTTGAACAAAATGTTTAAGAAACATAAGGATCCATTCATTATTACAGTTTTTAGTATTGTGTTTTCTAAATGCTAATGACTGGTTATCTTGTCTACCAGGTTTAGTATTGCATCAAGAAGTTCTATTGGTCCTCCTTATGGTACAAGGATTGTAGGAGGAAGAATTGTAAAAGAAATGTATGTTGTTTCATTTATAGTGAGCTACATTTATAATCTCTTAACACTCTCAAATGTTCTAAGTTTTAACCTTTAATTGATTATTTGTAACTTCTATTTGTTATGTTGAGGTTTTATGGAGTAAAGGGGTGAAACCACTTCATCCTTTACTCACAAACGATAGAAACATTTATAGGTTAAAGACAATAAGACAAGTTGGATTTGTATGTTGCATTCCACTTTGCTTTATTCAAACATTTATTTATAATGGCTGAAATTTATTATTATTAATTCTAGAGATGGGAAGATGAAATTGAAAGACATAAAATTTTGTCTCAAGATTTTTTATCTATTATTATCGATAGAAGACTCATATGCTTGGTTTTTAAATAAAGGTTCGACACTTATGGGTTTATGAATATAAATGTAGTTATAAATATTAAGTAAAATATTTATTATTGTTTGTGCTATTAAGATTAAATGTAAAAAAATGTTGATTATTGGTATTAGAGACATATAAAAGTGGTTATAAATATTAAGTAAAATATAAAATACATTAGTCTTATTTTACCAAAAGATATTATTATGTTAAAACAATCATTGTAATTAATAGCTCTAGAACTCGTAAGAATGGTTGAAAGACAATATGCTAAGAACCTATAAAGGAGTCTATTAACTAAATGTAATTGGTGGCCACAATCTAATTGTGACAAACACATGACGGTATTTGATAAGCACAAAAAGCTATAAAATTATGAGAGAAATAGATAAAGAAAGATCTTGTAACCGTTCTGAGAACTCCTATACGTTTTAGTTCTGTTCATATTTTATTTTTATAAAATTTGTTGTTACAGACATTCATGACTTATTAAATGAAATAGGAAAAATTCCGTACAAAGCAATTGTGCTAAAAAACAAAAAATTGAAATAAATCATATCCAATATGTCTGATTCTAATATAGATTACAGATTCTTAAATACAAATAAATGAATAATTTTAAAAATAAAAGTTCTAATCTTTTTTAACGGTCGTCATCAACGTAACTCAAAGTATAGATACTATCAGTTAACCGTTTAAAATTTGGGTTTACACCTGTAAAATTTTACGCCCTTCTAATAAAAAAATATTTTAATCGAGATAAATTGTATTTGGAACATAATGAACATTGTATACCATTTAAATACTAATATAATATTTTTAAATTTAAAATTTTGTTTTTATAACTATTTCAAAGATAGATTTTGAAGTTGATAATATATACAAGACGGATATCCAACGGGTAAGGATTCAAAAATGTCATGAACTTGAATCGGTTTCAATGGTTTCGATTCCAAAATTGCAAATTATTCATTTGTTTTATTTTGGTTCCAAAAACAGGTAACAAGCTTCTACTTTCTATGCTCACCCCTAATAAAATGGTGTTCAATAACTTTAACTCATTTAATATTTGCACTAAATAGGTAAACAAACTATCTTTGGTATATTTATTAAGTCATCTTAATGGATTCCAACCAAGTAACGTGTATGTAATCATATTCTTAGGAGACATTCAATATGTCAAAAATTATCATATTTTCTTATCCATAACTTACAGATTTTTATGTTTACATCTTCCTGATTAAATTTTCTTTTAAAATTATAATGTTGTTTTTACTTTGTCGACCATGTGGTATACGAGTTATGACATAGTATATTATATTACGAATTATCATCTATCATTTCTTTAATTAATTTTGATGATGTACATTATTGCGTTATGAAAATTATAGCTCTTCAAAAGTACATTGAGTTATATAGATGCATCTATGTAAAATATGAGGCACGGATACAAAATGCAAAATCAACATGAAAAAAAAAAAAAGATTCCCATGACATACGTACAATGAGAGTACATATATGGAAATTCAAGTTTTTTATAGGTAAATTTAATTCAGTCATACGAAAATAAGTCAATTCATATTTACAATTTGAAAATTCTTAACAAGTATGGATGTAGAGGTGTACAAACTGAGTTTTTTCTCAAACTGGATCGGTTTTTGAACAAAAGTCAAAACCGGATTGAGTCCAAACTAGATCGAATCCCAACCTGTTTGAGTGCAAAAAAAATCCAAACTTAGCCGGTTAGGATTGTTTTTGAAAATAAGAAAAACACTATTTTTCGTATTTTTCCATGATATAATGTGTTTTTTCATGATGTAAAAAAGAATCCTTTAAGATTTCAAAACAACATGCTTTAACTTCTAATCTTTAGAAAAGTAGCTCTCAAACATTCAGTGATAAAGTAAAAACATTATATACACAGCAAATAAAAAAATAAAGAATGGAAACAACTATTATTTTACTAGGTTATAACTCGTGAAAACTACGATTCACAAAGTAAAATAACATAATTGACAAATTAGTCAACACTTGTTTTCAAGTCTAGAACCTAATAAAGCAACTCAATATAACAACACATGTGACTAAAATTAACTTCTAACACCTAAAAATATACATAACATCCTTCGAGCATTCCTTCAACCAATACTTGTTGCCCAAACTGAAACATGGTCCTTACAAAAAAAAAAAAAAAAAAAAAAAAAAAAAAAAAAAAAAAAAAAAAAAAGCTCACTGTGAAACAGAGTTGAAGATTAGAGTTGTTTTAAACTACAAAATACATTTGCATTTATTGGTTAAAATAGTAATGTATTTTCACTTATATGTTTAAAATAACATTCCACTTTTCGTATTTTCTATTACAATGTTGTAAAACTGAAAGTAAGATGCTTTAATAAAAAAATTATTGGAAGAAGCTTGCTATTTTTTGATAAAAAAACAACAATGTACTTAAAATTGGTTAAAATAGGCACAACTTTCATTATTTTATATTATAACCTTGTAGAGTTGAAAGTAAGATGCTATAATAAACAAATCAATGAAAGCAAGTTGCTATTTATCGGTTAGGATAAAATAGCAATGAAAAGTTTCAATTATGTGCTAAAAAACATCCCACTTCCATTTTGCCCTATGACAATGTTATAAAATTGAAAGTAAGATGCTATAATAAGAAAATCAATGAAGATATATTGACAAATCACGAACAGATCATAAAAACATAAATCTAATACTAATATTATAAGTTTTTTAATAGAAAACCATTCAAAAAAGATGCAAGTCAACTTTGACTTTTGCAGTCAAAAGGATCACCTTTTGAAACTTATAGAGAAAATACAGAAAAATGGCTAGTTATGCTTTCATCATTTTTTTTAATTTACCCACACCATTAAAAATTTATACTTTTTGCTCCAAACCAAAAAGGCAACTTCTGACACCAATAACTATTATAGTCTAGAGTGACGTTATGACATTAATCCATAACACAATGCATTTAGTAAAGATAAACTATTTACTAAGCTTGGTAACAGTACATGAAATATGATATTTTGGGCTTCAAAGTCTAAATAAATGCATTTTTCCATATAATCCTAAACTTTCAACCATCCTTTTTAATCTCTTGCCAATAGAAACTCAAACTATTCATTGAACTTGTAAGATCTATATAAATGCATACTTCATAACGTTTATGGATTTATTTTCATTATTCTTTTTGTTTTTTTCAATTCTCACAAAATAGAAGGTTAATTGGTTTTACCTTTGCTCGATATAACAATCTATGTTAATTAAATTTATAAAATTTCCTTAGAAACCTTTTTGGAACAAACAAATTATAACCTAATAAGGCACAAAAAAGCAAATCAACATTAAATTGCACTACAGGCAATCCCACAACTTCCTAACCATCATTAGTACGGTCTATTGGAGCTAAAAAACAAAAATAAATAAATAAATCAAGTGTTCAAAATTATCCATTTTGCATCATCTGTTAAAGGATGTGAACATTTCTTGATAATAAATATTTAATATTTTCAAAACATTGCTAACTTATATAGCAAATTTAAGAAAAAAATGGACCTTGGCATTAAAGGGTTTGATTTTTTTAATCGTCAATTCATCATTTCTTTAATATTATCATTACTATCGCCCCTATTACATAACCCAAAAAAAATTAAGAGTATAGTTCACTGATACATTCAACTGGTGTTTTCTCGCCAAGCTCTACTTGAATTACAGCCACCCTTTGGTTAACCACATCAGGTACTTAATATCCATTCCTAGGAAAAATCAAACTAACATACTTACAAGTTTTACACATAAAAACAAATCAACAGTATATTTGCAATACTTTACCAAAAATAGCAATATACTTTGTTAATATTTGCATAACATTAATGAAATCCATGAAAGAACTATGCATGTTAACTAAAATACGATAACATTTAGGGAAAATAGATTATACCCTTACCCTTGAGTTATTGGGGTACCCTTTAGTTACTTATTTAGGATGATTCTTGCAATAAGCAAATTGCACAAACTATTTCCATTTCTACCCTTTTTCATCCCTGTATAACATCTCTACAACCTAACATGAATAAAATCAAAAAAACATCTCTAACTTGCAATTAAAAAAGAAAATAACTAAAGCAAGATACTCAAATCGAATGATAATAGATCTGAGAACCAACACTTACAAAAACACTCAGACGGTTCATTCAAAGTTATGAAAGTTGTTCTTTAAGGAAACATTTTCTGATTAGAAATCTGAGTACAAAAAACAAAACCTAGGAACCAACATTATAGGAAAAACCTCTGCTTTCTTTTATCCACATAAAAAAACATCAATACCCTTACATATTCAAAACCCAATACATCAACCAATAAAAATCGATTTCGTTTCCCTCCTTTTAGCATCGCTTGTTTTTTGTTCTTGAGTAGGTTGTGATGATTATTCAGTGGTGGCCTTAATGGATGGTTGTGATGGTGAAATAGCAGTTATGAAAGTGTATCAGTCGTGTAAATCATGGTGGAGCAGGGGAGAGGCTGTTGGCGAAGACTTAGGGCTTGTTTAGATATGGGGAGCGAATTTCATCGATAGACACATAAATATTCAAATCTTGAAATGGGATGAGGGTTTTCTGATGTGATAACCCTACCTTCGATAAACAGGGAACTGTAAGTCTATAATACATTATTAGGAGATTTGATGTATATATGAAACCGTCGGATTTTAAAATTGGAATGTATCAAGATTCTGAAATCTTACTAATAAATAGAATTCAAACTATTTTGCTTGGTTTGTTGGGATAAACAATAGGTCATCGGTAATTGAGGAATGTATGCAAAATTTGTGGGATATGAATTGATCTTAAGGTACTCTCAAAATGAGCGGGAATGTAAAACAAAGGGTGAACTAAAACAGGACACGTGGCATGAAGGAGGTGTAGAAAGGAAACATGTGGCTCCTTAGAGAGTCTTTTATTAGGAAGAGAGATAAGTTTGAAAACTGGTTCCAACCAAACTGGGTATAAAATGGCTCAATTTCGAATCATACATGGGTGATGTAGTACACCTAGAGCTGCCATTAAGCGCCACATTGGCTGACATCCTACAAAATCGGTAATGTTGCCAGCATTGCAAAAAATTAATGTTGTTTGATAACCTATAAGATAGAATTGGAATTTATGCTATGTTTGGTGTGCCACAACTAGCTGATAAGCTAGCTTATTTTTTGAGCTTTTTTATGTTGTCGTGTTTGGTAAGCTAAAAAGTAGCTAATAAACTAGCTTTTTGAAAAGTTAATTAGATTAGTTTTTTAAGAGCTTTTTTAAAATTTCCAAATATATCATTTAATTAATTATAGAAACAAATACTCTTAAATGTCTTTTTATGTAATTTTATATATTTGAGCTAGTTTTACCAAACGTCAATTTTTATCAGTTAGTTTTTCAACTATCAGCTAACTTTTTATTTAACATGTAACTTTTTAGCTATCAACTAGCTTTTCAGCTAGTATGTCAAACATAACCTTAGACTGTGTTTGGCACGCCACAACTAACTGATAAGTTAGTTTATTTTTCGAGTTTTTTTAAATTATCATGTTTGACAAACCAAAAAGTAGCTTATCAGTTAGCTTTTTAAAAAACTACTTAGAGTAGCTTTTTAAGTGTTTTTTTTTTAAGTTTTCCAAATATACTCATTAATTAATTATAGAATACATTCTTTTAAATGTCATTTTATGTCATTTTATATTTTTAGTTAGTTTTACTAAAAGTTATTTTTTATCAATTAGTTTTTCAACTATTAACCAGTTTTTTATTTAACAGCTAGTTTTTCAACTAAAAGCTAGTACGCCAAACATACCCTTATATGAGTAAATGTAGAAAAAAGATGGCTTGTAACCTATTTATCATTTTTCCTAAATTAATTGTATATTTAAAGATTGATAATTATATTACTCAAATCTTTTTTATTTATAAGAAATAGACAGTCTTTTAATAATATAAATTTGTCACTCGTTTATAAAACTATAAAATGAGACACCAAAAATTATTTGCAAAACTATAAAACAATGGCAAATATTTTCTTCTTGGTGTCCAAAAAAAAAAAGACGAGTATTTGCTGGAAGGAGTTGATTCGTACACAACAAAATTTTTCCATACACAACAATTTATGCTTTAAATTGTTGTATTGTACAACTCTTTACAGATATGATATATTATTACCATTTTATTACATTTTTCATTAGCTAGAGCCTATAGAAGTAAATCCAATGCTCTAAATATTTATATTTTATTAGATTAAAATTGTATAGTTATAAATAAACGAAATATTAGCGGGAAGGGGTATATCAGTAAATTTAATGTTGTAAATGTGGCCATCCGTGTTATTACAAGAACACGTGAGATGCGGCACGTATGCCTCTCACTTTCTCTCTCCAAGATTTTCTAACGGAATACGTATTCTCTCTCCCTCTTTCTCACTCTAGAAGCATCAGAGAAAAGATACGCAGAAACCTTCATCTTTGTGATCATGGCGATTTAAGTAAACCCTCTCCATTTCTCTTGAATTCTTCAATCATTCTTTCTACATTGAATATTCTCCCCTGAAGAACAAGTATTAATTTTCGATAAAGTTGCTGCGATTTAAAAGGTAATCCATTAAATGTAGCTTTTGTGTCTCGATCGGCTTTCTGATATCTTTCTTTTTTCGAATAAATGCAAGGAGTCAATGAGCTTCTTAATAATGTTCTTACTGCTTTCTCTAAGGTTATATTAACTTCATTTTTTAGTCAAACCTACATATCATTTAACACTTGATTCCTTTTGCTTTTTCCTGCTTATTCTTTTCTGCTGAATATTTATGGTGTTCTATGTAATGCTAAATTCACACAGCGAATAAGTTCATATCTTCTTCTTTCGATTAAGTTGTTTTTGAATAAAACTTACTGATAGAACCCTAAACACACAATATGTGTTCTTATTTCATTCTTTTCGGTGGATAAATTAATGTATATATCGCTAAAGTTATGAAAATATCATCGTTTTTATTTTGTTGAGAAAAAGTATCATCGTTCGATCATATGTATAAGTTTTGATGATTACATCAACAAATATGCATTCCTTTTTATATATATTGTTTTGATTCTCATGTAAGATTTTTACAGCTTAATTCACTGTGAAAATGGAAACTTACCATCGGAAACGATCAAAAAGAGCCACCATTAGCGCGCACAACGTAATCTCTCTCTCTCTCTCTCTCTCTCTCTCTCTCTCTCTCTCTGAGAGAGAACCTGTCATGATGCCATTAGGGCATGGCATTGCATGTATTACAATCAGAATTTCGCCTTTTCTGTTTCAGAAATCCGTATTGTTTTTTTTCCTCTCTATCCTTTATCACTGAGGAGAGATGTACTAAAAAGCATTAGTGGATGCAGGAGATAATGAGCTTGAAAAGGCAAGAAATAACCAGCGTACTAGACGGCGCACAAGCACAGACATTACCTTTGGCCAGACAATTCCTGCTTCAAAGGAACGGTATAATTTCAAACTTATCCTTTTAGCATATAATCACTTCTAGACCCAAATATTTCCTTCAATTCTTCCTTTCTCGATTATCGATAATGGCTTCTCGTAATTTCATGTGTGAAGCAGACGAAATCCTAGAAGAAGATGTCCAACTAGGCTCCGTTTACGAGATCTACCACAAAAACCTTCCTCCTAGAACTCCTGTTCAACTGAGATCCGTTCGCGTTGTTATGGTAATCAATCACTTCGTAAATAATTGACAAAAAAAAAAAAAAAAAAACTGTTTTATTGATTAGATCTGAATATGTTTTCGTCTGGCTGATGGATAATGAGAATTTTCAGGTGAGTGAGAAGACAGATTTGAACGTCGCGATTAGGTATCCGAGTATTCTGTCATTACGAACTTATTTTAGTCATGGAATCACGGAGATGTATCCCGCTTTAGATGAGAAGTTTGTAATGGGAGTAAAACTCGCCGGCAAAGTGCTTTTCCGGCAAGTTCCATCTCAAGAGTTCGCCGAGAAGAAGCATCTGCAGAATTTCTGGCTGGTGAACCCAAACTCTCAAGTCGGGCCGGGTCATGCTGCTATGAAAATTGAAGAGATCGGATTGGCCAAGGAACTGAAGAACAATGCCATGGTAAGGTGGGGTGTAAGAAGACAAGTTATGTTTATTGGAAGACACAAAGATATGAGCAAAACGACGCAGTCTTCTTCAAGCTTCGTTCATGGCGAAGAAGAACTGAAAAATGAACAAGATGTTAACAATGGTGGATATGCGGAGGAGGAGGATGAAGTTGATGAAGAAGAGAAGGGTGACGACGATGATGATAATCTTAACAGAAGGTTGAGAAAAACAAGAAATTTGAGAAAAAGAAAGCGTGTGAAACAAGCTAACAACCAGTTATGGCTAGTTAATAAAAAACCGATGAACAAGTGCAAGAAATTAGGGCTCATTAAAGACCCCACAGAAAGGTGGTCAAAGGAGAGGTATCTAGCGGCGGAGCTCAGTCTTCTAGAAGCTATGAAAGAGAAGAAGGCGATGATTGGGAATCCGATTACGAGACCTGCGCTTAGAGTTGAAGCTCGAAAGAGGATAGGTGACACTGGTCTCTTAGACCACCTCCTGAAACACGTGGCTAACAAGGTGGCGCCAGGTGGCGATTTGAGGTTTCGAAGGTCACATAATGCTGATGGTGCAATGGAATATTGGCTTGAAAGTGCTGATCTTCTAAAAATTAGGAAAGACGCCGGAGTTAGTGATCCTTTCTGGACTCCGCCGCCTGGTTGGAAGCCCGGTGATTCTCCTATCCAGGACCCGATCATGGCAAAAGAACTTACTCATCTCAAAGAAGAAATTTCATGTATCAAAAGGTATTAAATTTAATGAATTTATTTTACAAAAGCTTAATGTTTTAATGTACCTAATTTGCGTTTGTTAATTGATAGGGAGTTTTTATCCAAGAAGCAGTTTGAAGAAGAAATGGCAAATCTGAGAAGGTATAAGAAGAAACATGCATGATAGGCTTGAGGTTTTTTTTTTAAAATTATTTAGACCTTTAATTTAATAATTTTGTTTATGTGTATAATTAAATAAACAGGGATATTATGGAGTTGATTTCAAAGAATATAAAGGATCAAGATGAAAATAAAGCTATTGTGGTTTCTGAAGGTGTTGACACAAGTCCAAAGCAATTGACCAATTTTTGTAATTCATTGCTTCCTTATTCCGAGTCTGATGTAAATAACTCAAGAGTCTCAAGGGTACAATATTTTTTACATTTTAATTTCTGTAAATCTTTCCTTTTCTAATCTACTCATGTTTGTTTGTTTTATTTTATTTTTGGCAGGAAGAATGCAAGAAAGAAATGTTGGTCATTTTGAAGAAGGTAGAGGTGAGTCATATACATACATGATATAATAGATGTTAAATGATCAATTACTAGTTTAAAACAGTTAATAATGCATGCTTAATAAAGAGTTACGCATTTAATATCTTGTGAGATCAGTAAGTGGTCGTCCATATATTTTTTGGGTTTAGCTTTCAATAGATGAATCTTAAATGAAAAACAAGAAAAGGAAAATACTTGGCATATATAAGACTTTTTGATAACATGTTGGCCGGTAGCACGTAAGAAAAAATTAGAAATTTTGGCATGTGTAAGAAAAAATTTGGTTAATTTGTGAAATAAAGAAAGGTTTTATATAATGTGCGTGTGAAGGTAGAGCATGCATGCATGTAATGGAGGATAACATTAATGATTAATTAATTCATGAGATTGTTTAGAATATTGGAGTTATTATAATTTTGTTTGTATATGACTATATGTGTATATACCATATAGTGTGATACGATAGGTACGGCAGAGTACACACATATATGCATGGCATTAAATAAAACATTTGGAATTTATATGTACATGACTGCATGCATGCAGGCGGAGACAAACAAGATGACAGGTGGCAGTAGTGGCACAGAAGAATTAATTAATACCCAAACAGTCCCTGCCCCTGCCCCCGATGATGCTGCTAAAAAACATACCGAAAAAAAGAAAGAAGCTGTGGCACTACCAAAACAAGGTGGTGATCCTGAGGAGACATCTGAGGGAGGTGCACCACCTGCAGGTGAAGGAAAAGCAGCGAAAATTGAGAGGTTGAAAAGTGGGTTCAGACTTTGCAGACCACAGGGTACTTTCCTGTGGCCAAACATGGTGAACAACCCCACCAACACCACGGCCTCTTGTTGTTCTTCTCAGGTTGTGGATCTTTTGGTGGTCCCAACTCCACCATCTGTTAATTCCTCCACGCCACCACAGGCACAGCTACCCTACAACCACCATCCTGCCTCTCCTCCAGTGAAGCCTGTGCCGGAGAGACGCGCCGTTACTGTCACCGTTTCCACTGACCATCCGCATTCTTCCACCAATAACGGCAACAAAATAACAACCAGCCTCATCAACCTCAATGACATCCCAACACCACAACTCATGCCAACTGCTCATGTGAGTCTCTATTAGTTGGATAAATTAATTACATATTACATAAGTTTAATGATGCATGTATGCATGTACGTGCAGCAGGTGAAGAGTGAATTAGCCCAACAACAACAACAAAAAAGGAAGAGTAGCAAGTCATCATCTTCCGCTTCTGCTTCTGCTTCGTCGTCTTGCTTGTCCAACACAGTAACTCCGGCAACTTGGCTATCCATATCAGGCTCTAGATAGATCAAAAACCCACCATCGTCATCAATGAATACTGAAACAAAAAACACTTTAATATTAGCTACCTAGGAATATATAGGATATATATAATAGATGATCTCAAGTACTATATTTTTGGACGCTACGTACCTACTGCTTCTAAATCACTTAACTACCTATTATATGCATGCCAATATTAAATTGTAATCATGGATGATTATAATATCACTACTACTATTGTTAATTTCTTCACCACATGTTTTATCTATTAGTTAATATATTATTACTAAAAAAAAAACCATTTCAGCCTAGCACCTACTAAAGATTTTATACATACGCACGTTTAGTTATCCATCAAATATACATGATCAAAATTTCGATATATGGAACAATGAAATATATGCAATTAATATGGGTTCATTTAATGAAATATATATATATATATATATATATATATATATATATATATATATATATATATATATATATATATATATATATATTAGCCATTTACCAGCACCAAGGAACGGGTTCGGATAGTTTTTCGAAAATTAATTTATGGGAATGGTTTATTTCATTTGGGCAAATAGTTTACTAAATCTAACAATTATCAATAAGAGTAATGCTAGGATAAATAAAATTAATGAGAATTAAAAATAAAAAGTTAAAATTCTTTACAGACATCTACATATTATAGATTGTGAATTATCGTCTCACTCAGCTGGAAGCTGAATTGGCTGTTGAAAATCGGATAATGGATGAGCTTGACAAACATACTTCTCAGCTCAAAATGCAAAATCTTAAGCTTCGTTCTGTTACAACTGAGCTCAATGATTTGAAGTCTGAAAGAGAAGTAATTAGAAGCTCTGTGGGTGACATTCACTCCATCCTGTTACATCTTCTTGACACCCATGAATCCATTCTGACTATATCCATCCGACGCCATCTAGCTGACAAACTCATACATGCGTTGGCCATTCTTAATCGTATAGAGGGTGTTTCCGTGACTTCTATCCAGCCAAAACAAGGCGGAGAGAAGAAGATGGAAAAGGTTAATACTCAACCTCCTCCCGAACCCAAATCAATAGCCGCACCGAAGGATAATGAAGTTTCGGTCAGTACAAGGGATAAAAAGAAGAAGAAAATTGGTGAAGATGATACAGATGAAGATGTTGGTTTTGAAGATACTTTAGGTGAAAATCCCTCTGATCCTTTTCAGAAAACAAAACTTTCTGACAAGGAGCTTGCAGAAAAGATTGCGAAGGAATCGGCGGAGCTAGAGAAGAAGCTAAAAGAAAAAGAGCTCTTAAAGAAAAAGAAGTCCATTTTTCTAGAATGGAACATTGATTCGCTCCAGAAAGAAGCAATAGATGAACCGAGTACTCTTTGACTCGAACCAGTCATGTCATTTGGCCTTGAGAACTCGAAGGATACGCAATATGATATGCCAATCACTCGAAAGGCATTTATATTTCATTGCTTCAACTCAATCGCTTGCATTCCCTCTCCGGACCCGAAGGTAGATCAGGATATGTTGGAATTCTATCTGGAATTCGCTCAGCCACAATACCTGACATAGAGCTCACAGAAGATCACAACTATCAAGGTACTGAAGCCTTATTCAGCGGGGAAATTTGTCAACATCAAATTCAAAGTAACTCGAGGCTCAGATAGCTCGGTTCATACCATTTCCCTTGCTGATCTTCCTAACCTTAATCCTCACGACTCGATACTCCTCAACAACATTTTGTTGTGCAATCCACAAGATTATCAGCCGATCATCGACCACATCAAGCGAATGCTTGTTTGTTACATTCATGAAGTGACGAAAATGGATCAAGAAATTGCATCTACCATTCACAAGCGACCAACGATCAAAGTAATGGGAAGGGCTGGCGATATGAACATATTCTTTGAAGATTAATTCCTAAAGATTATCGAGACTATCTTCCTGCATAGTTGGAGCTGTACCACACGAAATTTGACACCCAAGGCATGGATGATGTAACGCCCCATTCTAAAAGTAATTATTTCTGGCTTCCTGAGATCAAGAGTAAGGGCATTTTGGTCTTTTAGGGGTAACAGGTTTCATTCGAGAAGGTTTCAGACTAGGGTGTGTTGCTAGAAGCGTAGGGCTTCTCGCAACCTTTTCGTGGATATAAAGTTCGTCGGAAACGAACTTAGAATAAAGGAGTTATGACACTTTGAAGATATTGACATTTATGGCACTTAATGGAAAAGTTGACAAGGAAAGGCCATGCATGATTGGGACACGCGTGGGTACGCCAAGCGTAGGCTGGGTTACGCCCAGCATAATAGAGTGCATGATCGCGGGTACAAGGACGCGTACGCCCAGCGTACTAGAGTTGCACCCAACGTACGCTCAGAGACATAAAGCCCTAATTTTAGGGTCAGGCACTATTTAAAGAACATAAGGGATCAACCCTAGTCCGGATAGGCTGTAGGCCCGTAGGAGGCGGTCCAGTCATGCCGAAAGCTCGGGAGCAGTCCAGATAAGTTGTAGGCCCGTAGGAGGCAGTCCAGTCATGCTGAAGGCTCATTATGCATGTTGTATGTATTTGTTATATGATATGGTTATACTTGTATGGCGTTGGTATTTTGGGGAAACTCACTAAGCTTCGGGCTTACAGTTGTTGATTTTGTTTCAGGTACTTTTGATGATCGCGGGAAGGCGAAGGTGTGATCGTGCACCTCCTCATATTTTCATGATTGATTCTGGGGATACTCTGATGCTTAGATTATTTTGAAAACAAATTGTAATAACTTAATGGCTTTAAATGTTTTAAAAAGTTTTAAACTGTCTTGAATCATATGGGTGTTACAAGTCGGTATCAGAGTCTTGGTTTGAGTGAATTAGAGGAACATTCGTGTGAATCCAATATCAAATCAAGGAAAAGTTTTCAAAATAATTTTAAATGGTTTTCAAAATAAGTAAAAGAGGATGTGAAGTGTACGATCAGCCGAAGCCAGTAAGTAGACCCTAAAATACCATATAGTTATATGGTAGTGTGATATGTTAGAACAGCATGCTAGTACTAGGCTAGGGATCTTCAGGAATTACATGATAGAATTGTCTGATTACATGATGCCTGCTAGAGTAGGGTTTTCTTTATATGAAATTGATATCATTACTGTAGATACTTGTGTATGCATCACAGTTATACATAATTAAGATCTTATAGCCTGAGAATGTTTGATTTGGCCTTATGTTATGTTCTTATCTGATTGGGAGATTAGGGTAGGATTGGATATTTGAAAGTCTATAGGGTCCAACATCATGTATGACTAGCATACACTAGTGCTGCAGGGTTAGTGAAAGTTTCATGGATGGGTGGATTATGAGAGGTCGGGAGGCCAGTTATGTGACCTTTAGCATTCATCTAGGAGTGAGGATTGAGCGCTCGCTATGTGTGTATATGTTAAGGGCGTTGTGGTGATACTTGAGACAAATATGGGTAGGTGTTGAAGGTAGTATGGGCCCGTACTACTGAAAGCACAGGACCCATACGCGTATCAAGGAAGTCACAACCCCTGGGTTGTTGGTTAGAAGTTGGTTCCCGGGCTGTTATGAGGAGTATCTAACGATCTTTTGGTATATTAAAGTATGGTGATTACGACACGCTTCGGGGCAGGATCCGGTTCAGGATCGGGATCAGGAGAGGGTGGTCAGGATGGATCAGCACCACCCCACGTTATTGGTCAGATGAGGACGGATGAGTTGGATGCTAGGATTCGTGATATCCTACATGATGAGGTTGCGGCTACGTTTCGAGCGGATTTTCCAGAGTTGTTTGGGTCGATCAAGACCGTCATGGTTGAGTACTTCAATGAGCGTTATGCAATTCTTGCAGAGACGGTTTTCGTTGCAGCCGCAACGGCTGTAACAGCGGCAGGCGGAGAAGCCGGTCGGGGCTTTTAGTATCGAGACTTCGATAGTACGAAGCCACCTACTTTCGATGGGATTTAGGATCCGATTGTTGCTATGAGATCGTTGTCGAACGTGGAGGGATGTTTCTTCATGTGTTCATGCCATGCTGATCAGAAGGTGAGGTGTGCTCTGAACTTGCTGAGGTTCGGGGCAAAGGATTGGTGGGGGTTGACTACGGGATCATATTCTGATGCGCGGCGAGCTGCGATTAATTGGGATCAGTTTCGAGACATGTTCAGTACTCGTTATGTTCTGCGGGTGGAGCAGGAGAGTTTAGCTCAGGAGTTTTTGGAATTGAAGCAGGATTCGGAGTCGGTGACGGAGATCACCAGGATGTTTACGGAGAGGGAGATGTTTTGCCCTGAATTTGTTTCGGAGAAGGCTCAGATGACCCGGTATCTGAGCATGCTTAAGACAGATAATCGACAGTTTGTGTCTACGCAGAGATGTGATACCTTGTTTGAGTTGCAGGAGGCTGCCAGGCGGAGCGAGTTAGAGATCGAGCTTCAGTTGAGAGAGTAGAGGCAGCCCCCGGTGCAATCGCAACATGCGCCAAAACTGATGAGGGCCGTTGATTATCGACAGGGAGGTCAGAGGAGTCGCACTTGTGGAAAGTGCAGCAAGGTACATGAAGGAAGTTGTCGTTCTTCTTCTGGGTGCCACAAGTGTGGCAAGGAGGGCCACATAGCCAGGGATTGGAGGCAACAGGCTCCAACTGCCAGAGTTCGACTTTGTTATCATTGTAAGCAGGTGGGCCATATGAAGGCTCAGTGTCCTCTCTTGGCTGACAGGCCAGTGCAGGCCCCAGCTCCAGCCACTTTGAGACTTACTGACGGGGGTCAGGGTCGAGTAGAGCCTCCGAAGGCTCCAGGGCGTTCTTATCAGCTTGTGACCGAGGAGATCGGGACAGCACCAAAGGTGACAGCTGTGAAGAGTCAGTATTGAGAATTTATAGAGGGTTAGTATTCGGGGATGTGTTCAAGAAAAGGAAAGGTCATGATTTAAGATTCAAAAACGTTAGCAGAAACTCGGATTCCTTGAAGTTCGATGTTTCAGTTTGGGTCGATTGAGCAGCATGCTAGCTTGACGCCAGTAGATAGTGGTTATTGCTCTAAGTGGGGGAGAATTAGAAATTCTCGGATGGGACGTTGTTTTGAAAGATGTCGCCTGACGCAGTTTGGATGTCGGTTCGGGAGTGTTACGATGAGGAGGTCCAGTTTTGATAAGGACACTATGTGTATTATGGATTTTGAGCGAATATCGAGGATGCTGCTATGCGATAGCAACCAATGGGGATTACTCCCAAGCGTTGGAATAATGAGGGATATGCGAAGGGCTATGTATGGATTGATGATTATGCGGTTAGTCCTGGGTATGTATGCGTGCTATAAGATAGCGATGTGCTCCATCAGTGGGTGATGTAGAGTGAGGATATGTCTCTACGGCAAGGAATGACGATGTGAAGTTATGGTTTAAGTCACCTTGGAAGAGGAGAAGGTTAGTAGATCTGGGTTTGGAAGTATGGACAGAGGATCTAGATATAGAGGAGTTGATAGACTCAGGAGTAGTCTAGACCAGTGTTGAGGACCGTGTGAGGATGTATCAGTAGTAGGTTGTGGATCTAGAGATCACGATAGTAATATTCTCTGTCTTGGTACGTTTGGAGTAGACGTGATGATGGGATTTGGTGAGTTACACTCGATGGAGTCGAATCAGAGTAGCTTTGAAGAAGCTGCAAGGTTGGATCCTTAGGCGTCAAGTATGATTGTAGAACTTGAGGTATGTGTGTAGTGCTATGCAAATCTAGGGTATTCCATCATGAGGATGATCGGACCCTATGATTGATTGGACATGATGTGTTTGGTATTCCAACCCGAGGGTTTATTGGGCCAAACATGTGTAGGGATGCGAGGGTATTCCATCCTAGGGATGAGCAGACCCGTCGCAAGCATGCCTGGTATTCCAGCCCGAGGCTGATTGGACCAGGTGTGAGTGTTGGTTTCTGTAAGGGTACTATTTTATGCACGTTTGGGTATGAGTTAAAAGAGAGCAAGTGTCGTCGACAGCAGGATAGGACCAGCGATTCTATTTTGGGTCGGAAGCTTAGGTTCCTCGGGGTTGAGTGGTCCTTTTGATAGCAATGGGAAGAGGGCAGGTGATGGTTATTTTGGGCGACCGGTCAGGGAGACAGATCCAATCTAACTTTCTAAGTAAAGGGCATTCCTGGGATGTAGATAATTGATACTACATGTGAATGAGTAAGTATTTCTATAAGTTGGAGCTCCAGTGGGATTAGCCTTCCTTGGTGGTCGTCACGCTTTAGGGGCGTGAATATTCCTTTCGGGATTTGGGTAGCCAGAGTTGGCAATTGGCGATTTCGAGGGCGAAATCATATTTAAGTGGGGGAGAATTGTAATGCACCGTTCTAAAAGTAATTATTTATGGATTCCCGAGATCAAGAGTAAGGGCGTTTTGGTCTTTTAGGGGCAACGGGTTTCATTCGAGAAGGTTTCGGACTGGGGTGTGTTTCTATAAGCGTAAGGCTTCTTGCCACCTTTCGTGGATATAAAGTTCGTCGGAAACTGACTTATAATAAAGGAGTTATGACACTTTGAAGATATTGACATTTATGACACTTAATGGAAAAGTTGACGAGGAAAGGCCATGCATGCATTGGGACACGCATGGGTACGCCCAGCGTAGAATGGGTTATGCCCAGCATAATAGAGTGAATGATCGCGGGTACAAGGACGCGTACGCCTAACGTACGCTCAGAATCATAAAACCCTAATTTTAGGGCCAGACACTATTTAAAGAACATAAGGGATCAACCCTAGCCTCCTTATTTGTTCCCTTATCCTCAGAAAAACCCTAGATAGTCGTTCCATCTCCATTTTTGGGTGTGTTTGGCCTTGTGGAGCTTAGTTTCGCAAAGAAAAGCTTAGAAGAACAAAGAAGAGGTTGGCAAATAAGGAAACTTGGTGGCTAGAGCTTGTAGATCCGAGATAGCATCACCCTTTGCGACCACTTGAAGGTATAAAGCTTCTTGCTTGACATCTATTTTGTGTAGATCTAAGTGTGGTGAAGTTTTGACACCATTTCTTGTCCCAAAAACCCTATTATGATGCATGATGTGTTTTGGTAAAGATAAGTAAGTCCTAGGCCCTTTTTGTCACTAGATCTGGCATATGGGCTTAAGTGCTTAATCCATTAAGCACGTGGAAGGATTTTTGTTCAGACACGCGTACGCCCAGCATAAATTATGGAATGCCCATCGTACTCGCCTTTTTGCCTTTACACCTAGCGTACATGGGGGTACGCCCCGTGTAATATGTATGTATGGATCATGAGTTTTTGGGCCATGGTTTGGTGCATGTTAGGGTATTTGAGCCATACTGGGCCCTCAAAAATCATATTATATGGGTTAAGGAATATAATTTGGGCTTAGGGTGAGGCCCATTAAGGGATTGGGCCCAATTTAGCAAATTAGGCCATTAGTGGGTCATTAGTGGGCTTGAGAAGCTTTTCTAGTGTTAGGCTTTTCATGTTGTGGTTTTGGACCTTAGTCGTGGACCAGATTGGGTTAAGGGTAAAATGGTCAATTTACCCTTAGAAGGATATTCTTTGGGGCTAAGTGTTTTGTGGCATTGATAGTTCGAGGCGTTAGAGGAGCAGCAGTGTGGAGATTGTCAGATAGTAGTCAGAAGGGTACCAGCAGTGTTCCAGCAGTTCAAGGTGAGTTCTCCTCACTATACCAACAGGGTCTACGACACTAGGTCGGTCCCTTGGGATTTTATCCCGGAGTTAGTATGTGTTTCATATTCATGATCAGTTAGATTGGTACCCTGGTACTTAGGGTGTTATTCGTTTATGATCTATTGGATTGTTACCTTGATAGATAGAATGGTGCTAATCTTAGTAGTTAGTATGATCTATACTTATTGCTTGATTATGTACTATTTATATGTCGACATACATGGATAGGTTGGGTTGAGGCGGTGTCCTGCTTTGTGCGGTTGAGGCCAACATACTCGGGGCTGTCCGGATAGGCTGTAGGCCCGTAGGAGGCGGTCCAGTCATGTTGAAGGCTCATTATGCATGTTGTCTTTATTTGTTATATGATATGGTTATACTTGTATGGCGTTGGTATTTTGGGGAAACTCACTAAGCTTCAGGCTTACAATTGTTGATTTTGTTTCAGGTACTTTTGATGATCGCGGGAAGGCGAAGGCGTGATCGTGCACCTCCTCATATTTTCATGATTGATTCTGGGGATACTCTGATGCTTAAACTATTTTGAAAACAAATTGTAATAACTTAATGGCTTTAAATGTTTTAAAAAGTTTTAAACTGGCTTGAATAATATGGGTGTTACAAATGAGTTGTTCCCATGTCTAAAGTAGATTAAAGAAGGAGCTCAAAAGAAGAAATATCAACCTCGCCAATACTATCTCAGGGAGGTTTGTTCCAATTTCCTCTTTATTTTGTCATTTTCTTTATCATGCATAACATGCAATGGGGACATTGCATAAATTAAGTGTGCGGTAGCAGATTGATTATGTTAGTTACATTAGAATCCTAATTTGGGTATAATTTTGAAAATTTTGCATTAAAAATTACTAAGATTAATTTAGAAAACTTTGGTAAAACAATTAGGATTCCACGTTGGTGTTATATTCGATGATTGCATGAAGACTCAAATGTTTAGTTGAGCTTATATACGTTCTAGTGCATTTGTGGCCTCCTTTATTCTAGTGAAATAATGGGACAAAAACACAACCTCGCTTAGTTTGAGGGTTGCAATATGTTTAGCATCGCGTACTTGAAATGTATCCAGGAAAACTATTATCTTTAACCAATAAAGGTTAAAGTTGAGCGCCCCTGCTTAAGCATGTAGGGTTTTTAGTGAAAAAAAAAAGTGAGATACATGTGAAAGAAAAAAAGAGAATTACAAGAAAAAGTTTTGAAGAATTTTGGAGCAATCCAGTGAAGATCAAAAGATCAAAATTTCGAAGATTCAAAAGTTGAAGATACCAAAAAATCAAAAAGGTGATGAATTCAAATAAATCAAGATAAATTATCAAAGAAGCGAAGAATTCCAATAGCTCCATAATGGTATCAAAAAGTTGTAATTTTCTAGATTATGTATGCTTGGGTTGCTCAACCAAAAATACCTTGAGGTTAGGAAGTTTTCTGCGGATGGATTCGGAGGGATGCATAAAATGAGCATTGTTCAAAAGAGTTGGGAGAATGTTTAAGAGGATTGTTAGTATTTAGAATTGAGGGGGTCCTTAGGAAAAAATTTAGACACAAATGCATGCGTTGCGGTCATGGCATAATGGTTGGGTTCAATTGGGATTATCTTTTGAGATATTAGTGTGCTAAAATTTTTTTTTGCTTGGGGGCAAGTAAAAGTCAAGTGTGGGGTATTTTGATATGTGCATATTTAGCTATATTTTTAGTATAGAGTTTTATTATTTATTGGCTAATTTATTGCAATTTATGGACAAAAGTTACTTAATTGTGTTTAAATTGTATTTTCAGTCCAAAAGATGTGCTCGGAAGCAAAAGGAAGCAAGAGAGGCGGTCGGAAGCTCGGGAACTGAAGAAAGAAGAAAAAGAGCCAAATCCTGACGCTACTCGGCGAGTCTGGACGTCTACTCGACGAGTACCCACAAAGGTTCGCGAAGAAAAACGTAAAGTCTAGGACGTACACAGGTTCCACAAAAGGGGACTCGGCGAGTCGGTTACCTACTCGACGAGTAGACTCTGTTCTCCAAAATCTATAAATATAAGTCAAACTCCCAAATTGGGGCTCTCTCTGGAAACCCTTGGAAGCTAAGTTGCGACTAAGAACACGGTGGAAGCTCTGGAAAGTGGAGAATCAACCCTACACTCAATTTTAAGGAAGATTAAGGCAATTTTAGTAACTCTTTACTTTAACTTTTGATTGAACCATGTTTAAACCAATGGATTTCGTTTTTAAGTGTGTTTTTGCTGTAATGATGAACTAAAACCCTTGTCTTCTGTTTAGGGTAGATGATTTTGTGAATATGGAATGATTTTACGGTTAGGATTAATTTGATTTGGTGATACTGTTTTGTTAAGCTTGTTAACGAACCTTATGTGTTAATTACAACTATTTTCAGTTAATTAACCAGCATATTAAGTTGCATGAACATCTCTTAATTGCTAAATTCATATGATTTATGTGAAAACATTGTTATATGCCTAGGAATAGCTGTAACATCCATAAAATTCGAACCAATTTAAAACTTTTAAATTCATATCAAAGCATTCAATTATTACAATTTGTTTTCAAAATAGTTTAAACATCAGAGTTCCTAGTAATCATAATAATCATCGAGTAGGTGTACGATCATGCCTTTGCCTTACCACGATCATCCGCTAAATCTAAACCAATAAACTGAAACTGTAAGCCTGAAATCTTAGCGAGTTACCCCTAAAATACTAACCTCAAAAATACGATAACCATAACATATAGATAGATATAGAACAACCATGCATCTCGAGTCTGCAGTGTGGCTGGTCCGCCAGCACCGGGCCTTCAGTCAACATGGTCCACTCCCGGAGTCTACAATATGACTGGACCGCCCGCACCGGACCTTTAGTCTATCTGGTCCACTCTCCAATCCTCGGCATGTCTGGACCGCCCTCTCGGGCCTTCAGCCTATCCGGACTGCACGCTGGGCCTTCAGCCTAACTATGTCCCCCTTTCTACAGTCTATCCGGTCCGCCCTGGGTATGTTGGCCTACATCACAAAGCAGGACCCGCCTAAACCCAACCCCAAACAAACAACCATGTGCACATATAACAAATAATCACATAACAGTTCATAGACAAGACAAACCGATCTAACAGATCATATAGCGTAGCAACATCCTAACCAGGATACCAACCTAACCGGTCACTAACAACATACCATCCTGACTACCCGGATGCAGATCTAACAGATCAATAAGCATATCAAACAAAACCAGTATACAATCTGAGAAAGGTCCAACCTTGGTGCCTTAGACCATGTTGATATAGTGAGGATAACTCACCTCGAAATGCCAATCTGAACTGAAGAAGCAGATTCCCGAACCACCGTCTCACCGATAATCCCAAACTATTCAATATAGAAAATAACGAGTCAATAAATGGGAATATAAATTTTTACCAAGAATCCCTTATAACAATAGCCCAATTGCCTTCCCTCTTAATTTGGGTCATGGCCCAAAACCAAACCCATGACCCATAACTCTATATAACAAGGCCCATTATTACCCCGACTTTCCAAATTGGGCCCACTGCCTTATTGAGCCTAAATCCAAGATCCATTACCAAGACTTGGCCCAAAACACCACATCCATAATGACCGGCAAAGGCCCAAGACCAGCTAGCCCAAAAACAGTCCAAAACTCAAAGCCCAAAGTATAAAGCCCAATCATAGGACGTACGTTGAGCGTACTCCTCTGGTACGCGGGGTGTACCTCGACTCATGCTGACTGAAAAGCGGTGCCGTTGACCCTATACGATGGGTGTACAGCTTCCTATGCGGGTAGTATGCGAACTGAACAAAAATCCTCATAAGTGCTTAATGTCTTAAGCACTTAAGTCCAAACTTCAGACCCATCGACCAAATATTCCTAGGACTCATAAAGTCTCGAACTTTAACACTTTGGACATTCAGAAAGTTCTTAATCCAAGGTTTTAAACCATTAAGACCTCTTTACTACTTGCATGGGACCTTTTAAGCCATTGGGACCTCATTTTTAACACTCAACACCCCTCCAAGAGTTTAGAAGGACAAATCATTTCGCCCAAAACACAACATACAATATCTTGGAACTTTTGGCACAAGAAATGATTCCAAAATGCTAGAATGGATAGATCTATGCTATACAAACATAAAGATTGAAGTTTTTTACCTTCTGGGGCTTCTAGGGTACAACACAACTTCAGATCGACAAGCCAAACTTCTTTTCCAACTCCTTGATGCAATGATTCCACCTTCAAGAGCTCAAAATACCCACCAATTCACATTCTCACACAAGGTCTAGGGTTTAGGGACGTTTCTGGAAGATGGAGGTTGGGAATGATGAGAGAAAATGAACCATGAGGATGTTTATATAGTCCCTAACCCGAGATATTAGGGTATCCTTCATTTATGAGTACGCCCAGCGTACACAATGTACACCCCGCATACTAGGGCGCGCCCTAGTACGCCCTGCGTACCCTTACCTACGCGCGGCGTACTCCTCCTGGTACCAAAATTACAAATTAGCCCTTAGGCTCTTCATGGCTTTACCCTTTCATCCCCAGGGACTTCAAATGACAAAACTTGGGATGTTACAATAGCGAACGTGAAACTAGGGTTAATGTAACGACCCAAAATTTAGGACCAAAAATTTCTTTTAATAAACCATTACTTAAAGTAAAGCCATCATTCCAAAACATAATATGAGTATAAGTTTTCAAAACACATGTTCATTATCAGAGTAAACATTCCCAGTCTGTCTAATCTATGGTGTGTGTGCCATGCGATCACCCCGAGCTCTTCCCTCCGCTACCGGAAGTACCTGAAACCAAAACTGAAAACCGTAAGCACGAAGCTTAGTGAGTTCCCCACCCTACCACATACCACGCATAACCACGTACTGCACATACTAGGCCACGCCCACTATCTTGGGTCTCGCCCCTACCTCGGGCCTCGCCCGCTACAACGGCCCCGCCGCTCCAGGCCTCGCCTAGCTTCGAGCCCCGCTCGGATACAGATCTGTTATACTTAGGCCCCGCCTGTCATAGGGCCTCGCCCGCCAACAAATAATAACACATAAACATTTCACAACACATAACTAACACATACAACTGGTTCTGTCCTAAGGCCTCACCTATCTTGGGCCTCGCCCATGTCCTGCTACTGATGAGTCATGGGACCCTGTCCACGCTCCTAATGGTAGTGGGGTACGGGCCTAGCCCACTCTCACTCCTGTTCTAGTTTGGGCCTCGCCCCTATTCTGCTACTAATGAGATATGGAACCCCATCCACACTCTGCTATTGGTGAGATACGGGACCTCGCCCACACTCACCTCCCTACCAGGCACATACATGTATCACACAGACAACAAGTATAAACTATCATATAAATAATTCCTTGGGCACCCGCCCGTTATTACTGGACCTCGTCCTGCAAATAATACTAGCATACTGTGCCTAGGGCTAACCCCCGGGTCTTCTACTCATAGCTACATGGGCTAGCATTGTGGCCTTAGACCCATTCACACAAAGGGAAACTCACCTGCACTGGCTGAACTTGCTGATGATCTCACTAGTTGCTGCCTGACAACTCACGGAAATCTTGCTCCCCTTGCTCCCCGAACTACCAATATCAATGCATCACTGAGTCTAACTGATCCCCGAAAGACAACCAAGTCCACCCTGGTCCAAGGTCAAGGTCCTGGTCAAAGTCAACCTTCCAGGTCAACCCTACTCGCCGAGTCACCCTACTGACTCGCCAAGTTCAAAATGATCAGATTCCTTCCATTCGCGACTCGACTCGCCGAGTCAGTCCATGACTCGCCGAGTCGACCGATTTCTGAGTCCAGACCTATCCAACTCACTGAGTCTCCACCCGACTCACTGATTCGAGTCACAACTCGAAGGGTTTGGGGTTTCGCGACCTGACTCGCCGAGTCCAAGAACAGACTCGCCGAGTACAAGGCAATCTTCATACGACTCGACGAGTTGTTCATCCCACTCGTCGAGTTTCTCCACAACTTCATGCTACTCGCCGAGTCCACTCAAAGGACTCGCCGAGTCCACTCAAAGGACTCGCCGAGTCCCTTCAGTTCTCCTTACATGCAGAGAACTTTTGAGTCATGCATGGACTCCGAGCTGTAGATCTACCCTTCCCAAGCCTATTCCTTACGTAAAGTTGCAATCTTTACGTGTAGAGAAGGAGATCTAGGCAAAACATGCCAAAAACTAGGGTTTAAGGCCAAGGGGCTTCAAAATCGACTTAATGGCTGATACTTTATGCTTCTCCAGACCATAACACACTTGGATTTGAAGTAGCAACTCCATATCCGGCTTCTAACCCATAAGGGTGGCTAATCATGGCTTAAAAAGCCCAAAACTCACAACCAAAATAGATCTGAGGGAAGGAAATGATTTAATACCTTCAATACTTTAGAAAGGTTCCACAAACTCCAGATCTGAAGCAAATCCTTGAAGCTTCACTGCTTCCCCTCCTTCTTCTTCCTTCAAATCACCCAAAAATGGCTTGGAAGCTTGAATGCACAACAATGGAGGCTTAGGCTTCGTTTTCTGAACACGGGGGGCTCTAAGGAACCCTAATGGAGAGAATAAGGAGCTTAAATAGTGCCCAAAGTCCCGGGTTTAGGGTTTTCCTCGCACAGACTAGACTCGCCGAGTCCACTTGGCCGACTCGCCAAGTTGGCCACTTACACCTTGACCCGGATCCCGCTCGGACTCGCCGAGTCCCTCCTTGGACTCGCCGAGTCGACCCTTATATTAGGGCTTTTCTTTCCTTTCTTGGCCTTTGAAACTTTGGGTGTTACAGTTAACTAGAAAATAGATAAATTAATGTGTGAGCTTGTGTGACGAACCATCAACAAGAGGATAATTGAACGACCAATTTAATTAACCATTACAAGTCTTACTTAACCCAAACCAATAAACTAGGAAATTCATGAATTTAGACAATTGGTCATTGCTTGAATTAATCTGTTTTCTAAGGATTAGTAATAGCGAACGTGAACCTAATCACCTTAATCAGTAGCCAAAGAAAAATTAATCCAATGCATTCACCATAAAATCAACCATAGGATCAAATGATTCGAACCTAAACAAAAGTCTTCTTTATCATTGAATTTAGTTGCATCTTATTTGCTTAGTTGTTAACTATTTTCTTTAAGTGTTAGTTGAGTATTTAAGTTTCTAGTCTTGCAAAACTAGAGAAAAAATCCCTTTTTTATTACTTGTTTTTATTTAGATAATCCTAGTAGTTAGTCTTTTAATTGTCGTTCCTTGTGTTCGATACCCTTCTTACTTAAACTATACCACCAATTGACAGGTATACTGCCTATTGTGTGTCTAATTTATATTTAAAAAAGTAGGATAAAACCGGTTAGTTTCACACACATCACAATCCAAAGGGCCGACCTTGGTGCCTTCGACCCTTGAGTATAGTGAGGAAAACTCACCTCGCAAGAAGTGTTGAAATGAACTGAAAATATCTGATCGTTGTCTCACCGAAAACCTCGGACTATCCAAATAATAAACACTATGTCAATACATGAAATATCAATTTTGACTAAAGGTCCACCTAATCCATTTTGTCCTTTCTCTCTATATTGGGCCAAGGCCTAATTGCCAATTCCATGATCTTAAAAGCCCATATATCAAAAGCCCATTAATGGACCAAATTTCCCAATTTGGGCCTAACTTCCTAATTGAGCCTTATTATAGGATCCCTCATCAAAACTAGCCCAATCTTAATTATTCAGGGGGGCCAGCAAGACCCAAGTCCCATTAGTCCAAAAGCGGCCCAATCCTGAAGCGCAATTTGTCAAAAACCCAATAGAGGGCGTATGCGAGGCGTACTCCTCTGGTACGATGGGGGTACTCTATCCGACGTTAACCACCATCAGGGTGGTTGATCTAGTATGTTGGGCGTACATAATTTATATTGGGCGTGCGTGGAGTTTTGCCAAAACCTTAATAAGTGCTTAATGACTTAAGCACTTAAGTCCAAACTCCAGATCCATCGACCAAGAGTACTTCAAAACCATAAAGTCTTGCACTTTAAGACTTTGGACGTCTAGAAAGTTCCTAATACATGGTCTTAATCCATTAAGACCTTCCTACTCCATGTATGAGATACATTTGGCTATTGGTACATCATTTTTATCACTTGGGGCCTCTTCCATGGTCTGGAAGGACAACTTATCACGTCGAAATCACATCATGCACCAACTTAGGACTTTTTGGGACAAGGAATGGTTCCATAAAGCTAGCATTACAAGATCTATATCATACAAGCATAAAGTTTGAAGCTTTTTACCTTTTGGAGCTTTTATAGCACAAGGAAACTTCAGATCTATAAGTTTGCCTTCTTTCTCCAACTATTATATGCAATGTCTTCACCTTCAAGAGCTCAAAACACACACCAACTCACACTCACACACACAAAACTAAGGTTTGGGACATTTCTTGAGAGAAAATGAGCCATAAGGATGTTTATATAACCCCCAACCCTAAATATTAGGGTTTTCTCCTGACATAAGTGCGCCCAACGTACACAAGTATACAACCAGCGTACTAAGGCGCACCTTAGTACTATCAGCGTACTCCTTGCTAACCCAAGGTTGCAACCTTGGCCCTTAGACTTGTCCTGGCTCGACACTTCCAACCTCAAGGGCTACAAATGACAAAATAATGATAGAAGAGAGGATTCGGAAATACCTGCAAAATATCAGGATGTTACACAAACGCTCCATTGATCTATGATAACTTACAAGCTACCCATTTCCAGCCTTTATAAGTCCATATTAGTGTGCCGGTTAACCACACACGCTCCACTAATGAGTTTTATAAAGTTTAATGTGCAATTTCATGGATTAGTATCAAATTCACATTTTCCTAAAGTAACTAAGATTAGAAATTTTTATAAAAAACATCTAGTTACTTTATATTTTCATTATACTTTTAATGAGAATTTAATGTCCTATCCTACCCGTTCGGCTAATGACCCTCCACTACTCAAGAGTGCGGTGGGTAAGAATGGATACCCAATAGCGGTCATTTTATAGGTTGCTTCCTTAAACACCCCTTATAAACCAGCTTTGTAAATGAGACCTACTAACAGTAAGACTGACTTTTCTTTATATATATATATATATATATATATATATATATATATATATATATATATATATATATATATATTAGACTTTTAATTTTATATATAGTTGAAGGGTGTATTTAAAACTTTTAAAATACTAGGGTTCTAAATTTTAAATTTTCAAAATTAAACTATTTAATTAAATTTTAAATTATAAAAGCAAATGGTGTATTTTTAACTTTTCAAAAATACTAGGTTAAATCCTTTTTAATAATTAAATTAATAAATTAATTTTGTATTTATTAAAAAATTTAACCTAATCATGGATTCATGATAATGATATATGATTACTGATTTAATTTACTAATTTTAAACCATTAAAACGAAATTAAGGTAATAATCCTAATCAAATCCATGAAAGATATGTCAAAGCCAAAAATCTGAGATCTGACTTACCAACTCGTCGAGTCAAAGGGATTCACTCGTCAAATTGGACCAACTCGTTAAGTTCTAAACATGAACTCGTCGGGTTCTATGAACATAATGACAATTCTGTTACCTTCTCCTTTGGACAATTCACAATTGCATCAAATTCAACTGAAAAACATCTTAGGCTTCGATACCACTGATGGATTTTGGGCATAACTACCAACCTATATGTTCATATAACCCTATTACTTTGGATCTAGGTTTTTCACTAGTTGAACATGCAAACGTGAATACCAATGCAAAACTCTAGGAACTAGTATATAACTCGAAAATTGCACAAAACTAGTGTTTAGATGTTTACCTTAATTGTTATGTTGTAATAAGAAGAACACCTTGAAGATCTTTGACTCTTCAAAGCAAGTGTCTCAAGTGTGACACCTCTAATGACTTACAAACACTCTATGCAAGAGGATGAGAAGGAGAGAGGTGGGAATGCACTAGAATTTCCGGCTCTTCTAAGGCTAGAAGGTAGTGGCCGAAAATCACAAGGATAAACCTCCTTATATATTTGTGGTTGCTTAGTCCCAAAGCTAGGATTTGCAGGTAGAAACCCTAATTTCTGCTTAAGGCCAAAGTATCCCATGGACTCTTATTAAGGAGTGTTGGACGAAAACTTATAGGGTCACCCAATAATTTTCGTCCACTCTTTTCCATGGAGTCCTGGAGCCCAGTTTCATAACTATCAATGATTTGCAAAACACCCACTGCATTATTAATCAGTTCCTTTAATCCCAAAGTTAATTCAAAATTAATTTCTGATTAAATACTAATTAACATATTATTTTCATAACATATTAATAAATAATTTATACCAATTTATTATTCCAAATAATAAATTCAACTTTCTCTCCAATAGTTATCTTGTCAAGCTGTATGAGTGAAGACAATCTAAAAGGACTTGTGCTACTATCAATTCAAGAATATATCAATTATAGTTATGGGCTTAGACACCTAATCCAACATCACCTTGGAAAGGTGTCATGCAACTCAAGAAGCGGAACAAACTGGGCCCCAAATATATTGGTCCTTTCAGGGTGCTAGCCCAGGTGGGCAAGGTTGCTATTGTTGGACTTGCCAGCGGAGCTTAATCAGATTCATAGCATTTTTCATGTCTCTCAGTTGCAGAAGTGTTTGGTTGATGATTGTGTAATGGCTCTATTGGAGGACATTCAGGTAGATGATCGTCTGAATTGTATAGAGAGACCGGTGGCGATCCTTGACGGAAGACGAAAACCTTGAGGAACAAGGTTGTGAGATCGGTGAAGGTACAGTGGCAGCACCTAAAGGGTTATGAGTGGACATGGTAGCCTGAGGAAGAGATAAGAGAGAATTACCCAGAGTTATTTGCGGCAGCAAACTTCGAGAAAGAAGTCTGATTCAAATGGGGGATAATTGTAACATTTAAAATGTCAGGTGTAAATTAATTAAAAAAATCATTCATAGGACCATGGAGTCGAGTACGCTAGGTGTACATATGGTACGTCGGGCGTACTCCAATGCATGCAAGAATCGATGAAAAAATTAGCTATAAAACTTACATTCATATCAAAACTTTCATTAGGTATCAAAATTATTTTATATACCCTTTCTAAATTAAAATTTGGAATTGAATCTAATTAAAAGGTTCATAGCCTTAGTTTCTTCCTTGTTGCAAGCTATGAAGATTATAAATCGTATTTAACCTTATCCTTCCAAAGATCGAGACTTTTGGATTTGATGCAATGGTCATTGTGGTTTGGATAATCTGCGTGTTTGGTCCTTATTTTTTTTTTAACTTAGACGATCTCTAACAAGTAATTTTGTTGCACGTTTGGTCCATGTCGAACCTAGAAGACAATTTTGCCCTTAATGATATATATATATATATATATATATATATATATATATATATATGATTATTTCTTTATTATTTTAATTATTATTAAATAAAGTAAACTATTAATATATTATTGGAAAAATAACGATCCACCTTAAATCCTCTTTTGGTTGTTCTTATAGTTCAGACACCACTTCCGGTGATCATCTCATATCACAATTCTAGTTCTGAGACCAAAATCGAACCTATAACTAAAATCCAATATGATACTCAAATTTGAAACCAAAGTCAAACCAAAGACTCAAACCCAATTTCAAAATCAAACTGCAATTCAAGCTCAAATCCAAAACAAAAATCCTAGCTCCGACCTCCATCACCCACCCTTCTGAAATATTTAAGCGCCCAACAAGAACTGTTGGTTCTCAAAGTTTCTTCCTTAAGATCAAACTAAATTAAAACTAAAATGAAACCTAAAACAAACCAATTGAAATCAAATCTATCTAGGTGGAGTAGAGAAAATGGTCTGGAGATGATTGGATAACCAATGAAGAATCATTGAAACTTGCAAAACCTGAAAAGGATTGCAACCAAACTCTGCAAAATTCGAACCTAAAAATTGAATCTCAGACGAAAGGAATTGGATCTAACAAGAACCATTGGCATGAGCGGTGGACATTGGTGGTTGGAGCAGCGAATGCAGGCGGCGTTGATTTTACACTCTTCGATTGTACTCGTCGATTTTGCGGCGGTGGAACCCAAACACTGCCAACGTTGGTCCAGAGGTCGACGATGGTCCAAGTAGCAGTGGTGGGTCACCGACACTGCCTCTATTGTAGGGATTGAGTAGTGGTGCAGTACCCTAAGCAGCGGTCTCCGCCAGCGGGGATCTATAGTGTCCGATATCACCCCTACTTTCTCGATCAAGGTTGAAGAAGGTGGTGGTGTTGATTGAGGAGAGGTTATTAGGCTTCCAGAAGAGAAAACATAAGTGGTTGAGAGCTTTCCAACAAAGATAGGGGAGGGGAAGAAGGAGGAAGGAGTGTGTAACATGGTAGCAAATGCCCGATGATGCTAATTTACACCCCGCTCCCGAATAAAAGGTTTTTATTTTATTTAATGATAATTAAAATAACAAAAAAAGAATCAACAAAATAAAAATATATCATTAAGGGCAATATAATTTTTTTTCGGTCTGGCAGGGACCAAACGCACAAAAAAATTACGTTTTAGGGACCGCCCGAGTTAAGGAAAAAAATAAAAAACCAAACGTGCAAATTACCCCAAACCATAGGAACCATTCGTGTAAATGCATGAAACACAAGTATGGGAAAGAAATAAAATATAAATAGAGAGAAAAACCGTGATCCACAAGAGCCGACTCATCTAAAATGGATTTGGTTTCATTACTCACCTCTAATTACCCCTCTTTTATCCTTTGCTTTAATTGTTACTTTTTTGCCATCTTTTTTTCTTTTAGATTAAGAACTTTTTTTTTTTGGAAAGGAATTTCCTAAAACATAGTTTCGGTCCAGCTTTTGTGTACCAATTAATTCATCGATGCAAACATGAGGCTATGCCTCATATGCTGGGGTCACTGCAAACTAACCTCATGACCACAAAGACTAAGTAGTGTCAGAATTTGAACATGACTCAATATGATATACATCATATATCTTCCATATGTCTTACCTCTTAATTGAAAAATTAAGAGGTAACGTCTTAAAAGTTCAAATATGTCTTGTTTGGTGGACTGTATTAATCTATACAGTTATAGCGGTCCAAAATCAAATATCGGTTAATGGCCTATATTTGAGACATCAGTTATCACGGTGGGATATCAGTGGGATATCAATTTTTTTATATCAAGCATAATATATATAATTATATATAGATAACGTAAAATATATAGTAAATTAGAAAATTTTCGAAACAAATGTTTGTCAATCCCATTAAAAGCCCACCATATATCTACATTTTAATAACAAATGAAGTGATTTAATAAAAACTTTAGCTATAAACGCTATTTCACCGCTATCCCACTGATATTTTCCAAATATCAATCAAATATCAGTCAATATCGTTGATATGTGTGGTACCGCTATTTTGCCAACTACCGTTAACTGCTATTGACTGCACAACTATTAATAAATATATCTAAATTTGGTAATAGGCTCTTACAAAATCAAACTTGTGGATACATCTAAAACAAAAAGGATCGATATGCCCTAAACCAAAATACACACTCCTTCTTATTATATAATATACTAATTTTGAACAACAATATTATTTTCATATGATTGCTCTATTTTTTTTTCATTTTAGAAAGGTACCTTTGTGAACAGTACCTCTATGATTGGTTGGGTTTTTTTTTCTCTTCAGCAGCACTTATATATTTTATTTTATGTTTTTTTCTTCATCTATTGTGAACCCACCGCCCATACACACTTATCGATGCTTTCCACCGCCTCTAGAAAACCCTCACCTACGAATGGGATTAGTGTCACTGACTGAAGATCCACCAATCCAAATACCTCTTTATTCTTCTTTTACCGATCCAAATACCTCTGTATTCTTCTTTTTCCCTCTATGTCTACTGCTTGCATTCCCCTCTGCTTTCCTTCCTAGGAGAAGTAAGAAGTAGCAGAATGAAATCGACTGCATAATAGTGATGTGCCGCTTCTCGAATCATACATTGTGTACTTTCTAATCGCTTTTTGGTTCCTTTGTGCATCTTTCATGGTCGATTATGTAAAATAACACACATCAGGTACGTTTGGAATCTAGGGTTTGGTTAAGTCAATTTCCTGGATTCAACTTTGGAAAAAAATCAAATTTTGTGTTTTTACATTGATGATTTTGATTACACGCCGTTTACAATAGAAGTAAACGCTCGATTGATTGACTTCGTGGAAAGGGGTTGAGGATTCTTCTTTATTCTCAAGCATCATATAACAAAGCTATTAACGTAAATCTGAACGAGTTTTGGCTAAGTTAATTGCATGCCATATTATAGAGATTTTGTTTCTTGATGTGACTGTCTTATATATTAATCGATTGTAGGAGTCTTTAAGTTTGATACATTTTGTGGATTCAGCTCCACTTTCCTTCATCTCAACCCCTCTTTTCTAAGTAAAATTTTATTGTATTTTCCTTTAATCAAAAAGCCTAGGTGCAACTATTTGATCATGGTTTTAATTTCTTCCCTTCTGTATTCTTCATTTCTTTTTTCTTTTACTATATTATGGTTGTATTTATATGGTTTCTATCATGTAACAACAGTTTATGACACTTGAGCTTCCATTTTTTGTTTTGTAGGTTATTAAGGGTGCTATAGATGACATAATAAATCATGATTTATTTGGCTTTAACATTGTTGTTGTTTTTATGGTGAGTATTGTTGTTTTTTCTTTCAATCTTTCATGTTTAACTTCAATCTTATTGTTATTTAATCGTTTAAGTTTAACCTAATGGGTGAAGTTTTTTTTTTCAAGTTGTAACGCTTTTTTTTTATCATTGGTAGAGTAAGACACCCCAAGTGTTGGATGGAATGCATGCCTCTAAGAATCTTTAAAATTTCCTAAAAAAGCACTCTAGGTAATTGCATTTTTTTATTAAGGTTAAAATACAACACACTTTTGTTTTCAATTGTTTCCAATCTTGTGTTATCAAGTGTTTCTGAAAGGGGAAAATAGAAAGATACATTACTATTTTGACATAGTAAGAGTCATTTTAACCATTTGGTTTTATTATAGTTACTAGATAGGGACATCGTTTTTAACCGTTAGTTTCATTATTTTTGTATGTTCTTTCATGAAATAGATCAAATAGGAGATTTGATGGAAGTAGATAGATAGTGTTGTACAATTTTATCCAAATTCATTTTTTTTTTCATTATAGAAGAAGTATATATGTCTGACATAAAATATCAACAGGTATAGTTTTATGGCAAGGATGATGAATTTACTATTAGACATGACCATTCATAAGATTTTATTTTATTTTTTTGTTATTTCATTGATGCATCATCTTAATAAAGATCAAAGACTTTCTATCATCATCGAGACTATTGACTTTTATGGTCATATATATAGTTTTATGTTCCAAAATTGATATGGATTAACTTCAAGTCTTAGGAAATAAGTACTGTTGTTATAAATAAGGCTAATTTCCTAAAATTTCTTCTGTCATTGCAAGCAAGGTTAAAGAAAGTGATTTTCTAAAGAAAAAAATGTTGATGTATGAAACGAAATATATCAACAGGTTAAAAAAAATGGTGGGGGAATATGAGATGTCAAGGAAAATGGACCCCTGGACTCAAATGCGATTGCACAATAACTTAGAAATCGGTCATTGCTCAACTGGGTATTATAGAACATTAATATTCCACATTTCAACTCTCTTATTTCCTTATCCAACATCTCTTCATGCAGGTGATTTGTAGTATTTTTCCTTAAAAAAAGTTAATTTCACAATATTACAATGTTTTATTCAGAAATTTGGAGGTAATTCCAATTCCAGTACCATTTGGCTCTCCTAGTGTTACCATCACCACCATTTTCTTTTTGGTAATGTTGTCATATGTATCACAACCAGCAACAATTTTGACGTTCTCAGCATTATCCTTTTCTTAGATATCCTTTGTTTTACTGTTCATACTTATTGGTTGATCTCATCTCACAATTTGTTACATGTTGATCTTGAATCGAATAATATTCTATTTGTTTTAGGTTTAGAGTTACATTGATTTAATTTTCCTTATTTAAAAAAATTGTTGTTTACTTTTTGGAACCATCGATTTAGTTCAAACTTGATGATATACATTTTTTTATTACAACAGTTGATGATATACATATATTCTTTGTATTGTTAAGTTGTCAATAGTCTCTTTCTTAGTTGTGAATCTTTTTTCCAAAAGTTATTACTCCCATTGGAGATCGGCGTGAATGTAAGATTCGTGAGACTCTTGGTGGTTATGTACCTATTTTATATTATTTATGCATATATTAGGGCTTCAAATGGTGGTTACTTTGTGGAGACTCTTGGATCTAACTTGAAATTTCAACTCTTTATGTATCTAACTAGACGTAACTCGCGCGTTGCGCAAAAATACATTTAAGTGGTTAAAATAATTATGGGAAAAATAGAAATATGTTGGAATTTACGTTTTTAATCATGTTTTGGGCGTTAACTGAATTATCAAATAACATAAAAATCAATCTACTTAATTTTTGATACTATCTAATATAGTTCATACCTTATAAACTTTACTTTTACTTTTATAATATCCAATATATATTATAAGTTTTTGTATAACATTAATATAATCTACTTTTCTTATGTTCGATAATATTTTTGGGATAAAATAAGAAATAAGTTGTTTTGAATGAGCTATTAATAAACATTATTAAACTAATAAACTTTGTATTACACTATTTATATTACATCAAAACATCCAATGTTTCATAGATGAACTTTCAAATATTAAACATTGAAATTAAGAATGAATTTATACAAAATTTATCATTATACATAAAGGTCATCAAGAGTTTTAAAATAAGTAGATTAGTGAATATATTATTTAATTTGAATTACATATTTTGTAAGGCGTACGTTTGACTTTATGTTAGTGCGCAGAGAATCTTCTTTCTTAATTTGTAACTAAAAAATTAAGGTGAATATGAATATAAAATAAATATTACTAAACATTAATATAAATAATTAGAAAGGATATGTGGATCTTATACCACCGGTTAAAGACAACATATCTATCTAGTGCTATCGATTTCTATGTGAAATTGAAGTAGTCATTCTATGTACACCTTGTTTTTTAATTACATAAACAAATATAAGAACTAAATATAAAAATGTTATCTTTATGTAGGAAAAATATTTTAGTTAACTAACAAATTAAATAATATAAGTTTAAGAGTTAGGAGTTTCAAAACATTAATATTATTATTAATCAATCAGTTAAGTAACATATGTTGAAATTTTTACAATCATTATTAAAAAGTATTTGAAATATTAGATTTTAAATGAATTTTGGTTGAAGTGTTTTGATATATATATATATATATATATATATATATATATATATATATATATATATATATATATATATATATATATATATATATATATATATAATAGTCATTTACCCGCGCAAAGCGGCGGCGGCGAATAGTTTCTGGCAGTGATTAATTAAACCCTAAAAATCATAAAAATGCATAACAAAAATATTTAGAGATCACAACTTTTTTTTTTTGAGTTTATATTCTTAAAAATCGCAACTTTTTTTTTATAAATTCACTGAAAAAAAATTAAAAAATAATTTTTTTTAAGTTTTTAATTTATTTATTATTATTATTTTTTGTTTTAAAAAAAATCAATGAAATTATATAAAAAGTTGCAATTTTTAAAGAAAACGTATTGAAACATTAAAAATATATGTATAATTCTATTTTTTGTTTTTGGATAAAAATAGAAGTGTTATGTTATTTTGTGTTTAAAAGAAATATTATAGTTTCATGGGTTAAAATAAAAAATAATGTTTGCTTTGAGTAAAAATAAAAAGAATTTGCTATTTTGATAAGAAAAGAAAAGTTTGTTATTTTCACTTAAAAATAAATATATGATTTTGTTTTGCATCAAAATAAAAATATCTTCTTGTTTTGGATTAAAAATTAAAACAAATTACCGTTTTTTGTTAAAATTATAAGTATGTTTATGTTTTCATTAAAAATATATATATATGTTGCATTTAATTGATTATATCTTCCAAAATTTAAGAATATTAAAAACGAAACCATTACATTTCATTCATAATTCTAAATACAAAAATATTACTTGATCCACTGTGGTTTAATATATATATATATATATATATATATATATATATATATATATATATATATATATATATATATATATATATATATATATATATATATATATATATAATGTTATTCAGTGTGTCAGAATTAAACAAAATATCAACTCAAATCCAATATTTATTATTTTTTCATATTTATCCAATGTGCAGGTTTAGTTTCATTTTTAGTAACTAGTTCATTTAAAATGAATTTTTATTCCCTTATACTTTAAATACTTTTGTTGTATTTATTACCTTTTTTTATATTATATAATATTTAATCAGATTGACCCGAATCCCTTTAACTCCTACAACGAATCTATTAAAAAAAAGATAATTCATTCAGTAAAACCTTGACACTATTTCCATCTTTCTAATAATTCAATCCATGCAGTAATAAAAATAAAATTCTTACACTTCTAATAAATCCCAATATATGATTTGATAATCATTTTTAAAGTAACTATAACATAAAATGTATATAAAAATGAAAATAAGATAACATATAATATCGATTACAGGCATATGTTACATACTTTACTTAGATCATAACTAAAAAGGTTTATGGTGAGATTTGTGGTAGCGAGGTTGCCTGGACTATTTTTACTTTATCTATCAACTTACCTCCCCCATTGAATAATCAAAAAGCTTGCATGATGGTCCATATTTACACATCCTTTTGAGCAAAATATGAACACATGTGTACCCTGTAGTAAAAAAGGTGTCATATAATAAGGTGTTATTGCGTAAAATGTGTTTGATAAATTAGTATATGGATTTACAAAAAAGGATTCTAACCTGGTTTAATAAAACTATTAGCTTTTTAACGAATGAATATTAAAAGTAGAGATCGATAAATACCTAGTAAGTATTTCAATATGGTTTACATTTGGATAATATTGATGTATGATTGGGTAGGATATTCATAAATATAAGAATGTAATTGGAAGAAAAGAATATAGAATGTAAAAATATACAAATAAAGGAAGCATGTTGTTATTTTTAAAAAGTTGTAGACCCGATAAGAACCAAGTGTTAAGATGTTTCCATAAGTGGCATGGTCATATAACCGACTCTTTTCACCAAAAAAAAATATTAATTTCAAAAAACCATGGAAATTGAAACAAAGACATACCTTCCTTATTTGCCTTACGTTGTATTTTGTTGTGCATTGATTTGACAAGAAACAATTTATGTTAACTTTAAGTCGATGTGTGCTCAAGCTTCATGTAATAATTCAAAATTGAGGCGAACGGTTGCTTCAGAGTTGACCTCTGTTGATAAAGAGCATAAAAACTATTAATTATAAACCCAAAGGTCTTAAAGCTTGCATAAAAATCCTTTTAGAACCATAACCATCCAACTGTTGATGGCCTTAGTGGAATAAGTGACTATTCATGATTCTGAACAATAAATAAATGAAATTTAAATGAACTATTTTATTCAATAGATTTACCAGAAATATTTGCATCTAACTATAGAAATATTTGCATTTGGACTGGTTGGTAATTAAGGTAATCGAGCTGGAAAAAAGTAATGCAACTGTGAATGTCAAATAATAGTTCAACAAAGCATCTAAAATACAAAAAAAATTTAAGGAGAATGGTGACATGTTTATGATGAAAATTAGCATACCTTACATCCATGATGCACAGACATGGTCAACAATAGTCATATATATCAACACACAACACACACACTTATTGTCACCAATTGCAACCCTAAAAAACCACACACATTATCCATAAGTAATCGACTAAATGAAATTCTAAAAGTCTTGACATTTATACATTTTTGAAAATTGCATAAATTAAGTTGATTAAGAAGGAGACAACTGATCAAAAGGGAAAAAATTACATCATGGATCATGGATGTATATGATATTTGCCATAATACCTGGTTTGTAAATTAAGAAAAATGTAATTGTTACAAAGGATGATTATGGTAAGCATTCTTACGAGCAAGTTAAGAGAAGTATTTGTACATCAAAGTTGCTTTTTCATAAAATATGCAAATATAGTTTCTTCTTTCTTTAGTTCTTATGTCATTGTCCTTCAAAACACTGTTTTCCCTGAAAAATAAATCAAATTGCTTAACATAGGCATAATCAATGTCAATAAAAATTGAAATTTGAATTAGTAGGGATCACCAGCATTAGCACTTGCCCACATATGCATTAAATAAAATGATATCTCATCAAATAAAGGAAATAAATAGGCTATAAATGTATTCAACAAAGTTGCCAAATTTTCAACAACCTGTAACAAAGTAAGGAATAAAGAACATGGTCGAATTGCAAAGAATGATGATAAAGAGGCTAAGATGCAAGCGATTACAATGATTGAAGACACGTAGTCGAAACAATCATTTACATGACTCGACAGTCTATTTTGGCAGCAAAATGCAAACAAATCGGCACAATTCTGGAATCAGCAAAAGGGCTAATGAGATTAGGGATGTCAACGGGACCAAACGGGAGCGGGAATAGCTGCCCCCGCTCCCGCCCCCAAAATCAATTGTTGCCCCCGCTCCCGGTCCCGCCCCCGGCTCCCCCGTTTACATAACCCCCGATCCCGCTCCCGGTTACCTCCATCACCCCCGGTCCCGCCCCCGTTCCCCCGGTTCCCCCGCTTAAAATTCGTTTTTTTTTCTAAACGACTATTTTGTGTTAGGCTAAAAAGATTGTTTTTAATAACTTTAAAAGTTTAAAACATAATCTTTTAGAAACTAAACAATTAAAAATTCAACATTACGAATTCAATATTACAAAACGATAATTCCATCAATCTTAAAAATATAAAATATGACAAATCCAATATTACAAATATAAAATACTTACATATCCAAAAATATATGATCAATTCACTACCTCTTCAATATCTATTAATTGAAAACGGGAAAGTGAAACCTAACCTACACTTAAAATTAGAAAATCTATTTTGTATATGTATTTTATATTAAATATATATTTTTTACATAAATGCACAACCGGGGCCCCGCGGGAGTACGGGACGGGAATACCAACTCCCGCTCCCGGTCCCGAAAATAAGCGGGGTTTAATTTTGCCACCGCTCCCGCTCCCGCTCCCAGTTTTTTTTAAAATTTAGTTCCATACGGGATCGGGGTCCCACGGGAGCGGGGTTCCACGGGGGTTTTTGACATCCCTAAATGAGATCCCATCAAAACACACAGTTACAAACCATAGGAACTCAACTGAAAACATGAAATAGAATTAGCATAAATAGTCACTCGTAAATAAAGAATAGGATGTAAGAATTTTACCTTACATTGCAAAATGCGAAACTAAACCCTCGTGAGTTTATGTTGTCTTTGGTTACTGCCCTTCGTAATGATTTTCTCCAACTTTGGAAAAACAAACAAGTTCGAGACAAACACGACGAAGATAAAAAAATCCATCGCCCTTTTACCGTCATAAACAATCGATTTCTATTGCTATGCATGTAGTGCTAGGAGATCGAAGAGGTGAGTTCGGGGAGGAGTTTGAGGGGACGAGTATAGGGGGAAAGGGGAGAAAACAGTGTGATGACCAGTAAATCAAGCCAGAAATGTGTTTTCCCCCGATTTAAAAGTTGAGATATAGCAATAAGGGCGAAAATTAGGGATTTTTTAAAATTAAATGTTGTAGAAGTTAACTTATCATCCGAGATATTTGACTCGATCAAACTTCAAATAGTTTCGGTCTAAATCTCTTAAAAATAAAAATAAAAAGATATGAATTCGCTGATTGTACATTGAGTTTAGACATTTGGAGGATTACATATTTAATATTATTTAATTGGTGGTTGTTTGTACAGTTAGCTTAACGGTTTGAACATCTTAAAAAATATTATTATTATATTTAATCTATTAATAGAAATAATAAGATTTCTTTTATAAGATAGTATATATATATATATATATATATATATATATATATATATATATATATATATATATATATAGAGAGAGAGAGAGAGATGGAAAGTATAACATATGTATTAGTTTTAATTAATTATCTTTTTGAAACGGTACAATTACAAAACAAAAAAAACATATTTAAAATATTTAATTAAATATTTTCGACATCACCCATAAATAACATATGATCAATATATTAACGATTAAACCACAATATACAACGACTGTGTTACAATAATCCAAAAACAAAGAAAATATAAAAACGAATTAGTATAACAAACTTACAAATTAAAAGCTCTAATATAATATCATATCTCCAAAAGTGTATTACAATAATCCGAAAACGAAGAAAATATAAAAACGAATTAGTATAACAAACTTACAAATTAAAAGCTCTAATATAATAGCATATCTCCAAAAGTGTATTACAATAATCCAAAAACGAAGAAAATATAAAAACGAATTAGTATAACAAAATTATAAATTAAAAGCTCTAATATAATAGCATATCTCCAAAAATAGTCATAAGACCTCAACCCAACACAAAAACCTTTAAGTTTGTTTTATTTGTGAAATTTGTATATGATTTGTATGCATGTCTTCCCAAAAGTTGACATTTTTATAGTAAACTTTTCACTTAATGCTAATTAAACATAATATAAGTTATAAAACTTTTGAGTGTTAAATCATAATTAAGAAAACTTTTGAGTTGCATTAGTTAAAAAATGGGGTTTCAAATGAATGTGGTTTGAGGAAATTAAAAAAGGGGGTTTCAAATGCATAAGATTCAAGAAAAAATGTTAGTTTTATAAGTATGTATGATGGAATTTGGTGGTGAAATTTCATCTATTTGTGCATCACCATCTCAAGCCAACCAAAATGTAAGTCCTAAACTAGAAGTATGGCGTAATGTTATTTGGTTTGTTGTTTGCGACAAGTTCCACAACCTAAGTCAAAATATTGGTTCATAATTAAGAATATTTATTTAACTGAATTTAAGTCTAAGTCATGATGTTGGTTTGGTTTTGCTACAGGTTCCATGAACCTGAGATTTTAGGCAAATCTATTGTGAAAAATGTATCTTCTCTTCATTAAAATTGAATTCATTAACAGTAACGTCCACATAAGTTTTTATTGTTTTTTAATCCATTATGATTCAAGAATGGTGTTTGGAAGCAATGTTGGATCTACTTCATTTCATATAGGAAAAGAGAAAGCTACTTAGCTTACATTGGATGAAAATAATTTATAGTTTAGTTTTTTTCAGCTTAAGTAATTGATATATTTCATATGGACTTTGGTTATTGGGCTGCATAAGGTGGTCTCTTGAGAAATTGATGTGTAGCTTATGGCCTTCCTTCATGCACAAAATGAAAATGATTCTAATTGGAAGGTACTTTTAGACATATCTCTTTTTATTAATATATTAATTTTCAGTCCATGTGATTATTACCAATTTAACTTTATAAAATCTTGCATTAGATAATTGTGTGTATATTATGTTTTTATTTTGTTTTGGTGTGCATAGTTGTTTTGAGAATGAAATATGTAGAAAAAAAAAATAAGGAACAAAGAAAACGTTTTGCAAAGCTCTTGACTCAAATCGACAGATCTGAATATTTTTTCATGGCTCACATCTTTTGTTTAAGATTCGGGTTCTCTTTATGATTAGAGATCATATGTATTTTCGGTTTTTTTGTTCCTTATTATTCTTCTTGACTTGTTTTTTTGTTTGTGAATTAAAAGATGGATTATGTTCACTGATATTCAATTGTTTGAGTCAAAATAAAGATTATGAAGGAAGTTTTGTACATTTGAACATTTATCAATTATCATAAACTTTTACTTTGCCAAAAATGCAATGATGGATGATTGAATGGTATTGAACACATGGAGCAGCTGTTTAAGAATAATATAGAAAATTATTTTTAATAATATAGAAAATTATTGCATATGCTCAGTCTTATATAAGGGTTTTACATAAACAAATAAAATCAATAAAATCTACTATAATAAATGAAGGTTTTTTTTTGCCACATGTCCTCTTCTCATTCATTTGGACACATGGCATTTTCTAGATTTTTTAAATTTTCTATTTTCCACTTGTCATTTTATTGTATTTTTCTATTTATTAATTTAAAAATTCCACATTTAATGTGTAAGGTAATATATATGTAAAGTATATTTATTAGAAAGAGTTTATATATTTAATGTATTCAATACATTAAAGTTTCATTAATTTTAATAATTCAAATTTTTCTCATTTTTCTTATAAATTCAAACTTTTCAAATTGTTAAAATTTTATATTTGTTTTTTTTAATTAAACTCATGTAATACATGAGTCTCACACCTAGTAAGATATATAACCATAAAATCGTTGTAGAGTATAAACGTAGTTAGGTCTATGAATACTTGGAATTTTTTTTAAGGGTGGTTAAGTGCTTAATGGTAGGCTTCATAATTTCCTTTGTTATTTGAAGTCAAAAAAATGATTTTGTCAGACTTTTAATAGATTTTATTTAAAAAATTTGGGACTTGAGTAATGTTAGATTTCTTTAATTTTTTTTACTAGCTTAGGGATTTTACTCCACTATTTTTATTACTTGATGGTGTTTTCAAATGTATTTGTTTGTGACTTTATATGGTGTTTTATGTGTATTGGGAAAATACAGATGGATTTTATGTCAGTTTTGCATACGGAATACTTTTACTAATTTTGTGGTGTTTAGGATTTTAAAGAAAAATTTTGGGACTTAGATTTTGCTTGATTTCATAATTCTTAGTCTAATACTTTTGGGGATTGATGATGTCTTTCTTTTTTCTTGAATTGCAACACTAAAATGTGGGATTGGGAAGGTGAAGATTATGGTTTGCAAATAAGTGAGACTCATCACTTAACACAAAATTCTTTATCTTTCTTAAACACGATATATAATCTATATAGGCTATATACATTTATTATTTATGAGTTGTTAAAATGGTTGTAATTGGTCCTTAATACTTAAAAGCTAACCATTCGATTCAACATGTGGATATGAATTTTTATTCTCGACTTTTTGGATGCTTTTTAATATAATAACTTTCATTACCATGAACAACAATAGAGAAGGGTATGAAATGTCCAACTAAAAATTAGGGAGTAATTTCGATAAATTTCTTTAGCATATCCAATCCCGCAAAGCGAGAATTCTTCCCTAGTTCTAATTAACGGACGCTACATCATCTTTCTCCAATCGACGCCTAAAAATTTTCTTTCTTCCATCGATGCTCCTTTTCTCCATTTTCGGCATCGTCTCCGGCTCTGGATTCGTCTCCGCCAAGACCTCCCCTGCTGCTCAATTCCTACAACTGTTGCACCATTCTCCCATATGTTATTTTCTCAAATTCGCCTGCTCAACTAATTCGATCCTCATGTACTTTGATTTCCTTATTTCTCTTGCTATGTTTCTTTTGGTAGTGCTTCAAATCAAAGATTGTTTCTTTTGGTAATGCTTCAAATTAGAGGTTATTTCTTTTTCTTTATTTTTCTGAAATCAGAGGTATGCAATTTGCTATGAAATCAGAGATTGTATATTCTTTTTGGATCGTCAAGTAATTTGGGTTTGATTTTGTAGTCCAATAGTTATTGTTGAAATATTTACACCAAAATATAGGATTCATTGATTGTTTTATGGAGATCAATTTATGATATTTTATCATTCCAATTACTGATGTATAATGTATTGGTTAAATTTGTAGAACCGATACATATTTCACAAGAATAGTTTTTGCTCAAATATTTACAGGCCCAATATTATTTTATCATTCATATTTCTTTAATTGCAGTTTCTGTGTATACCAGTCACGTGTAAGTTTCAAGTCCATGTTCAATGGATGTATGAAACTACAATAGAGTTTACGGGTTGTTGGTGTTTTGAGTTTCTTTTTATTATTTGATGTTAGTTTTTAGCTTAAAGATCATTTCACAATTTAATGGCAATTGAAAGTTTATAATGTTAAAAAAAAACCAATCACTTGAACTTTTTGTTTTTTCACATTGTGACAAAATGGAATGTACCCAATGACCAATTGTGCCTATTATAACAAGATGTAATGCTATTCTTCCGATTGTTGGGTTATTATAGAGTTGTACTTCTTATTTCTACCTAATTAGAATGTTGAAATTGAAAGTACAATGTTGTAATTGAAAGAAATGATACAGAATAGTAAAATAGTCATTTTTATCATTCAACATAAAAATTCGGAAGTTTAAACCAAACATGTTAAAATTCAAATCTTAAAAATTCAAACCCTTTTATAAATTCAGATCTCCTAAAAATTCAGATTCTATCAAACAGCCCTAACTATCCGTAGGCAAGGTCAACAACCATTATGAATATTCATATATTACTATGAATATTCCTAGATTACGTAAAAACGATGCACCAGGAGATTTTTAGTATTTAATTAGGTTTAATCTTTGATTAAGTTGGTTTAATCTTAATTTTTTATTTCAGAATGGTAGTTTAGTAATATCACATGATATCTTGAGTTTTAAATAATTTTTTCAATATTAAATATGTTTAAACCTAATTAAAATATGTGTTTGGATATACATATAAATATAAAATTTGTAAGAACGTACAAGTAATATTTGATGTTTGAAATGATATAAATGAAATTTTCTTTTTTTAAAATAGGGTATTGAACTATACAAAAATTTTATGGAATATTTTTAGCTCATTTAATTGCTAAGCATTTTATATTTAAAAACTTTCAATTGTTGTTGACTACAATTGCAATCAATTGTATAATTTATACAGGAAAAACATATATATATATATATATATATATATATATATATATATATATATATATATATATATATATATATAGGAAAAGTGAATATACCCTTAAAGGTATATAAGCTTAGGTACTCAAACTCATAATAATACGTCGTTTTGTTTGATATATTCATTATAATATTGTTAAACTTCAATCCTTAACTTGATTTATATTCAATATTTTTAAATTTTCATTATTATCTTCCTCTTACATCACATCTTTTTGTCGAACACTTACTAGGCTATATATATTATTGTTGAAAATGACAATTATATAAGAGGAATATAATTAAGAAATTTATAAAAATCTTTGAAGTAATTCAAGTTAGAAGTTGAATTATAAGAACATTGGACAATTACAATGTGTTTATATGATAGAAAACGATGTAGTATGGTAAGTTTGGATACCTAAGCTTATATACCCTTCCTTAAGGGTATATTCACTTTTCCATATATATATATACATATATATATATATATATATATATATATATATATATATATATATATATATATATATATAACCCTTATATTGTTACTTACGTTTCAAATAAAACCAAATTGTAATTTTTTAAGAGAAACAACCGACTAAAAATATGATATGACATCCATAATATTTTCTTGATTGTATGCGAAAACATGTTAAAACCTACATTTATTTCAATTACTTTTGTTCAATAGTGTTCTCCATATCAAATTATATTGTTGATTTTTCCTTCTTTAACTAATCGTTTTTATCATAATTAACATCAATGTCGTATTAAAAAACAAAAATGAAAGAAACATCACATTTGTAGCCGTCAATTTCTCTTAAAAACTCATAATTTTTTTGTGGAAATCTTCGAAAAAGTCCTAAATTTTTACCCTTATTTACGAAAAAGTCTCAAATTATAATTTGTTTACGAAAAAGCATGAATTATCGTTATAAATGACGATTTGACCCATTTTTCTCGGTTTACCGGTTTCATTACTTACATGTTTTATTAAAGTCTCATTTTTTACCTTAATTTACGAATAAAGTTCAAACTAAAATTTACTGATGATTTGCCCATTTTCTCCATCTAATGTGCATTTTATCGGTTTCATTGTTGATTTGGACACCTAGACATTAAATTAGTTGATAAGATGGATACGATGGGTTATATAACGCTACATTTATTGTAAAATTCGATACTCATCTCATCGGCTCATTTATGACTATGTATCTAGATCAGCAATAAAACCAATAAAATGTATGTTTCCAAGAAAAAAACACCGGAAATGAGTTTATGCTTGATGAGATGGATATATAGGGTTACATAAGTTTAGATAGACAATTTGAAATTTCTTATAAACGTAAAAATGATGAGGTTGTTGATAGTTTATGTAATTATTATAGTATTTGTTAGATGCATTTTATATTCCAAAAAAAAAAAAAACAATGCATCAAGATATCAAGTTGTATGGTAAACATAGCATTATATAACCTAACATATCAATCTCATCAGCTTATATAATAACTATGGGTCTAGGTCAACAATGAAACCTGTAAAATATATGTTATATGGAGAAAATTGTTAAATCATCACTAAATTTTAGTTTATGACTTATTCGTCAATTATAGTGTTGCAATAAATCGGCTTTGGCGGCCGATTAGTCGATGATTAATAGTTTGGCGGCCTTGAACCGATTACGATTAGGGTGCTTGGCGGAAATTAATCAAAATCGGTCAAAGACGGGTTTGGCAATCCTTGGCAGTCATAGGCGGATTATTTTTTTTAAAATTCAACATTTTTAATTTTCAAATATTACACCAAAATTTTAAATTTTCAAATTTTTAGGATTTCAAAATTTAAAATATTATATAAAATTTCCAAATTTCAAATTTCTAAAATTTTAAATTTTAAAATACATAATTTTTTTACAGAATATTAATTTTTTAAATAACTTTGTTAATAATTTATGGTTTCCAATTAATCCTCGCATAGTCCGATTAATCATTCATCGCCAGTTGATCGCCAAACTACCGCCGAACGATTTTTACAACCTGGGTAAATTATGGTAAAATAATAGGACTTTAATGAAACCAGATAAGTAATGAAATCAGTAAATTGGGAAAAAAAAATGATCAGATCGTCATTGTTACCGGTAATCAAGCTTTTTCGTAACAGATTTAGTTTAGGACGATTTCATAAATTATGATAAATTTTTGGACTTTTTCGAAGATTTCCCTTTTTTTTTTAATAATAACTATTAATATAAGGGTTTTTCTGAATATAAAAAATAATATAATAGTTTTTTTTACATATAAGTATATATCTATATCATACTATACTTATAAATGAGATATTTTTTCTATCACCTAATGCATTTGAAACCCCCACACAAATTTTCAAGCACCTCATGCATTTGAAACTCCCACACATTTTCACATTCAAAGTAATTAATCACACATCATGAAAGGTTTTATAACTTATATAATATGTTTAATAAGCAATTAATGGATAGTCTACTATAAAAATGACATCCTTTTTTAGTAGACACACAAATACAAATCACATACAAAATTCACAAAGAAAACAAGCTTAAAGGTTGTGTGTTAGTTTGAAGGCTTTGGACCATTTCTCGAGTCATGTTACTATGTTAAAGTTTATAATTTGTAAGTTTGTTATATACTAATTTTTTTATATTGTTCTTGGTTTAAGTATTCTTTTAAGACAATCATTGTATGTTGTGGTTGGAACTTTAATGTAAATTAGATTAGATTCATGTGATCGATCATATGTTATAAAAGGTAATATAGATAATATTTAATTAAATATTGTATATATGTTTGTATGTTTGTGTTGCTTCAAAGTAATAATTAATTAAAAATCATGAATATGCAATATTATCCATAGTATTCGTATAATTTGGAGCTTAAAATGCCAAAATGACACCTTAAAGCTTGCATGGGGCTTCCATGGCCATAAAGTTTGCACCTTTATGTCATGAAACCTCTTCTAGACCCCAGATCTAAAAGAGTAATCACTTGGGACGTCCAAGTCTCAAAAGCTAGCAATCTTGGACCAAAACATGGAGAAATCACTCCAAAACTAGATCTAAACATTGAATAGACAATATAGGAGCTTACCTCCAATAAACCAGAAATGAAGCTCAACTTCTGGATCTACTCTTTTCCTTCACTTCCTTGCTCATTCTTCAAGTCTCTTCCTCTTCAAAACCTTAAGAAAGCACCAAGAATGGCTCAAAACTCTAAAAAATGTATTAGGGTTTCGTGGCTAGGGTTTGGGACGATGGAGGTTGTAAATGAGGCCAGCCTTTGGAGGTTAAGTTGTTTAAATAGGGTGCTAAACCCTAAAAATTAGGGTTTCAATCTGGCAGCACTACTCATCGAGTTGGGGTCCCTTAACTCGGCGAGTAGACTTAAAGTTCCGCGTCTAAATTTCGTTCCTTCTTGACGAGTTGGGGACCTCCAATTTTTCGAGTTCATGTACAAAGATGAATAAATAGATTTAAAATACCAGGAATCGGACGTTACATTATTAGTTTTAATATATTGTTAGATGTAAATTATTATCATTTTAAAGATACAATTTTGGAACAATTTGTTTAAAATACTTGAATTATTATTTAAATATAACATTACATGGTCAGCTTAACTATAAATTTTGGTTTAACTTAAACAAAAAAAAAGTTTTGTAAATAGTTAAAAGTGATAAAGTGTATTGTCTTTCTAATAATGATTATAAGTTTGTTAATAAGGTTAATAAATATCAAACCTAAAGTGTAATCATAAAATAAACTAAATTTTAATTTTAAAATAATATATATTTATTTATACTTATAAAGTTGTGTCTTTAACTTTTAAGATATTATACTTAATTTATTAGATTTAAAATGTTGTTATATGTAAACCATTATCAGTTTAAAACTATAATTTTTGAACAGTTTTGACAAAATACTTAAATTGTTAATTTAAATATAACATTACAGTGTCAACTTAATTATAAATTTCAGTTCCAATTAAAAAACCAAAGAATATTTTGTAAATAGTTAAAAGTGATAAATTTTAGTGATAAAGTCAACAACTGAATTGCAATATCAATTTAACTAAAATATTTCTTAAAAATATTTTTATAATTGTTAAAAGTTTTCAAATAAGTACCTTAAAATAATTTACAATAACAATAATTAAAAATAATTATATACAAAATAATTATAATGTTACCTTTAAAATAAAACAAACAATGTTTGATGTTTTAAATAATTATAATGATAGAAATTAAAACATTAAGTAAATAAATTTTAAAATTTTAATTAACAATAACAACAACTATAAATAAATTAAACCATATATTATATTCAATTTTATTGATATTGTAACGTTTGTGTTTCTGGGCTTGCCGTTTTTAGCAATGTAATGGTCTAGGTTAACCTTTGTAACCCGTTTTGAAAGAATAAGATTGTATTATTTTAGTATTATGTGTTTTGTGCTTAATTGCTTAATTATGTGGTTTGATTAATTAAGAATAAAAATAAGCGTCAAAATTTAAGTGTAAAATAAACTTGATATCTTTAGATAATGTTGTAGTAGTTGAAACAAGGTTTCCGAAGATATAAAGAATGCCGAAATCCGAGTTATAACGAGGAAGTTATGACCTGTCGAAGTTTCGCGACAGAACCGGCACCGCTGATTAACGTAAAAAGTGAAATTTATGTTAGAGCGATATTTAGCCTTAGTGATCTAAACGAGAATCGAAGATCTCATTGTTAGTATCAAAGCGATAAAAAGTTAGGCGAGAACGGACGTCAAACCAAGAAGTTATGAATTTATAACGAAAACTTCTGTCCCGTCCTATTAAAAATAAATAATAAAAATAAAGTCAAAATTAGCCGACGGAGTCTAAACAAAAGTTGTAGAGCGTAGTCTCACCTTTCCGTGGATATAAAGAACGTCGAAAACGGAGTTCGTATGATGAAGATATGAATTTCCGAAGTTTATTAAATAATTTGTATTTATTTTTAATTGAAAATTCGGAAGCATTATCCGAAGACGAGTCACAAATCTGATCCGACTTACGCGCCGCGTAAGTGAGTACACCCCGCGTACTTCGAAGAGTGTCGACACTTCGGATGATGCATGCAGTGACGCATTTCGGAAGCAGTACGCGCTGCGTACTGCAGTACGCCCCGCGTAAATGAGGCTCCCAGCCTCCTATAAATAGGATGCGAGGGCAGCCGGCCAAATTGCTATTTTTCTCTCTTCTCTCTCCTGTTTTGCATCGTTTTGCGTGCCAGAAATATCCCGAAGCCCCCGTAATATTCCCGAGTCCCGAAGCGAGTCCCGAGATCCCGAAGATCCCGAGAAGTACGGTTTCCGAGCCGAAGCTCTGCCCGCGAGAAGTTCGATTTTCGTAGAGATCTTCCAGATCTGCTGTGGATTACTACTTTTGCAAGCCGTAGTGCTGTCCGATCATCTTCTGATCAAGTGAGTGTGTACTACCTTTCATAAACGCAATAATAATACAAGTATGGTTTGAGTGTATTAAGTTTATTGTCGTTCATACGTGTGAATGCGTTGTTACTTTCTTCTAACGTATAACTATGAAGTATTTTATACGAGATACGTGTTATGTGTATATTTTGTTGTTATGTGTGTGTAACGACCCAATTTTCACATCAAAAAATTTTTTTGTTTAAAAACGTTACTTTAGAAAATATTAATAACTAAAACATCATTCGATCATCCATAATATAAACTGAACCATGTCTGAAAACCAAAACATACAACTAATCAGAATATCAGAGTATCAATCCCAGAAAAGCTCGTAAATGCGGAAACCGAAGAGTGTGTGTGTGACATGCTGCTACCGCGCCGGCTCCTTTCCCCTAGCTGAGGAGGTACCTGAAACCAAAACTGAAACTGTAAGCACAAAGCTTAGTGAGCTCCCCCATAATACCCCATACCATGCAAGCATTTAACAAACAACATGCAATTAGGAGATACGGGCCACGCCCACACTCGTGAAGATACGGGCCCCGCCCACACTTCGCTTTCTGAGAGATACGGGCCCGCCCACACTTCGCTATCTGGGAGATACGGGCCTAGCCCACACTCCATTCTCGGAGAGATACGGGCCTCGCCCACACTCAACCGCCAACTCATATCATACAAGTATCGCACAGACAACAAGTGTAAACAATTCTATCATACTGGCATATGTCATAATCAACTCAACTAAGAGATACGGGCTCGGCCCACACTCTAATACTAACGTCTCGTCTATACGGGCCGGCCTTGGTGCCTTAGACCCGTTACTACTGGAAGGAAACTCACCTCGAAATAGATGTTGGTCTGTGTGGGAATTGATCACCTACTACTGCTGCTGCTGCTCCGGAAACTCCCCGGCTGTAATTCCCACAATATACTTAATCATACACTGCTAACTGTCCTTTGGGTAAAAAGACCATTTTACCCCTGGTCTAGCCCTAAGTTAATTCGAAGTCAACTTTTAGTTGACCCAACTCGCCGAGTGGATCTCCACTCGCCGAGTCCCTGTCCAGACTATTGTCCTGGGTCCCTGATTCTACTCGTCGAGTTGGGCTATGACTCGACGAGTTCATCTTCTAAACTGACATTCAACTCCTTCATCCTACTCGCCGAGTTGTATGAACAACTCGTCGAGTTCATCTTCATCCGAAGAACACATATGCTAAGACTCGCCGAGTTGTATGAACAACTCGCCGAGTCTGTTCTTGATCTATGAAGATTGCCTTGGACTCGCCGAGTCAGGGCATTGACTCGCCGAGTCCTAACATGGGTGAGTTCAGCTCCCAACTCACCGAGTCACCCCCTGTGACTCACGGCTCAACTCGACACATCATGAAGGGACCAATTCAGTGACTCGCGACCAGACTCGTCGAGTCACATATACGACTCGCCGAGTCGCAACCATGCATCCATCAAATACACCGATTTGCTCGATTCCAGTCCATGCCATTCACAGATCTGGGCTTCTAGGACACAAGCTCCAGGGACTAAATCATGCCTAGATTTAAAGGCTAACAGCTTATTACAACCCACAAAGCACAAACAAGCTTGGGGAAGAGCCCAAGAAGGACTCCTATGAAGCTAAAAGAGATTACAAGCTTGAAAACAGAGGGGAAACGAGCTATACCTCAAGGAAAACGTTGAGATGACACAAAGATGCCTGGTCTCCTTCTCCTCTTCTTGATCTACTCTTCTTTCTCCTCAAAATCTTCAAGAACACTCCAAAACACTTCAATCTCTCAAGGAAATAAGGGAATAACGATGTTGGGAGTTCTGGGGGTGAATGGGGACGAGTTTGGGGCGGAATGAGGGTTTAAATAGGGTGCAAACCCTTGAAATTTAGGGTTTCATCCAGCAGCGGTGACTCGCCGAGTCCGGGATATGGACTCGCCGAGTCGCCAACTTAAACGTGTCCTGAGTCTCGTCCCTACTCGGCGAGTCGGACCTTATGACTCGCCGAGTCCAAGGCTAAAATAGGGAAATACTCAAATAAAATTCACATACCGGAAACCAGGTGCTACAGTGTGTGAATGTATATTCACTTTCTTCTATCTTACAGATCTGATTATTTCTATATGAAATACGTGTTATGTGTGTGTGCCTCATCTGTTATATGGAAAATGTATTGATCAAGCATGCTGTACAAGTTTTGAAAATATGTATAAAAATGTATGTTTTTATCTACTAATATGTTGGGTAGAACATGGGTAGATAGTTGGTGTGTAATAAACAGATGAGAGGCCTCGTTGTTGTTTTGATCCAGTCATCTAGCGGAATTTAGATGACGACCATGGACTTTTCTAGACAATCCAGTGGAACGCTAACATGCTCATAACCTGTAGGTGTTAATGAACTTGGGTGTTCATTCGTTGTATTCCATCCCCCTCATGGTTGCCTTATTTGACTTATATTGCTGAGGAAACCCCGCAGCATGTGTTGTCACCCCGATGAAAATATTCTTAGATTAGGTCCCTTGTGTTAGTTATTTTAGGGACGTAAAGTGAGAATAACGGGAATGGGTAACTGGGTTATTGTTGGTTGATAATAATTAATTTAATTATTTATTGTGGGTTGAAAACCATATATGCTCACCAGGCTCCCAAGCCTGACCCACTCAGTTTTATTTGTATTACACGAAGTGGCGCAAGGGCGTAAGATGGATGAACCATCAAGTTGTTTTGTTTACAAGTCTGTATATGTAAATATTTGTTGAATGACTTGTAATGTTATCGTTTATGCTTGTTGGTCTATATCGGAACATGACACCCCGAGTTTTGATTATATAATGAAAAATACATTTCTTTTATGAAATGCTTTGGTAAACATTGTTTTATCATGTTTTGTTTTTTGGAACAAATTCCGCAACTCTTTCAAATCAAAAGGATTTACTCTGAATTTATTTTAAAAGCATAAATGAAAATCGGTCTTTTCTGGCCGAGATTTTAGGGATGTCACAGATATGCAACTTGCAGGTAAAATCATTCAAACGATTGAGATTATGTAGAAAATAAATGTATATATTATCATATAATTCAAAATAATCAATATATTATATCAATTTAGTATACAAATTATTATATCAAATTTAACAACGTTATTGTTATATTTAAAAATATATATATTTTTAAAGACTTCAACTATATAAGTGTTTCGGTACAACATAAGGACATTCGTCTAGTACGATATATAATTGGTTGTGTTTTTTTTATAAATTCCATCAAATTTATATCTAGTTAGTTTAATTTGTTGATGCCTACTTAAAATTTCACATTGCCCTTTAATTTGTCTTTAATTTGTCGAATGGCAACTTGGAATTTCACATCACTCTATAATTTTATTAAACTATGTATCATTGATATTTTTTTCAAAGGAAAATATTCATCATACTACCAATGATACTCATTAAACATTCAAACCAAATATAACCCCTTATGATTGGGAAAAAAATCACTTAAGGAAAAAATTTATCGATGTCATGTCGGCAAATCGATGATGAATGCCTGACCCTGAGCAAGTAAGAACATGATCAAAACATGTCGATCAAGCTTATAAATGTGATCATCATCGAACACTTACAAGCCTTAGTTCTGGAAACTAAGATCATGATCAATACGTACCTTACGTGGATCTGGCTCATAGACTATGATCATGATCAAGACTTGCGTCCTCGACTAACAACAACAATCAAAAGTACTATAATGGAAAGCAAGAAAGAGCTCCTAAGTTTTTCTTCAAATGAATTGAGGCCTACATCGGCGTCTTTCTTCCACTTATCATCATTTCCAATGGGCCTAACCAATTCATTTACGATCTGTGTTATTTTCTCTACTATTCCAATCATTTTCTCCTTTGTATTGACAAAGATCCATCGAAGAACTTGTATAACTTGATTCGACTCATCAACACTATCCTCAGAGCACTCAGAAACGCTCTTACCTGTTGCATGTAAAGTTTAAACCATACTGTTTCTTAGAATATTTCAGAAGAAAATTGGTTAAAAGAAACGAAGGTTGTATATCATATTATCATGGTTCACACAGTCAAATTATCTAGAAATTACTATAACATCGCAAAAAACATATGTACTTTAGTTTGCACGAACCTTCATTAACTGACTCACGAAGCTCACGTACTACCTCGTTGTTCATGACAGCGTCCCAAACAGCCTTGTCAGATGACAACGAAATTACCATTCTCTACACCAAATAAAATTAAGAACCATTTTTTTTGACAAAATCGAAGGATTAATGGATAAAATTTTCAGATATATATGTAGCAATATCGTACCTGAACTGAAGGATCAGTTTGCAATATATGGAAAGCATCATAAACTCTTGTCGATCTAGGATCATGCAACGCACTTGTTGAGTCATGTAGTTGCAAAGATGGCTCAATCCAATCTAACTCGGATCCAGATTTGTGAAAAACTGTAGGACCTGAAATCTTTTCGATTCCATCATCGTACGTACCATATGTTCTTCTATTCTCGATAATCGGATCAAGAACCCTGATGTTCACAAAATAGAACACGATTTCATCATATAAATTAACCAACGATAATAATCATATGTTCGTCATTTTCATTTTGTAATCAAAAGGAATGAATTTTGTATTCCAAAAGAATAATGAAACGAAATTGAATACTTACTCCTGGAGAGAAGAGACTGCATGATGAACTTCGTCTTTGGATGGAACACTGCCCAATACAAAATCATCGTGAAGCACTCGATTTAAACTCTCGCCGTCGTCACTCCCGTCGCCATGGATGTATTCCCAGTCGAACTCGTCACCAGTGATCGGTGACGACGAGAAAACCCAGTTGGGCGGCGCCGGGACATGGTGGTTGAGGTAAGAGCAAGGCGAGGAGAGGTTAGCGTTGGATGAGAGAGAAAGGGTGGTGTTTATGGGTTGGGTACGGTTATTGGTGGTTCTTGTGGTGGTTGTGGCGGAATGTGAATAGGGTTCTTGGGACGCCCCACCACCGAGGCCAGCCCTGACGGTTCTGTGAACCGTCTTGATCATCCCTCCACCGCCTCTGCCTCCGCCTCCGCCGCTGCCCATTCCCGGCCCAAACGATCGCCTCATCTGGAACGATTATCTCGTTGACTGATTCCCTTTCTGATGTGTGATAATAACTACTCCTTGGGGTTGTAAATATGTACAAGGATAAAGATTTTGCTGGAAATTTAAGAAAAAGTATAACATATGTAGATATATACTAGACTTTACTATACAGATTGCGAAATCAAAACAATATTAATTTCAATAAATTAGTATAAAACTTTTATTATATTTTATTATATGATAGTTTATTTGATTTAAATACTACCTGAACTCCTGAAGTGAAAAAAGATTATCAAAATGAAATGAAATTACACATCTCTCTTTATCTAGGCGTCTCTTTTTCACACCAAGAACATTTTTATCATTTTATCGACAAGTCGTTTAGACGGTAAGAAATTTATTAACAATATTTTATATATATTACAACTTGGTAAACTGAAAATATATTTATTTATAATATTTTGTGGTCATTCGCATAGTTATTTGTTTAATTATCTTTATTTAATATCATAATATAAATATTTGAATTGTATTTTACTCGATTGCCAAAATAAGATAACTTTAACTTAATTCTTTTTACAAGATCTTCGGTTTGTTAGTTAATAAAAATGATTTTTACGGATTAATGTGGTATTCCTTAATTATGATGAGCTAAAGTATGTTTCTTAAAAATTTAATAAAAAGAAATTATCTATATTTAATTTTATTACTATAAAATTTTACCTTAAAAGAATAAAAGAACGAAGATAACGTTCCGTTTCGTTTCTAGTTGGGCATATGATGATATCTAATTTGGCCTTTTGCTCTACAAAGTACAAACCAACCAAAATTGCGGCAACCTTTTGTTCCTCGTATTGTTTCCTTGCCATTTGTCTACCTTCATAATTAACTATTGGAGTATATTTAGGTAGAAGTCTCATGGAACCTCGATATCGTAACGGTTCCATTCCGTATACATGGTATTTGTTGGAAAAAATGTAGACCGGAGCAAGATTAACCCCCGTTTTAGTTTCGGGGGTAGGATGGGGTTGGCAGTCGTGTTCCGAAACCTTTATGGGGACCCCGTTAACAAGACCCGTCCAGACGGTGGGCAATCCGGGCGACCGCCCAGGGCCCACGTCTCTACGGGCCCAAAATTTTCTAGACTATATATATATATATATATATATATATATATATATATATATATATATATATGAGAAAAGTGAATATACCGTTAAGGGTATATAAGTTTAGGTACCCAAAATCACTATACTACGTCATTTTGTATCATATATATACATTGTAATTGTCTAATGTTCTTATAATTCAACTTCTAACTTGATTTCATTCAAAGATGTTTATAAATTTCACATTTATTTTCCTCTTACATAATTTTCATTTTCAACTATAATATATATAACCTAATTGATGTTCGTCAAAAACATGTGATGTAAGAAAAAAAATAATAATGAAATCTTGAAAATCTTGAAAGTAAATCAAGTTAAATATTGAAGTTGGAGAACATTATAATAAATATATCAAACAAAATGACGTATTATGGTGAGTTTGAGTACCTAAGCTTATATACCCTTAAGAGTATATTCACTTTTCCCATATATATATATATATATATATATATATATATACTAGCAGTGTACCCGCGCAAAGCGGCGGACGTGTAAATTCTTTCGGTGATATGTTTCCTCTACAAAAATGTTATTTTACAAAAGAAAGTACATGTCGAAGACAAAATAATCAAACTATGGTGTTATTTGGGAGATGAAGTCATTTTTTGTTCCTGGACGGTGGGCTTTATAGCAGAGGAGGGAACAAAGAGGTATATGCGATTGGAGAGATATTTGAATCAACATGCTAAATTTAAGGATATCTAAAAGGGTTCAAAATTTGAATGAATCCGGGATTTGAGGTAACCATATCAAATTGTTGAGAAATATAAGGAGATTTGATGATAAATATTTGAATTCAAAATGTGGTTAAAATTTAATATTATTTTATTAATAGTTACTTGTACTATCACACATGAATGTCTTTAAACCTAAATAAGATACCCCAAAATCAATCGAGGGAGGAGTAACGAGATTTTTTTTTTTTTTTTTTTTTTTTTTTTTGGGGGGGGGGGGGGGGGGGGGGGATGTAATCCCCGTCTCGTTTGCCCCAGTTGGCATCCTTATATTTAGGCGTTTCAGAGTGAGTGACAAAGATGCTCGATAATTGCTTGCGATATCAAAACCACCATTTAAATAAGGTATGACAAAATGACAAACTCAAATGGCATGTTAGTGCCGATGTGTGTGTGAGTGTGTATGAGAGAGGGAGAGGGAGAGAGAGAGAGAGAGAGAGAGAGAATGTATATGTAGGTGTGTTTATTTCTTTTATGTGTTTTTTTTTTCATTTTTTTACCAAGTTAAGCAACCTTTTAAAAATCTGGAAAACATTTTGTGGTTTCGAAAATGACATGATAGCATGGCATGACATGCTCCATTCCCTTCGGCATTAAGGTTAACTAAATAAAGGTGATTATAATACATCTTAATAGTTAATTTTTAACAAAATTGCAAAAATGATTAATAGTTAACTAGATGGGGAACCCCCGCGTTGCAGGGGTCGGATGCTACAGTTTTTTCCGTTGTTTGTTCTTTGTAAATGTTATTTGATCAGCTATTTGTTTATTTGATCAATCAGATATACCCTTTGATACTTATACGTGTAGAAACAGTAAGGACATGTTGTCCAAAATGTAGGCGAGTCATCCGCATTCTCAACTTCTGCTTTTGCTTTTGTTTCTGTTTCCACCTCCTTTACACCATTATCACTATTAACCTAATTAGGAGACTGAACACGAACAACATTTTGTTCTACCCGTCCTTCTTGTTGTTGGGGTTGCAATGGAGGTTGTTATTTCTAATGTGGCTGTTGTGGCTGTGACAGAGGTGATACTTGTGGCCAAGCTATAAATTGAATGTAATAGAAAGAGAAAGTAAAATGATCATCAAAATGGAAGAAATTTTGTAAATTGATTAACAAAATACCCACCAAAGCAACTTCGGGCTCTGTATTGGGAAATTAATGTATGATATAGCTCAGTACCTCCACCATATGTCTACTCATTAAAGCGACAACAATTCTCCATTCTTCTTGGCTAACTGGTTGCATTAGAAGTTTGTGTATCGGTCCAAGCATCTAATCAAATGCTTACTGTGCATAAAAACACATAATTTAATGACAACATATTAAGAAGTCTAGGAAAATGTCCTGCAAAAAGGTAGATTGGTACATAAAATGTTCCAAATTGAAGGATCACATGTACATGAAACTAATAATGATGGTAAAAGAAAGAAGAGTTACCTATGAAAAGTACCCTGCTAGTAATTTCTCAGAAGAAGACCTTTTTTCTTTAATAACAATCTTATGAACACTTAATTTGATAGTAAACCCCGGTCAGCTCTTTAAAACCACCTTTAAACCACATGTTCTTATCTAAACATTCCTGTATTACCAAGAAATAAACATAAAGTATATTAGTTTTCCCTGATGTATTCCCCGTCTCGTTTGCCCCAGTTGGCATCCTTATATTTAGGCGTTTCAGAGTGAGTGACAAAGATGCTCGATAATTGCTTGCGATATCAAAACCACCATTTAAATAAGGTATGACAAAATGACAAACTCAAATGGCATGTTAGTGCCGATGTGTGTGTGAGTGTGTATGAGAGAGGGAGAGAGAGAGAGAGAGAGAGAGAGAGAGAGAGAGAATGTATATGTAGGTGTGTTTATTTCTTTTATGTGTTTTTTTTCATTTTTTTACCAAGTTAAGCAACCTTTTAAAAATCTGGAAAACATTTTGTGGTTTCGAAAATGACATGATAGCATGGCATGACATGCTCGATTCCCTTCGGCATTAAGGTTAACTAAATAAAGGTGATTATAATACATCTTAATAGTTAATTTTTAACAAAATTGCAAAAATGATTAATAGTTAACTAGATGGGGAACCCCCGCGTTGCGGGGGTCGGATGCTACAGTTTTTTCCGTTGTTTGTTCTTTGTAAATGTTATTTGATCAGCTATTTGTTTATTTGATCAATCAGATATACCCTTTGATACTTATACGTGTAGAAACAGTAAGGACATGCTGTCCAAAATGTAGGCGAGTCATCCGCATTCTCAGCTTCTGCTTTTGCTTTTGTTTCTGTTTCCACCTCCTTTACACCATTATCACTATTAACCTAATTAGGAGACTGAACACGAACAACATTTTGTTCTACCCGTCCTTCTTGTTGTTGGGGTTGCAATGGAGGTTGTTATTTCTAATGTGGCTGTTGTGGCTGTGACAGAGGTGATACTTGTGGCCAAGCTATAAATTGAATGTAATAGAAAGAGAAAGTAAAATGATCATCAAAATGGAAGAAATTTTGTAAATTGATTAACAAAATACCCACCAAAGCAACTTCGGGCTCTGTATTGGGAAATTAATGTATGATATAGCTCAGTACCTCCACCATATGTCTACTCATTAAAGCGACAACAATTCTCCATTCTTCTTGGCTAACTGGTTGCATTAGAAGTTTGTGTATCGGTCCAAGCATCTAATCAAACGCTTACTGTGCATAAAAACACATAATTTAATGACAACATATTAAGAAGTCTAGGAAAATGTCCTGCAAAAAGGTAGATTGGTACATAAAATGTTCCAAATTGAAGGATCACATGTACATGAAACTAATAATGATGGTAAAAGAAAGAAGAGTTACCTATGAAAAGTACCCTGCTAGTAATTTCTCAGAAGAAGACCTTTTTTCTTTAATAACAATCTTATGAACACTTAATTTGATAGTAAACCCCGGTCAGCTCTTTAAAACCACCTTTAAACCACATGTTCTTATCTAAACATTCTTGTATTACCAAGAAATAAACATAAAGTATATTAGTTTTCCCTGATGTATGATAATAGAGTCACGCTTCAGAAATATATGATAAAGATTCTAACATTTGATGAAAGAAATGCATATTGATATTAATAACTTTAACAAACCTCGCATGGCTATCTGAAGTTGCAGACAATGGACACCATTGGCCATCCCCATACTCCTGCATTTCACAAAGAAATACAAGGCAATCAGATATCCTTTCATTAAATTTGTCACAACTCACAATCACATCAGACTGTTTTAGTCCAATGCAATAAATGCAGTCTTAATCTCAGACACAATTGGCTTAATCTCAACAGATCTATTTAATCTGTTGGACATAATAATGACCTATTTCCCCTTCAAACTTAATGAACATTGTTAAAAAGATTTATTGGAAAGCAAGGGTAAAATGGGCATTTAGTCTTGTTGGTAACATTTTATCCAGATCGATATAATTACCCATTCAGCCACTCTACAGGAACGACTTAATGCCCCAAGTAACATAGGGGTAGAAAAGGAATTTACCATTTTTTCCAAATATCAGGGGCCTTACGGAGAGTACCATCTCCACTGCATGGAACATCACAGAGCACACGATCAAATAAAAGTTCAGTCATACTCATACCCCCCAAATCAGAACCATTTGTGGTATTATTCTTTTTCCAGCGACAACTCGGGAAATATTGTGCTTCGTGATTCGTCACAGCCAAGTTAGAAGTGCACATTCTCTTTGTTTGGTGAATAAGAAGTTTGCATCGTTGTACATCCACATCATTTGCTATAACCTAATGAATCCATCAAAAATCATTCACTTTCATAATCATACCCTTTTCCATATACAAACATTAAAAAAAGATAATTGAAGCATACAAACTCATATGTGTAAGATACTAAAAGCAGAACTTACCAATAAGCTTTACCTGTAATGATATATAAGTATGGATCATTAGCGTCCGGTTACCATAACTGTAAGAATGTGATGGCTTTAGAAGAAAATAACTTCTTACTTTTAAGAATATGAAGACAATTATGCTATAAAAAACTTATAGTGTGGTGGTTTTCGAATTTTACCCTTTGCCAAATTCCCCTAACTGGAATCGATTGACCACCATATGAATTGAAATCCCTACTTTGAATCTAAACCAATGGTTACCCGTGTACAACAACAACCAGCCATGTGTGTGATATAATTCATAATATGAACAATTAAAAAATAATATTAAGATGCAAGCAATATTGAATACCATAGAAAGGCAACAAAGAATAAGAGCTTAGTTTTTCCTGTACTGGTTTGCGTAGTGCTGCTGTCATTGTACATTTGTACAATCTGCATATTAAACATACAATAATTTGCATACACTTCCAGGAATCTTCAAGAAAATGGACGTTAAAGTTACTAATTTTCTAGTATATACCTTAATAAAGAGGATCTATTGATAGATCCCTTTTCTTATGGTGAGCAAGTTTTTAGTCTTTCTGTTCGGTCTTTCTACAAGCTAGTCAACAAAAGTAAGTAATCAATTAGCAAAATTCTTGCAGACCGCTGATATGCCAACTAAAACTGTAAATAGAAATCTATGGTGGTGGCCAGAAGGTACCTTCCCTACGACCTGCTTTCCATTGATCGAAGGAAGCAAAAGAGTGAAATAGGAGGGGTATGGTTTACTATTGATAATAACAAAAAATGCATAAATCAAACACAAATTAACTTAAATAAGTTAAGATTACAGCTCCAAAAATACACTTACGGTGTTTGTAGTCTAGTGAGTTTACCAATTCTAGGAGATATAAACCCCCTAAGCTCCATGTATCGCAAGTTTCTGAAACAAATCACAAAACGAAAATCAAGGGTTAGAACTTAGAACTGTATGCAATCTGTTCCGAAATTAGGTTTTTCTGTCACTCTATTCATCCTCGACATCAAAGATCGAACTTGGAGTTGGGACCTATGTTTTGAGAGATGGAGCCTAAGCCGTAAGCGAAACCGTTGTTTACGGTTGCAATGGAGACGAAGACTGAAGACAGAAGGGTAATCGAAGTTGGTGGAAACGGCAACACGATCAAACCGAGGAGGTAACCCTGCCAGACCGGATAGGATGGCGGTGGCGACGAACTGTTCCCGAATAAAAAGGATCAGGAAGTGGTTGGCGGTGGAGGGAGCAAAGGGTAGAAGAAGAAAGGAGCGGAGGCTGTGACGGGTTTCCTTTTCGATTCCGATTCCAAATGTGATTTGAATGTTGGCACCGAATCATAATGGGTGTTGCGTAGGGGAGATAAATGGCACCGTTGACAGGGAGATAAGGCGGTGGAGAAAGTTGGTGGGGTTGCTTATGGCGGTGGATTGTTTGAGGAGTAACATGTGACGCACACTAATCCATCTAGTAACGTGCCAGCAAGGAAGAAAAGAATAAAAAAACATAAAAAATCAACCAATGAAGAGCAAGAACTGTTACAATTTTTCACATCTTTAATATATATATATATATATATATATATATATATATATATATATATATATATATATATATATTAATTTTTAACAAATTGCAAAAATGATTATTATGGTTTGATATTTATATGGATAGGGTTTTAATTTGAGCAATCAAATATTATATATTTATATTTTTTTTATTTCTATAATCTTATTATACATTTAAGATTATGACATTTGTCATGTTTAATAAAATTAATAGAATTTTATTATATTTATCATCATCTAAAAATAATAAGAGTATGGGTACGAAGAAAAAATAGAAATATGTCTAATTTCTCTTTTAAATTACAATTTTGTTGTATTTTTAATAGGTTTGTTATGGTGTTTGGTCCATTTTTCAAACTGAAAATACTAATTTTTCCTTTATAATTAATAGACACACATTGGCAGAGCCAACTCTCTCTCTCTCTCTCTCTCTCTCTCATCTTCATCTCCAAGTTTTGTTGCTGCATTCTCACATATTTTAGGGTTCTCTTACAAATAACAATGACCTCATTCAATCACTTCCCATTGTCATCTTCTTCTTATCATCCTTTATTGTTTCACACACATTAACACACCAATGAAAAATCCATCTTTTGTTTTTCCCATTAAACACACACGAAGCTTATACATTCGCACACATAATTAGAGAAATCGCCTCTTACCCTTTTTCCCCTTTCTTAGTATCTCTTTCTCTCGTTCTTTCTCTCTCACACATATTATTGTCACTCATACACAAAACCATCAACGAAACCAACATGTGTTCTGCCATGTCTGCCCATTATACTCCTTAAAAACGGGGGCTTCTTGACTATACAAAACTAAACCCACGATAATCTAAAATCGAGACGTAAAACCCACAAAAATCACAATAATCAATATATTTTTTACCTGATTGTTATTATGTTTTGAGTGCAAATACTTTATTTATCAATCCGCTCCATGTCCAATACAATAAGTTTTAGATATTTACATTATAAATATGGGATGTATTTGTTGGTTCAAAAAGAAGGGTGGATATGACAACATGGAGAAAAGGAACAAAAAGGGTGGTTTGGTATGTTTTCGATTTTAGATATTTACATTATAAATATGGGATGTATTTGTTGGTTCAAAAAGAAGGGTGGATATGACAACATGGAGAAAAGGAACAAAAAGGGTGGTTTGGTATGTTTTCGACGTTATGACATATATAAAGGACGAGCACAAGTACGGGTTGAAGGAAAATGGAAAATAAAATACCTAAAGAATATAAAAAAATACCAAATAAACATAATAAGGACAAATATTTTAATTTAATACAATAAAATTTGTTATCACCAAAATATTAGTCCACAATATCAAGTTTTTAGAAGAGATTACTATTCAATTTCAACGAACATCCATGTATTGTTTAATTTATAATGAAATAATATGCAAAAGCTTGATTTTTATAACCAATATCTATATAAATATAATATATTTTTTAGAATGACAAAGTTATTCTACTCTTAACTCCACCTATGGTCATAACGAAACTTGAACCTTCAACCTAACGGAAGATAGACAAATATCATTAAACTATAAGTGATTTGGTTATACTGCTAGGTTATAAGGTTTTATTTTGGTGTTGCTTAATAAACATATGTTAAATATCAAGCCTCATTGTAATATCATGTTTTTTTCATCCTTATAACTATACTAAATTAAATAAATAGTTCTTATAGTTTACCAAAGGTCATAACTTTTGTCTTTATTATTTTTTTTTACGAAAATGGTCCCCGTGGTTTCCAAAACTTACATTAACTGTCTTTTTTTGTTGACACCGTTAGTTTTGATCAATTATATAAGAGTAATTTGGTCTTTTCAGGTTGCATATACTGAATTTGTGATCATGAGTAAACCATAATGACCATTTATGTAATTTTGTCAATATTTTTATGTTTATAAGTTTTTGCTTTTCCACCCCTTTATTTTTAAAATGTCACTTTGATCCTTCATTTTGAACTTTATAAAATGTTATTTTCACTCATTTATTTTCTAATCTTTCGTGTTTACCCCTTGTAGTTCATATAATTTGATTTCTTTGATAACTTTTGTTCGTTAACCTAAAAAAACTATTTTACATACTTATTTTTATATATGTGTCGGTATAAATTCAATATTGTCAACGTTTCAACGTGAATTTAGAACTTTCATTTCGTTAATTTCTTTATAAAAACATTTGTTTTTTTTTTGATACAGAGATTGCTGGTTATTTGAGTGGTGTGTAAAGTTGATGTGGGTGTTTGGGTGAAAGAAATGAGTTAGGGTTATATGGGGTAGGGGAGGGGTAAGGTTCTCTATTTTATTTTAACAATAAAAAGTTAAGCAATACATTAAAAATATAAAACAAAATAAAAACAACAAAAATATGTTGTTAAACGGTCCAATGACTAACTAACTAAAAAAAAAATTGCATTAGACGGATCATATAAATTAATCCAAAAATTAAAAACAAATGCCTGTAAAACCTCATTATGGGCTAATCTAAGTCCGACTAAGCCCAATCCATTCTAACATTGGGCCGATGTTACTGCAGCCCAGAGGCTAGGGCATTGCGGTTTCTTCAACTTTAGATAAAATCGCTCTCAAAAACCCTAATCCAGACCTTGCTTCGTATTGTTACACCGAAGTAGCAGCCATCTCTCTGCAGATCGAAGCCGGAAGCGAGTGTAGCAATGGGTAAATGCCGACCCCTTCTATAATTTCACATAATCATGGTGTAATATCGTTTATTTTCTCGTAATCATCTGTTTAGTTTTCATCGTAACTTGTTGAATTGGATAATTGGCGTTTTGAATAATTGAAATGGCGTATGATATCTGTTGCTATAACAGGTGCTTACACCTACGTATCGGAGCTATGGAGGAAGAAACAGTCGGATGTGATGCGATTTATGCAGAGGGTGCGGTGCTGGGAATACCGTCAGCTTCCCTCCATTGTTAGGGTTACTCACCCTACTCGTCCAGACAAGGCTCGCCGTATGGGTTACAAAGCCAAACAGGTACGCTTTTCATCGTTCTATCACGTCAATCATCTAATCGTTTTCTAATTTTCCGCTTTTTGTTAGCTAGATTAGTTAATCATTTTATGTTACCCTTGTGCTTCACTAGGGTTATGTGATCTATCGAGTACGTGTGAGGCGTGGTGGAAGGAAGAGGCCAGTTCCTAAAGGTATCGTGTACGGAAAGCCTACAAACCAGGGAGTGACTCAACTGAAGTTTCAACGAAGCAAGCGATCCGTTGCTGAAGAACGAGCAGGAAGGAAGTTGGGTGGTCTCAAGGTTCTCAACTCCTACTGGCTGAATGAGGTATGCATCTTATCTATATATTCATGGGGTGAAGTGTGATTCTACGATTTGTGGGCACTGATTACAAGTCTTAAATCATGAATGCAGGATTCGACTTACAAGTACTTTGAGGTGATCTTGGTGGATCCTGCTCATGCTGCTATCCGCAATGATCCAAGGATCAACTGGATCTGCAACCCAGTGCACAAACACAGAGAGCTAAGGGGATTGACATCTGCTGGAAAGAAGTACAGAGGACTTCGTGGAAAGGGACACTTGAACCACAAGGCACGACCTTCAAGAAGGGCTACTTGGAAGAGGAACAACACCTTGTCTCTTCGTCGTTATCGTTGATAAGTTATGGTTTACAATGCTTTCTTCTTCTATTATGAACTTGCTTTTGTTTTGTGTTGTAGTGATATTAAATTTTGGTGTTTGAGAATTGTTGAGACTAAGAATTTTGATGGCAACTTGGCTTCATTGCAGCAACTTCTTAATATGTTGAAATGTGCTACTTTTGTTATAATATATGTTTGGGTTCATGTCTGCAACAGTTAACCATCTGTCCCATGTCTTTGTTGATATTTAGGTTCATTCCAGATGAAATCTGGAATGGATTAGGGTATATTTTGATTTACGTTTTTTTTTTTCTTTCAAAAACCAAATGTTGAAAATTGAATCTGTTGTTTGATTTCCATGTATCCAATCTTTAGTCTCTGTTGAAATCAATCTTCGATGATGAACAAGAAATTCTGTCTTCTATCATTATTGTAAATTAGGTATTTTTGTTGAAAGTCTTTTTCTCCTCAACTGTTTTGTTGATGATTTCTGGTTTAGTGGTCATAATCTTTTTACGCGAAGGGTTCTGGACCTGCAATAAGTCGAATTTGTTTTCTTTTATAGTCATTGATCTTTGTTAGTAAAATTATAATAGCCCATTTTGATTTGTGTTTGGTCTCAAACCTGAAACATTTACATGATATGGCCCAACCGATTGGGAGCCATGTTCATGATTGATGTGCTATTTCTGCTGATTCATTTTAACTAAAAGAGATAATAATTTCAAAGGGTATATATTTTTTTGATTTGTATATCATTGATTTGTTATTTTCGTTTATATTTATTATCTTAATTTGTTAAGCTATATATATTCAGTTTTTATGACCGATTATTTTAGGTAAATCAGAAAAAAAAAAAAAAAAAAAATCTTGGTTAATATATATATATATATATATATATATATATATATATATATATATATATTGGAAAAGTGAATATACCCTTAAGGGTATATAGGTTTAGGTACCAAAACTCACCATACTATGTTGTTTTGTATCATATGTGTACATTGTAATTGTTCAATGTTTTTATAATTCAACTTCTAACTTGATTTACTTCTAAGATTTTTATAAATTTCACCTTTATCTTTCCTCTTACATAATTTTAATTTTCAACTCTAATATATATAGCCTAATAGGTGTTCGGCAAAAAGAAGTCATATAAAAGGAAAACAATAGTGAAATTTCGAAAATCTTCAAAGTAAATCAAGTTAAAGTTGAAGTTTTATAACATTATAATGAATATATCAAACAAAACAATTAATTATAGTGAGTTTGGGTACCTAAGTTTATATACCCTTAAGGGTATATTCACTTGCAACTATTGAGTTTATGAATGCACCAATAGGAATTTAGGAATAATTAAAAATTATAATAAGGGTAAATATGTAACTTTAGCATGATAACTAAAATAAAAACCCTTAATTCATGGAAATTACCATAAAAAACTGTTTGACCAATTATTTAATCCTAGTCTCTCTTATATAAGTATTCTATTTCTGCCTCCTCTCATTTTCTTATTATGTTGTCGACGATGTGAATTGGGGGATAAGGACTTCGATCCTCGTCTGATCGAGAAGGAGAAGATGAACGAAGGCAACAAGGCTGCTCAGGCAGGTCTACGCTTCTTCTTCCTCAGAAAGGATATGCGAAATCTTTTCCTCTTCTACTCCAGCCGTGAGGTGCGAATCGGAGGAGATTAGCGACTTCAGGTTAGTGTTTTGTTTATTGAGTTCAACTGGAAGAAAGAAAACGAAAAAGAACTCGATCAACATAAGGGAAAAACGAACGAGATGCAATAATAGGGGTGGGTCGATGATGGATACCCACTGCGAACAGGGAGTAGGAAAGGAACTGACGACAATAGCAGCTCACATGGGGCGTTTTTGTTGCTCGATCGAATAGGAGAAAGGAAGGTTATCCCAGGTTCTTTGATTGATTGAAGAGGGAAGACATTGCAGCTAAAGTAGAAAGAACGAAGGCAGCAGGACAATCATCAACTATGGCAGTCTTTTGGGTGGCTCCTCTTCATTTTTTTGTGATTCTTGACAGAATCGATATACCTAAGTGGTTGTTTGGGCTTTTGTGTTTGACAGAGGTAAATGGAGCAATCTATCTCTTGTGAACCATCTTGAGTTTCTATCTCCTGTGAACCATCTTGAGTTTCATCTCTTAGGTATTAAACTTTTATTTATTCTTTATTTTTTTACTTCTTGAATTGAATAATTACTTATATTGTTGTTGTTGTTCCTTTTTAGTTGTTGCAAAGAAAGTACAGTAGGAATTTCTTAGTGGTCTTACTTATTAAGTTACTGCACCTTCTCAAGGTAATGACTGACTCCATTCAATGTTTCCATTCCATTCCATTCACATTCCTTGATTTGTGATGATTTATTGTTTGCTTTACCAAATGAATGTTAACTAGAAAATTCTTTCAGAATGCGGACAATATTCTTTTAGAATAAAGAGGGATTTAGTTTGAAGAAAGCTATTATTCTTTCAGAATGAAGAAGGGAAATATTCTTCGCATGTAATCCTACAAATTGATCAAACCTAGATAACCAAAAAAGGCAGGGAAGCTTTAATTTTATTCTTTTACAATGATTGTTCTTTAGAATGAACTCAAATTTTATTCTTTATTTTTTTCATATCATAATGCAAACACAAGTGTATCGCTACAAATTACTTGGCAATAAATTTCTGATAGAAATGACTTGAAGAATGGCTTGAAGACCTGATGGGAAAGGCTTGAAGAATGAATTAAAGAATGATCACACTCATTGTTTAAGAATGTTGTTATTTTTTAAGAATTATACTTGTTATTCTTTCAGAATGTTTGTTATTATTCAATGAATCACAATCATACAATGTAATTATTTGGTATATTATTATTTCAAGAATCGATTTTGTGTATTCTTTCAGAATGTATTTACTAGTTTATGGTTGATATTCTGGCATTCTAACAGAATAAAATCGAAAAACATATTAACTAGCTTATGGTTAAAATTCTATCATTCTGACAGAATAAAAACAGATTTTTAATTTTAAATTAGTTTAGAATATTCAGAATTTAAAAAATAAAGGATTTAATTATCCCTAAAAATTCAAAAATTTCCTTTTTTAATATAGGTTAATTGACTAAAATGCCCTTATGCTCAAATTTGTGTGATTATATGGTACATGTTATCCTATTTTACTATCATAGATCTTCAGATCATGATCTTTGATTATATTTCATCCAATGGTCCAGATCTGTGCATTCTGTCACATAATAGTTACTAAAAACAAAATAATCTAACCATATATATATATATATATATATATATATATATATATATATGTATATATATATATATATATATATATATATATATATATATATATATATATAAAGGTGTAGACTCAAATACAAACGCGTGGATATAAAATTTGTTGAAATCCGAGATCATATGAAGTAGTTACGGTGTTCAAAACACAAGACTTAAACCAAACTATAAGACATAAGCAACAAATCAATCAAGGACGCGGTGGCCATAAGCATCAACAACCTGAATACCTCATTAATGATTGTCCTCCATAGAATGTCGTGAGAAAACCCTAAAGAAATCGATCATAAGTACTGAATATGTACAAAACAACAATGACTTATTTTTCAACAAAAAATATTAAGGACTAAATGTGTACAAAGTGAGAAGTATATTATCATATTGAGTCATTTTGCCCAACTTATCTAGAATAGTCGGTCATAAGGACTAAATGTGTACGGTTTAACAAGTTGAAGTGGTAAATCTGAATGAAAAAGAACTCAGTGACAATATGTGCAAAAATCAAAAAATATGTTACCCTTTTAAGTCATTTTCCCTATATAAAGTATTTAGGTTTAGGGACCAATATTGTTTAAATATTTGCAAGGGGTGATTTAGATCATGAACAAGGTAATAAGGTGTTTATCTGTTTGGGATTAAGTTTCAAATGACTAAGATTACTAGGAGTGGTAGCACTCTTAGCATCTTGTCATATAAGTTTTTTATGGGTGGATACGGTGCAGTCACGTCGGGCCCTTCCCTTTTGAACCAAAAGTATCTGAAAACATATGAAACATAAACGACACGCACAAAGCTTAGTGAGTTCCCCAAAATACCGCATACCATACATATACATCAGCTTAAGGCTGTACCGAGTCTATTTCAACTCATATGTAAGTGCATGGTTGTATCGGGTCTATTTCAACTCATAAGTCAACATAAGACTGTACCTGGTCTATTTCATCCCACATACGTATAACAAACATGCACACATGCATACAACACATACAACATGAGTCACAAAGACTACAAGCACATACAATCCCTAGTGTCCTACAATATAGTGAGCAAACTCACCTTAGACCGCTAACAATCCAGCTGATGCTCGAGCTACTGGACCGGAGAATCCCCGCACTGTGACATCCCCAATTTCACAGCCAGAAAAGACCAATTTGTTTATGCTTTGTTTTTAAAATCAGAGTAATCGTTTAAAGAAAACTAATGCGGAATTTGTTCCCAAAACAAAATATGATAAGAATTTATCAAAGCATTTCTTAAAGAAATGTATTTTTATTATATAACAAAATCTCGGGATGTCATGTTCCGATACAGACACATAAACATAAACATAAACAGAACTTACATTTATTTACACTAATGATTTACATCTACTTTAATCTATCAGTGAAATATGTCTTCGTATTAATACCTGTGATACAAAGAAAACTGAGTGGGTCAGGCTTGGGAGCCTGGTGAGCATATAGGGTTTTCAACCCACAATAATATATTTATTATATTCAACCATTAAACAATCAACTCAATTAACCATCCCCGTTATCTTCTTTATTTCTTAGGATTTTACCCTTATAATTCAACTACCCGCCATTCATTCATTCCTAAGGATTGACCTAAGGAATTGGCACAAAATCTATTGCTACATAAGGCCTATCTACCAACATCATCCTTTAAGCGCCTCTGCCAGGATTACGTCATACACTATGAGGCGCGACTGCCAGGTTTATGACATTCTCTTTTAGTCGCATCTGCCGATATTATCCTATAAGTGCATCTACCACGATTATCCTATAAGCGCATCTGCTAGTATTATGAGATTCTCTATTTGATGCGTCTACCAATATTATTCTCAAGCGCATCTGCTAGTATTATGACATTCTCTAGTTGGTGCATCTACCAATATTATTCTTTAAGAATCTTACATACCTCATCATTTACCTCATCATTTTATCACATACCAACTATCTCATCTACCCATGTTCTGCCCAACATATTAGTATATATAAAATACATATACGGTTTAACACATTTAAAAACCATATAAAAAATCCATTCCATACTTATCTCAAATAAACAACAGTATATAAACACATAACACGCATTTCAAAGCAAATACTTCATATTTATGTGTTAGAAGAAAGTAACCATACACTCACCCAAACATATACTTAATACATTCAAACAATACTTGTATTATACTCGTGTTTATGAAAGGGACTATACACCCACACATATAAACAACTTTATATTATACACATGGCACGTATTTCATAGAAAATACTTAATATTTATGTGTTAGAAGAAAATAACCACACACTCACTTGATCAGAAGATGATCGGACATCACTACGGCTTGTAGAAGTAGTATTCTTCGATAGATCTGGAAAATCTTCACAAAAACCAGGCTCCTCGCGGGGAGAGCTTCGGCTCAGAAATTTTACTTCTCGGGAGCTTCCGGGCTTCGGGACTTGCTTCGCGGCTCGGGATTAATACCGGGGCTTCGGGATATTTCTTGCACGGAAAACGAGGTAAAACAGGAGAGAGAGAGAGAGAGAGAGAGAGGAGGAGGAGGAGGAGGAATTAAGCAAGGAACTCGACTACCCTCACACCCTTTATATAGCGGCTGATTCTTCGAATTACGCTGGACGTAAATCCAGGTACGCTGGGTGTAACCCGGATAAGCTCGGTGACTCCCCCCTTTGGATAATATTCGAATTTATATTTAAATTAAATACTTTAATTATTTAATAAACTTTAAAAATTCATATCTTCCTCATACGAGCTTCGTTTTCTACATTCTTTATATCCCCGCATAGGTGAGACTACGATCTACAACTTTTGTTTAGACTCCGTCGGCTAATTTTGATTTTATTTTTATTAAACATTTTTAGTAGGCTGGGATAGGAAAACTCCGTTATAAATTCATAACTTCTTCATCTGACGTCCGTTTTCGTCTGTCTTTTTACTGTTACATTACTATCAACAAGATGTTCGACTCTCATTTATATTGTTTCGGCTAAAAACCGCTCGATTTCAAATCGAGTATTCGGGCTGCATATCGCTAAGTCGAATCTTAGAAAAATCATAACTTCCTCATACGAAGTCAGACTCGGATGTTCTTTTTATGCATGCTCATGGTTTAACGAACTCTACAACTTTCGTTTAGATCACTAAGGCTAAATATCACTCTAACATAAATTCAGTTTTTACGTCATTCAGTGTCGTGTCGGTTCTGTCGCGAAACTTCGACAGGTCATAACTTCTTCGTTATAACTCAGATGTTGATGTTCTTTATATGTACAGAATCCTTGTAACATATACTAAAACTTAGTTAAGATTATTAATTCAAAATAATCTTCCATCAAAAAATCATTTTTGACACTTAACGTCTCTAAATTGACTAGCCCTGATCAACGGGTGTTACACGCACTAACCAATCAGATAAAACCCCAGTTAATAATTGGATCATAAACCACAATCGGGAATCTAATTCTTTAATCCCAACACCCAGGGTAAAATACCATTTTACCTTCCCTCAATTGGCTCAATAACCGAGGCCCAAACTCAATTGCACAAAAAACCCATTAACGGCCCAAATCCAAAGGTCACCTAAAGCCTAATATGGGCTCAAATCCATGAAATCCCGATGCCTAATAGTGGCCCACAATAAGAGGACTTGCGACCAACAAGAGCCCAAAACCCTAAAGTCCAAAATATGGCCCAAAATTAAGAAAAAGTCCATGCATCGTACGCTCTGCGTACCAGACTTATACGCCCGACGTACGATTCTTCGATACATAACGTACAATTCTTCTTTGCTTGAACTTGGGGAGTTCATGCATTACGTTGAACATATGCCTGCGTACGCCCAGTGTACTCACCAAGTGATCAAACTTCACATTAAGCACTTAATGTTTAAGACCAAAACGTCCACACCCATATCTAACCTCTAATTAAGTTCTTAATCCATAAAGTTGACAACTTTACTCATTTTCGTGTATTAATGGGACACAAAAGCTGTTTTCATCCAACTAAGACCATAATATGAACACCAACTCTCACTTGGTTCATCCAAACCCATCAAGATGACATTTTTATGCACTAACTTCATCAATGCTAAGATCCAACATTCTAAGCTCTTAAAGTAGCTCATACTCACAAAGACAACTCAAGGAAACATAATATGCCCAAAACAAGCCCTAGACTAGATCTAACTCATAGAGTTACCAAGATAGAAACTTTATACCTTAAAATGCTAGCAAAATGGATGAAGACTCTGGATCTATGAGCTATACACCAACCAATGCTTGAACACCAAGCTCCTTCTTCTTCAAGGTGAGAAAAAACACCAAAGGATGACCATCAAAGCTCAAGAACACTTAAGAACAAGCTAGGGTTTCGTATTTAGGGTTTAATGGGATGGAGGCTGAAGATAGGAGGGTTTGAAGATGAGTTATGGCCATTAAATAGGTCCAAGACCCTAAATTAGGGTTTGAGATTGATTCGCGTACTCCCAACATATATCTAGTATGCTCAACGTAGGAGAAGGAGCCTTCGCGATTACTCCAACCATGTATACCCAACATATATTCCTTGTACGAACAGCGTACAGAACATGCTTCTTTAAATTACATATCGTCCTCGAAATCACTCCTTTCTACCTTCCAGCTACGCCTGTTAACCTGGACGATTCTCTCACAATCTCGATACAGACTGAAAATTCGACTTATACACACAAAGGGCTTCCAAAGCTATAACCGAAACCAGCCTTAATAGGGCTCTCAAACCTTGACGACGAACGAATACTTTCCCCACTAGTGTTAAGCATTAAAGAATAACCCTCACTGTTCTGCCCGAAATCCAATATCCTAAAACTTTGTCTTTTGCTTTGTATACTCCCCTTTCTTTCAAAGGAATCCCTTTCTTCTCGACCGAATGGGAGGCCTTACCTGGTGAACAACCTTCTTTAACGGAGGGCGAAAGATCACCAAAGGGAGACAGAGTCCTTGATGGGTTTTGGTCCTAAGAACATCGTATGTGCTCATACAAACCCTAAAGCTTGGATCTAGGTTTCTCTATTGTACATGCAAGTTATCCAAGACTATAAACCCTACTTCTAGCATACAAGTAATCATATTAACATAAGAATAGGTTTATAATGTTACCTTGATTGTTATGTAGCAATAACAATCCTAAATCTCCTTGTATTGACTTTGGAAGGCTTAGAGTCACAAGTGTCACTCCTCTAATGTTTCACAAACACCATAAGCAAGAGGATGAAGAAGAGAAAGGGTGGAGGCTGCCCAAAAACGTGTGAAACCCTAGAAAGATCATTAGCCACGTTTTTGAGCCTTAAGGGTCTTATATATAATAAGGGTATTAGGGTTATCTAACAAGGAAACCCTAATTTGGATGCTTAAGCCCTAAGCAACCCATGGAGCCCTTTCTTTAAGCCTTGGACGATTTCATATGGGCTTCCCCCATAGAATTCGTCCACCCCTTAATATAAGGCAATCCATGGCCCAAATTATAATTATCTTATAATTACAATTCCAGTCCCTTAAGTTTAATTAATCTCTTTTAATCACAAAACTAATTACAAATTAATTATTGACTAATATTAATTAAACAATATGATTTCTCCTTTAATATATTATTCTCATAATATATTAATAAATCATATTTAATCCTTTCTCTCCATAATTCATCCTATCAAGTTGCTTTGGTGAAGGCAACCCAAAAGGACCATGCACCATCGGGTCAAGTACATACCAAAATAGTTATGGACTTAGACACTAATCCAACAGTCTCCCACTTGGATAAGTCTAATAACTATTATGCGTATGACTTCAGATCCTGATCTGCAATCGTAGCTTTCCAAAGCCGCTGTCAATTCTGATCCTATCAGATACGCGTGTCCTTAAGATAAGGGATCATATATTCCTCCATTCTAGATATCGTCTGAGATATGATTTCTAATCATTCTCTTTGTACTATTTCTCGATCTCCGATTTATGACGACTGGCTAATTGAACAAATCAAATTAGCCCTAGCCCGGCCGAGCATTTACGTTTGTCATCACTAAACCATCGAGGGGCCCAAAGATATCGCTTTTATCCTACTTTGGATAAAAGGAACGGATAAACTTTGATACAATGCTTGCTTGCACTCACTCACCGAATCACACACAACAATATGTTTTATAACACCAAGTTACTAGTGCGTTTTCATATTCTCAATGTGCAACCGCTTTGCAAGATACAACTCACACATCTCGGTTTCAAGAATATAAGATGTTATCGTCTCACCAATCACACGTGATACAATTCATAGAGGGATCCAAGTGAGCGTGGGTTTAATCCAATGCTCAAATCATATTCGTAAGCACTCATGAACGTTGCAGCAAACATTTGCTTATGTCTAATACTCTTTTAGACAATCCACATACCAATTCACGACAGTCTTCATTCATACCTACTTCCAATATATGAACGACTGTGGCCCGTTCGAATAATTTGACTGTTCTTAACCAATTAAATTATTCAGGAAGTCAAAACATGAAAAGTGAAACACAAGAATAATACTAATCCCATATGGCCTCAAAACTTTGAGTATAAATAAAACTCCTTTTATTTATCGCCATATCGATTACTCATTATTTGTCGTTTCGGGTAATCAACTTCTTACTTGAATTATTACACTTATCCCATGCTCCTAGCATGCACACAATGTTTACTTATGGTTCTTACTTTGTGAAATAGATCAAATTGAACACATTTCCAATCATTCTCATTTCACAACTCCAAATCCTTTTTCATCAGTGAAAGAATATCAAATTCTTGCTACTTATAGAATATGCTAGATTCTAACATTCTATGCAATGATTCTTTCGTAATGTCACTGCACCAAAGTCACAAAGACTATTGCCAATGATATTACAAAATCTTCTATCGGAGATTGTTACAAGACAATTCCTTAGATATGATGTCTCTACTCAAAGTACATTCCTTTGAACATCCTTTTACATAAAAGTTTCTAATCTAGACATAGATTTTCAATATTAAATTCCCAATATGGAAACGCTTCCATATTTTCCATATGACAACTCATTCTTAATAGAATCTTTTCTATTCATAATGATGTCGATATGGTCCATCCAATACCATGCTTCCAACTACTCATAAGCAACCAATCCTCGTCGAACTTTGGATTGTCCTTTGATAGTTGTTTAATTATTTTAGTCAAAACCGATCCTAGTCCCTTTTCCCTCTAAATGCGCTAGACATTTGGAAAATTTTAGAATGGTCAAATATTAAAGCATTTGCAATCAATCCTATACCCAAAGTGTATTGGACACGATGCATAATGTTTTATTTGCTATGTTCTCGAAATTTTAAGAACACACTATGTACCTTTGACTAAATTTATCAACATTTCTCAACCTAATCCTTTAGATTTGAAATGAAGCATAATATTCTCTCCCTTAATTATAGCAAAACAACTTTACAACCCTTACGACTTTGCAAGGTATAACTCTTGTTTTCTATAATTAATATTGCCAACTTGCAAAACTTTCCATAATAATCATACAATCATAACATTTATGCTCCCACTATCATGATGATGACTATAAAAACATAACACTTATGCTCCCACTAGCTTTGACATGTATTCAAAACATCTTAACTTCCAGAAAAATAATACCTATTGAATTTCTTAAGTCCATGTTTCTAATACTTAATGCTTTGATAATCTTTTATCAAGGCCTCTTAAGCTTATACACCTTTGCCTTAGATAGTTCATATGTGTGTCTAAACAATTAAGACTAATTGCCAAAGCTCACAATTCAAATCATGGAAAGGGATACCGTAACCATAATTGAATTTGAGAATGCAACTTTACAATTACTATCTTCTTAAAATCTTTCTTAGTGAAAGCATTTCCTCACAATCATTTTCATGAAGGAGGAAATCTTATGACACATAGATTTTAATGGTGTATATGTTCCTATCCATGTGAATTTGTCAAAACCAAAGTTTACGAAAAATTCAAACTCATATGGACCGAACTCTTTTAATCTTGATTTCTTGCCTCATGGTAGCACAGCTACCCGCCACGTCTTCCAAGTAGTTAAGCAGCTCACCTTTTCCTATCAATGTACCTTTCATTGATTAAGGTGCTTTGCCTTTTATGCGTTCAAAATGAGAACTCATAGGACTCACATGCATAATTAACTCAACTGGAACAACACATAATCAAAATATTGTCAACACGATAGGTTGTAAACCTCAACTCGTGTGCTGGTGATGATCGATAAGGTTTATTTGATTTGTTCTTGAAACCTTTCAAGACCATTAAGACTCCCACTAACTCCTTGACATATAAGATTCTCTTGCTAATAAACATTTCTTGACAACCAAATATTCAAGAGTTAGTGTGGTTTTTTTTAGCATAATACTTCATAAAATGGTCCTAATTGGTCTTTGTCTTATCCAAGACATCACAACTTTCCACGTTTGATGAATGTTATAAACCTTCTTAATACTGTTCACTCATTGTCACAATCTTAACTTTAAGACTTGTTATTTGAACGAAGTATGATAGACTTCTTGATTTAACCATTTCTTCAATCTTTGATTCCTCTTCTTAAACATACAATTGTCCTAAGACTCACTTAGAGGATCAATTGAGATATGGTTCTTAATCATAAAGACCTATCATAAAGCATAAAAGGTACTCTCCCTTCTTCTTAGAATGGAGAAACTTTTATCTTTCTGCCTACTTGATTCTTATTCGTTTTGATATTGATTTAAACCTTTTTAATCAATTCCGAATTATACTTAATCTTATAAGTATAATCATATTTACTATACCTTTAGTAAATCATGACGAATATCTTTGTTACTTTTATGGTGGATTTGATAAACACGCAACTTTGTGTACTCGATCTTCTAGTCCTTCACTTGACACTTTGTCAATGAATTAGTCTAATTTCCAAATATGAAATTTCTCATTCATCATGCAACCAAGTTGCGCGATTCCAAATTTCTGTCCAATTGAAATTTGGGCGATGAGAAACTCTCCCTATTTGGTAAATTCTTGGCATTTCCATAAATAATATAACTAAGAATCATATCCATTCATTGTAGAAATATGCAAACATCAATTCTTCATAACGATTTCATTGCAAGGAAATAAATAAATGAGTCAAATAAAATTTATTTTATTTATAAAAGTAGCGGAAAAATTTGTCCTTACAATGCAAAATCCATTTAAAACTATGTAAAAGGAAAATTTCTAACAACTCTATCATAACTATCTAAGCTCAAAATCTAATCTTCAAGTCCATGCGATCAAGATCCATTTCTTGTGATTAGATTCATCTTGCTCTTTCACCAAGCTTCCTTTCTTTTCACCGATCCTACAAAAACATTCAAATGCAATCTTATCACATCATGTATTTTGAATCAATGAATAGGAACTTAACGAAGTTAGATAATGGATTTTACCTGAAGCACAGTCATACTCTTTGACTCCCCCATTTTTTTGGAATTTTCAGGCTCTTGGGGCAGACTTCTATCCAACGCCCTTTCTCTTGGCAGCAAACGCGGGTCGCTTCTCTTACAACGTCCTCGGAAGCATGGTCGGTTGACTTTCCCAACAAATACGCTCCATTGCTTCGCCAAATCATTTCTGATTCAGCAGCAATGAGCATGTAAGTTAGGTCAATGAGGTTGTCGTCATGATCCATCATATAATACTTTCTTTTGAACTCATTATATGATTCAGGAAGTGACTGCAAAACCCAATTCACAACCAACTCATTCGGGAATGACACACCCAACATTATCAACCTATCAATGTGTGATTTCATTCCTAGAACGTGGGCACACACGGGTTTACCATCTTCATGTTTCATTTCGAATAGGGCTTTAGTGATATTGAACCTTTCAATTTTTTGATCTTGTGGGTTAGGGAGAACAATTGGAGGAGGTGGAGGAAGTGAAGCATGATATCTTGTTCCTCGATCGAATCGTGGAATACCATCTTCATGTGGAACGCTTGTTCCACGGGATTCAGGAAGACCATAGTTGTCGAACTTTGACATCTACAAAACGGGAGAAAACGAATTCAAGTTAGTTGATCGATTGAGTCCTTAGTAAATCACCCAAATGAGATACTAAGGCTAGGACCCAACACAATACGCTACAACCTAGAAAAGGGATGCCGTAATCTAGTTGCAGAATATTTGAAGGTAAGTGAATGACGATTCACTAATTTCCACCATGAAAAACGAAAAAGAAATTTAAGTTTTAAAATCTATGAAAACTCCTAAAACCTTTGAGATTCATTGAACATTTCAATGGCATGTTTAAATCTCGATATGCCCCTCTTGTTTGTGACTGGGATGCCGAGGATCACAAAGCGGGTGTGAATAACCATGCAAACTTACATGGTGCCCTCACATGTTACAATCACCTATTCGATGTGCCGGTAAACCACACACGCTCCACCGAACTATGACCAACATTGAGTCACCCTTTGCTACCTTTGCTTAGAACCATTTAGTGTGCCGGTAAACCACGTACGCTCCACTAACGTCTTCGCAAGGGCACAAAGTGTAATTTCATGGAATTGCATCAATTCACTTTCCCTAAGTAACTAAGATTGGGAATTTGAAAAACATTTAGTTACTTTTGTATTTCATCATACTTATAATGGAAGGTTTCGTACTATCCTACCCGTTCGGCTAACGACCCTCCACTGGTCAAGAGTGCGGTGGGTAAGAGTGGATACCCATTTAATCGCCATATTATAGGCAATTTCCTTAAACACCCCTTATAGACCAGCTTCGCGAATGAGGCCTACTAACAGTAAGACTGACTTTTACTCATACATATATATATATATATATATATATATATATATATATATATATAATGTTACACTTTCAATGTTATATATATAGTATAGGGTGTATTTTATACCTTTTAAAATACTAGGTGGTTAAATTTAACAATTATACTTTTAATTCAATTAAATTGCAAACCTAAACTTTTATGGATTTATTAAACTTCCTTTAATTATACACCTTAATTAATTAATAAAACCATAAGGGTGTGAATTGAACTTTTCAAAACATTACAAGGGTTTTAGAATTCTAACATTCCTAATTAAACTTTTAATCAACTTTTAAATTCCAAAACTTGAGGGTAAGTTTTTGAAACATTTCAAAACATTAGGGTTAGAATTTAAATATACATCAAATTTAAACTATTTAATCAAAATTTAAATTCCAAGACTTGAGGGCAAGTTTTGAAACCTTTTTCAAAACATTAGGGTTTCAACTACTGAAATTTCAAAACAACAAAACTTTTGGGTTCAAATTTAAACTATAAAACCTACGGGGAAAATATGAAACTTTTCATAACAATAATGATCAAATAACAAATAATCTAAAATTAACATTTAATCACATAATTATCCATATTTGATTTATTTAATGATTTCTTGCAAAACAATTTATCAATTTAATCAAAATAATCAATTAATTATCACATAAGGAAACAATTATCTTATTAATTGATAATTATATTTAATTAGATCAAGAATATAGTCATATATATCATAAAATCGTATTTATATTGATCTAATATGATAAAGGCAAGTTTCTCAAAGATAAACAGCAAAAAATCCTGAAATTACCTCTGTCTGACGCATCGACTCGCCGAGTCACACTCTGGAACTCGCCGAGTAGGGCTGACTCGCCGAGTCCAAGAGTGACTCGCCGAGTCAGGTCGAACAGTGAGGCCAAAACATGTTTTTCAGTTACATCAAGCATCAATACAATAGAAACCAGTCAAGGCTCTGATACCACTTATGGGTTTTGGTCTTAAGAACATCCTATGTGCTCATACAAACCCTAAAGCTTGGATCTAGGTTTCTCTATTGTACATGCAAGTTATCCAAGACTATAAACCCTAATTCTAGCATACAAGTAATCATATTAACATAAGAATAGGTTTATAATGTTACCTTGATTGTTATGTAGCAATAACAATCCCAAATCTCCTTGTATTAACTTTGGAAGGCTTAGAGTCACAAGTGTCACTCCTCTAATGGTTCACAAACACCATAAGCAAGAGGATGAAGAGGAGAGAGGATGGAGGCTGCCCAAAAACGTGTGAAACCCTAGAAAGATCATTAGCCACGTTTTTGAGCCTTAAGGGTCTTATATAAAATAAGGGTATTAGGGTTATCTAACAAGGAAACCCTAATTTGGATGCTTAAGCCCTAAGCAACCCATGGAGCCCTTTCTTTAAGCCTTGGACGATTTCATATGGGCTTCCCCCATGGAATTCGTCCACCCCTTAATATAAGGCAATCCATGGCCCAAATTATAATTATCTTATAATTACAATTCCAGTCCCTTAAGTTTAATTAATCTCTTTTAGTCACAAAACTAATTACCAATTAATTATTGACTAATATTAATTAAACAATATGATTTCTCCTTTAATATATTATTCTCATAATATATTAATAAATCATATTTAATCATTTCTCTCCATAATTCATCCTATCAAGTTGCTTTGGTGAAGGCAACCCAAAAGGACCATGCACCATCGGGTCAAGTACATACCAAAATAGTTATGGACTTAGACACTAATCTAACAGTCCTAACTAAATCATAAAACAAGCTACCATTCCATCTATCATATCAGTCAAGTCGATCCGATTCGTTCTTATCTATAGATAACGCAAGAGGGAACTTATGACCTCGCGGATGGAGAAGGATTCGAACCCCCGATATTCTTATCAATACTTCGGTTTTCAAGACCGACTCTTTTAACCGCTCAGACATCCATCCCCTTCGATCCCCGATAGACAGACCATTCTGAATCAATGTTAATTTGTGACATCCCCAAAATCTTGGCCAGAATAGACCGGTTTTGTTTATACTTTATTTCAAAATCAGAGTAACCTTTTAAAAAGAGTTGCGGAATTTGTCCTAAAACAAAATATGATAAAGATTTATCAAAATCATTTCCATAGAAATGTATTTCATTAAAACGGCTCGGGGTGTCATGTTCGATATAGTACATAAGTATAAACAATACAACATAGGACTTACTACATTATTCCGTATTTAAAGGCCTAAAATCCATTTATCTCTCATCCCAAGACATCACATCTATGCTCATGCGCTACTACCTGTAATACAAGAAACTGAGTGGGTCAGGCTTGGGAGCCTGGTGAGCACATAGGGTTTTCAACCCACAATAAATAAGTTTATTAACTTTATCAAACCAAGCAAACCCGATTATCCGTTCCCGTTATCCTCACTTTACGTCCCTAAGACATCTAACACAAGGGACCTAGTCTAAGGACTATCATCGGGATGGACACTACTGCTAAGGGGATTCCTCAGCAATAAATGTCCTTAAGACAACCATGTGTGGGATGGAGTACACCTGGTGAGCACACAGTTCAAATAAACACACAGTTCAAATAAACTTTGCTAGATGACTGGATCGTCAATAACATCTATAACGAGGCCTCTCATTATTTTATTTTGTCACACAACAACTATTACATCTACCCATGTTTTACCCAACACATTTTGTAGATATAAAATACATATACAATTTAAATCATTTAAAACATGTATAAAATTGTTCATCCAACATAGATAGCAAGTATACAGATAATATGCACACACATCACATATTTTATATAAAATACTTCATACCTATGTGTAAGCTGAAAGTAACTATGTACTCACTTGAAAGGTGGTGACTCAGCACTCGGACAACGCTTCGATACTCTCAAAACAGCTTTCATTCGATAAAGCCTAGTATCAATACCACTACGGTTTAGTCTAACGTCAACCGTGACTAATTAATAATCTAGCTATTATTATTATTATATAAACGTTAAATAACACTCAATATAACTCATAATAATATCCCAAATAATTATTTTAAGGACCTAATAACATTACTATAATTATTTGAAAGCTATATTAAAAATTGCGTAAGCGTAGCTCACTTACAACGAATTTTAAAGAAAACCGGGTTTTATTTGGAGCAGCGTTTTGAAACCGAAAGACTCTTTTTCTCGGGACTCCGGGAGCCTTGGGCCTTCCTTAGGGTGCTAGGGGTTCACCTAGACTTTAGGGGACTCAAAAAGGGCTAGAGAGAGAAAGTTTAGAGAGAAGAAATGAAGAAAGGTGTGAGATTTTCGGAATGGCTCGCATGCTATTTATAGCCGGAGGTCTTCGGATTACGCTGGGGGTACCGAGGGTACGTTGGGCGTACTCTCGGATAAGAATGCCAGCTCGTAGCCAGCTGTCTCGCACACTGGTAGGATAAGAAGCGAACGTACGCGGGGCGTAGGCGAGGGTGACGCGTCAAGATCCGAAGCGAGCACCGTGGGGAGCAAGGGAAGGCTAGGATCGTGCCACGTCATCACAGTTTCGCAAATTGCACACTTAACTTCTAAAAATCATAACTTTTGCATACGAGATCCGTTTTTGACGTTCTTTATATCCACGCGAAGGTGGGAACGTACTCTACAACTTTCGTTTAGACTCCGTTGGCTAATTTTGACTTTATTATAAAAGTAATATTATTAACAGATTGGGACAAGATTTGTCCGTTAAAAAATCATAATTTCCTCATCCGACGTCCGTTTTTGCCCATCTTTTTCTCGTTACGCTACTCTTAACGATATATTCGATTCTCGTTTAGGTCGTGTCGGCTAAAAACCGCTCGATCTAATATTCGAATTTCGGGCTATACACTGCTAATCCGAAACTTCGAAAAATCATAACTTCCTCATACGAAGTCAGATTTGGGCGTTCTTTTTATCGACGCTCTTAGTTTAACATATTCTACGACTTTCGTTTAGATCGCTAAGGCTAAATCTCGCTCTATTGTAAATTCACTATTTATGCTTCCCGGTATTGTGCCGGTTCCGTTGCGAAACTTCAACGGGTCATAACTTATTCGTTATAACTCGAATTTCGGCGTTCTTTATATCCCCGAAATCCTTGTATCGACCACTACACCTTTGTATAAAGATATCGGGCTTATCTCATACTTTAATTTTGACGCTTATTTTTATTCTTTATTAATTATACATTTATAATTAAATAATAAGCACATAAATACACATAATTCACATAATACTCAAATATTTCATCTTTATTACTTCAAAAAGAGTTACAATAGTTGACCTAGACTATTACATTGTCTAAAAATGCTTAGCCCATAAACCCGGGCGTTACATAATTCTACTTCACTTCGTAATCCAATCTGAGCATAAACCCTCCCAACCCTGGATTTTCTTGTTTCCACTAGGAAACATAATCACTGGCCATTCATCGCTGTCGAAAACCCTACAGTCGATAATAAGGTGATTCTTAACATGAGCCTCCAACGCTAGTACCATCTCAGGCTCATCTTGTTGACCCATAGTTACATTTATGATGCACTCGAGACCTCCCTGGTCTTACACTTACCTATGAATTAACCAATAAATCGGATCCCAACCAGTTGCTGAGGATGATAACCTCACGCAATCGTACCATGCGACTCCTGAACGAGAGTCTATATGGTAAGAGTTGTCTTAGCTTGCTTGCCATAAATGATTCAACGCTAGTACCTATGAATTAACCGATAATGTTTTAAAAACTGGTTTTTTAATTGAACCAGTTTGGTGACCGGTTTCTGGTTCAACCGCCGGGTCAACCGGTTTCTATAACTTTCAAATTTTTTCCTATTTTCTTACACATAAATACATATATAAATCATGATTAGGTGTATCATGTCTTAACTAAATTGGTATATTCTTAGTGAATACAAGCGAAGTCCTTTTTTGGGTTGCCCTCATAATCATAAATAACTAGAATTGATGTTAGGAGAAAGATAAAATGATTTGTTAATGTGTTATATGACCAATATATTAATTGGAAATAGATAATAATTAATTTTGAATTAATTTGAAATAGTTGGAATTAATTGATTAATAATTAGAATTAATCTAGAATTAATTTGTGATTAATTAGAATTAATTAAAGGTCCAAGGGTTGAATTGTGATTGTTCTTATTTGAGAAATGAAGACAAGCTCTAGAACCCTTATAGGGTTGGACGGTTTTTGCAAGCCTCTTGTATGATTCTAGATGGCTTGAAAAGTTGATAAGGATTACCATATTTGAATAGATAAAATAATAATATTTTATTATTCAAATCTTGTGTTTTCCTTGGATCGCATACACTATAAATATGACCCTAAGGAACCCTTAATTTTGTATATACCATTCCAAGAGTCATATAGCCAAAATTTCTTCCTCATTCCTCTCTCTCTCATCTTCAATCTAGGGTTTCTAGGGTTTTGGGTGCGAACCATTAGAGACAACCATATTTTTGGTGCTAGCTTTCCAAATATCAAGAAGGGATCTAAGGATATTGTTTACTATAACAATATCAAATGTATGTAGCCATAATCTAGTAATTTCGATTATAACTAGGGTTCTTGTAGTTTCATAGTATGTTGCTATTAATGTGTAAAGACATAAATCTTTATAGGTTACATGTACCCTTAAGTGTTAAGTGTTTTATCCACAAGTACATTATTTTTCATAACCTATAAAATCCATCAATATTTACCTGATATTTGGTGTTACATTTTATCAGTTTTCATTTAGCCCCAACATTTACATATGATTTTGCATTTAGCCCTAATATCTTTTTGTTCCCCATTTGCCATTATTTTTTAGAAAAAAATCATTTTAGCCATTGGTTAGTCACAAATAGATATTTTAAAACATAATAACTTAAAAAGAAAAAAAGGAAAATACAAATGGCTATCTTTTTGTATTATAAGTGTTTGTTGTATTTAATGTACACATGTATTTTAAAATGAAAGAAAAAGACTTGGTGTAATTCTTGAGTCTGTGATATCTAATAAACAATATGACATTAATTTTTGAGCTAATCAAAATTGTTAATTCAATTATAACTCATCAAAGAAACATATTAAGTATTTCTAATGACATATTTGTTAAGAAACCAAATATTTCTAAAGAGTCAAAATTGCGAATTTTCCTGGAGGGGCGGTGTGTTAGCTAGTAAGTCTTTTTTTAGTAAAAGGCGAAAGAATAGTTCGCTTTGTGTTAGCTAGTAAGTCAATAACACTATTTTTTTTTTGTATTATCAATGTTTGTTGTATTTAATGTACACATGTATTTTAAAATGAAGGAAATAGACCTAATGCATGTCTTGAGTCTGTAACATCTAATAAACAATATTACATGCTAATATTTGAGTCAATCAAAATTGCTAATTCATTTGTAACTCATATAATAAACAATTTGTTATTTCTCATGATATATTTGTTGAGAAACCAAATATGTCTAATTAATTGAAAGTGAGACTTCGGCGTGTTAGCTAGTAAGTTAATGACTAACATTAGATGTCTTAGACTCGAGACTTACACTAGATCTTTTCCTTTTTATTTTAAAATACGTATGCACATTAAATATAACAAACACTTTACTAGCTAACACGCCCCGCCCTCAAGAAAAAACTGCAGTTTCGACTCTTATATATATTTTTTTCCTTTTTTATTTTAAGTTATTTCGTTTTAAAATACATATTTGTGACCGACTGATGACTAAAATGATTTTTTTTTCTTGAAAATAATGGCAAATAGGGAACAAAAAAATGTTAGAGCTAAATACAAACTTATACGTAAATATTAAGGCTAGATGCAAACTGAGAAAAATACAAAACTGACACGTCATCATGACCTGTTGGTAACCGGACACGAGCTCGAAAATAAAATGTTTTTCTATATATAATGGCAAATGAAGGAAAAGAATAAAGTTGAAGCTAAAAGAACAAGGTTGATGATATGCCTTTTTGATATATGCCACAATTATAATTCTTTTGTATTTTTTTAATGCAACATCCAAAACTCCAACATCATAAATAAAAATGCAATAAAAAAAACACAAATGAATATAGGGGTGCTCATTTGGATGAATCAGTTCGATCCGATCTAATTACGTAAATCCAAATTAATTTCGGTTTTTAAAATATGAATCTGAATTGTCCAAACTACATTTAAATCAAATCTGATCCAATATAATTCGGTTTTCAAAACGCATAACATTTTAAAACAACGTATAATTATAATATTTTTCATTTTTTGTAGAAGAAACAAAAATAAATTATTTAGTTAGTAATTTAAAATTTATAAACAACTGCTAAGATAGTATATTATAATTTAATATTTAATAGATAAAAAATCTTTTGAAAGGAAATGCACATTAATTTTTTTATTAGGTTAAACTTTTGATCTTTTAAAAAAAATTTATAAAATTAATAAATAATTATACATATATTAAAAATAAATAAATAATAAGTATTAATCGATTTTCTTTTGATGATTCGATTATTATTTTATAAATCAAAACTAATCGGAAATCTAAAATAATATTTCAGTTTTGATGAAATCTAATTAAAAAATATATCCAAACAAAATAATCCAATTTAAATGGTTCAATTAAACGAATTTTGTAATCAAAAGACCCCGTTCAAAAGATGTTGTAAAATATTATTTTCACTTCGAACACGATGTAAAAATTTCTATTCATACCAAATACATCTGAAAAGCAACGTTTATCTAAGTTATTAAAATAAGGGGGGTTTAGGGTTTATCCTTGTGGAATCATCTTTGAATTCAGAACCCTGAACCCCTTTCTGTCTGGATGCAGCAGGGATTCTTTGAGGGATATTGAAGTTAAAAATGGTAGATACTCTTTCTTCCAAGGTTGATCGCTCCGCTGGAGCTGGAGATGAAGATCGTGCTGCCAATCTTCCTCGCACATTCAAGTATTTATTGGGTTAGTGTCTCTGATCATCATATCTCACTGTTTTATTCCATTTTTCTCGATGCTGAAACATACCCTTCCTCGCATGTAGCCACACAGTTTTTGTCTCGGGGAATTCCCTTCATCTTCAATTCGTGGATCGTCAGGCATTCAACCGAGGAAGATTATGCTGTAAGAACTGTTACTATCTCTTAGATTCACCTTGGCAATGAGGATTTGTTAGCATATATTGTTAAATCTATTTTGTGCATAGAATTTCTAGCATAATTCGTGTTTGATATTAAAGTTTTATACCAAAACCTTTGTCTTCTACTACTTCAATCAGAAGATCAACGTGCTTTGATACTACTCAACTTGATTAATAGTTGAAGATGACATCAACCAATAATCACCCACATTGAATGCTCTCTCTCAGTTCAATGTTTGTATCTGTTTGATCCGATTCTGGGCCTTCTGTAAACTTAGCTTTAGCAATCTGATGAGTAGTGTATTTTTGGGGATTTCCATTTCTCAATGTCTCACATATTTTCGTTTAAAAATGTAGATGTATGCTGTGCAGTTTCATCTATTTGTCACATGTGTCTTGTTCCTTAGTCGAGAGGGTTTCAGAAGAGCATGCATGAGGGCAGACATTAGATGGTATCTCACATGCTTATGTCACTGAATTACAAGTAAACATATCATTGCATCACTCCATTTTGCACATACATCTATAATGTACGTACATGAACATGTTAATCATTAAAAAAAACAACATTCACAGTGATGATGCTCTAACTGGTGAAAATACAACAAAGCTTTTGAAGTTAGCCTGGATAACTCTTCCATGGGGAGTCATCATCACAATTACTGGATGTGTATTTGTCTTCTGGACACAAGGTTTAAGTTTTTCAAATCCATATGGGCAAGCCATTCTAATCAATGGTAATATGTGAATCACTGAATTCCACTTTTGAGCTCAGTTTATTTTAAATTCCAATGCTATGGAACTAAACTATCAGGGACTTTTATTTAAATTTGCAGCCTTTGCTTGCATTTTGGAGCTGTTAGCAGAACCCTTGTATATACTTTCACAGAACTTGCTTCTTTTAAAACTCCGGTTGATTGTTGAAACTGCAGCCACTCTTTTACGATGCTTAACAGTTTACATCTTCATTGTCATGCAAATTGACATGGTAAGAAACTTATAATTTTAGCATCCAAACGTGTATATTTTTGTATTAATAAAAAGCTAAAAACATTTTTTTATTCCCTTACAGGAAAGAGCTATTGTATTTGCATTGTCTTCAACTGCATACGGAGGTTGCATTTTCTTTTTCTATTGGGGTTACTTTCTGTTTCTCAAAAGATACAAACTTTCTGTTCTTTTTCCTTTCAGGTATCACTTCTCTTGACTATAAAAGAAAAACAAACATGGTTAATTGATGATAAAAATAAATAACACAGTTTATTTAAATTCAGTGTAGGAAACTACGATAAGCAGCTTTCAAAAATGTGTACATTATTCACCCTTCAGTCATTCCAAAAATTGATACTTCAAGAAGGTGAAAAGATGGTTCTTGTGTGGTTTGATACACCATATAACCAAGCTGTATATGGGCTTGTAGACAAATTAGGTAGCTTAGTTGTCAGGTTGGTGTTACTTCCTTTTGAAGAAAGTTCATATGCAACATTTGCAAAGTCTGCATCAGGTTTTAATTATCTCAAACAATCCCCTTTTTCTTTTATTATTCAGTATACTTTATTTATTTATTTATAGCTAATATATGTATATACTTTCAGGAGACGACAAGCAGAAGAAAAGGAAGCTACAGACTTCTCTAAAAGATGCTTTGAAGCTTGTTATATTAATCGGTACACTTTTCATGTTCAAGTTTTTTTGTTAAAAAAAAAAGTATGTTGATATTTCATGTAATTTCATGCTGTTTTTACATATTTGGTAGGATTGGTGTTTATGGCATTTGGCCCTAGTTATTCCTACTCTCTCATCAGATTGCTTTATGGGAAAAAATGGAGTGATGGAGAAGCTGCTTCAGCTCTTCGATACTACTGTCTGTATGTGGTTGTTCTTGCTATAAATGGTAAGTCACACATTTTAGTACCTACCTTTTTACTAAAATACCCTTGATGCATAGTTTTTATTTTGTGATCTTATTATAGGAACATCTGAAGCCTTCTTGCATGCAGTTGCAACAGAGGATCAACTCAAACAGTCAAACAATTCCCTGGTTGTGTTTTCATTTATTTATGTGGTGCTTAACATTCTGCTAATTCGGTCAGCTGGGGCAGTTGGATTGATCTTTGCAAATGCTCTCAGTATCCTTCTTTTATGTGATATTTCGGTCAGCTCGGGCAGTTGGATTTATATATTTTATAGTTCCTTAACTGCTATTTTAGATATGGTGTTCCGTATAATTTACTCAGCCATATTTATCAGACGTTACTTTCAGGTATATAATATTATTATCATTATTATTATTGTCACACTAAATCTATAGTTTACAGATTTTAACTTTTATGTTGTATCAGGATTCCACATCATTTTCGTTTTACAGCTGCTTACCTGGCGGTTGGATGATTTTATTGTTTTCAAGTGCAGTAACTCTTGTTTCCGAGACAGTAATTTTGGATCGTGATAACTTCTGGCCAACATTTTGCGTTCACTTTTTCATTGGGTTTGGTTGCTTCTGTGTTGCATCCTTTGTAATGTAAGTTTTCGCTCTAAATGCAACAATTATGCATCACATCTGTTTTTCCCTTTATATTTTAATTTTTTTTTTTTTTTTTTTTATGTAAACAGTTATCGACGGGAGAGATCTTTCATCAACAAGGTTGTTCGGTTTCGTGAACATTCTGACTGAAACAAAAAGTTTATCAAGGAAGGTGAGATAAATTGAAAATTTTAATTTTATTTGATTAAATTTCACGATGTAAACTTTACAAAGGTAGGAAACATTATTTATTTGCTAGTTTGAAATACCAAGTATTTTTGTCACGTTAGCGCTTGCTTTCAAAAATTGCAATCAAGTTCTGTGGCGACTTAAGGAAGACGAAGCACTATCTGATATCTGCACCGCTTTATCCACCATTTAGTTTGGACCAGTAAGCCACCGACTTACCACTATACTTGTAACCTATGCATCTACACTTGTACGTTTACAGTCTAGGAAATGAAGTACTTGGGTTGGGTGGTCCTTCATTGCTCAACAACCCATGCAATTTCTAATTATAAGCATTTGAGATGTTTGATGTGATAAAAAAGAGAAAACCAATAAATCGAAATGATGATTAGGAGGAGGATGGTGTAGAGAGTAGTGAAGTGACTGTACCTTTTGACCTTTATTTCAATACAAAACAAACAAAGAGTGAAAAAAGTTTGAAAAAGTAGTTCTAATCTTCTAAAACAACATCATCATCTTTACATCTTTGCTTTAAATGTTGGATTCCTTTTGTTTTTATTGTATTTTTTTTTTTTCTATATATGACTATTGATTCGATATAAGATGTGGTATAGATGGAGAAGATTATAAACGAGTGTTGAAAACTAATTTAATAAAAAAACGTGGTGGGGGCGAAATATCAAATATGTAATCTGTTTGGTGGTTTTCATAATTACTATCATTGTCATTATTATAGATTATTAGTGTAGGTTAAAAGTCATTATATTATGTCAACCTAAAATCCTTTTTTAAGACTAAGTTTTGAGATTAAAAACAAGAACATGATGCCCACTAACTGGCATCCGATGACTATTTGAATTTTATGTAATGATGAATTCAAATTTACAATACCAACTAGAAGTCATGTGGTGACGGGTTTTGAAATAGGTTGAGGATCGTAACTCTCAAGACAATACGATAATATAGTTATAAGCATGAATTATTATTGTATGTTTGGTAAAATATAGATTTTATATGTGCAAACATACTATTAATCATAGATAAAATCAAGGTTTTTAGATGGTCATTGTTTGTGCTAATGTAAGAGATGGCATATGATAATGACTTTAAAAAATAATCACTTTCTACAAACATTTTAGAGTAATTAGTTTTGTTTTGGAGTCACATAAAGTTAGGTGAGATATGGCTTAAAGTAATTCTATAATCTGACATGGCAGAGATACATATGCATTCCGGACTAACATCGTATTAATACACAATGTTCTAGAATTGTCCACTGCGGACAGTTCTTCGTATTCCTAATAAATGTTATATTTCGATTATGGTTTAATGTGTTACATAAGGTTGTTTAAGTTACGTACAAGTTTCCAATTATATATATATATATATATATATATATATATATATATATATATATATATATATATATATATATTCCATTAAATCGTAGTAAAAAATCACGTGAAAGTAACTTGAATGTATGTCTTTCTTCGAAATAAGTTTCGTTTATATAGGATGGACCATACAAATAATTGGATCTAATTTATTCAAAATTTCTATTCCAGTTAAATTGATTAGCTTTCAAAATTTAAGAAAACAAGATTATTTTTATTATAAATAGCTAATTTAATCAATATCCCTCGTTTCTATAAATCCAATAAGGATGTCTCAGTTTTTGGAGATAACTTTAGTTGAGGGATAAAGTTGTAAACAACTACCTCTATATTCTTTTTATCTTTCTTTTTGCAAGTCATGGATCACTCATTAGGTTTGACAATTCACTTCTTATTAAAAAAATATATATTGGAATTCTTAGAATCAAGTGAAAAACAATTTTTATGAATATTTATTTAGCTTCTGTTGTCTTTCAAAAATAATAATTAAAATATTATTGCTAAGTTATGGAGTCTTTGTAAAGGTTGGGTAACGAATTTATTTCTTATATACTGTGTTATTTATTAAGTTTAATTTCTTAAAAGGAATGTGCTTTTTATGTGTATATCGATATCAAAGGTACAATTTCTCATTAAAGCAGACATCCAACATTTTTATGTTCTCTTTTTACAATTAAGGCATGCCAAGAATTTGAGTTTTTATTTTTTTATAAGAGAAATATGTTCTTTTTTACAATTAAGGCATGCCATGGATTGGAGTTTTTTATTTTCTAAAAGAAAAAGGTTTTCAGCCTAAAAATTTTGCTTACTTTATTTTTAAAATGCCATCATGAAGTGGGACCATGTTCAAATCTTTCTGTCACATCTTTAAATTCTTTTAGGCCCTCCCTCGAGGAGCATTTACTTTCTTCCTCTTAAAAAACATATACGGATATATGAAATTGAGAATGTACACTTGTACAGTTGCGAAATATCCACATATAGTGAAATGTGTGTAAGATTATAAATGAGCAAAATAAGTATTTTGTGTATATACATAAGATGAACTTTTTTTAGAATGGTAAAAATTCTATTAAGCAAAATGTAACATTCCTAAAATTTTTGATTTTTAAACAACTAAAACAATTATCCAAAACATCATAACCGAAACATAATAGAATAAAATGTGTCTAATACATCAAGAAACATCAGAGTAATCATAAAATGCGGAACGAAATGGTGTGTGCACTGTTATCATCCCGGACTCTTACCTTTCGAACCAGAAGTACCTTAAACATAAAATGAAAACCGTAAGTACAAACTTAGCAAGTTCCCCAAAATACCACATACCATACATATCAACATATACTGGGTCCCCACGTCATCGTGCCCCGCTCGGCATCGAGCCCTGCTCGGTATACAGATCTGTCAGTCATCGGGCCTCGTCCGGTATACATAGAACATATAAACAGACAATACATGCAAAAATCATCAAGATAATAACATACAGATCAGTCATCGGGCCCCGCTCGACATCAGGCCTTTCCCGGTACACATACAAGCATATGACACATGCAAGAGTCACACATACATCTAGCACCCTAACATATCAACCATGGGTTGACATCGATGCCTTCGACCCACTAAAACACAGTGAGGAAACTCACCTCTAACTACTAAATCACACTTATAAATCCCTGACGACTCGTCCGACAATTTCCAATGCTATCATCATAAAACAACATCTAATTAATATTGGGTCTCGACCCATAACCAATACTCCAAGATACTTAGCCCAAGCCTAGGGTAACAGACCATTTTACCCTCTTCCCATTTTGGGCCAAAGTCAAGGCTCAACTTATTGCCTAAAAGGCCCAAATCCTAAATGAACACCCAAAGCTCAAATATAGCCCAATCTTCCAAATTGGGCCCAAAACTCAACTTGGTCTAAAATCCAAAGGAGCCCAAAGCACTAACCAAAAGCCCAAATTAGAAGTCTAATGGCCTAACAAGGCCCAAATGAAGAAAACTCAACCTATGGCCCAAACTGAGAATGCAAGCCCAAAAAGCCCATCTGCTGAGTACGTGGGGTTTACTCAGTTTGTACGCTTAGTGTACACCTTCTAGGGCTATTACGCGCAGCGTACCGGCTAGGTACGCCCAACATACTCCCCAGCTTGCCACCCTACTCCATTAAGCACTTATTCCATTGAGACTTCAAGCTAAACTCTCAGATTTGATTTTATAAAACCACTTATCACGTAAAGTTAGCAACTTAATACACATGCATGTCTTGATGGGGCTCAAGAGCTCAAAAAGAGCTTAATAAGGGTCTTAACACATGCATGGGTCCAAATGCTCCATACAGTTGACATTTTTATGAGCTTGGGGACTAAAAAGATATAAGATCTAGTATCCATAGCCTCTGGAGTAGATCAAAATATCTCCTTTAATACAAAGGACTCAAAAGATGCTCAAATGTTCCATGAACTAGATCTAGCATAGAGTAGCACAAAGGTGTAAGCTTTTTTCCTCAAAATGCTTGCAAATATAGAAGTGATCTTAAATCTACAAGCTCAATCAACTTCTCTAGGGGCTTATCTTCTTCTTCTTACCTTAAGACACCAAAAATCTCTTTATTAAGCTTACAAACTCACTAACACACTTAGGGTTTCATTCTCTAGGACAAGGAGGATGGAGGTTGTCTAAACATGTCCAAATGAGGCTATAATGAGGTTTAAATAGGGTGCAAACCCTAAAAATTAGGGTTTGTCTCAGACTCACGTATGAGATTACCCGCAACATACACCCCACGTACGTGGTTAAGTCCCACGACCAAGATGTGGCTAGTATGCCCTGCATACCAACCAAGGGCCAAATTTGAAAGGATTTTGCATTAAGGACCAAAAGGAGAAACTTACCAGAACTTGAATGTTACACAAAAACTAACAAGATGTTAGAAAAAACAAAAAACAAAATTACATGAAAAAAAGAGATAGGTTATGCAACCAACCAATTAACTATAAGAATTATTTCACCTACTATGACACCAAGAGTAAGCTTGCATAACGATACTATAAAAAAACAAGGTTTTTTTTTGGAGGAACCCTTTCAAAAAGCAATTTGTTCCTAAAATTCCAAATATGCCACCACATAATAAGAAAAATCACCTTAATAAAATCCTTAATAATGTTGTTAAGTCACAAAAGATAATCCAAGAGTATTTACTTTACTTGGCCATATAAAACCTAGATTGTTGAGTGTTTGCAAGTTTGTCTTCACAATAGGAACCTAATAGTCGAGGAGCATAATTTCACACGGGAGATCCATGATTCAATCCTTATCACGCCCAACATAGTGTTCCATGATTGACCTCCCATGTGAGCCTTAAAACGAGTTTACATATCATGGTGTGGCTTATCATTTATTTTCACAATTTAGATTTTCAATCAAGAGTCTTGTGTTGCTATTACAAAATCGTGTATGAAATGTTAGAATAACTAGAAATTACCCCATCTCCGCTTCACGGGAGATGCAAGCGAGGTTTTGTTTACTATGTTTTAGTCATAAAAAAGGAAAGTACTATTATTAACCGTTTTATCTTTTTTTGTGCACGGTTTTCGGGGGGACCAGACTTGGTGACATTCAAAAGTCTAGGGACCAAATGTAAATATGGCAATATACAAAAAGTTGAAGGGGTGGAAAACAAAAGTGACATTTTACGAAGTAAAGGTGTGGAAAATGTCATTCTACAAAATAACAAGGAGGAAATTATCAATATACAAAAGTCTAGGAACCAAATCTGACAACCTAACAAATTTTTATGACCAAAGTATCAAATAAGAAAGTAGATTTGTGACCAAAGTGTGAAATAAGAAACTTTTATGGCCAAATTATAAAAACATAGAATTATATTATTCATAAAGGGTTGTTTTTTTTTTTTTTTTTTATTATATGTAATAATACATTAAATAGTATTATTATTGATAATTAGTTTCATGGGCTAAAATCCAAAATGTCTAAAAAGAAAGTGTTTCTCTTCAAAGTGGATTTTGATAGAGCCTTTCATTTAGGGATGTCAAAAACTTTCCTGGGATCCCGATTCCATACGGGACTATTTTTAAAAAAAAATTCTATAACACCCCGATATTCAGGTACTTTCAAACCCATCCTTATGGTTTTAATTTATGTCAATTTGGTCCCTATGATAGAAGAAAGTAGCCATGAGAAGCCCTAGTGGAAAAATCGTAATTTTGAAAGGATAAGAGTACGCCATGCGTACGAGTGTACGCTTAGCATACTAGGGTGCGTCCTAGTACGTGGGGCATACATCAACGTATGTGGAGCGTACTCATCAGACTTGGAAAAACCCTAATTTTTATGGTTGAGCACTATATAATCTCCCTTATAGACTCATTTCCTTCACCCATTCAACCTCCACCCTCTTTGATTCAATTTTGAAATCCCTAGCCCTTGTGTATGTTGAGCTTAAGTGTGTGTGTGTGTGTTGTGTGTTCTTAGTGTTGAAGAAAGAAGAAGGGATCCTTTGAGAAGCTTTGGTGTAGGATTCAAGCTTGTAGATCTAAGAACTTCATCTCTTTGGGGAGCTCCAGAAGGTATAAAGTATTGAAATTTACTTATATATCTTAGAGATCTAGCAATGTGGAGTTTTATGAGTTTGTCCCCTTTTCTTGGACTTGATGAGTAAATGCTACTCTAGGACCAAAGGAGCTACCTTTACAGAAGATTTGAGTTGTGTTAAGTCATAAAATAATTTCTTTTCTCATTTAGTGCTTGCATGCAATGTGCAGAGGTCTTTAGTGGTTAAGACCAACTAGGAGGATGGTTTTGAGTCTTAATGATGCATGCATAACCATAAAGTTGGAAACTTTATTGTTAAGAGCACCTTCTTGGACATGGATCTGGTTTGTGTACGTTTGGTCTGAATGGGATAAATCTTTTTTCGAAATTGTACATGGCCACCACATACACTGGGCATACCAAGGCGTACGCTGGGCATAGGTGGTCAACATCACGTTTTTGGTCAAGGTGGAGTACGCTGAGCGTACATCTGGGAACGCCCTGTGTACTCAGCCTGTTGGGTTTTCGAGTTTGGGCTTCAAGCTTTGAGTCACCTTTTGGGCTTGGATGCTTGGGCCCTTATTGGTCCATCTGATTATGGGTGTTTTGGTCTAAGTGAAGTTTTGGACCTTAGAGTAAGGCCCAAATAGGAGTTGGGCCCAATTTGGAAAATTGGGCCAATTATGAGCCTTGAGTGATTATTTATTGTTGGGCCTTTTGCACCAATATTTGGGCCTGAGTCTTAGCCTATCTAAGGAAAAGGTAAAGTGTCCATTTACCCTAAGTATGAATTATTAGTCAAGGATTGTAATCCGATTATTAATTGGATGAATATTTTATTGTGTTAGTGCGGGGTTTTAGTGAGCTAGCAGCCACATGCTTTCAGTATGATTCTACAGTGTGCGGTGAGTCTTCCTCAGTGTACTTATGGGTCGAAGGCACCAAGGCCGACCCTTTGGATTGTTATCCTGATTATCGTATGATCGAGTATTGTAGTGATTTGTTAGATTTGTATCCTGATAGATAGGATGATGTTATGCTCTGTCTACTTGCTATTGGCTCATTATTTGTATGTTTGTCTCTTATATGTATATGTTGACACGATGTATGTGTGGGCGGGTTGAGGCAGTCCTGCTTTGTGCTGAAGGCCAACAGACCCAGGGCGGCCCGGATAGACTAAAGGCCAGTGGGGCGTACCAGTCAGGCCGAAGGCCCGGAGAACGATCCAGATAAGCTGAAGGCCCGGTGAGGCGGTCCAGTCATGTCGAAGGTTCTGTGAGTGGTTTGGATAGTCTGTAGGCCGGTGGGGCGTTTCAGTCAGGCTAAAGTCTCTGTATGCATGTTGTTTATTGTTGTTATTCTAGTTTTGTTATGTGTTGGTATTTTGGGAAAAACTCACTAAGCGTTTGGCTTATAGTTTCAGGTTATGTTTTAGATACCTCAGATGATCGCGAGAAGGCGAAAGCTTGATCGTGCACCTCCACATGTTTTATTTGTAATTTTGGGAAAACTCTGATAATAGACATGTATTAGAAAACTATTTTTGTAGAAAGTGATGATTTGGGATTGTTTAAAAAGTTTAAATTTTTGTGAAAATTCTGTATGTTACAACTTCTGGGGTGGGACCAGGACCGGATGCAAGATTAAACCCGTTTTACTTTTGGGGTTAGGGTCGGGGGGGGGGGGGGGGTGAACACTTGCGTCCTGAAATACCCATGGGGCCCCCGTTGTATATATATATCTATATATATATATATATGTGTGTGTGTGTGTGTGTATATATATATATATATATTATTTTTAGGGTTTAGGTTGTTTAGAGCCTTTCATCGACAACTTCTCTGCTTGTTGCCTCAACTTCTCAGTTCAGCTGACACCCTCAAATCTCAATCTCTAATAGTCGTCTCACCCATCATCACTGTTCGTCCCCCATCGTAGCCTCAGCCTCCACCTCCCAGAGGAGACGAAGAGACCATTCCTCGGTCCTTTGGTAACGTCATTCGTCAACAGTCATTGACTTTCGCCTGCTATTGATGACCTACCGCCTCCCATCACAGCCACCGGCTTCCGCCTGCCACTAACGACCTGCAAATTAAACTTGATTCTTCTTTGTTCCAGTTCAAACAAAACTATGTTGTTGGTGCATTTTTTTATTTCTTTTCATCTGATGTTTGTTATGCGATTCCGATTTCAGATTTCTTTTCTATGCTATTCAAAATTTCTGATTTCTTATGTTTGCTAATTGTTATTATATCAGTTTGATTTAATTTTTGACGTAGTGTTTGCTCTGATTTCTTTTCAATTAGATTATGCTTTTGATTATTTTCTGATGTCTGATGTTTGGTAATTGATATGAATTTTTGATGTTGCTATGAAAATTTTGATATTTTTCAATTTAGGTGATCTAATGTTGCTAATTGTTGATGTTGCTATGATTTTGATAATTTTCAAAATATAGCATTTTTAGCAAAAAAAAAGAAGTCAATTTTACGTCTATAAACCGGGGTCGGATCGGGAGCGGGATCGGGGGCTAGGTATCTGGGGGATTCAGGGTGGGAATGAAGCTGGGGCAATAATTGATTTCGGGGGCCAGGGATAGGGCAACTATTTCTGCTCCCATTGAGTTTGATTCTATTAACTGGAATTACTTATTTTTTTGTCATGAAGCAAATGGATTTTAGTGATAAATGATTGTTTTGGATTAGGGTATGCCTCACTTTGTCTAGAGCCTTAATCCTAATCAATGGACCCGCGACTAAGGAGTTTCCTATCACCAAAGGTGTTCGACAAGGGGACCATTTATCTTCATTTTTTTATAGTTGCTATGGAAGGGCTTAATGTGGCTATGAAATCGGTGTGTGAAAAATCACTTTTTCAAGGCACCAAAACTCCAAAAAATGAACCCTCGATCTCTCATTTATTATATGTCGATGATGCTATGTTCGTTGGGATTGGACTAGCTTAAATTTCACTAATTTGGCTTTTATCTTGAGATGTTTTCATGCATCTTCTGGGCTCAAGGTTAATTTTCATAAGTCAAAGGTTTATGGTATTGGAGTCTCTGACAATGAAGTCACTACTTGTACCCGTATCCTTGGTTGCGAAGCGGCTGCTTTCCCATTCAAGTATCTGGGGATGCTGGTCGGGGTTAATATGTATATAAAGAGAAATTAGCTACACCTTATTGAACGCGTAAAAAATAAATTATCCTCGTAGAAAGCAAAAACATTATCTTTCGGTGGTTGTTTAACTTTGGTTATGTCGGTGCATGGTATCCTTCCTCTTTTCTATTTTTCAATTTTTAAAGCCTTTTCTTCCGTCATTGACATTCTTGAGAAGTTCTGAAGATGTCTTTATGGGGTGGATGTGAGAAAAAATGAAAAATAAATTGGGTTGCTTGGAAGGTGGTTTTAAGCACCAAGGAAATAAGGGGTCTTAGCGTCGGTTCGCTCATAGCTTTAAACTTGGCCCTTCTCTCAAAATGGTTATGGCATTTCAACTCGGATAGGGGGTCGTTATGGAGGTGAGTTATTTGATGAATTCATAACTACTGCAGGAAACCAATTATGCCGTGGGCTAAGAAAATGCTCTTTGGAGTCTGGTAGAATATTGTTAGAGTAATTTTGAGCCTTAATGTATTGGGGATCAAATTATCCTCTATCTTTGAACTTCGGGTTGGAAATGGAAACAACACGTTTTGGATTGACGATTGGTTAGGGAGCGGTTCTATTGCTTTTAAATTCCCCATTCTCTATGTTTTGGATAAATGGAAAACATGTTATATATCCGCGAGTTTGCACTCTTCAAATAGGTATTTTGGGAATGGAAGAGACATCCCAATGGTCAACAGGAAATAGATCTGTCAATGGGGCAATTTGTAGTGAATCACCCTTGATCCAAACCTTTTAAAAAATTTAAAAACATGACTCTCCCCGATCCAATTGATGGGTTTTGGTCATAAGACATCCTATGTGCTCATACAAACCCTAATGCTTGGATCTAGGTTTCTCTATTGTACATGCAAGTTATCAAAGACTATAAACCCTAATTCTAGCATTCAAGTGATCATATTAACATAAGAATAGGTTTATAATGTTACCTTGATTGTTATGTAGCAATAACAATCCCAAATCTCCTTGTATTGACTTTGGAAGGCTTAGAGTCACAAGTGTCACTCCTCTAATGGCTTACAAACACCAAGAGCAAATGGAGAAGATATAAGGAGAGAGGGGAGGTATTGAATTCGTCCCTAAGAAGCCTTGGGAAGGTCTTTTTCGAATTCATGAGCCAAGGGGGTTTATATAGGTGTACAGATAGGGTTTCAGGCATTATCCTTACCTAGTTGCTTGCTTACCAAGCAACCCATAAGAAAATCCTTGAATCCTTATCATAGTTGAATTCTAAGGCATTATCACCTTAAATTCGTCCATCCTATACTTAGGATAATCCTTACCTTATTTTGTAACTATCACATAATTACAATTCAACCCCTCTAGTTTAATTAATTACACTTGATCACAAAATTAATTCCTAATTAATTATTGACCAATATTAATTAAACAAATATGATTTCTCCTTTAATATATTATTCTTATAACATATTAATAAATCATAATAACCTCTCTCTCTATTTATTTCTCCAATCAAGTTGCTTTGGTGAAGACAACCCAAAAGGACCATGCACCATCGGGTCAAGTACATACCAAAATAGTTATGGACTTAGACACTAATCCAACAGTCTCCCACTTGGATAAGTCTAATAACTATTCTACGTATGAATTCAGATCCTGATCTGCAATCGTAGCTTTCTAAAGCCGATGTCAACTCTGATCCTATCAGATATACGTGTCCTTAGATAAGGGATCATACATTCCTCCATTCTAGATATCGTAAGACATGATTTCTAATCATTCTCTTTGTACTATTTCTCGATCTCCAATTTATGAAGATTGACTAATTGAACAAATCAAATTAGCCCTAGCCCAGCCGATCATTTACGTTTGTCATCACTAAACCATCGAGGGGCCCAAAGATATCGCTTTTGTCCTACTTTGGATAAAAGGAACGGATAAACTTTGATAGAATGCTTGCTTGCACTCACTCACCGAATCACATACAACAATATGTTTTATAACACGAAGTTACTAGTGTGTTTTCATATTATCAATGTGCAACCGATTAGCAAGATACAACTCACAAATCTCGGTTTCAAGAATATAAGATGTTATCGTCTCACCAATCACTCGTGATACAATTCATGGAGTGATCCAAATGAGCATGGGTTTAATCCAATGCTCAAATTCATATTCATAAGCACTCACGAACGTTGCAGCAAATATTTGCTTATGTCTAATACTCTTTTAGACAATCCACACACCAATTCACGACAGTCTTCATTCATACCTACTTCCAACATATGAACGACTGTGGCCCATTCGAATAATTTGACTGATCTTAATCAATTAAATTATTCAGGAAGTCAAAACATGCAAAGTGAAACACAAGAATAATACTAATCCCATATGGCCTCAAAACTTAGAGTATAAATAAAACTCCTTTTATTTATCACCATATTGATTACTCATTATTTGTCGTTTCGGGTAATCAACTTCTTACTTGAATTATAACACTTGTCCCATGCTCTTAGCATGCACACAATGTTTACCTACGGTTCTTACTTTGTGAAATAGATCAAATTGAACACATTTCCAATCATTCTCATTTCACAACTCCAAATCCTTTTTCATAAGTAAAAGAATATCAAATTCTTGCTACTTATATAATATGCTAGATTCTAACATTCTATGCAATGATTCTTTCGTAATATCACTAACCAAAGTCACAAAGACTATTGCCAATGAAATTACAAAGTCTTTTATCGGAGATTGTTACAATACAATTCCTTAGATATGATGTCTCTCACTCAAAGTACATTCCTTTGAACATCCTTTTGCATAAAAGTTTCTAATCTAGACATAGATTTTTAATATTCAATTCCCAATATGGACACGCTTCCATATTTTCCATTTGACAACTCATTCTTAATAGAATCTTATCTATTCGTAATGATGCCGATATGGTCCATCCAATACCATGCTTCCAACTACTCATAAGCAACCAATCCTTGTTGAACTTTGGATTGCCCTTTGTTAGTTGTTTAATTATTTTAGTCAAAACCGATCCTAGTCCCTTTTCCCTCTAAATACGCTAGACATTTGGAAAATTTTAGAATGGTCAAACATTAAAGCATTTGCAATCGATCCTATACCCGAAGCGTATGGGACACGACGCATAATGTTTTATTCGCTATGTTCTCAAAATTCGAATTGTGAAAAGGAATGCCGTAATCATAATCGAAATATTAAGAACACACTATGTACCTTTGACTAAATATTATCAACCTAATCCTTTAGATTTGAAACGAAGCATAATATTCTCTCCCTTAATTATAGCAAAACAACTATTCCATCCTTACAACTTTGCAAAGAATGACTCTTGTTTTCTATAATTAATATTGCCAATTTGCAATACCTTTCTTAATAATCATACAATCATAACATTTATGCTCCCACTATCATGATGATTATTAGAAAACACAACACTTATGCTCCCACTAGCTTCGACATGTATTCAAAACATCTTAACTTCCAGAAAAACAATACCTATTGAATTTCTTAAGTCCATGTTTCTAATACTTAATGCTTTGATAATCTTTTATCAAGGCCTCTTAAGCTTATACACCTTTGCCTTAGATAGCTCATATGTGTGTCTAAACAATTAAGACTAATTGTCAAACCTGACAATTCAAATTATGGAAAGGGATGCCGTAACCATAATCGAATTCGAGAATGCAATTTTACAATCACTATCTTCTTAAAATCTTTCTTAGCGAAAGCATTTCCTCACAATCATTTTCATGAAGGAGGAAATCTTATGACACTTAGATTTTAATGGTGTTTATGTTTCTATCCATGTGAATTTGTCAAAACCAAAGTTTACAACAAATTCAAACTCATATGGACCGAACTCTTTTAATCTTGATTTCTTGCCTTTTGGTAGCACAACTGCCCACCACGTCTTCCAAGTAGTTAAGCAGCTCACCTTTTCCTATCACTGTACCTTTCATTGATTAAGATGCTTTGCCTTTTATGCGTTCAAAATGAGAACTTATAGGACTCACATGCATAATTAACTCAATTGGAACAGCATAGAATCAAAATATTGTCAACACGATAGGTTGTAAACCTCAACTCGTGTGCTAGTGATGATCGATAAGGTTTATTTGATTTGTTCTTGAAACCTTTCAAGACCAATAAGACTCCCACTGACTCCTTGACATATAAGATTCTCTTGTCAATAACCATTTCTTGATAAAACAAATATTCAAGAGTTAGTGTAGCTTTTATCAAAACACTTCATAAATTGGTCCTAGTTGGCCTTTGTCTTATCCAAGACATCACCACTTTCCACATTTGATGAATGTTTTAAACCTTATTAATACTTTTCACTCATTGTCACAATCTTAACTTTAAGACTTGTTATTGGAACGAAGTATGATTGACCTTTTGATTTAACCATTTCTTCAATTCTTGATTCCTCTTCTTAAACATACAATTGTGCTAAGACTCACTTAGAGGATCAATTAAGATATGGTTCTTAATCATTAAGACCTAGCATAAAGCATAAAGGCTACTCTCCCTCCTTCCTAGAATGGAGAAACTTTTATCTTTCCGCCTACTTGATTCTTCTTATTCGTTTTGCTATTGATTTAAACATTTTTAATCAATTCCGAATTACATTTAATCTTATAAGTATAATCATATTTACTAAACCTTTAGTAAATCATGATGAATATCTTTGTTACTCTTAAGGTGGACTTGATCAACACACAACTTTGTGTGCTCGATCTCCTAGTCCTTTCACTTGACACTTTGTTAACGAATTAGTCTAATTTCCAAATATAAAATTTCTCATTCATCATGCAACCAAGTTGCATGATTCCAAATTTCTGTCCAATTGAAACTTGGGCGATGAGAAACTCTCCCTATTTGGTAAATTCTCGACTTTTTCCATAAACACCATAAATAAGAATCATATCCATTTGTAAAAATATTCAAACATCAATTTTCATAACGATTTCATTGCAAGGAAGTGAAAAAATAAATAAATAAGTCAAACAAAATTTATTTTATTTATAAAAGCAGCGGAAAACATTTGTCCTTACAATGCAAAATCCATTGAAAACTATGTATTTCAAAAGGAAAATTTCTAACAACTCTATCATAACTATCTAAGCTCAAAATCTAATCTTCAAGTCCATGCGATCAAGATCTATTTCTTGTGATTAGATTCATCTTGCTCTTTCACCAAGCTTCCTTTCTTTTCACCGATCCTATAAAAACATTCAAATGCAATCTTATCACATCATGTATTTTGAATCAATGAATAGGAACTTAACGAAGTTAGATAGTGGATTTTACCTGAAGCGCAGTCATACTCTTTGACTCTCCCATCTTTGGAATTTTCAGGCTCTTGGGGCAGACTTCTATCCAACGCCCTTTTTCTTGGCAGCAAACGTAGGTCGCTTCTCTTAGAACGTCCTCGGAAGCATGGTCGGTTGACTCTCCCAACAAATACGCTCCATTGCTTCGCCAAATCATTTCTGATTCAGCAGCAATGAGCATGTAAGTTAGGTCAATGAGGTTGTCGTCATGATCCATCATATAATACTTTCTTTTGAACTCATTATATGATTCAGGAAGTGACTGCAAAACCCAATTTACAGCCAACTCATTCGGGAATGACACACCCAACATTATCAACCTATCAATGTGTGATTTCATTCCTAGAATGTGGGCACACACGGGCTTACCATCTTCATGTTTCATTTCCAATAGGGCTTTAGTGATATTGAACCTTTCAATTCTTCGATCTTGTGGGTTAAAGAGAACAATTGGAGGAGGAGGAGGAAGTGAAGCATGATTTCTTGTTCCTCGATCGAATCGTGGAATATCATCTTCATGTGGAATGCTTGTTCCACGGGATTGGAGAAGACCATAGTTGTCGATGTTTGACATCTACAAAACGGGAGAAAACAAATTCAAGTTAGTTGATCGATTGAGTCCTTAGTAAATCACCCAAATGAGATACTAAGTGTAACGACCGAAAAATACAACCAATTTAAATTTTTCAAAAACAACCCGATTTCATTAAATTTTTTACAAAAAGGTTTTCAATACAAATCATTTAGAGTATTCCCAGAATCACATTGCTACAAAATCATGAGGAGCGGTACGATCACGCCTTCACCTTGCCACAGTCTCTTGAAGAACCTGAAAAATATTAAACCACAACTGTAAGCCCGAAAGCTTAGTGAGATACCACCAAAATACCAACCACACATACACCCTTCCAGGCTATGACCTTCCGGTCCAAAACATATAAAACATACATAACATAACAGAACATAGAACAGCCATGCATATCGGGTCTACTGTGTGACTGGTCCGCCGTTTCGGCCTTCAGTCCACCGGATCCATCCTCTAGGTCTAGTCATGTCCTTTGAGTCTACAGTGTGGTTGGTCCGCCCGCACTGGGCCTTCAACTCACCTAGTCCACTCTCTGAGTCTACAGTATGACTGGTCCGCCCGCATCAGGCCTTCAGTCGGCCTGGTCCACTCTCCGAGCCTCGGCACGTCTGGTCCGCCCGCGTGGGGCCTACAGCATATCCGGACTGCTCGCTGGGCCTTCGGAACAATCGGTCCGCCCTGAGTATCTTGGCCTACAACACAAAGCAGGACCGCCTCAACCCATCTCCAGTCCAAACAACCATGTACACATAAACATATAATCATATAACAGTTCACATTCAAACAAGCCGATCTAGCAGATCACATAGCATAACATACTCTAAGCAGGATACCGACCTAGCAAGTCATTAGCATAGCATCTCCTTATCTCTCAGGATTCCGATCTCAATCAGGTCTCTAACATATACCGTCCTAACTCTCAGGATGCAGGCATATTACAACAACAAAATAATAACAACTACCCGGATCTCAATCCGATAAGGGCCGACTTGGTGCCTTAGACCCTGTTGATATAGTGAGGATAACTCACCTCGAAACTGCCCGCTGAAAGGATAAGCTCCCGCTGCTCCAACCCTGACACGAACTCCTCCACTGAACACCGAAACATTCAACTCAATAAATACCCTTAATTACCAAAACACCCCTGGAAGACAACTGGTCAACCTTGGACAAAGTCAAAGTAAACCCCTGACTGACCCTACTCGCCGAGTCAACCCGATGACTAGCCGAGTCCCTATGCTCAGAACTTCCCTCAATCAGCGACCCAACTCGCCGAGTCACCCCAAGACTCGTCGAGTCCAACAACTTTGAGTCCACTCGCACCCAACTCACCGAGTCATTCCTTGACTCACCGATTCTCGAGTCAACCAGGAAATATTGGGACTCTTCGACAAGACTCGCCGAGTCCAAGAACAGACTCGCCGAGTCTAAGGCTATCTTCAACCTACTCGCCGAGTTGTTCTTCCAACTCGCCGAGTTCCAGGCCATCTTCAAGCAACTCGTCGAGTCCACCCATGTGACTCGACAAGTCAACCCGATCTGAATCAATTCAGAAACACTCCAGGCCATGCAATTTATCCAAAACATAGATCCAACCTCCTACAATCCATCCATCACGTAAAGTGGCAAACTTTACGTGAATCTAACGAGATCTAGGCCTTATTCACCTTAGAACTAAGGTTTGGGACATGATAGCTCCATTAACAACACAAGAACAGGGGCTTTAATGCTCTTAAGGTCTTCTCCACTCCAGATCTGAGGTAGCAACCTCAGATCCATCCTTCAAACTCAAGATGTCACACAACTAAGCTTCCCACACAACCCCAAAATGAGAATCTAGGAAAACACATCCCAAGAACGAAAGTATTACCTCCAAAGAATGCCTCAACAGCAATGAAACTCGAATCCAAGCAAAGCCCTTTGATCCAAGCCTCTTCTCCTTCAAGATTTCTTCAACCCACACCTCTCCAAGCTCCAATTTGCTCAACAATGGGGTTCCTCGATGGAATTAGGGTTTCTGGACTCAAGGGGGGATCAAGGAGGCTGTGGAGGAACATAATGATCTTTATATAGGGCTCATTCCCCGGATTTAGGGTTTTCTTCGCCCAGCACCTACTCGCCGAGTCCATCTTTGGACTCGCCGAGTAGGCCACTTGACACGCGACCAAAGTCGCGACCTGACTCGCCGAGTCCATCCATGGACTCTCCGAGTTGCCCTCCAAAACTTACACTTTTAACCCTTCAACTCTACTCTTGCGATTTCGGGATGTTACACTAAGGCTAGGACCTAACACAATATGCTACAACCTAGAAAAGGGATGTCGTAATCTAGTTGCAGAAAATTTGAAGGTAAGTGAATGACGATTCACTAATTTCCATCATGAAAAACGAAAAAGAAATTTAAGTTTTAAATCTATGAAAACTCCTAGATCCTTTGAGATTCATTGAACATTTCAATAGCATGTTTAAATCTCGATATGCCCCTCTTGTTTGTGACTGGGATGCCGAGGATCACAAAGCGGGTGTGAATAACCATGCAAACTTACATGGTGCCCTCACATGTTACAGTCACCTATTCGATGTGCCGGTAAACCACACACGCTCCACCGAACTATGACAAACATTGAGTCACCCTTTGCTACCTTTGTTTAGAACCATTTAGTGTGCCGGTAAACCACACACGCTCCACTAACGTCTTCGCAAGGGCACAAAGTGTAATTTCATGGAATTGCATCAATTCACTTTTGCCTAAGTAACTAAGATTGGGAATTAGAAAAACATTTTGTTACTTTGTACTTCATTATACTTATAATGGAAGGTTTCGTCCTATCCTACCCGTTCGGCTAACGACCCTCCACTAGTCAAGAGTGTGGTGGGTAAGAGTGGATACCCATTCAATCACCATTTTATAGGCAATTTCCTTAAACACCCCTTATAGACCAGCTTCGTGAATGAGGCCTACTAACGGTAAGACTGACTTTTACTCATACATATATATAATGTTAGACTTTTAATGTTATATATATAGTATAGGGTGTATTTTGCACTTTTAAAATACTAGGTGGTCAAATTTAATAATTATACTTTTAATTCAATTAAATTGCAAACCAAAACTTTTATGGATTTATTAAACCTCTTTTAAATATACACCTTAATTAATTAATAAAACCATAATGGTGTGAATTGAACTTTTCAAAACATTACTAGGGTTTTAGAATTTAACATTCCTAATTAAACTTTTAATCAACTTTTAAATTCCAAAACTTGAGGGCAAGTTTAGAAACATTTCAAAATATTAGGGTTTAGAATTTAAATATACCTCACAATTAAACTATTAATCAAAATTTAAATTCCAAAACTTGAGGGCAATTTTTGAAACCTTTTTCAAAACATTAGGATTTTAACTATTTAAATATCAAAACAACAAAACTTTTGGGTTCAAATTTAAACTATAAAACCTAAAGGGGAAAATATGAAACTTTTCATAAAAACAAGGATCAAATAATTCAAATTAACATTTAATCACATAATTATCCATATTTGATTTATTTAATGATTTCTTGCAAAACAATTTATCAATTTACTCAAAATAATTAATCAATTATCACATAAGGAAACAATTATCTTATTAATTGATAAATATCTTCAATTAGATCAAAATTATAGTCAAATATATCATATAATCGGATTAATACTGATCTCACATGATAAGGTAACTATCCATAAACAAAAACAGCAAGAAAACCCAAGATACCCTCCATCTGACGAGTTGACTCGTCGAGTCAGGCTTGGACTCGTCGAGTCTGCATGGACTCGGCGAGCCCAGCCTCCAAAACACCAAAAATTGAATTTTTTGAACATGTAATGCATCAATACAATAGAAACCAGTCTAGGCTCTGATACCACTGATGGGTTTTGGTTATAAGACATCCTATGTGCTCATACAAACCCTAATGCTTGGATCTAGGTTTCTCTATTGTACATGCAAGTTATCCAAGACTATAAACCCTAATTCTAGCATTCTAGTGATCATATTAACATAAGAATAGGTTTATAATGTTACCTTGATTGTTATGTAGCAATAACAATCCCAAATCTCCTTGTATTGACTTTGGAAGGCTTAGAGTCACAAGTGTCACTCCTCTAATGGCTTACAAACACCAAGAGCAAATGGAGAAGATATGAGGAGAGAGGGGAGGTATTGAATTCGTCCCTAAGAAGCCTTGGGAAGGTCTTTTTCGAATTCATGAGCCAAGGGGGTTTATATAGGTGTACAGATAGGGTTTCAGTCATTATCCTTACCTAGTTGTTTGCTTACCAAGCAACCCATAAGAAAATCCTTGAATCCTTATCATAGTCGAATTCTAAGGCATTATCACCTTAAATTCGTCCATCCTATACTTAGGATAATCCTTACCTTATTTTGTAACTATCACATAATTACAATTAACCCCTCTAGTTTTATTAATTACACTTGATCACAAAAGTAATTCCTAATTAATTATTGACCAATATTAATTAAACAAATATGATTTCTCCTTTAATATATTATTCTTATAACATATTAATAAATCATAATAACCTCTCTCTCTATTTATTTCTCCAATCAAGTTGCTTTGGTGAAGGCAACCCAAAAGGATCATGCACCATCCGGCCAAGTACATACCAAAATAGTTATGGACTTAGATACTAATCCAACACCAATAACCCTTGCGATTTTGAATAATTAGAACCATACCCAAATCCAAAAAATCAATGAATATCCAACCCATTAAGCTGACCCTTTTACAATATTAAAACTTTCACAATTTTGATGTGTGTCACAAAGTAATATTACTCAAATGAGATGAAATATGTATTAAAACCTGATGTAAATTACTTAATACTAAAAATCTAATACAATAAAAATTATATTTTACTTAGACATTGAGTTGTATATTTTTCTTTCTCTCTCTCTCTCTCTCTCATATATATATATATATATATATATATATATATACACACACACACACACACACACATATATATATATATATATATATATATATATATATATATATATATATATATATATATAGGGGGCGGATTATAAGTGTAGCGAATCGCTAATGATCCAAACCTAACCCATTTTATAAAAGGGTAAACGAATTAATAATTAAAATCCAAACCTGTAAAATTTTTACGGGTTTGGAGTGAATCATGGTCAAAACCTGCCTCATTGGCAGGTCTAGTAGGAAACAACTGGTGTGGGTTGTTTAGTTGATTTGCTAAATCATGTCGTGTGTTCTGATGCATCTTATTCTAGGAGATCAAAACTTGCGGGTGACGGTAAGTTCTATGTGCATCACTTAAGGAATGTTATTGATCAAAAAGTAACCACTCCATTGATTAACCCCATTGTCTAGATAAAGTTGGCGCCTTTAAAAGTCCATGGGTTTGTTTGGCGGGCATGTATGGGTTGTATCCCTTCTGCATGAGCTCTCTCATGTAGATGTATTAATATCTCATTTTCTATTTGTCACATGTGATCTACTGGGGTTGAAGAGTCTGATCATATTCTTGTGGGATGCTATTTTGCGTGTGACATTCTCAGTTGGTTTCTAACTGGTGTGACATCCCTTTTCATTGTTTTCCATGTTTTTCTGAGTTTATAAACTTTGCAAGACATTTGGGTAATGGTCCAAAACAGTGCAAAATCCTTCTTTCCATTTTCTAAGGTTTTCTTTGGTGTGTTTGGAAGGCAAGGAACGACAAACCTTTTAGAAAACTTGTAAACAGTTGATAAAATCAACCTTACCTTGTATTAATATTAACATAACAATATATAGAGAGAATTACAACAATTACTCCTATGATAAAGGAGATAAACTAGCATACAAATAATTACAATAAATACTAGAAATTATCCTCTAATACCCCCTTCAATCGAAAAGGTGGCGGTCCAAGGTGAAGCATTGCACTAAACTTCTCAAAGAGTGCACGCGAAAGACTTTTGGTGAAAAATATCTGCCACCTAAAGATTGGTTTGAAAAAAATTTGTATATAATTTACCGAAGCTAACAAGCTCCCGAATAAAGTGATAATCCAAATCAATATGTTTGGCACGCTTATGTGAGATTGGATTCGGAGTCATAAATAGACTGCTTTTTTTTTTGTCACAAAGAAGCGTAGGACATTCTGGTGGTAAAGCATGCAATTCTCGAAGTAAATGAGTGATCCAAAAAAATTTCTGTAGCTATGTTTGCCATTGCCCTATACGCGGATTCACAACTAGACTTGGAGACCATTGGTTGTTTCTTGGCACTCCAGGAAACAAGATTTCCACCAAGAAACACCGAATAACCATAAGTAGAGCGACGTTTTTCAAGACAGCGAGCCCAATGTGCATCAGAGTAGCCAATAATGGAAGCTTGGTGAGGACGACTATAAGTTAGACCAAAATAAATGGTGCCTTTAACATACCAAAGTATTCTCTTAACAACCTAAAAATGATCGATGGTGTGAGCATGATGGAATTGAGATGCTTGATTAACAACATAAGATAAGTTAGGTCTAGTTATGGTCAAATATTAAAGGGATCCAACTAACGACCGATAGAGAGTAGGATTAAAATAGGGCAAGCCATCCATTGTGAGGGATTTGTGTGGAGCTAAAGATGTACTGACAGGTTTGGAGTCAAGAAGCTCAGCTTGGATAAGAATGTCTTTGTCATATTTTTTCTGTGTGAGGAAGAGACCATTATCCGTGTAAGAAACTTCAAGGCCAAGGAAGTAATTTAGTTCTCCAAGGTATTTAATTGCAAATTCGTGATTGAGACGAGATATAAAGCTGGCAATGGCAGATTCATTGTTTCCCGTAAGAATGAGGTCATCGACATAAACCAGTAAGTACATAATGTATGAGTCTTTGAGAAAAACAAAGAGTGAAGTGTCTTCATGGCTGCATGTAAACCCATAAGAAATAAAAGAATGTGCTTAAGCGTCGAAACCATGCACGTGGTGCCTGCTTTAATCCATACAACGCCTTGGATAATCTACACACATGATTGGGGAACTGAGGATGGATGAATCCTGGAGGTTGTTCCATGAAGGCCGTCTCATTTAAGTTACCATTTAAGAATGCATTTTTGACATCCAGTTGATGTAGCTTCCAATTATTTAATAACAAAAGCGTAATGACAATTCGCATTGTGGATGCTTTGATAACCAGACTAAATGTGAGAGAGTAGTTGAGACCCGGGATTTGAGTATATCCTTGGGCAACTAATCGAGCTTTGTAGCGTTCGATGGTTCCGTGAATGGTATTTGATGTGATAGACCCATTTGGACCCTACAGTGTTGGTGAGACTAGGACGTGGTACTAAGGTCCACGTTTTATTTTGTTGCAAAGATTCAAATTCTTCATTCATGGCAGCCATCCATTTTGGATCTTTGGCTGATGTTTTAAAACCTTTGGGTTCAGTGGACGATATTAAGGCAACATGAGGACAGTTAGTAGCGAGGGAGGCTAGATCAACCTGATGTTTCGGTCGAAAAATACCACCCTTGGACTTGGTAATCATTGGATGACTCGAGACAGAAGATTCAGGTGTTGGCATAGGCGACGATATGTTTGGAACCGGATGATCTGGTGAAACAGGAGCTTGGTCAGCAGGGGCTGTAGTAGACAAAACAATTGGTGAAGAATAAATAACATTCGTATGGACCTGGTCAGGTAAAACAATGGCAGGTGGGTCTCGATGTTCATCTGGTGGCTTGCAAAGAGCACAAGGTGATGATTTGGTAGTATTCTCATTAGCTTTGGCAGGTGAAGTAATGCTAGTTGGGACATCAAGAGACGATGAAGAATATGTAAGTTCTTCAAGAAAAGTAGGAAGAGTTAATTGAGATAAGTTTGGGTCAAGAGATGTACCATGAAACGGGAACACTTGCTCATTAAATCTTGCATGTCTAGTAATATAGACACGAGAAGATGCTAAATCAAGACACCTGCACCCTTTATGTTGCTGACTGTAGCCAATAAACACACATGGGATGCTTCGAGATTCAAATTGTGTTTGGAATAGTCACGCAAATAAGGGAATACCTGACATCCATATGTACGAAAGTTGGCATATTATGGGTCTTGATTAAAGATCAAGCGAAATGGTGATTGGTTGGACAATAATGGAGTAGGAAAACGATTAATTATGAATGTAGCTGTGGTAAATGCATCAACCCAATAACATGCAATAACTTTAGAATTAAACAACATTGCTAAGCCAATTTCCACAATATGGCAATGTTTTCGTTCCGCCCGACCGTTCTGCTGAGGTGTGTACGAACACGAAAACCTATAAAGTGTGCTATTGTCTTCAAAAAAAAATTTGGACTGTGTGATTCACGAATTTCGTGCCACCATCGATTTGAAACACCTTTATCTTTCTCGAGCATTGAGTGTGAAAAAGATTAATAAAAATAGGTAGGATTGAATAAAAACCTGTTTTGGTTTTAAGTGGGTAAAACCACGCAAATCTAGAGTAATCGTCAACAAATGCAACATAATATCGATAACCGTCTTTAGAACAAATGGGAGATGGTCCCCCTAAATCACAATGTATTAGGTCTAAAGGTTGAGAAGAACGTTTGGAATTTAGATTAAAAGATAAACGGTGCCCTTTTGCAAGTTTACAAGGAGTGCAAACAGTTGGTTTTTGGTAACTATGAAGTAACAGATAAAACAGCTAACATATTTAAAAAGGAAATAATATCAAAGACATGTGGCCTAAACGAGCATGCCATAATTCATAAGAAGTTCGAGTAGAAACTCTAGAGGTAGCAACCAAGGCTTTGGGTTCATTCTTCAACACATAAAGACCATTTTGACAGCTTCCTTTAGCAAGTTCCCATTTGTTTTCCGATTGTAACAGCCCGAAATTTCCAGGTATTTATTATTGGTGCATTTTTGAGAATTGTGAGTGGACTCGGCGAGTTGGAGCTCGAACTCGCCGAGTAGGATCGCGATTTTGGACGCGGGTTCGCGTCTGGACTCGGCGAGTCCAAGAGTGGGCTCGGCGAGTCCATGCTGTGTAATGAAACCCTAATTCCCAGGGTTTGAGACCTATTTAAAGGGCGGCCGTCATTTGTGCTCACCAGTCCATAGAGAGAAACCCTAGAGTGCTTGAACGTTTTGAGAGAGAAAATAAGCCATTCTTGACCTTTGTGGTGTTGTTTAGCAAAGAAGAAGGATGTCCTAGCCAAGAGGAAGCAAAGGAGGTTTCTATACTGTGGATTTGAAGCTTAGATCATCGAACTTGAGGTATTATTTCAGCTCATCTTCTGTTTTATGAAGTATAATTGGATTTAGGGTTTCTTGTGGCCTTTGTTGGGTTGATTTGATGCCCAAATAGTCCCTTGCTAGTGATGAGGCTTTGGATCTGGATCCATAGAGGTCCAGAGAGCCTCAACCATCAAGCTTTATGAAGAACCATGGAGGTTATGACCTTGAGCTGTGGTATTTGTGGCTAAATCATCATATATGGTCATATAGAGGTTGTATGTACATCAAGATAGCGACTTTACGTGATAAATAAGCTTGGAAGGACTGGATCTATGAGTTAGTGGAACAGATCTGACCTTAGGAGTGAGTTTGAGTCGTTGCATGGCATGGACTCACCGAGTCCGAAGAACAAACTCGGCGAGTAGCATGAAGATTGCCCAGCACCACTCAGCGAGTGGTCTTGCCGAGTTGAGGGATTGACTCAGTGAGTCAGGGAGAGTCAGAGTGGGTTGACAGGTGGACTGAGTCAAGCTGGGACTCGCCGAGTTGTTCTTGAGACTCGGCGAGTTGATTCGTGGAGGCCCCACAACTCATGCCAGGTGGAATTCGTCGAGTTAGGAGAATACTCGACGTGTCAAGTGAGGATTCTAGGGAAATCAGTGTATGCGCTTAGACTCATCGAGTCGTTATAGTGCACTCGTCGAGTCCGATCAAAGTTGACCATTAACCATTGACCAATGTTGACCTATGTTGACTTGTTTAGGGATAGTCAACCTTAGTTGGGAAAGTGTTAATTAGGGATGTATTGTGTTATAGGAGGACTATTGCTCGGGGGATCGAGCACTAGTGATTTCAGGGATTTACGATTACTGAGACACGCGAGATGAGTCTTCTCACTATACTTTACCTTGAGTAGGTAAATAGAGTTATGTGATACAGTGCTTGTATGCTATATTTATATGTTATGTGTTGCGCTGCATTATTCTTTGTGATTTATGTTGTGCATGTTTACAGAGTTAGAACCTGAGGGTTCACAGAGTTTGGGTGCACGGACCCACAGAGTTATAGCCTCGAGTGGCTAATATGTGTTATATGTGGTATTTTGGGGAACTCACTAAGCTTTGTGCTTACAGTGTTTGGTGTTATTTGTTTCAGGTACTAGTGACGACCGTGGGCAGGCGTCGGCTTGATCCGTACACACGCATGGGATTTATGATTTTGAGATCTTGGGATTTCTGTATTAATTGGATTGAATGTTCAAATATGGTTGTTTTATGAATATTAAGTGAATTATGTTTTATAAAATTTGAAAAATTGGCTTTGAAATTTAAGGTGTTACACCGATCTTGAATAGATATAAAAGGTTGAGAGAAAAGGACATCAACAGGATAGTCCTTGGTAAGCTTGCTGACAGATAATAAGTTCTTTGTAAGATTAGGAATGACAAGAACATCACTTAGAGGAATGATGTTTGATATAATAGAAGAACCTGTATGAGTGATGGGAAGCTTCTTGCCATTTCCAAAGATTACTTCATTGTTACCTTGGTATGGTGTCGAGTGATGTAGGGTTTCACGATCTGGGGTCATATGAGCAGTGGCCCCAGAATCAACATGCCAATCAGGAGTGTTGGTGGTGACATGACATTAGACATGGAAAGCCTTCGATAAAGATTCATCCAAGGGAGCAACTTGACTGGCATAGGTATGGAGATTGGGACAGGAAGACTCATAATGTCCATTGGTTCTGCAAAGTTGACAATGAGGAGGTCGTCTCCCTTAACTACATCTCCTGTCACCTCGAGATTTGTTCCCACGGTAAGAGGTGGAACGAACCCGACCGTGAGATGATTGGTTTTGTTGCACGTGAAAAGCAGCCGGATGAGTAGGAGCACCATGGATAGACTGAAAAAATAATTTGTGGCTTTTTGCTTGCGTGAGATCACGAAAGACCGATGCTGGCTTTATGGCTCGAATCGTTTAGAGAATGTTTCATAGGATGGTCCTTACCTTGTATTGATATTAACATAACAATATAGAGAGAGAATTACAAGAATTACTCCTATAATAAAGGAGATAAACTAGCATACAGATAATTACAATAAATACTAGAAATTATCCTCTAATAAAAATCCATACTTCTTCAAAATTGGTGGATACCGTGTTCTATATGGTTTTTAATTGGGTAAATGGCACAAAAAACACTCTTTTTACACAGAAATTTGATTTTGACACCGTGTTTTTTTTGTGTCAATTTTGACACTGTGTTTTCCAGTTTGTTACAATTCTGACTAGTTGACCGGTTAACCAGGTTACAAGTTGACGTGGCATGATGACGTGTCAGTTTTGATGATGTGGCATGCTGACATGATATGCTGACGTGTCAAAATTGATTTTTTTTCCACAAAAAACACTAAGTTTTCACTTTTTTTCAATTTTGACATTAAGTTTAATTTTTTATTTCAATTTTGACATTATGTTTTTTTTGTTCCAACGAACATCATTTATCAAATTTTGTTCAATTTTGTCTATTTTCCATTTGAAACCGTATAAATATATTTTTTATTACATTTTAAACCATATAAACATATTTTTTCGTTTAAAAACCACATTTTTATTTAAATACAAGGTGTTTTTTTTCTTACATTCAAAGCATTAGTTATATCATGAGAATCAAACTAACTATAAGTTTCTAATAAGATGTAAAAATTTAATGGGTTGCAAGCTTAATATCCGAGTTTTGATCGACTACACGCCTCCACACCTTCAAGCACATTTTAAAGTTGCATATTTAATATAAAATAAATTTTTTATATAACTAATACATATTTATACATAAAAGGGATAATGACTTGAAAGGGTAACGAACTTTCGACTTTTGTCACATTTAGTCACTAAACTTTTTTTTCGTTATCCATTTACCATTGAACTATTGAAACTGTTCACATTTTACCCTTATGACCGGCTGTTGCCGGTCATAAGGGTAAAATGTGAACAGTTTCAATAGTTCAATGACAAATAGATAACGAAAAAAAGTTTAGTGACTAAATATGAACAAAATCGAAAGTTCGTTTCCCTTTAAAAAGTTCAATGACTAAATGTGAACAAACTTCTTCTTGTATTATGTTTTAGCAATTTATTTATTTTTGTTAAATTGTAGCAACATTTGTTGATGAAGAAATCTATGAAATAAAAAAAAATAAAAAAATAAAAAAATAAAAAAAACCCTGAAAATATATTTTAAAAAAAAAAACAAAAAACCAAAACTGAAATACAAAACCAATGGTTTGACATTTTCCAAAATAAAAAATCAAAATTTCCAATTTGATTTTGGTTTTACAAAAAAATGAACCATTCTCACTGATGTGAATTATGACCATTGGTTTGGCATGCGAAATTTGTGAGATCCCATGAATATGTAGTTACAACATCGTCTAAACTCGTAATTCATAGTAAGGGGTTAGAGTATCATCGCATGAATACGTAGTTACAACATCGCCTGAACTCGTAATTCATCACCTACAGGTTATGGACCTGTTGGTGTTTCCACTGGGTTGTCTAGAATAGTCCGTGGTCGCCATCTATACTCTGGTAGATGACTACATCGCCACATTGTTGGGTAAGGTTATGGTATCTTCTTTCATCCTACATCACATATTCATCATCATTTATATACCTAATTATCATCACCTTTCTATCATCACATATCTCTCATCATTTTATTTCATCACACACCAATTATTTCATCTACCCATGTTTCATCCGCAACATATTTGTAGATATAAAATAAATATACCGTTTAAATCTTTTAAAACATGTATAAAATCGTTCATCCAACATAGACAGCAAGTATTCAAATAATATGCACACATAACACGTAATTTATATAAAATACTTCATATCTATGTGTAAGATGAAAGTAACTATATCTACCATAAAAATCCCATAAATGCTTCCTAACTTCGAACCCCGAGGTTTACTCTACTAAAGCTTCATATTCTCGGCTCTCTGAACCTAGAAGGGTCCAGATCTATCACACCAAAAAGCTCAAGATAACTCTTCCTCTCACTCTACACAGGCAAGCTCGCTAGGATTTTCACTTATGGGAAAGGTAGTCATAATTGAAGGCCATAAGTGCCTTTAAATATGGCTCGGGCCCAAAGATTTAGGGTTTCTGCCAACAACGCAGACTCGTCGAGTCGCCTCACCGACTTGTCGAGTCCATTCATTAATCCGAGTCATCAGTTGCAACCTTACTCGACGAGTTGAGGCGTCAACTCATTGAGTCTCTCTTCTTAACTCAAAAGAAAAATACTTAAATTATGATACCTGGAAATCTGGATGTTGCATTTTGTTTTTTTATTTCATAAATTTCTTCATCAACAAATGTTGCTACAATTAAACAAAAATAAATAATTTTGCTAAAACATAATACAATGGAAGTTTGTTCACATTTACTCATTGAACTTTTTAGAGGGAAACGAACTTTCGATTTTGTTCACATTTAATCACTAAACTTTTTTTCGCTATCTATTTGCCACTAAACTTTTGAAATTGTTCACATTTTACCCTTATGACCGCTAACAGCTGGTCATAAGGGTAAAATGTGAACATTTTCAATAGTTCAATGACAAATAGATAACGAAAAAAAGTTTAGTGACTAAATGTGACAAAAATCGAAAGTTCGTTACCCTTTCAAGTCATTATCCCTACATAAAAATATGGTTTGAGTGTAAAAAAAATGTATTTATACAAAACTATGGTTTTTAAATGAAAAAAAAAACATATTTATACGATTTAAATGTATTAAAAAATATTTATACGGTTTCAAATAGAATATTTTCAACATTGAACGAAATTGGAAAAAATGATGTTCAATTTGGAACAAAAAAACATAGTGCCAAAATTGAAAGAAAAAAAATTAAACGTAGTGTCAAAATCGAAAAAAATGAAAGTTAGTGTTATTTGTGAGAAAAAAAAATCAATTTTGATATGTCAGCATAACATGTCAGCATGACACGTCATCATGTCACGTCAGCATGCAAGCTGGTTAACCAGTTAAGTGGTCAGAATCGTAACAAATTGGTAAACACAGTGTCAAAATTGAAAAAAAAAACACGGTGTCAAAATCGAATTTCTGTGTAAAAAGAGTGTTTTTTTGTACTATTTACCCCGTTTTTAATTTGGTTAAATATAAGATGAATTTCGAGGATTATAATTGGGTAGATTGATGTTGTTCTCCTTTTTTGTTTTCTTTTTGCCATGTCTTTGTCTCTTTTAGACCGTGGTTTAATATATTTAAACAATCTGCAATTCACATTTTGCAATAATTATATTGCAAAAACTTGTGTTAAAAGTTGTTAGGAACGTAAAATACTATGTTAGTTTTTCCTTTATATAAAATTTCTAATTTTCGATAGTCTCTAGGATTTTCGGTCGGTTAAGACGCCGATGTTTACATGGTTTCTAGTGCCGAATGTGATTTAGTATGTTCTCTTTGATATGGGTGCTCGTTTATATAACCTAGCTTTAGCTTGTATTTCCTTGTAATATTTTTCGCTTGCTCCTTGATATTTATAATAAAAAATTTCCACATTTCCAGAAAAAAATTATATTGCAAACGGTGCGGACATTTTGTGTTATATATATATATATATATATATATATATATATATATATATATATATATATATATATATATATATATATATATATATATATATATATATATATATATATATATATATATATATATATATATATACCATGGTTATTTTGTTAAATGATCTTCTCACTATGGTACCTTATGATAGTTTCAACTTGAAATTAAATATACAAGTTTAAAAACTTATAAATTATATATATATATATATATATATATATATATATATATATATATATATATATATATATATATACTAGTTTATAATCCGTGGGAACCACGGTTATAAAATTAATTAAATTTTCATATTAAAAATCAAAATTATTAATCAATTATTTTAAATAAATTATTACTTATGAGATATTTTTTAATTATATGAAATTATAATCGTTGATTTAAATAAATATATGAAGTTATATCACCTTATCATGTGTATTAATTTAATTTTATTGTTTAATCAAATGTTTTTAATTTAATATAATTAGAGAGAAAAAATTTAAAAATTGATATTTAAAATGGAGAATCAATTATTAATTTAATATAATTAGTGTGAAAAATTTGAAATTTGATTTAAAATAACAATTAATAGGTTGACAACTGGCATGATAAGTGTCATATAATACTTAATACTAACGAAGAGTTCTAATAGTCAATAGGAGAATAAACATATTTATTTATTAGAATATATATATATATATATATATATATATATATATATATATATATATATATATATATACTAGTTTATAACCGTGGGAACCACGGGTTATAAAATTAATTAAATTTTCATAATAAAGATTTATAATTACTAATTAATTATTTTAAATAAATCATTTTAAACAAATTATTAATTAAGAGACATATCAAAATTTTAAAGTTATTATAACTTCAAATTTAACATATAATTAGAAAATGTAAATTTGAATTTTGAAATTAGTTATTTAATATATCTACATAACATATGACATATATATATATATATATATATATATATATATATATATATATATATATATATATATATATATATATATATATTCCGATTCGGTATATTAGAACGCTTAAACGGCAAATTCGAAATGAATTGTTCAAATTTATTCATTCGCTCTTAACTTTTATTTTTCGATTGAAACCATCTTCTTCTATTATTGTATTATTGTGATGGTTTTCATATAATTGGTACCATATATATCAAGCAAAGATTTTTATTATTGTGATGGTTTTCATATAATTGGTACCATATATATCAAGCAAAGATTTGAAAACATGTTGGTCACAGGGACACTTTACTTAGACTTCAACCCAATAATGATTATGTTTTCCATCACATCTTGATGCTGTAAGAGAGTAGTAAATTCTCAATAATTTTATTTCAGTTTTTCTTTAATTAATTTTATACTTATTTTTTTGTTCCAAAGTCACGGTATCCATATAAATCAAATGAAATATTTTCTTTTGACAACAATCATGAATCATGTGTAACGACTTAATAAAATAAAATACTTTTTTTTGTCAATCTCATATATGGTTTATTTTATAGTCCAAAATGAGATGCAAAAAGTGAACTACTATGTTGAAAAGAAAATTATGTCGTTAGACTTCAATCAAATGAGTTGTAAGAATTTAAAGAAGATAATATATTTAGAAAAGAAATCAATTTTGATATCCTGTATTTTGGAGCATTTAATTCATGTATGAAGTGCAAATAATAAATTACATATTGAAAAATAAATCATATCATTTTAATTTTTAACGAAGGAGTTATGATAGCTTAAAAAAAGATAACATGTTGTGCATAATATTGAGTAGAAAATAATTAAGTTTTGATACAACATGTTTCGGGACGTGTAACTCAATCAATATATTAAAAAAATAACATGTTTTGGCGCCATTGATGATGGATTGAAACCATTTAAGGATGAAATGGAAATCTCTTGGCAATTTATAGAGTACTTTAAACATCCAAAACTTATTTAAATATTGTAATTAGAGAAATCCACAATTATGAAAGGTTTTGAGCATTTTAACATTTTTATGGTGTACATGCAACCTTAAATGCCTTGGATCTATGTTTTCTCTAATATACATGCAAACTTTGTTTTTCCAAAGCCTCATCCTAACTAGCATACAATGGAGTATCTTTACTACAAAATTCTAGTTAAATGACATACCTTTTTTTGTAGTTGGAAACCACGGACCTTTAAGAACTTAGTGCCCCAAGTGTTGTACCTCAAATGGAATGACACAACACCACCAACAATGGAGGAACTTGAGAGGAGGTTGTCTTGCTTCACTAAATCGGCTAGCACTCTTTTAAGCTTCCTTAGGTTCCGATTTCAAGAGTTGTAGGGGTTCTTATATAGTGTGGTTTAATTAGGGTTATACCATGCAAACCTTAATGTGCATGACCTTCTATATTCCTCATGCTCCATGGGTTTAAACATCCATGGGTCACCACATGGGTTTAGTCCAACATAAAGAATTATGGATCATAAGCCCACATTATAAGAATGAATGATTTACATAATCAATCCCCATATATTTAATTAATCTCTTTTGATCACAAAATTAAGTCCAAATTAACTTTTGATCAATACTTATTAAATAATATGATTTCATATTAATATATTAGAACTTATAATATATCGATAAACCATAAATAACCTCTTTTCCATTATCCATCCTTCATATTGTTCCGGTGTCATGCAACCCAAATGGACCATCCTACTCTTGGGTCAAGTACATACCAATTATAGTTATGGACTTAGACACCAATCCAATAGTGTCCCACTTGGATAAGTCTATTAACTATTATTGCAAGTACGACTCCACAACCCGACTAGCAATCGTAGCTCTTAAAAGTCGTTATCGAACTCTGACCTAGTTAATGACGCGTCCATTAGATAAGGGATCATATAGTCCTCCATTCTAGATATCATATGGACTGAGACATGGATTATAATCATTCTTTCTATCCATCTATTGTTTCCCGATATCTGATTTATGACAACCGACTAATTAAACAAATCACATCAGTCCAAGCTTGGCCAAGCACTTAGGGTTGTCATCACTAAATCATCGAGGGGCCCACAAATATCGATTTAATTCATGTGGGGTAAAAGGAACGGATAACCTTCGACCTAAATGATTGCTTGCACTTACTCATTAAATTACACACAATGATATGTTTTGTAACACCAAGTTATTGGTGCGTTTACGTATGTCAATGTGCAACCGATTGGTAACTACAAATCACATGTCTTCGTTTCAAGAATATAAGATATTATCGTCTCACAATCACTCGTGATAAGATCCATGAAGTGATTCAGATGAGCGTGGGTTGAATCCAACACTCGAATCTTATTCCAGGAGTACTCATGAACACTGCAACTATGTCCAAAACACCTAGACAAACAACAAACCCATTCATCACAGTCTTGCCTCAATACCTACTTCCAAAGTATGATTAATTGTGGGTGGTTTGAATAACCTAGTTATTCGGGAAGTCAAAACATGAAAAGTGAAACACAAGAATAATATGGCCTAAAAACTTTTGAGCGTCATATTGATTACTCATTATTCATTGTATAATGTTTCGAATAATTAACTTAATACTTGAAGTAAACAATAGTTATGCCATGCTCCAAGTATACACACTATGTTTGTCTATGGTCCTGATTTGTGAAATAGATCAATTGAAAAACATTTCAATGATGATCATTTCACAATTCCAAATCTTTATTGCGAGTGTAAGAATTCCAAATTCTTGTTACTGCTAGAAAGTGTTACATTCTAAACTATCATGCAATGATTCTTTTGTAATGCCTATGTACCGAAAGTCACAGAGACTTAACCAATGATATTAAAAAATATTCCTTTGGAGATTGTTACAAGACAATTCCAAGGAAATGAAGTCTCACAGTCAAACTACATTCCTTTCAACATTCTTCTTGCATAAAAGTTTCTAACTTTCTCATCAATTTTTCAACTCCCAATATGGAAACATTCCATATTTTCCATACGACAACTCCTTATTAATAGACTCATGTCTATTCATAATAATGTCAATATGGTCCGTCCATTACTATACTTCCAACTGTCCTTAAGCGACCAATTCTTGGCGAACCTAAGATTATCCTTAACAGTTGTTTAACCACTTTAGTCATACATGGTTCTTTTCATTTTTCCATCTAAATGCCATGGACATTTGGAAAAATTAGAACACAAGAATATTATAGCATAAGAATCGATCCTACATCTCGAACCATATGGGACACAATTCATAATGCTTAACATAAAGACATGATACTTGATTAGTCTCTTGCTATAATATTTCTATTTCCATGTTTTCATAATTTTGATTATGAAGAGGGATGCCGTAATCATAATCAAGTTTTGAGAACGCAATTAACATTTCCATATACAAAATTTCCTTATGTTGAACCATCCCAACATAACATTCATATATATATATATATATATATATATATATATATATATATATATATATATATATATATATATATATATATATATATATATATATATATATATATATATATATATATCACCAAATTTGATTAAATCTCAATCCAAGCTTTTAGATTTTGAAATGAAGTATAATTTTCTCTCCCTTAATTATAAAAAAACAACATTTTCAAACCCTGCAACTTTAAGAATTGAAACTTTTGTTTTCTATAATTAAAATCTTGCAACACTTACCATAATAATTATGCTCCCACTAGCATAATAATTATTATCTTTATTAGCATAACATTTATGCTCCCACTAGCTTTGACATGTACTTAGAAATTAGCTGGACTTCAAGAAATCAATACTTATTGTCTTTCATTACCAAAGTTCAGATTTCTGATACGAGATGCTTCGATAAGACTTTATATAGGCTTCTCAAAATCATACACCTTTCCTTAGATAGCTCACATATGTGTGTAAACAATTTTAGAACTTACAACAATAAGTCTCAAGTGTTTAGACCCTTTTCATTTCTCACAATTCAAATTATGAAGAGGGATGTCGTAATCATAATTAAATTGGAGAATGCAAATATCACAATTGCTAACTATTAAAATCTATTTAGTGAAAGTGTTTCCTCACAATCATTTTCATGAATTGGAGAGAAACCTTATGACATTTAGATTTTATGGTGTATGTGTTCCTATCCATGTGAATATATAAATACCATGACCACAAGACAAGGTTAGTGACAAATCCAAACTCATACGGACCGAACTTGTTCAATCTTAATTTCTTGCCACTTAGTAGCACAAGTGCCTACCATGTCTTCCAAGTTTTTAAGCATCTCACATTGACTGATCAATGAAACTTTCATTGATCCAGGTGCTTTGCTTTATGCAAACAATTGAGAACTCATAGAACTCACATGCATAGTCAACTTTAAATGGAATGGGGACAGAAACAAGAACATGTCAAAACGATAGATTACAAGCATCAAGTCGTGTTGAAACAACCCAAAAATACTACCCAAAAATTTCGACTTTTATTATATCAAAAACCACGAAACTGAGTATCACATAATAAAAACCATAATAAAATACTGTGAGAATAACTGTATCACAACTGTATCCAAACATATCGAGAAACTGAATCAACTCCCAGGATAAAGCTAAAGTTGTGGTGTGTGCGATGCCATCAACCCGAGCTCTTCCCTTTGCTTGCGGAAGTACCTGAAACCAAAACTGAAACTGTAAGCACGAAGCTTAGTGAGCTCCCCCAAACTACCACATACCATATAAACATATAAAGCATATACTGGGGCCTTGCCCCCTCCATCGAACCGAAGTCCGAAGCTGACTGACTGGGACCTTGTCCCCTACATCGGACCGAAGTCCGAAGCTGACTGGCTTGGACCTTGTCCCCTACATCAAACCGAAGTCCGAAGCTGACTGACTGGGACCTTGTCCCCTACATCGGACCGAGTCCGAAGCTGACTGTCTGGGACCTTGTTCCCTATATCGAACCGAAGTCCGAAGCTGACTGACTGAACACAGCATATCATAACACATCAACTAGCATAAGCACACAAATCCTGTCTGAGCCACGGAGGCGTCAAACATACTAACTACTTTATTGGACCGAAGTCCAGAAACTACGGCTAACTGAACGGGTCGGCATTGTGGCCTTAGACCCGTTCCTACTGAAAGGAAACTCACCTCGTGAACTGGCTGCTGTGTGCACAGCTCCGGAAACTAACTGTTGCTGCTCTGGTATCTCCCCGGCTACAATTCCATAACAGACACAATCAGATACTAAACACTGCATTGGGTAAAATGACTCTTATACCCCTAGTCAAAGTCAACTCTCCTGGACAAGTCAACCTACAGTTGACCCGACTCGCCGAGTTGGACCGCCAACTCGTCAAGTCCCTAATCTCACTTCTCAACCCTAATCGTGACTACTCGTCGAGCATGGCATCGACTCGACGAGTACCCTCTCGATTCGAAAACTCAGAAAATCTGCATCCGACTCGCCGAGCCATATGAACAACTCGACGAGTTGTTCTTCGACCTATGAAGATTGCCTTGGACTCGCAGAGTTGTATGAACAACTCGTCGAGTCCCACCATAACTGAGTCTACCCTTCGACTCACTGAGTCCACCCTACCGCACACTGGCCTCCACTCGGAATCACTCAAAGGGTAAAGATTCGGGACTTGCGACCGGACTCGCCGAGTCCGAAGAACGACTCGCCGAGTCACATGCATGCAGATCCTAAAAACTCGATTCTGATCAAAACCACCGCATACACTTTATAGATACGAGCTTCCTTAGTCCGATTATAACGTAAAGATTCTATCTTTACGTGTCCAAAAGCATCAATGAAGATTATAAGGCTCAAAAAGCATGATAAAGGCTAGATCTAAGGTTCTTATGCAAATCAACTTCAAAAAGGCAATAGATCCGGGTTCTACAACTCCTAAATGAACAGATCTATGGATATCTCGACCTATTAAGGCATCCATACAACTATAAGGTCGGAAAAAGCATCAAACTAGCCTTAGAAATGATCTAATGGAAGTTTTAAGCATAAAACAGAGGGATTCCGAGAAATACCTCAATGAACTCTGATTTTGACCTTGGATCTTTGCTCTACACCACTTCTCCTTGTTCCTTTCTCCTTCTTCTTCTTCAAGCCTTCAAGAATCCACACAAAAACACTTAAATCAATCAAGGAATGGATTAGGGTTTCTCACAGCTCTCTGAGGGGTGAAGGAGGCGAGTTTAGGGCACATATCATTGCTTAAATAGCGAGAAACCCAGGGATTTAGGGTTTCATCCTGGCAGGCAGACTCGCCGAGTCCTGAATATGGACTCGCCGAGTCGCCGACTAACACGTGCTCGAAACCTCGACCCTACTCGACGAGTCAGGCCATAGACTCGTCGAGTCCCTCTATAAAACTTCTAAATAAATGCCACGGGAACAACATACTAGAGATGGGGCGTTACACGTGTGCTAGTGATAAACGATAGGTTTTATTCTTGATTATTTCTTGAATCTTTCAAGATCTTTATGACTCCCACTGACCTCTTGACATATAAGATTCACTTTTTCAAGCAACATTACTTGACAAACAAATATTCAAGAGTTAGTGTGGATTCTAATCAAGACTAACACTTCACACAATTGGCCTTAGTAGCACTCTGCATCCTTTGGCTTGGAGGTGGATGCAATGGGACCAACCTTGGTTCCACTAGAAGAGGTACCATCATGGGACTTTCCCATATGGTGGCTCTTTGAGGGAGCCTTCCTCTTCTTACCCTTCCCCTGCCAAATAACCAAGACCGGGGCAGGAGTATGAGTAGGAGTTTGCACAATGGATTTATCTTTGAGGTTACTCTCAATAGTCCTCAACAACCCTTGAAGCTTGCTCAACGTGACCTCCTCTTTATTCATGTGACAGGTCATGCAGAACTGGTTGTAGCAAGGAGGCAAGGAGTGAAGAATGATGTTAATCGCCAGCTCCTCATCGAATTTAACATTTAACTTATGCAGGCGGTCGACATACCTTTGCATCTTCTATAGATGAGCAGTGACAGACTCTCCGTCCATCATCTTGGTCGTGATCATTGAAGTGATGATCTCGTACCTCTCCTAACTGGCACTCTGGTGGTACGTGTCAAGTAAATCCTGATGCATTTCATAGGGATAGAAGTCCTCATAGGACTTTTGGAGTTCATCAGTCATGGTTACTAGCATGATGCAATGGACTTTCGTGGCATCACCCTCATGGCCTCGAAAGCAGCGATCTCCTTGGGAGTAGCAGTGTTTACATCCACCTCTTTTAGCTCCTTATCGAGGACATAGTCCTTTTCCTCATAGCGGGTAACCATTCGGATGTTACGGATCTAATAATTAAAATTGTTTCCATCAAAGATCACCCTCCCACACAAGTACATGAATGAGAATGAGCTGGAAGAGTTTGAGCCTGAAGCGTTGTTGTTGTTCGAGTTAGACATCTGAAAAAAGAAAAGAGACACCGTTTGATTCGATAAGAACCCCCAATTAAACACCCAAATGAGAAATTAGGGCTAGGCCCAACAACATTATTTTCAATTTAGAAGAGGGATGTCATAATCTAAACAACAAATAATTTGAAGGTAAGTGAATGACGATTCACTAATTTCCACCATGAAAAACAAAAGTAATTAAGTTTTAAATGTATTGAAACTCCTAGATATTTTGAGATTCATTGAACTTTTTAATGACATGTTTAAATCTCGATATGCCCCTCAAGTTTGTGACTGGGATACCGAGGATCACAAATAGGTTGTAAATAACCATGCAAATGTACATGGTGCCCCCAATGTTAAAGTCACCTAATCAATGTGCTGGTTAACCACACACGCTCCATTGATCTATGAAAAGCATCGAGTCACCCTTTTCCACCTTTGCTAAGACCCAAATTAGTGTGCTGGTTAACCACACACGCTCCGCTAACATCTCGGCAAGGGTACAAAGTGTAATTTCATGGATTAGCATCAAATTCACATTTTGCCTAAAGTAACTAAGATCGGGAATTTTATAAAAACATTTAATTACTTTATAAATTATTATACTTTTAATAAGGAAATAGTTGTCCTATCCTACCCGTTCGGCTAACGACCCTCCATCAATCAAGGAAGCGGTGGGTGAGAGTGTACACCCATTAAACGACCATTTTATAGGCCATAACCATATACCCACCTTATAGACCGGTTTTGTGAATGAGACCTACTAACGGTAAGACTAGCATTTATGTTATACATATATAATAATTATTCTTATAATATTATAATAGTATAGGGTGAATTTAAACTTGTAAAATTATAGGGTTTGGAATTTAACCATTTCAAAATTCTTATTAATCCAAAATTTAAATTCCAAAACTTGAGGGAAATTTTTGAAACATTTCAAAACTATCTAGATCAAAATTCAAATAAACAATTAAACAATTAATTTGATGATTATCTAATTTTGACCTAATCATTTTCCATGCAAGATAATTATCAAATAATTCAAATAATGAATATTTATCAAATAAGATAATAATTATCTATTTAAATGACAAAATCTTTTATTTTGACAAGGATAATCATAAGGAATCAATAAAATTCGTATTTTATTAGTTAGAAACAGTTATGGCAATTATCCTAAGTCAAAACTAGCAAAAATCCCAAAAATCCTTCTGTCTGACAGCCCGACTCGTCGAGTTCATCCTACTCGTCAAGTACCACGTTGGGCTCGACGAGTCTTTCAAACAGATAGCAAAAAATTCGATTTTCAGCAATGAACAGATACACTATGCGTCAAATATAACAGAAACCAAGTAAGGCTTTGATACCACTGATGGGTTTTGAGCAAAATAACATCCTATGTGCACATGCAAAACCCTAAAGCTTTGGATCTAGGTTTCTCTATTGCACACGAAAATTTATCTAAAGCTTATAAACCCTAATCTAACATACTATGAAATCGAAATCTATGACAAAGCAAGTTTATATGATACCTTTCAATAGTTGTAAGAATCTTCAATTTTCAAGAGTCTTAGTGTCATAAGTGTAACACCTCTAATGGCTTACAAACACCACAAGCAAGAGGATGATATAGAAGAGATAAGGAAAGAGGCACAATTTCGACTATAGTAACCTTAGGGTTGCTTGGAGTGGCCAAAACTGAAGCCCTGGGGTCCCTTAAATAGCTGACCTGCTAGGATTTCAGTCAAAACCCTTATTGGATAACTTAGGCCCCAAGGTGCTTAAGAACCTTCTGGAATAAGGCCCCTTGGATGAAACTATAGTGGGCTATCACTCTAAATTTCGTCACCCTTATGTCCATAAGAATTCACAACCCAAACTCAATTATCTTATAATTGACAGTTCCAGTCCCCTTTATTTAATTAATCTCTTTTAGTCACAAAATTAATTAAACCATATGATTTCTCCTTTAATATATTATTCATATAATATATTAATAAACCATAATAACCCCCCCCCCTCTCTCTCTCTCTCCATAAATCATCATGTCTCATTGCTTTGGTGAAGGCAACCCAAAAGGACCATCCATAACCGAGTCAAGTACATACCAAATATAGTTGAGGGCTTAGACACTAATCCAACAATATTCTTGAAACCAAAACATGTGAGTTGTAGTTTACAAGTCGGTTGCACATTGATATATGTAAACGCACTAGTAACTTGGTGTTATAAAACATATTGTTGTGTGATGAGTAAGTACAAGCAAGCATTTGAATCGAATTTTATCCATTCCTTTTACCTTTAGAGGGATAAAAGAGATATTTGTGGGCCCCTCGATGAATTAGTGATGACAACCCTAAGTGCTTGGCCAAGCCTGGACTAATTTGATTTGTTCAATTAGTCAATCGTCATAAACAGGAAATCAGGAAATAAAAGATGGACAGAGAGAATGATTATAATCCATGTCTCAGTCCATATGATATCTTGTATAATAGAGGACTATACAATCCCTTATCTAATGGACGCGTCATGGACTAGGTCAAAGTTCGACAAGTGCTTTTAAGAGCTACGATTGCTAGTCGGGTTATGGAGTCGTACTTGCAATAATAGTTATTAGACTTATCCAAGTGGGACACTATTGGATTAGATGTCTAAGCCATAACTATAATTGGTATGTATTTGATCCGAGAGTAGCACGATCCATTTCGGGTTGCATATCACTAGAACAATTTGAGGATAGATATTTGAGTAAGAGGTTATTTATGATTTATTAATATATTATAAGTTCTAATATATTAATATCAAATCATATTATTTAATTAGTATTGATCAAGAATTAATTTGTAATTAATTTAGTGATCAAAAGAGACTAATTAAATTAACGGGGACTGATTATGCAAATCAATGATATATATATATATATATATATATATATATATATATATATATATATATATATATATATATATATATATATATATATATATATATGGTTTGGGCTATTGATCCATGATGGGCTAAGATTATGTAAGTTTACATGAAGAGTTAGCTCACATGGAATATAGATCATAACCCAAAGTGTATGGATAAGGGTTTACCCATGACTCTTGGATTCACATATACATAACCCCATGGCTAAAATTGGTGACAAAAAGTGTTCTTGGAGTTCATAACCGATTTGTGTGCCTAGTAATCTCTCTCAATTCATCCAATTGTTCAAGGGTATGTTGTGAACCGTTTGAGGCATCGCACTTGGGGTGCTAAGTTCTTAAAGGCCAAAACTACAAGCCACAACAAAGAGGTAATTCTATAACTCACTTTTATGTTGATTATGTCAATTGTATGCTAGTTGTAGGCTTTATGCTTTGGAAACAATATTGCACGTATAATTAGAGAAAACATGTATCCAAATCATTTAGGGTTGTATGTACACCATTGGATGTTGTAGTATACAAAACCCAACAAATCCAACATCCCCGAAGACTCAGAGAACCTCTTGCTAAGTGTAAGAGAGACAACCCCCGAATCGAATAACACCTGTACCGGGATACCGTTCACATGGAACGATCCTACACACAACACATAGAACATAGAACATAAATATCATAACTGAAATGTAATAAGAGTTAGGGAGAAAAAACATATCCATCACCACATCCGGTGCAGCACATGCCTCCTCAGCGGTCAACTGGAAGGCTCGGCTCCTCATTATTAGAACCTCTTGCTTGCACTGTCGGCCATCTGTGATCCGCATGGTCGCTGGTACTGGCGCCACAACTGGCGCTGCTGGTACCAATCTCGGGTAGCTGGCCATTTTATGGCCCTTCTGATTCTAATGAAAGCAAATCAACTTTGATGTCTGGAAGGTAGGGGTTGGGGCTATATAATCCTTGCTAAAGTGACCGGTCTTGTCGCACTTGTAGCAGCCCAAGCCCCCAACTTTGCAAACTCCCTCATGTGGCCTGCCGCATTTCCCATAATGACTCAGGCCCAGCTGGCCCTTCAATCTAGAGTCCGATCCCTTGGTTTTCTTCCCCGAGACCCCACTAACCTGCCCAGCCTCCGCCTTCCTTTTCCTAAGGTGCTCAATGTCAATCTCCATCTCTCTCGCCCTGGCTATCATGTCCTCCAAGGTTAGGCATGTCGAGTAGCTAACATGTTTCCGGATGTCAGCTCTCAACATATCGTCAAACCAAGTCTTCTTCATCTCCTCGTCCCCTGCATACTGAGGCACCGGTAAGGCCCTCTCCCTGAACTTGACGATAATCTCCGCCACCGAATCAGTCATCTGCCTCATATCCATAAACTCCCTGGCCAGCTGCTGAAGCTCTACAGTCGGCACAAACTCAATCCTAAACCTAGTCACAAAGTCTGACCAGATCATAGCCTCAATGGTTGGGGCTCCCAATGAATCACTGACAGCCTCCTACCAATCTCAAGCTCAGTCCCGCAAACATCTTGCACCATACCGGACCTTCGACCCCTCAGGGCAGAAGCTAGTCAACTGAGTAGACTCCATGTCTGCAATACATCTCCTGGCCATAATAGGGTCCTTCACCCCATGGAAGTCTGGTGCACCACACCCCCTGAAATCCTTGAAGGAGAGTGTGCATGTCCCAGACTGGCCAGATGCCATGTCGCTCCTGAACGCCCTGAGACGCTCCTCCGTTAGCTCGATGATCCCTTCATTGATCGACCCGAAAATCACCAGGGTCACCTCAAGGATCCATCTCTTGATCTCAGACGCGATGAACTCGCATAGTTTGTCTCAACTGGCTCATAACCTGAAGTTGATCCTGAACAAGACCCTGAATCTCCTGCTCTGTGACGTGTCACCACCATTCTGAAACAAAACACATAATCGTCAGGGTCATACATAACCTCGAGGGGTCTCACACATTCTACAAGTTCCCTAGTTCTATCTCGGCCCTCCTTGACTCGAGTACGTATCCTCTGATTTTAGTAATATGGGCTCATACTACCTTCCACATCTATCTGTACTTTCCTCAAGCATTGCCTTGACTTCACCAAGTCCCTTCTACTATTACTGCTCGCTGCACTAATCTCATCCTAGGCTTACCCTATGGATGATTACGTTTCGGAATCATCAACGAAAATAGAACTTGTATAATGATTCCATACGCTATCTCTTCATCCTAGGTAATAACCGTAATTTCTATGTTTCCTCGAAAGAGTATTTAACTCTATGGCTTTCTTGACCGCAGGAGATGCCCAATCTTGCATCTGCTTATCGTACTAAGTTGTACTTTCAATCGTAACCTTCAAGTTACCAAATAAGTCCTTATTGTGGACTCCTTCTTCTTCTTAGGATAAATACTTTCCTTTATCTATTGTAACAGATCGATAGGTTATGTTCTAATAACCTCTCATCGCATGATGCAACGCTTTGACTCAAGTCTCTTAGAGTCAAATTCCAGAATGGAATATACCTTCCTTCATATTCTAATGTGATATAATCACATTTTTAACATGTATACAAACTCCTTTTTTTTTAACGAGTGCGATACTATCAATCACATTGATTTCAATCTTCTGACTTGAGTCAGATGCTACCTCGAACTTGGTTCTCTGAACCACGTAACAAACTCATCGTAGTCGGACTCAGTTTGATATGACCACTAGGGTCGGAATAACAACCATCTTACTAGTCACTACCGAAACAAGGGTAATGACACACTTGAACAAAACATAATCAATTACTAGCTTCTTGGTAACCTTGTGAATTTCCCTGATCCAAGTGCGAGTGCTGTGCTTCCGGTAGTATATGCATCTACTTACTTTCACACCTACTCATACTCATCCCAAGTATTGTCCCGCAGTCGACCAAGTCACCATACAAGAAAATCACAAAACAATTTAACACATACAAATGTGTCCAAATAATCATAAACAATTTCGCTAGACTCTACTAGGACTTCTTCATTGCTCAATCTTTAATCATCAACTCTACTTCAACTCGATTGGTGATGGAAATTCCAGACGATGGGACAACTTCAAGAATTACACAAACCGTTCCATCATCCTGCCAATCGAAGGTGTACTTCAGATGTACCATACTCCTCTAAACGTACTATTATTTCATAAGACATACTCTAAAGGCAAGATACCACTCATACGATATCTTCTGATAGGTGTCATCCACTATCATAAGCCTTCTTCATTTCCTCCATTTACTCAATTTATCTACGAGTCTTCACCATGACCTCTTGTACATCCAAGCAGACATTTGGTGTACCAAGCGAGAATTTTTAAGATAAGAAAGTTTTTAATTACGATAAACGTATAAATCTCCTTATCACCCCGAAACGTTTACATGCTAGTTCTAATTTCGTAGTCGTGCGCTTAGAATCCTAAACACATAAGGTTTCCAGATCCGGTCGGCAACAGACCATAGATCCGAACAAATAATAGCATCAATTTAGCTATCACACAAAACAATTAGCACATAAAAGCATTTTAGGCATCATTCCTAAAATAAACTAGTGCTTATGTCAATTTAGGTGTACTACCTAACATATTTTAGACACACTCCTCACAATCATTACTTAGCATTCTAAGTTTAAGTCTACAAATTTCCTACAAATTCCTAGTTCGTTTAAACTAATGCTCTGATACCAACTGTGGCATCCCCATTTTCACGGCCAGAAAAGACCGATTTGTTTATGCTTGTTTTTAAAATCAGAGTACTCTTTTAAAGAAAACAGTTGCGGAATTTGTTCCCAAAACAAAATATGATAAATATTATCAAAGCATTTCTTTAAACAATGTATTTTCATTATATAACAAAATCTCGGGATGTCATGTTCCGATACAGATATATAAGCATAAACAGAACTTACATTTAATTACACAATTGATTTATATCTCCTTTAAATCTCTCTGTGAAATATATCTTCGTATTAATACCTGTGATACAAAGAAAACTGAGTGGGTCAGGCTTAGGAGCCTGGTGAGCATATAGGGTTTTCATCCCACAATGTTATATCATATATTTATAAATATAGAACATTCAAACTTGTACAATTTCACCATATAAAGGCAACTCTTATCCCACCCCATCGATCCTCACAACGACACGGTCTAAACTCTCGTATCTAAAATTTTCCTCTTTACCTAATCCCTACTCACGGATCTAAAACTAAGCTTTTTCACCTGATCCATACTCACGGATCTAAAACTACCTGATCCATACTCACGGATCTAAAACTAACCTCCTGATATGATCCATACTCCCGAATCAATAATTATACCCAATCCATACTCCCGGAATAATGACAATTAACTATACCCTAATCTTGATCTGATCCATACTCCCGGATCAATAACTGTGCCCAATCCATACTCCCGAACTAGGGACAATTAACTTAGTCTTAATCCATACTCCCGGACTAATAACAAGTTTTATCTCTTTACATGATCCATACTCCTGGATCTAAAACTAACCTCTTGGTCTAATCCATACTCACTGAATAACTAGATCAACAACAACAACATCGGGGCCTCTCATCTGTTTATCACACATCAACTATCTACCCATGTTCTACCCAACATATTAGTAGATAAAAATATATATTTTTATACATAGTTTAAAACCTGTATAGCATTTTCATTCAATACCTATTCCACATAACAGACGAGGCACACTCACATAACACATATTTCATAGAGAATAAATCAGATCTATGAGATAGAAGAAAGTGAATATACATTCACACACATAACAACAAAATTATACACATAACACGTATTTCATATAAAATACTTCATAATTATGCATTAGAAGAAAGTAACCACACAATCACTTGATTAGAAGATGATCGGACAACACTACGACTTGTAGAAGTAGTATTCTTCGGTAGATCTGGAAGATCTTCACAAAAACCGGGCTCCTCGCGGGCAGAGCTTCGGCTCGGGAATCGCACTTCTTGGGATCTTCGGGGCCTCGGGACTTGCTTCGAGGCTTCGGGATATTTTTTGCACGAAAAACGATGCAAAAACGCGAGAAAAAGGGAAGAAATGAGCAAAGAAGTTGGTTGCCCTCGACATCCTTTTATAGGGGGCTGGAACACGAATTACGCTGGGCGTAATGGCGATAAGATCGCTGACTCCCCCCCCCCCCCTTCGGATAATATCGGAATATATATATATATATATATATATATATATATATATATATATATATATATATATATATATATATATATATATATATATATATATATATATTGTAAATATCAAAAATATTTAATAAACTTCAAAAATTCATATCTTCCTCATACGAACTTCGTTTTCGACGTTCTTTATATCCACGCGTAGGTGAGACTACAATCTACAACTTTGGTTTAGACTCCGTCGGCTAATTTTGACTTTATTTTTATTATATATTTTTAGTAGGCCGGGACAGGAAAATTCCGTTATAAATTCATAATTTCTTCATCCGACGTCCGTTTTCGCCTATCTTTTTATCGTTTTACTCCTATTAACGAGACCTTCGATTCTAATTTAGATTGTTTTGGCTAAAAACCGCTCGGTCTCAAATCGAGCATTCGGGCTGCATACCGCTAAGTCAAAACTTAGAAAAATCATAACTTCCTCATACGAAGTCAGATTTGGACATTCTTTTTATGCACGCTCATGGTTTAATGAACTCTACGACTTTTGTTTATATAGCTAAGGATAAATATCACTCTAACGTAAATTCACTTTTTACGTCATTCAGCGTCGTGCCGGTTCTATCGCGAAACTTCGACAGGTCATAACTTCTTCGTTATAACTCGGATTTCGGTGTTCTTTATATGCACGGAAACCTTGTAACATATACTATAACTTAGTTAAGATTATTCATTCTAAATAATATTTCATCAAAAATTAATTTTGACGTCTATCGTTGTTAGGTGCTATTTGTGCACCGCACCTTTTAGTCCCATTTTATGCATATATTTAGCACAATTGTTCTTCGTTTTCCTTGCGTTTTATCATATTCATTTTAGTCTCTAGAACAACCTTATTTGCACACTTTTATATCTTTTTCAGGTAAACCGGAGGTTGGAACGCGCTTTGGGAAGTGTCGGGAAGCATTGGTGGAGATTTCGGGACGATCGGGCGAAGAACGAAAAAGTTGGAAAAATCAAGTTTGGAATTGGAGTCAGAGAGGTACATGGGGCGTGTTGAATTTACACTGAAAAGTGGGCACGGGGCGTGCTTGACCAAAATGGGAGCTGTTGGCCATGCTGAACACGACCCGTGTCAGTTTAGTGCAAATCAACACGGGGCGTGTTGCTGAACACGACCCGTGTCAGTTTAGCCTATTTTAACACGGGTCATGTTCGACCCAAAAAACCAACTTTTGGCAGTTTTTCCTATCTTTCATATTACGGGTTGAGGGTCATTTGGAGATACAGAGAACATACCATAGCACCATTGGAGAAGGGAATTCGAAGCTTTTTGCAAGGGTTTGTCCGTTAATCATTTCGAAACATTAATTCTTGTTTTTGTAAGTTGTAATTACACTTAATTTTATCTTTTAGACTTGTGATCTTGTTCTAGCCATGTGTGGCTAGAACCCTAATTTCTCCAATTTCATGTTTTGACTTCTTGGTAGTGACTTCATTCATATGACATGATATTTGTTCTTAATTTCTATCTAATGAATTTGATTTTGCTTCAATCGAATGTTTGATTCTAATTATGATTCTTATTGGCCATTTGAATTAGGGTTAGGTCATTCAAGTTATCTCTTTTACAAAATCCGTAATTGATTTGTGAAATTGAACAAGTAACAAGCATTAAATTGATCTCTATTGAATGAATTTAGTGTAAATCTTATTCATACACTTTTACACTCCCGAGCTTATGAGGGGTATTGGGTGTTGTTGGGAACATTCACATAAAACTTCATGCAATCTTATAATCTAATCCTAAGAGCTTGTTTAGATTAAGTTAGTAAGGTTAGGATTAATCAAAGAACTTGTTTTGGTTAATTAATATGGTGAATGGGAAGTGTTAGAGCTTATTAGCACTTTCAAGTACCAACTTAGATAGAATTGAACAAATATTGTGTCATCTTTGAGTCACATTGCTAAATTGTCATACATGGGGTTGGAGTCCTTACAAATTATGAATTTAATTCACGCATTTAGTTGATTGCTTATGTTTTTAACTGTTTGTTTAATCATTACATTCTAAACCCCCCTCTCTTTACTATTGGTGACCATAGTACCTTGTGCAAATAGGTATAGACCAATTGTCCGGTGTCTCTGTGGATCGACCTTGCTTGCCTTGTACTACCTTTTAGTGCAATATAGTGGGATTATTTTGGAGTATATCGTACCCCTTTATTTGTTGGGTTTGACACGCCTAACAATCGTCTCTAAATTGACTAGCCCGGATCTACGGGCGTTACAATTATCTCCCCCTTAGGATGATTACGTCCCGGAATCATCAACGAAAATAGAACTTGTATAATGATTCCATACGCTATCTATTCATCCTAGGTAATAACTGTAATTTCTATGTTTCCTTGAAAGAGTATTTAACTCTATGGCTTTCTTGACCACAGAAGATGCCCAATCTTGCATCTGCTTATCGTACTATGTTGTACTTTCAACCGTAACCTTCAAGTTACCAAATAAGTCCTTATTGTGGACTCCTTCTTCTTCTTCTTAGGATAAATACTTTCCTTTATCTATTATAAAAGATCGATAGGTTATGTTCTAATGACCTCTCATCGCATGATGCAACGCTTTGACTCAGGTCTCTTAGAGTCAAATTCCAGAATGGAATATACCTTCCTTCATATTCTAATGTGATATAATCACATTTTTAACATGTAGCATGCCTAGCTACAAACTCCTTTTTTTTAACGAGCGTGATACTATCAATCGCATTGATTTCAATCTTCTGACTTGAGTCAGATGCTACCTCGAACTTGGTTCTCTGAACCACGTAACAAACTCATCGTAGTCGGACTCAGTTTGATATGACCACTAGGGTCGGAATAACAACCATCTTACTAGTCACTACCGAAACAAGGGTAATGACACACTTGAACAAAACGGAATCAATTACTAGCTTCTTGGTAACCTTGTGAATTTCCCTGATCCAAGTGCGAGTGCTGTGCTTCCGGTAGTATATGCATCTACTACCTTTCACACCTACTCATACTCATCCCAAGTATTGTCCCGCAGTCGACCAAGTCACCATACAAGAAAATCACAAAACAATCTAACACATATAAATGTGTCCAAATAATCATAAACAATTTCGCTAGACTCTACTAGGACTTCTTCATTGCTCAATCTTCAATCATCAACTGTACTTCAACTCAATTAGTGATGGAAATTCCAGACGATGGGACAACTTCAAGTACCATACTCCTCTAAACGTACTATTATTTCATAAGACATACTCTAAAGTCAAGATACCACTCTTACGATATCTTCTGATAGGTGTCATCCACTATCACAAGCCTTCTTCATTTCCTCCATTTACTCAATCTATCTACGAGTCTTCACCATGACCTCTTGTACATCCAAGCAGACATTTAGTGTACCAAGCGAGAATTTTTAAGATAAGAAAGTTTTTAATTACGATAAACGTATAAATCTCCTTATCACCCCCGAAACGTTTACATGCTAGTTCTAATTTCGTAGTCGTATGCTTAGAATCCTAAACATATAAGGTTTCCAGATCCGGTCGGCAACAGACCATAGATCCGAACAAATAATAGCATCAATTTAGCTATCACACAAAACAATTAGCACATAAAAGCATTTTAGGCATCAGGGCCGAATTTGAGGGTGGGCAGCCGCACAGGGCCCCAAAAAAATAGGGCCCGAGATTTAGTTATATTGTTTATTTGATATTTATATAAATAATAAACCGTTCAAACAAAAACATAGTTTCCTTATGGTTCAAGTGATAAGCGCGCTTCTAATTTTTTAAGATAATACAAACTACCCGGGTTCGAATCCCTTTAGGTGGTGCCTTTTTAACTGTGTTAAACTTTCTTTGTATGCCTCCACTAAATTCTCGTGCCTTTTTTTTATTTTTATTTATTCTTTGCATCTTCTAAGAACAAAATTACAAAATTCTTCAAGTAGTATTTTATTTTTCTTTGTGTGCCTCTACTAAATTCTCGTGCCTTTTTTTTTTTATTTTTTTTTATTTTTTTTTATTTTTTTTTTGCTTTTGCATCCACTAAGAACAAAATTGCAAGATTCTTCAAGTAATATTTTATTAAAGTATTAAGTAATTTTTTAAGAGATTAATTACGAGTTTTAGAACACTATGCACCCATTTGTTTCACTAATTTATAATCACTTCCAAAAAGATAATGATAATAACGATTTTTAGTTATCAATAGGGAATCGTTGAACGGTTGAAGGAAAAAAATATTAGATTTTTGTCACGTTTTACTAATGACCAAATTAACCTTTAAAATCTTCGTTTTATTAAAAAAATATTTTTAGTGAAATTGTAGTATAAAATATTCGGTCCGGAACAGCTAGTCGGTACTTATTAAAATACTATGACTTTGTTGTTTTTATTGTTATAAAGTTTATCGTTGTTTAAAAAAAACAGTTTATGTAATTTAATTCGTTCCACGTTAAGACCAAAGGGCCTTTTTTTCCCGGCTTGTCCAGGGTATTTGAGTTTTCAGGACCGGCCCTGTTAGGCATCATTCCTAAAATAAACTAGTGCTTGTGTCAATTTAGGTGTACTACCTAACATATTTTAGACACACTCCTCACAATCATTACTTAGCATTCTAAGTTTAAGTCTAGAAATTTCCTACAAATTCCTAGTTCGCTTAAACTAATGCTCTGATACCAACTGTGACATCCCCATTTTCACGGCCAGAAAAGACCGATTTGTTTATGCTTGTTTTTAAAATCAGAGTACTCTTTTAAAGAAAACAGTTGCGAAATTTGTTCCCAGAACAAAATATGATAAAAATTATCAAAACATTTCTTTAAAGGAATGTATTTTCATTATATAACAAAATCTCGGGATGTCATGTTCCGATACAAACATATAAGCATAAACAGAACTTACATTTAATTACACAATTGATTTATATCTCCTTTAAATCTCTCTGTGAAATATGTCTTCGTATTAATACCTGTGATACAAAGAAAACTGAGTGGGTCAGGCTTGGGAACCTGGTGAGCATATAGGGTTTTCATCCCACAATGTTATATCATATATTTATAAATATAGAACATTCAAACTTGTATAATTTCCACCATATAAAGGCAACTCTTATCCCACCCCATTGATCCTCACAACGACACGGTCTAAACTCTCGTATCTAAAATTTTCCTCTTTACCTGATCCCTACTCACGGATTTAAAACTAACCTTTTTCACCTGATCCATACCCACGGATCTAAAACTACCTGATCCATACTCACGGATCTAAAACTAACCTTTTTCACCTGATCCATACTCACGGATCTAAAACTACCTGATCCATACTCACGGATCTAAAACTAACCTCCTCATCTGATCCATACTCCCAGATCAATAATTGTACCCAATCCATACTCCCGAAATAATGACAATTAACTATACCCTAATCCTGATCTGATCCATACTCCCGGATCAATAACTGTGCCCAATCCATACTCCCAGACTAGGGACAATTAACTTAGTCTTAATCCATACTCCCGGACTAATAACAAGTTTTATCTGTTTACCTGATCCATACTCCCGGAAATAAAACTAACCTCTTGGTCTAATCCATACTCGCTGAATAACTAGATCAACAACAACAACATCGGGGCCTCTCATCTGTTTATCACACATCAACTATCTACCCATGTTCTATCCAACATATTAGTAAATAAAAATATATATTTTTATACATAGTTTAAAACCTGTATAGCATTTTCATTCAATACCTATTCCACATAACAGATGAGACACACTCACATAACACGTATTTCATAGAGAATAAATCAGATCTATGAGATAGAAGAAAGTGAATATACATTCACACACATAACAACAAAATTATACACATAACACGTATTTCGTATAAAATACTTCATAATTATGTGTTAGAAGAAAGTAACCACACACTCACTTGATTAGAAAATGACCAGACAACACTACGACTTGTAGAAGTACTATTCTTCGGTAGATCTGGAAGATCTTCACAAAAACCGGGCTCCTTGCGGGCAGAGCTTTGGCTCGGGAATCGCACTTCTTGGGATCTTCGGGGCCTCGGCACTTGCTTCGGGGCTCGGGAATGATACCGGGGCTTCGGGATATTTCTTGCACGAAAAACGATGCAAAAACGCGAGAAAAAGGAAAGAAATGAGCAAAGAAGTCGGTTGCCCTCGACACCCTTTTATAGGGGGCTGGAACACGAATTACGCTGGGCATAATTCTAAATTACGTTGGGCGTAATGCGATAAGATCGCTGACTCCCCCCCCCCCCCCCTTCGGATAATATCGGAATATATATATATATATATATATATATATATATATATATATATATATATATATATATATATATATATATATATATATATATATATATATATAAATTAAATATCGAAAATATTTAATAAACTTCAAAAATTCATATCTTCCTCATACGAACTTCGTTTTCGAAGTTCTTTATATCCACGCGTAGGTGAGACTATGATCTACAACTTTCTTTTAGACTCCGTCAGCTAATTTTGACCTTATTTTTATTATTTATTTTTAGTAGTCCGGGACAGAAAAATTCCGTTATAAATTCATAACTTCTTCATCCGACGTCCGTTTTCGCCTATCTTTTTATCGTTTTACTCCTATTAATGAGACCTTCGATTCTCATTTAGATTGTTTCGGCTAAAAACCGCTCGGTCTCAAATCGAGCATTTGGGCTGCATACCGCTAAGTCGAAACTTAGAAAAATCATAACTTCCTCAATAGAAGTCAGATTTGGACGTTCTTTTTATGCACGTTCATGGTTTAACGAACTCTACGACTTTCGTTTATTTCGCTATGGCTAAATATCACTCTAACTTAATTCGGTTTTTACGTCATTCAACGTCGTGACGGTTCTGTCGCGAAACTTCGACGGGTCATAACTTCTTCGTTATAACTCGGATTTCGGCGTTCTTTATATGCACAGAAACCTTGTAACATATACTATAACTTAGTTAAGATTATTCATTCTAAATAATCTTTCATCAAAAATTCATTTTTGACGCGTATCGTCTCTAAATTGACTAGCCCGGATCTACGGGCGTTACAAGGCATCTTCCTAGATCGTTAGCCCTAATACAGCATGCAGTTCTCACACAGTATGAATATAAGGCATCCTTATTAGATCCTTAGACCTAATCTAGCATGTAGTTCTTATAATTGTATCATATCATAACGTAACATGTATGGGTATCTTGGGGAAAAGTTACTTGAGCTCGGTTGATAGCACGCATCACACACCTTGTTCTTTCTCAAAACTCTTTATTTTAAATTTTAGAAAAAACTATTTTCTTTTTAAAAATCTTTCAAACCTTTGATTTGAGTCCAGACACCCCTGACGGTGTGTACGAATCCCTCAAACCAAGGCTATGATACCAACTTGTAACATCCCAAAAATACGAACCAAAAACTTCATTTTTGATATAGCAATTTATAAAGCAATTTATAGAAAACATCATCAAGTTATTTCATTTCATAAAAATTCATAGTTCATAAGTCTCAAAATCATGTCATCACATAGTAACAATGTCAGAGTACAAATCCCAAGAATCTCGTATGCGGAAATCGTGTGTGTGTGTGATGTGTTGCTACCGTACTGGCTCATTTCCCTTTGAAGAAGAAGGACCTGCAACAAAACTGAAACTGTAAGCACAAAGCTTAGTTAGTTCCCCTATCACACCACATACCATATAACAAACATACTGCCAGGCATATCTGGGTGCCCGACCTACCCTGCTGAGCATATATGGGTGCTCAACCTACCCTTGTCAGACATACTGGGGTGCCCGACCTACCTCTTGTCAAGCTTATCTGGGTGCTCAACCTACCCTGCCAGGCATATATGGGTGCCCGACGTACCCTCCAGATATTTCAACTGCCTACGGGGACTATTTCACCCCTACTACTACCACATAATAACATAGAATATCATATTGTTAGACATATCTAGGTGCCCGACCTACCCTGCCGGTATATCTCAACCGAGTCCGGGGACTAGTCCCCTATCTACCACTATCACATAATCACATAACATATTAGCACATAAAGCATAACAGATAGTGGCATACCATAAAATTACCACAAAGACAATCATCTTAACAAACAACTCCTACTAGTGGGTCGTCATTGTGGCCTTAGACTCACTTCTACTAGAAGGTAACTCACCTCAATGTCATGAAGTAGCTTAAATGTCCTCGGTGATGGGATCAACTCTCCTCAAACTCCTACACATAACATCTCTTGAATTACTCTTTCAAACTTATAACCCCTTTAAGGGTCAATTCTGGTCAATGGATAAGTCAAAGGTGAACACTCTAGTCAAAGTCAACCTTATGGTCCAAGTAAACATTCTGGTTGACTCAACCCGCTGAGTTGGTCCGTCAACTCGTCGAATTCCATGATTCATAGAATCTCGAACTCATGATCTAAATCGTCGAGTTTCTCCATATGACAGAATCGGGACTTTCCGTTTGAACTCGTCGAGTACTTCCTTGGACTCGTCGAGTTCTCCTTCATACAGAGTCGGGGTATTTCACTCACAACTCGCTGAGTTCATCCTTGAACTCGTCGATTTCCTCTTCATGTATGGTGGGAAATTTGCTCATGAACTCTCCGAGTTCATCCTTGAACTCTTCGAGTTTCCCTTCATACAAATTGGGCCATTTTGCTATCAACTCGCCGAGTTCATCCTTGGACTCGTCGAGTTCTTTGATCTTCAAGTCCATAAACACATCCAACTTGCTGAGTCGTCTTCTAGACTCAACAAGTTTGTTTAGTAACATAAAAAGGTTGGGGAACCATTACCCAACTCGCTGGGTCCTATGAACGACTCATCGAGTCTCCCAAAGTCTAATTCCGTACAATCGATTTTAGTCAGACTTAATGCATCCAAAGCATAGATCTGGCCTCCTAGGGTCTATATAACACGTAAAGTTACAAACTTTACGTTCATGCATGGGCTATTTAGCTCAAATAGCCCTAAAAAGTGGTTCATATGATGCATGGGACTCCCTTGTGATGGGTTTTGGTCATAAGACATCCTATGTGCTCATACAAACCCTAATGCTTGGATCTAGGTTTCTCTATTGTACATGCTTTGAATCCAAGACTATAAACCCTAATTCTAGCATATGGAAATCGATATTAACATATAATTAGGTTTAAGATATTACCTTGATTGTTATGTAGCAATAACAATCCCAATACTACCTTGAATTGACTTTGGAATGCTTAGAGTCACAAGTGTCACTCCTCTAATGGCTTACAAACACCATAAGCAAGAGGATGAAGAGGAGAGAGGTTGGAGGCTCCCAAAAACGTGTGTAAACCCTTACAAGAACATTAGCCACGTTTTTGAGCCTTAAGGGGTCTTTATATAGTTGGGCTATTAGGGTTATCTAACAAGGAAACCCTAATTTGGATGCTTAAGCCCTAAGCAACCCATAGACTCCTTTTATCAAGCCCATGGACGATTTCCTTATGGGTTTCCCATTAGAATTCGTCCATCCCTTAATATAAGGCAATCCATGGCCCAAATTATAATTATCTTATAATTACAATTCCATTCCCTTAAGTTTAATTAATCTCTTTTAGTCACAAAACTAATTACCAATTAATTATTGACTAATATTAATTAAACAATATGATTTCTCCTTTAATATATTATTCTCATAATACATTAATAAATCATATTTAATCCTTACTCTCCATAATTCATCCTATCAAGTTGCTTTGGTGAAGGCAACCCAAAAGGACCATGCACCATCGGGTCAAGTACATACCAAAATAGTTATGGACTTAGACACTAATCCAACATTTTCCCTCTTGGATAAGTCTAACAACTATTCTGCGTATGACTTCAGATCCCGATCTGCAATCGTAGCTTTCCAAAGCCGTTGTCAACTCTGATCCTATCAGATACGTGTGTCCTTAGATAAGGGATCATATATTCCTCCATTCTAGATATCGTATGAGATATGATTTTTAATCATTCTCTTTGTACTACTTCTCGATTTCTGATTTATGACGACAGACTAACTGAACAAATCAAATTAGCCCTAGCTCGGCCGAGCATTTACATTTGTCATCACTAAACCATCGAAGGGCCCAAAGATATCGCTTCTATCCTACCTTGGATAAAAGGAACGGATAAACTTTGATACAATGCTTGCTTGCACTCACTAACCAAATCACACACAACAATATGTTTTATAACACCAAGTTACTAGTGCGTTTACATATTATCAATGTGCAACCAATTAGCAAGATACAACTCACACATCTCGGTTTCAAGAATATAAGATGTTATCGTCTCACTAATCACTCGAGATAGTGATCCAAGTGAGCGTGGGTTTAATCTAATGCTCAAATCATATTCATAAGCACTCATGAACGTTGCAGCAAACATTTACTTATGTCTAATACTTTTCTAGACAATCCACACACCAATTCATGACAGTCTTCATTCATATCTACTTCCAACATATGAACGACTGTGGCCCGTTCGAATAATTCGATTATTCTTAATAAACTCAATTATTCTGGAAGTCAAAACATGCAAGGTGAAACCCAAGAATAATACTAATCCCATATGGCCTCAAACCTTTGAGTATAAACAAAACATGTTTTATTTATCACCATATCGATTACTCATTATTTGTCGTTTAGGGTAACCAACTTCTTAGTTGAATTATTACACTTGTCCCATGCTCCTAGCATGCACACAATGTTTACCTATGGTTCTTACTTTTGTGAAATAGACAAATTGAACACGTTTCCAATCCTTCTCATTTTACAACTCCAAATCCATTTTTCTTAAGTCTAAGAATATCAAATTCTTGTTACTTATAGAATATACTAGATTCTAACACTTTATGCAACGATCCTTTCGTAATGTCACGGCACCAAAGTCACAAAGACTATTGCCAATGATATTACAAAGTCCTCTATCAGAGATTGTTACAAGACAATTCCTTAGATATGATGTCTCTCTCTCAAAGTACATTCCTTTGAACATCCTTTTGCATAAAAGTTTCTAATCTAGACATAGATTTTCAATATTTACTTCCCAACATGGACACGCTTCCATATTTTCCATATGACAACTCATTCTTAATAGAATCTTATCTATTCGTAATGATGTTGATATTGTCCATCCAATATGGAAACATTTCCATAATTTCCAATACTATACTTCCAACTACTCACAAGCGACCAATTCTCGTCGAACTTCGAATCGTCCTTTGATAGTTGTTTAATTATTTTAGTCAGAGCCAATTCTAGTCCCTTTTCCCTGTAAATGCGCTGGACATTTGGAAAATTTTAGAATGGTCAAACATTAAAGCATTTGCAATCGATCCTATACCCGAAGCGTATGGGACACGACGCATAATGTTTTATTTGCTATGTTCTCAAAATTCGAATTGTGAAGAGGAATGCCGTAATCATAATCGAAATTTTAAGAACACACAATGTACCTTTGACTAAATTTATTAACATTCCACAACCTAATCCTTTAGATTTGAAATGAAGCATAATATTCTCTCCCTTAATTATAGCAAAACAACTTTACAACTCTTACGACTTTGCAAGGTATAACTCTTGTTTTTCTATAATTAATATTGCGAACTTGCAATACTTTCTATAATAATCATACAATCATAACTTTTATGCTCCCACTATCATGATGATTACTATAAAACATAACACTTATGCTCCCACTAGCTTCGACATGTATTCATAAACATCTTAACTTTTAGAAAGACAATACCTATTGAATTTTTTAAGTCCATGTTTCTAATACTTAGTGCTTTGATAATCTTTTATCAAGGCTTCTTGAACTTATACACCTTTGCCTTTAGATAGTTCATATGTTTGTATCAACAATTAAGACTAATTGCCAAACCTCACAATTCAAATTATGGAAAGGGATACCGTAACCATGATCGAATTCGAGAATGCAATTTCACAATCACTATCTCCTTAAAATCTTTCTTAGTGAAAGCATTTCCTCACAATCATTTTCATGAAGGAGGAAATCTTATGACATTTAGATTTAAATGGTGTATTTGTTCCTATCCATGTGAATTTGTTAAAACCAAAGTTTACGACAAATTCAAACTCATATGGACTGAGCCTTTTTTAATCTAGGTTTCTTGCCTTATGGTAGCACAGCTGCCCACCACGTCTTCCAAGTAGTTAAGCAGCTCACCCTTTCCTATCAATGTACCTTTCACTGATTAAGGTGCCTTGCCTTTTATGCATTCAAAATGAGAACTCAAAGAACTCACATGCATAATTAACTCAATTGGAATAGCACAGAAATAAAATAACGTCAACACGATAGGTTGCAAAACTCAACTCGTGTGCTAGTGATGATCGATAAGGTTTATTTGATTTGTTCTTGAAACTTTTCAAGACCATTAAGACTCCCACTGACTCCTTGACATACAATATTCTCTTGTCAATAAACATTTCTTGACAACCAAATATTCAAGAGTTAGTGTAGCTTTTATCAAAACACTTCATAAATTGGTCCAAGTTGGTCTTTGTCTTATTCAAGACATCACGACTTTCCACATTTTATGAATGTTATAAACCTTTAATACTTTTCACTCATTGTCACAATCTTAACTTTAAAACTTGTTATTGGAACGAAGTATGATAGACTTTTTGACTTTTTTCATTTCTTCAATTCTTGATTCCTCTTCTTAAACATACAACTGTACTAAGACTCACTTAGAGGATCAATTGAGATATGGTTCTTAATCATTAAGATCTATCATAAAGCATAAAAGCTACTCTTCCTTCTTCTTAGAATGGAGAAACTTTTATTTTTCTGCCTACTTGATTCTTCTTATTCGTTCTACTATTGATCTAAACATTTTCAATCAATTCAGAATTACACTTAATCTTATAAGCATAATCATATTTACTAAACCTTTAGTAAATCATGACGAATGTCTTTGTTACTCTTATGGTGGACTTTGATCAACACACAACTTTGTGTACTCGATCTCCTAGTCCTTCACTTGACACTTTGTCAATGAATTTGTCTAATTATCGAATATGAAATTTCTCATTCATCATGCAACCAAGTTGCGTGATTCCAAATTTCTGTCCAATTGAAATTTGGGCGATGAGAAACTCTCCCTATTTGGTAAATTCTCGACATTTCCATAAATAACATAACTAAGAATCATATCCATTCGTTGTAGAAATATGCAAACATCAATTTTCATAACAATTTCATTGCAAGGAAGTAAACAAATGAATAAATAAGTCAAACAAAATTTATTTTTATTTATAAAAGCAGCGGAAAAACATTTGTCCTTACAATGCAAAATCTATTGAAAACTATGTAAAAGGGAAATTTTCTAACAACTCTATCATAACTATCTAAGCTCAAAATCCAATCTTCAAGTCCATGCGATCGAGATCCATCTCTTGTGATTAGATTCATCTTGCTCTCTTATCAAGCTTCCTTTCTTTTCACCGATCCTGCAAAACATTCAAATGCAATCTTATCACATCATGTATTAAGAATCAATGAATAGGAACTTAACGGAGTTAGATAGTGGATTTTACCTGAAGCATAGTCATACTTTTGACTCTCCCATCTTTTAGATCTCTTAGGTAAACAGGACAACTTCGTCTCCAATGCCCCTTCTCTTGGCAATAAAAGCAAATTGACTCTTTTGGAACAACACATAGAACTACTTCAGACATCGCCTTTCTCTTATGATCAAACTTTTCGATCATTGCATGTCTTTCATTGCCATTGTCTATATCCATAGAGGTCTAGAAGGCAGATTCACCAATCAACTTTGCTTTTCTATTGCGCCAAACCATTGCTGATTCAGCAGCAATAAGCATATAGGTGAGATCAATAAGGGTCATGTCGTGCTTTATCATCTAGTACTCTGTTACGAACCCACTATACGAGTTAGGAAGTGACTGAAGAACCCAATAAACAGCCATCTCTTCACTAACAACGAATCCCATCATTCTTAACCTATCAATGTGTGACTTCATCCCTAAGATGTGTGCACACATCGACTTGCCCTCTTTATGTTTACTTGCCAAAAGGGGTTGAGTGATATTGAACCTTTTAATTTTACAATCTTGTGGGTTAGGGAGAATAATTGGAGGAGGAGGAGGAAGTGAAGCATGATTTGTTGTTCCTCGATCGAATCGTGGAATATCATCTTCATGTGGAATGCTTGTTCCACGGGATTTGAGAAGACCATAGTTGTCGAACTTTAACATCGGGAGAAAAACAAATTCAAGTTAGTTGATTGATTGAGTCCTTGGTAAATCACCCAAATGAAATTCCAAGGCTAGGACCCAACACAATATCCTACAACTCGGGAGAGGGATGCCGTAACCCAAATTGCAGAACATTTGAAGGTAAGTGAATGACGATTCACTAGTTTCCACCATGAAAAACGAAAAAGAAATTTAAGTTTTAAATCTATGAAAACTCCTAGATCCTTTGAGATTCATTGAACATTTCAATGGCATGTTTAAATCTTGATATGCCCCTCTAGTTTGTAACTGGGATGCCGAGGATCACAAAGCGGGTGTGAATAACCATGCAAACTACATGGTGCCCTCACATGTTACAATCACCTATTCGATGTGCCGGTAAACCACACACGCTCCACCGAACTATGACAAACATTGAGTCACCCTTTGCTACCTTTGCTTAGAACCATTTAGTGTGCCGGTAAACCACACACGCTCCACTAACGTCTTCGCAAGGGCACAAAGTGTAATTTCATGGAATTGCATCAATTCACTTTTGCCTAAGTAACTAAGATTGGGAATTTGAAAAACATTTAGTTACTTTGTATTTCATTATACTTATAATGGAAGGTTTCGTCCTATCCTACCCGTTCGGCTAACGACCCTCCACTAGTCAAGAGTGCGGTGGGTAAGAGTGGATACCCATTCAATCGCCATTTTATAGGCAATTTCCTTAAACACCCCTTATAGACCAGCTTCGTGAATGAGACCTACTAACGTAAGACTGACTTTTACTCATACATATATATAATGTTAGACTTTTAATGTTATATATAGTATAGGGTGTATTTTATACTTTTAAAATACTATATGGTTAACTTTAACAATTACACTTTTAATTCAATTAAATGGTTAACCTAAACTTTTATGGATTTATTAAACCTCTTTTAATTATACTCCTTAATTAATTAATAAAACCATAAGGGTGTGATTTGAACTTTTCAAAACATTACTAGGGTTTTAGAATTTAACATTCCTAATTAAACTTTTAATCAACTTTTAAATTCCAAAACTTGAGGGCAAATTTTGAAACATTTCAAAACATTAGGGTTTTAACTATTTAAATTTCAAAACTTCAAAACTTTTGGGTTCAAATTTAAACTATAAAACCTAAAGGGGAAAATATGAAACTTTTCATAACAACAAGGATCAAATAACAAATAATCTAAACTAACATTTAGTTACATAATTATCCATATTTGATTTGTTTAATGATTTCTTGCAAAACAATTTATCAATTTACTCAAAATAATTAATCAATTATCTTATAAGGAAACAATTATCTTGTTAATTGATAATTATCTTTAATTAGATCAAGAATATAGTCATATATATCATAAAATCGGATTTATATTGATCTAACATGATAAGGTAACTATCCATATGCAAAAACAGCAAGAAATCCCGAGATAAGCATTATCTGACGAGTTGACTCGTCGAGTCAGGCATGGACTCGTCGAGTCTGCATGGACTCGGCGAGTTAAGCCATGGACTCGGCGAGTCCAGCCTCCAGAATCCAAAAAATTGAATTTTCTAGTTATACAATGCATCAATACAATTGAAACCAATCTAGGCTCTGATACCACTGATGGGTTTTGGTCATAAGACATCCTATGTGCTCATACAAACCCTAATGCTTGGATCTAGGTTTCTCTATTGTACATGCTTTGAATCCAAGACTATAAACCCTAATTCTAGCATATGGAAATCGATATTAACATATAATTAGGTTTAAGATATTACCTTGATTGTTATGTAGCAATAACAATCCCAATACTACCTTGAATTGACTTTGGAATGCTTAGAGTCACAAGTGTCACTCCTCTAATGGCTTACAAACACCATAAGCAAGAGGATGAAGAGGAGAGAGGTTGGAGGCTCCCAAAAACGTGTGTAAACCCTTACAAGAACATTAGCCACGTTTTTGAGCCTTAAGGGGTCTTTATATAGTTGGGCTATTAGGGTTATCTAACAAGGAAACCCTAATTTGGATGCTTAAGCCCTAAGCAACCCATAGACTCCTTTTATCAAGCCCATGGACGATTTCCTTATGAGTTTCCCATTATAATTCGTCCATCCCTTAATATAAGGCAATCCATGGCCCAAATTATAATTATCTTATAATTACAATTCCAGTCCCTTAAGTTTAATTAATCTCTTTTAGTCACAAAACTAATTACCAATTAATTATTGACTAATATTAATTAAACAATATGATTTCTCCTTTAATATATTATTCTCATAATACATTAATAAATCATATTTAATCCTTACTCTCCATAATTCATCCTATCAAGTTGCTTTGGTGAAGGCAACCCAAAAGGACCATGCACCATCGGGTCAAGTACATACCAAAATAGTTATGGACTTAGACACTAATCCAACACCTTGGCCATAAAGTTGGCACATTTATGCCATGGAGTCCCTCAAAGGCTCTAGATCTGAAGTCTTAGCCCCAAACATGCTTGCATCCATGAATGGTTCCAAAAATGGTTCCTTAAAGCCCTAAGCTACTCCATGAAGGGATCTAATAGATGAATAGACAAGGTATAGAATTTATACCTCAGATGAGTTGGAAATGCAGGACAACTCTATATCTACTTGCCTCCTCTTGAATCCCCAAGCTTTCCTCTTCCTTCTTAAGCTTCAAATCACCAAGAACACACAACAAAGGCTCAAGAACACTCAAAATGGATTAGGGTTTTGTGAATAAGGCTTGGAGGTGATGGAGGTTGTAGTTGAGGCCAGTTAAGGTGTTTAAATATGGTGCAAACCATGAAAAATAGGGTTTCACTCTGACAGTCCTATTCATCGAGTCGAGACCTATCGACTCGTCGAGTAGGCTTCGATTCGGTGTCTAATCCTTCGATCTTACTCGATGAGTCCGGGGCCTCCGACTCGTCGAGTCCCTTTGCAAAAATGAAAGTTGTAATTTAAAATACATACCATGAACTAGACGTTACACCTCTCGAACATGCTTTTCCCTCTTTAAATTTTCAAATGGGAAAGAACTCAAGAACCCTTCGACTAGTTACATCTTCAGTCATTTGGCATATTTTAGTCTTCCTAACTTTCATTATTTTCAAATTTGACACCATTAAACCCACTAGTTTATGGAAATTCTATTTTGCACACATTGACCCCATATAATCATCATTTTTAATTAATTGATCATTGACTGTGCCAACACTACTCTTTAAATTTGTTATTTGGCAAAACTAGTCCCTCAAGTTTAATCTTTATCATTTTTATTATCCAATACTTAATTTGTTTTTAAGCTCTCATCATTTATATTTCTAAACATTTTTGAAATTTTCCAATAACCCATTAATTATTTTATTATGTATTTAAAGTTAACTCATTTTAATTTCTTAACAAAAAGGACAAAACTCCTAAGTCCATTTTAAAATGTTACATATTATACATTAAAATGTATGGATTGTACAAATAATTTGATTGAAAAAACTCTACCATTATAAAGATTATTATGTAACACCATAAATTTCAAGGCAAAATTTTTCATTTAAAATAATCATTTTATTAGAACACTTGTTTAAAATCTCATTCATAATTGAATTACAAAACATAGTTCATTTTCACTTGAATAGAAAACCAGGATCCTCCAAAACATAACTCCTTCTCTGGTGTGTACAATCGAGCCGGTGCCGTCCCGTGTTACTGAATGGACCTGAAAACAACATAACACAAAACACTGTAAGCATGAAGCTTAGTGAGTTCCCCAATATACAACTTACGCATATACGCCTTTCCAGGCCCTGACCTTCCGGTCCACAACACAACCCGCCTTCCGGCCCTTAACATAATCGCCTTCCGGCCCGTAACATATTCGCCTTCCGGCCCATAACATATTGCCTTCCGGCCCATAAAACATACACAGCACATATAACAATTAACTTACCACATATAGCACATATATCACATATCATATCTGACCTTCCGGTCACGTAGCATATTGCCTTCCGGTCCATACATATTGCCTTCCGGCCCATATAAACATACATAGCACGCATAGTAATTACCTTTCCATTTATAGCACGTATAACACATATCATATCCGACCTTCCGGTCACACAGTCAAACCCTTCCGGGTACAGTATAGTGAGAAGACTCACCTCATGGATACTGGAAATTAGCAACTCCTGAAATCACTTGCACTTGATCCGCCGAGCTTCAAGCTCTCTGGGTAATGTATTCTCTTATTAATACTTTTATCTTTCAAGAAAACTGACCCTAAGAAATTACACATAGGTCAACTCTGGTCGACGGTCCACGGTCAACTCGACCGGACTCGGCGAGTACTCTGGCGACTCGGCGAGTCTAGTCGTCCTCCAGTCCTCTAAGGTTTTCCCTTCTACTCGTCGAGTATCCTCCTTGGCTCGACGAGTTACCCCTAGAAGAATCGCGGGGCCACCCCGACTCCACTCGCCGAGTCTGAGGAACAGCTCGACGAGTCCCAGTTATTCTTCAAGCTACTCGCCGAGTCTGCTCATCTGACTCGGCGAGTCCATGCCATGAAGCCGCTCAAACTGCTTCCTAAGGTCAGAACTGCTCCGACCCTTCATAGGTCTGGCCCTCCTAGACTGGTCCATCACGTAAGGTCTTCATTTAGGTGCTCATGCTACACCCCGAGATTTATAATTCACATGTTGACCTAAGGCATAAGGATTTCAATCCAAAACCTTCACCAATTCCTGAAATGCACAGACGTGGGATATTCTGGACCTCCAAGGGTCCTAATACAGGGTTACAATCGTTTGGGGAACAAGGGTAACATTCAATCTATCCATAAAAGGGTTCCATAAACCCTAATCCTCTAAATACATCACCATAGCAGAGTATACACGAATTCTTACCTGGATAATGTGTTCTCTGTGTCCCCAATCCTCAGAATGTGACCCCCTTGCTGTTCCTTTAGCCAAGCCCTTCTCTTCTTTGCATAACAACTCCTTCAAAATCACCAATGGCCTTTAATCTTGATCTAGATGCACACAATCGATTTAGAGTTCTTCTCAGAAGGCTAAAACGAACAATGACGGCCTATAAGTCCCCTTTATACGTTCCAAACCTAAACGGCTAGGGTTTTCGCTAAACAGCGCAGACTCGCCGAGTCCCTATCTGACTCGTCGAGTCCAGTCGCGAACCCGCGACCAGGTCTGCGATCCTACTCGGCGAGTCTGGCTCCAACTCGCCGAGTCCCCCCTTAAAACACCCCCTAAAATATAATTTTAACAATACTTGAAATTTCGGGCTGTTACATATTCAATGAATCATAAAGACTTCAATAGATTATTCAATGAATCATAAAGACTTCAATGAAAAAATACATACTAAGATGCTCTCTATTATCATTTTATAAAATATAAATGCTCTAAAGTCAATAACTAAGATTTTATTTTCATTTATGTGAAAATAGAGTAATAATTTTGATATCGACTATAAATTGTTATTGTCAATGACTTGCATATTTGATATAATATTTCTTATTTACTTTTTTTAGTAGTTTTTGTTGTAATTATTGTAACATAAAGAGTTATTATTATAAATGGGTAACAAATTTTTTGTTTATATTATAAATTGGTAACAAATTATACTGTATTGAAAAGATATTATTATATGGTAAGCAACAAGAACATTTTATCTATAGAATATCATTAGAATTGAAGAAAAATAAGGTTCCATAGAAGTATTTTGTGAACAAATATTCATGTTGTTTAGCATATGATAGTACTTTCCAAACTCTAAGAACTTGTAATCGAAACCTTAACACAAAGTATTCTTCATAGATTTTATGATTGTATCAGGATAATTGATATTAGTCAAAAATAAACTTATAAACATACATATTCAATTACACACAACTATTTTAATTTTGATAATTGTTAGAAAATAGGGGATGAATAGATTGTTTGGATTCTCTTAAAGTCGTGATTCACTTCAAATTGAAGTATTTCGATGGTACATATCGAACACTCAATTGGATGAAATTTAGAGAATGTATGTGAAAATGTTCTTCAAGATGTACCACAAAAATGACCAAAAAACATATATATCATTCATGTCTGAAAATTGTCAATAGACAGTTACAAATTATCATAAAACTACGAAACATGTCATTAAATGGATCTCAGGGAAAAAATGGTCAACTTTCTAAATTGGGATTCCAGCAAGGGGCTTTGCCACTTGGACCCCGCAAAGGGCTGCCGCCCCTAGGACTCCGCTCCCATGGGCACTGCCCCCGGACCCCCGTTCGTTAAGGGGCTTCATCCCTAAATAACAATGTACTTTGAATCTTGAAAAACTTGAACAAGTGTGCACTCCTACACCATCCTAACTTGTTCAATATTCAACAAGATCACTTTTGGTCAACAAATTTAATCTTATTACACTTAAATAATATTTGATGATATAAAATCACCAACAATAATAGTGTTGAATAAAACATCCACATTATAAGATTTTTCCTGTTATAAAAAACAATAAGATTTTGTCAACTTTTTTAAATCATAGTTTTTCCATTTGGCTTGTTAGTTAATAATATCTTGTAATCGAAACCTTATGATTTCTTTATGAGTTGTTGATTACTTATAATTAGTTGTAAACATAAGACTTATACAATAATTGAGAAAGATCACACGATATTGTTAATTAACAAGTTTAATGGAAAAACTATGATTTAAAAGGATCCTTTAATATTCTTTGCATTTTTCATAAAAAAAATCAAAAAGCTAATATTATAAATGATCTAGATAGTAATAATAATAGAAAAGACTAAATTAGAGGAAGAAAAGTCACAATGTCACACCATTAAGTAAAGTATACATGTGAAATCATGCCAAATTAAAATGGTAATGGGTTCTAAAGATTATTTTCATATAAGGATATAAGGCTATGTGTATCCTCACATGTGAAAAACAAGTCATATCATCGTCAAACCATTTCATAATATTGTAAAAATGGTGTTTACTAGTGAAAAAAGGAAAAAAAAAATGAGTGGTTAACGAAGAAAGAGATGGAAAGAAACCTTCCAAAAATGCTAGAGGAAACCCCACTCCACAAGACAACCACTAAAATTTGAGATGTTGTTCATTGGTAGAAAACTCATTCCATATCAACTTATATGCATGATATAATGCCCACAATGGATAGCCTAAGGGTGAAGGGTATATATATATATACACACACGCACGCATGATAAAGTGCCCACACTAGATAGTCTAAGGATGAAGGGTATATATATATATATATATATATATATATATATATATATATATATATATATATATATATATATATAGACACACACACATATGAAACTCATCTTTTTCATCCCTCTCAACCTACTTAAATTTTTTTTTTTAATTTTAAAAATAATACAACTAATTAAAATCATACGAAACTAAATTTCAAAATATTAAAAACATACTAAACTAATTCACAAAAATAACTAAAAACATATAAATACATATTGGTACAATGTTTTAGGCATTGAGTACAAGTAACTAAACACACACACACACACACACACATATATATATATATATATATATATATATATATATATATATATATATATATAGAGAGAGAGAGAGAGAGAGAGAGCCAATGGGTAGACAAACCCCCACAGTCGTCTTCATTTGACGATACCATGCTTCGCAGGTCCATTGCTATGAGGGTACCAACAATACCTCCAGCTTCATTTTTCAAGCTTCCTTCTCCAATCTGAGCTCAATACACTCCACCCTAATGGAACTAAAATCTTGAAATGGAAATAACTCAATACCGAACAATATATGAGAGACTAAGGTGGTGTTGGACATCAAAACTTTTGAGCGGTTTTATTACTTTTTAGTTTTTATGACAAAAAAGGTTAAAGAAAAAGATGCGTTTGACATTATAACATTTTAAATTTTATTTTAAATGAAATTCATGATTTAAAAGTTATTTCAAGTAGTTTTTACGGAGTATTTATTATTAAAATTTATGTACTTTTATATTTTTAAAAACAAACAAAACGAAACCAAATTTGAAAATTCAATATTTAAACTAATAAATTATGATTTGTATAGAACAAGTAATATTGTAATAAAACTTTTGAAAACATAAACATGAATGTTTTTATTTTCTTCTTGTGATGAGAGCCTTAATGGTTAAGTAGTGAAATTCTATAAATGAGATCCATAGTTCAAATTCCTACACAACTAAAATATGATTAGTGTTCCATGATTGACATTCTACATAATCATTGAGCTATAGACAAAACAATTTATAATTTTTTTATAACCTATTTTCACAATCGTAATACATTTTGATTTTCGCTAAACATATACCATAAATACTCAAGGAAAATAAATGGTCGTGTGGACTTGTATGGTGCACTATTGGTGAAACAGACCCCACACAAACACATTTTCCCATTATTCTCTTTATTCTCCTCTTACTTAGCATTCTTTGAATGTGGATGTATCTCGAATTTTGAAAACTTATTCCAAAGTTTTGAACACATGAAATATAGTTATGCTACTTGGAATTGGAAATAAGCAAACCAATTTCTTTTAAGACCAAAATCGATTAAAAAACCAAACTTAAGGACCAAAGTTGTAATATAATCCTTTGAAAATTCAAAAACGCGCGGGAGATGGGGTGGAGTGGAGTAGACTAGTGGAGTAGGCGCATGCCGCATGGGTATGGTTGGTCACGCGACGCATGAAAATGGTAACGTTTGGACGTTTCTGTTTTTCTTTTTAATATGATGCCAAACAAGCCCAAACCACACTTGGCCCCACCCTTGCTTCTTTCTTCTACAAAAACAGTTAATGTAACGATTCATCCATTAATCTATTAACTAACATTTTGATAACATATATTCCTGTATGTGTGATAAAACTTTTTTTTTTTTTTTTTTTTAAATCTTTTCAATCTTGTCATATTTTTTGTTTTATTGATTTGTTGGAGGTTTATAATAATTAATACTAAAAAGGTTGAAGAAATAAGTATTAGATAAATTAGGGTTAAGTACGAATATTATGTAAGATATAGAGGCTAGCGTATAATATTTCTATGTATAAATTTAAGTACATAGACAACGTTTTTCTCTTGATTTTTTTTGAAATGACAAAGAATTTAACTATCGCATCTATCAAGTGAGTTAACCCAAACTTGTATATATTTTTAGTTAGTTGTTAGATTAGGAACATTCATGTTAGTCAAATGAAATAACTCCAACTTGTATATTTTTCTTTTGATGATCAATAAAATCTCTCCGGCCTTTCTTTAATCCTTTTTCTCTCTTATCTCTGTATCTAAGTTCATATTTCTTCAATATTTGTTGTTTGTAATAAGGGCCGATCCTAGACAATTTAAGATCTTGGGCAAAATAAAAAATCCAGATCCTTATAATTTTTGTAAGAGAACGGCACCTTCGTAAATGTTTATTAAATAGAAAAATATTACAATTGAAGGCTAGAACTCCCCATCGATGAAAAAAAAGTTTTCCTCGAAAACTAAACAACCTAACAACTAATAATTCAAAACAACAAAATAAAAAGGCCATGAACATACTTTGAACTCTAAGAGAATTACCTCTAAGAAATTCAAAAACCTCAACACAGTCGTTGGCATAATATTCTGAAGTTCAGAAAAACAGGGAAATCAAAACTAGAAAGATTAACATTCAAAAATTGAAATTAAGCAAATGAAAAAGAAATTATCTCTAAAAAATTGATAAGCCACTTACATGATTCACAATCAGAAGGTCATAAACTTGGATTCTCAATTCTACACAATAAAACAGCATAAAACTCTGAAGATCGGAAAACATTCATAAAAAAATAGAATATCACAGAAAAATAAGAAATTTCAAAGGTAGAAAGTAAGAACTTACAGAAAAGAAAGAAATTTCACAATCAGAATGTGAGATTCCGATAGCATACTTAGATTCTATTGCGATTTTGTCTCAATTTCACGAACAATAGAAGATTCTAACCAGCGATTTCATTCACCGGTGGTTTGGTGCTTGCTATTCTAGAAAAAAACTTGGATAATCACAAATAGAAGGGCAACTATCCACTTTCAAGAATCGCAAAAACTAAAAAGAAAGAGAAGCGAATAACACTAAGTTATCGATTCATTCATTGTGTCTGTCGAATGCGAGAATGGCAGTAATCGACTTTCAAGAATCTGATTGTAACTTATAAGTTGTTTGAAACAACATCAATAATAAAAAAAAAAAAAGATGAGAACCGAAGAAGAAATCGATTCCAAAAAGAAATATGAGAAATCTAACTAACCGTTGCTTATGCCATGGATTCTGAAGAAAACGTTTGAATTTTACATAGTAACTGATTGTTGAAGATTTATTTGCACTGCACCTTGAAAGTCGGGAACTTATCTCGCACGCCAAGTCTTCGCTCATCCCGCTTCCTTTCGGGTTGGCGCTTTTAAGAGGATTGGGCCTTGAATAATTAGTCCCACATGCTTAAAACTAATGGGCTATTGCTATATACATAATATAAAAATATACAAAATGGGAGCCCTTTGCCATTTGGGAGACCGGAACGGTCGTCCAGCTTGCTCAGGCCCATGGGTCAACCCTGTTTGTAATAGTGTTTGTTGATATATGATTTTTTAAGAGTAACTATCTTCGATAAAAATATAAAGGAATAAGATTTGATTATTTAAACAACCCGACCAATAAGATATTGGGTTAATGTAATAGTGTTTGTTGCTGAAAAAAATTATATGTTCTTTTTACACCATTACAATACATTCGAATCAGATAATTTTTTTTCATATCAGATGTCATAATGGACGCAATGTTCATGCTATGTAGACCTAAATAAACAAATTATGTCATATTAAATGTCACAGTCGACTACACGTAGGATTCGATACCAATTTACCTTTTTTAAATCTACAATATTTGTGTAATTAGAACCTAAGAAACAGTTTAGTGACCTATTGAGTACAATTAAAAGATAAATACCTTAAATATCAAATTTCTTATTATTGATTGTTATTTTGTAACATTAGCCCTATGATATTCCAACCACATTCGATCCCCCCTAAAAAAATGTCATTTCGGTGCATCCATACAAATCAAAGCAATCAAGTCAAACCATTTTTTATTTAATACTTTAAATCTAACTGAATTTCACTACTGACTCACAGTAACCAAGATCGAAGGAGGCAACTCAAGATTTTTTTTTCTTTTCCAGCATCTAAAAAACCCAAACCCACACCATTCATAATAACCAAACTATCAACAACAATATAATCAAGTCTCTATGTGACAAACCTATAATCAATTTCGTCTTATGCAAGATACCGATTGTAATCCGTATATGCATTATTCTCAAACGGTTCTGTAAACCCAATACCAATGTTCTCATCCCGAGGTTTCGCAATTTCATGATACTCAAAACCTAGAATTAGGAGAATATAGTGACAAACCCACTCCTCGTCCAAAACACACAAAAGTGATTGGTTCATATCAGACAAGTCACCAAATGAATTCAAAATGGAAAGATCTTCAAAAGAATTCTAATGATTTCAACGATATCTACAACCGTAAGCTGAACAATTTTTGCTATCAGGAGATCATAAAATCGATGTTTTATAATTGGTACAAAGCAAGTATCAGAGGCTTAGTAAGATGAAAGTTTTTCCCCATGAAAAATCTTGGGATATTCTGAATAACCACGCAAAATGATTGCATGTAAAAAAAATTCGGTGAAGAATCTACACCTCTTTCATCAAAACGAAAAAAGCATATGCATCCAATGCTTACACAACATATTCATATGCAAAATTTTCACCCGGATCAGAAAACAATAAGAATAATTTCATGTTATTGACTTACCATCTTGGAGACAATGGAATGGAAATAAAACAGAATCGACATCCTCACAATCGAAGGAAATAGTTGATTTCGTCAATCAAAATCTCCAGTACCCACATTGTAAGAAATCAAAGGCAGAAGAGAGAAAACAATACCAAGATGAAAAAATGTGTCTTATATGGCAAACCGCATAACATAAACTTTAATTGTTGGAGTGGGAGATAAAGTCTCAATGTAACATCCTAAAATTTAAGTTTAAATAAAATAAGGATGTCAGTGGTTTTAATATGTCATAAACATGATAGAGATGGAAAAATGCAAATAATGGTAACAACTGATAAAATGCTCAAACTAGAGGGTTTAAATGTGAAAACTTAGGAAATAAAATGCACATACACTCCCATCACTCATTTTAGTCGTGTTTTGAAAGAAAAGGAGAGCTCTAATGGTGATTTCTTCATTTCTTAACATCTAGGGTTTGATTCAAGTGATGAAGATAGCATCCAAGCAAATAAGGGAAAGAACAAAGGCTTGCAAGGTAAAATTTATTCCCCTCTAACCTAGAAATCGAGTTTATGAAGTGGGTTAAACCTAAATGTTGAGTTTTATGTCATTCGATGATTTGGGTATTGTTTTCTAACCTCCCTTGGATAGTTTTGGTGGTTCCAATTTCAAACCAATCATATCATTGATGGTTTTGATGATTTTAGGTAAAAAGACAACCATGAACCTTAGAATCCCAAATTTAGAGATCTTGTATTTGTGTGTGAAATTATCATGGATTCAATAACCTAGATGATGTTTGACAACAATAAATCTAAGGGGAATTCTTAAACTCATCCATGATTGAAGAATCATGTATACGCTTGGATTGATATGGATTTGGGGAAATTGTGAAGATAACAATGGAAAACATTGTTGTTGAGAATTTGACGAGTAATGGAAATTCATAATAATGAATGGACATTATTGAAATGATTTGAATTAAAAAACATAATTTTTGCTTTTTTTCTAAACGTAAAGATGGAGTTATTGGCCATAAGGACAATTTGGGAACAAGGAATGGAATTGAGGATTCCATAGTTAGATTGGGTATTTAAAATGATATTAGTTGTAGTTTCATGTACTTAACAACATTTGTTTCAATGTCCAATAAGTTGGGAACAAAATTTAGGAGTTTTAGAATGCTCAACTGAAGAATATACTAGTTAACCCTTATTGTGAAACTTAAGAATCAATATGTTCTTAAAAGGTTTCAGTGTCCAAAAATTACTTGGCCAGCTACTGTATCTCCACTGCTGGTGCAAACTCTGTTGGATTAGTGTCTAAGTCCATAACTATTTTGGTGTGTACTTGACCCGATGGTGCATGGTCCTTTTGGGTTGCCTTCACCAAAGCAACTTGATTGGAGAAATGAATAAAGAGAGAGAGGATAATATGATTTATTAATATGTTATAAGAATAATATATTAAAGGAGAAATCATATTTGTTTAATTAATATTGGTCAATAATTAATTAAGAATTAGTTTTGTGATCAAATGTAATTAATTAAACTAGAGGGGCTGATTTGTAATTATGTGATAGTTACAAAATAAGGTAAGGATTATCTTATTTATATGGTGGACGAATTTAAGGTTGGAAAGCCTTAGAATTCGAGTATGATAAGGATTATCTTATTGGTTACTTAATGGATAATCAACTAGATAAGGATAATGACTGAAACCCTATCTCTACACCTATATAAACACCCCTAGGGTCATGAATTCGTGTATCCCTTCCCAAGAGGTCCTAGATACGAATTCTAATCTCTCACCTTTCTCTTTATACCTTCTCCACTTGCTTATGGTGTTTGTAAGCCATTAGAGGAGTGACACTTGTGACTCTAAGCATTCCAAAGTCAATACAAGGAGATTTGGGATTGTTATTGCTACATAACAATCAAGGTATGATCTTAAACCTAATTACATATTAATATGATTACTTGTATGCTAGAATTAGGGTTTATAGTCTTGGATTCAAAGCATGTACAATAGAGAAACCTAGATCCAAGCATTAGGGTTTGTATGAGCACATAGGATGTCTTATGACCAAAACCCATCAGTGGTATCAGAGCCTAGCTTGGTTTCAATTGTATTGATGCATTGTATAACTGGAAAATCATTTTTTGGGCTTTATGGCTGAGGAACTCGACGAGTACCCCTCAACTCGGCGAGTACAGTGTAGTACTCGGCGAGTTCGAGCGTCAGATAATGCTTATCTAGGGATTTCTTGCTGTTTTTACATTTGGATAGTTACCTTATCATATTAGATCAATATAAATCCGATTTTATGATATATATGACTATATTCTTGATCTAATTAAAGATAATTATCAATTAACAAGATAATTGTTTCCTTATAAGATAATTGATTAATTATTTTGAGTAAATTGATAAATTGTTTTGCAAGAAATCATTAAATAAATCAAATATAGATAATTATGTGATTAAATGTTAATTTAAAATTATTTGTTTTTTGATCCTTGTTGTTATGAAAGTTTTCATATTTTCCCCTTTAGGTTTTATAGTTTAAATTTGAACCCAAAAGTTTTGAAGTTTTGAAATTTAAATAGTTAAAACCCTAATGTTTTGAAAAAGGTTTCAAAACTTGCCCTCAAGTTTTGGAATTTAAAAGTTGATTAAAAGTTTAATTAGAAATGTTAAATTCTAAAACTCTGGTAATGTTTTGAAAAGTTCAAATCACACCCTTATGGTTTTATTAATTGATTAAGGAGTATAATTAAAAGAGGTTTAATAAATCCATAAAAGTTTAGGTTAACCATTTAATTGAATTAAAAGTGTAATTGTTAAAGTTAACCATATAGTATTTTAAAAGTATAAAATACACCCTATACTATATATAACATTAAAAGTCTAACATTATATATGTGTATGAGTAAAACTCAGTCTTACCGTTAGTAGGCCTTATTCACGAAGCTGGTCTATAAGGGGTGTTTAAGGAAATTGCCTATAAAATGGCGATTGAATGGGTATCCACTCTTACCCACCGCACTCTTGACTAGTGGAGGGTCGTTAGCCGAACGGGTAGGATAGGATGAAACCTTCCATTATAAGTATAATGAAATACAAAGTAACTAAATGTTTTTCAAATTCCCAATCTTAGTTACTTAGGCAAAAGTGAATTGATGCAATTCCATGAAATTACACTTTGTGCCCTTGCGAAGACGTTAGTGGAGCGTGTGTGGTTTACCGGCACACTAAATGGTTCTAAGAAAAGGTAGCAAAGGGTGACTCAATGTTTGTCATAGTTCGGTGGAGCGTGTGTGGTTTACCGGCACATCGAATAGGTGATTGTAACATGTGAGGGCACCATGTAGTTTGCATGGTTATTCACACCCGCTTTGTGATCCTCGGCATCCCAGTCAAAAACAAGAGGGGCATATCGAGATTTAAACATGCCATTGAAATGTTCAATGAATCTCAAAGGATCTAGGAGTTTTCATAGATTTAAAACTTAAATTTCTTTTTCGTTTTTCATGGTGGAAATTAGTGAATCATCATTCACTTACCTTCAAATGTTCTACAATTTGGGTTACGGCATCCCTCTCCCGAGTTGTAGGATATTGTGTTGGGTCCTAGCCTTGGAATTTCATTTGGGTGATTTACCAAGGACTCAATCAATCAACTAACTTGAATTCGTTTTTCTCCCGAAGTCAAAGTTCGACAACTATGGTCTTCTCAAATCCCGTGGAACAAGCATTCCACATGAAGATGATATTCCACGATTCGATCGAGGAACAAGAAATCATGCTTCACTTCCTTCTCCTCCTCCAATTATTCTCCCTAACCCACAAGATTGTAAAATTGAAAGGTTCAATATCACTCAAGCCCTTTTGGCAAGTAAACATAAAGAGGGCAAGTCGGTGTGTGCACACGTCTTAGGGATGAAGTCACACATTGATAGGTTAAGAATGATGGGATCCGTTGTCGGTGAAGCAATGGCTGTTGATTGGGTTCTTCAGTCACTTCCTAAACTCATATAGTGAGTTCGCAAGAGCGTACTATATGATAAACCACGACGTGACCCTTGTAGATCTCACCTATATGTTTATTGCTGCTGAATCAGAAATGGTTTGGCGTAATAAGAAAAGAAAAGTTGATTGGTGAATCTGCCTTCAAGACCTCTATGGATATAGACAATGGCAATGAAAGACATGCAATGATCGAAAAGTTTGATCATAAGAGAAAGGCGATGTCTGAAGTAGTTCCATGTGTTGTTCCAAAAGAGTCAATTTGCCTTTATTGCCAAGAGAAGGGGCATTGGAGATGAAGTTGCCCTATTTACCTAAGAGATCTAAGAGATGGGAGAGTCAAAAGTATGACTACGCTTTAGGTAAGAATCCACTATCTAATTCCATTAAGTTCCTGTTCATTGATTCTTAATACATGATGTGATAAGATTGCATTTGAATGTTTTGAAGGATCGGTGAAAAGAAAGGAAGCTTGATAAGAGAGCAAGATGAATCTAATCACAAGAGATGGATCTCGATCTCATGGACTTGAAGATTGGATTTTGAGCTTAGATAGTTATGATAGAGTTGTTAGAAATTTTCTTTTACATAGTTTTCAATAGATTTTGCATTGTAAGGACAAATGTTTTTCCGCTGCTTTTATAAATAAAACAAATTTTGTTTAACTTATTTGTTTACTTCCTTGCAATGAAATTGTTATGAAAATTGATGTTTGCATATTTCTACAACGAATGGATATGATTCTTAGTTATGTTATTTATGGAAATGTCAAGAATTTACCAAATAGGGAGAGTTTCTCATCGCCCAAGTTTCAATTGGACCGAAACTTGGAATCATGCAACTTGGTTGCACGATGAATGAGAAATTACATATTTGGAAATTAGACTAACTCATTGACAAAGTGTCAAGTGAAGGACTAGGAGATCGAGTACACAAAGTTGTGTGTTGATCAAGTTCACCATAAGAGTAACAAAGATATTCGTCATGATTTACTAAAGGCTTAGTAAATATGATTACACTTACAAGATTAAGTGTAATTTTGAATTGATTAAAGGGTTTAGATCAATAGCAAAATGAATAAGAAGAATCAAGTAGGCAGAAAGATAAGAGTTTCTCCATTCTAAGAAGAAGGGAGAGTAGCTTTTATGCTTTATGATAGGTCTTAATGATTAAGAACCATATCTCAATTGATCCTCTAATGAGTCTTGGTACAATTGTATGTCCAAGAAGAGGAATCAAAGATTGAAGAAATGGTCAAATCAAGAAGTCAATCATGCTTCGTTCCAAAACAAGTCTTAAAGTCAAGATTGTGAAATTGAGTGAATAGTATTAAGAAGGTTTATAACATTCATCAATTGTGGAAAGTTGTGATGTCTTGGATAAGACAAAGACCAACTAAGACCAAAATTATGAAGTGTTTTGTTTTGATATAAGCCACACTAACTCTTGAATATTTGTTTGTCAAGAAATGTTTTGATAAGAGAATCGTATATGTCAAGGAGTCAGTGGGAGTCTTAATAGTCTTGAAAAGTTTCAAGAACAAATCAAATAAGCCTTATCGATCATCACTAGCACACGAGTTGAGGTTTACAACCTATCGTGAAGACATTATTTTGTTTCTGTGCCAATGCAATCGAGTTAATTATGCATATGAGTCCTATGAGTTCTCATTTGAATGCATAAAAGGCAAGAACCTTGATCAATGGAAAGTACATTGATAGGAAAAAGGTGAGCTGCTTAACTACTTGGAAGACGTGGTGGGCAGCTGTGCTACCATAAGGCAAGAAATCAAGATTAAGAAAGTTCGATCCATATGAGTTTGAATTTGTCGTAAACTTTGGTTTTAATAAATTCACATGGATAGGAACACATACACCGTTTAAATCTAAGTGTCATAAGATTTCCTCCTTCATGAAAATGATTGTGAGAAAATGCTTTCGCTAAGAAAGATTTTAAAAGATAGTGATTGTAAAATTGCATTCTCAAATTCGATCATGGTTATGGCATCCCTTTCCATAATTTGAATTGTGAGGTTTGGCAATTAGTATTAATTGTTAAGACACATATATGAACTATCTAAGGCAAAAGTGTATAATTTCAAGAAGTCTTGATAAAAGATTATCAAAGCACTAAGTATTAGAAACATGAACTTAAGAAATTCAATAAGTATTGTTTTTCTGAAAGTTAAGATGTTTATGAATACATGTCGAAGCTAGTGGGAGCATAAGTGTTATGTTTTACAATAATCATCATGATAGTGGGAGCATAAATGTTATCATTGTATGATTATTAAGGCACGTATTGCAAAGTTGGCAATATTAATTATCGAAAACAAGAGTTAAACCTTGCAAAGTAGTAAGGGTTATAAAGTTGTTTTGCTATAATTAAGGGAGAGAATATTATGCTTCATTTCAAATCTAAAGGATTAGGTTGTGGAATGTTAATAAATTTAGTCAAAGGTACATAGTGTGTTTTTAAAATTTCGATTATGATTACGGCATTCCTCTTCACAATTTGAATTTTGAGAACATAGAAAATAAAACATTGTGCGTCGTGTCCCATACGCTTCGGGTATAGGATGGATTGCAAATGCTTTAATGTTTGACCATTCTAAAATTTTCCAAATGTCTAGCGTATTTAGAGGGAAAAGGGACTAGAATCGGTTTTGACTAAAATAATTAAACAACTATCAAAGGACAATCCAAAGTTCGACGAGGATTGGTCGCTTGTGAGTAGTTGGAAGTATAGTATTGGAAATTATGGAAATGTTTCCATATTGGATGGACAATATCGACATAATTACGAATAGATAAGATTCTATTAAGAATGAGTTGTCATATGGAAAATATGGAAGCGTGTCCATGTTGGGAAGTAAATATTGAAAATCTATGTCTAGATTAGAAACTTTTATGCAAAAGGATGTTCAAAGGAATGTACTTTGAGAGAGAGACATCATATCTAAGGAATTGTCTTGTAACAATCTCTGATAGAGGACTTTGTAATATCATTGGCAATAGTCTTTGAGACTTTTGTGCAGTGACATTACAAAAGGATCGTTGCATAAAGTGTTAGAATCTAGTATATTCTATAAGTAACAAGAATTTGATATTCTTACACTTAAGAAAATGGATTTGGAGTTGTAAGATGAGAATGATTGGAAATGTGTTCAATTTGTCTATTTCACAAAAGTAAGAACCATAGGTAAACATTGTGTGCATGCTAGGAGCATGGGACAAGTGTTGTAATTCAAGTAAGAAGTTGATTACCCGAAACGACAAATAATGAGTAATCGATATGGTGATAAATAAAATGTGTTTTATTTATGCTCAAAGGGTTGAGGCCATATGGGATTAGTATTATTCTTGTGTTTCACTTTGCATGTTTTGACTTCCAGAATAATTGAGTTTATTAAGAATAATCAAATTATTCAAACGGGCCACAGTCGTTCATATGTTGGAAGTAGGTATGAATGAAGACTGTCGTGAATTGGTGTGTGGATTGTCTAAAAGAGTATTAGACATAAGCAAATGTTTGCTGCAACGTTCATGAGTGCTTATGAATATGATTTGAGCATTGGATTAAACCCACGCTCACTTGGATCACTCCATGAATTGTATTACGAGTGATTACTGAGACGATAACATCTTATATTCTTGAAACCGAGATGTGTGAGTTGTATCTTGCGAATCGGTTGCACATTGATAATATGTAAACGCACCAGTAACTTGGTGTTATAAAACATATTGTTGTGTGTAATTCGGTGAGTGAGTGCAAGCGAGCATTGTATCAAAGTTTATCCGTTCCTTTTATCTAAAGTAGGATAAAAGCGATATCTTTGGGCCCCTCGATGGTTTAGTGATGACATACGTAAATGCTCGGCCGGGCTAGGACTAATTTGATTTGTTCAGTTAGTCTGTCGTCATAAATCGGAAATCGAGATATAGTACAAAGAGAATGATTTGAAATCATATCTCATACGATATCTAGAATGGAGGAATATATGATCCCTTATCTAAGGACACGCGTATCTGATATGATCAGAGTTGACAGCGGCTTTGGAAAGCTACGATTGCAGATCGGGATCCGAAGTCATACGCAGAATAGTTGTTAGACTTATCCAAGTGGGAGACTGTTGGATTAGTGTCTAAGTCCATAACTATTTTGGTGTGTACTTGACCCGATGGTGCATGGTCCTTTTGGGTTGCCTTCACCAAAGCAACTTGATTGGAGAAATGAATAAAGAGAGAGAGGATAATATGATTTATTAATATGTTATAAGAATAATATATTAAAGGAGAAATCATATTTGTTTAATTAATATTGGTCAATAATTAATTAAGAATTAGTTTTGTGATCAAATGTAATTAATTAAACTAGAGGGGCTGATTTGTAATTATGTGATAGTTACAAAATAAGGTAAGGGTTATCTTATTTATATGGTGGACGAATTTAAGGTTGGAAAGCCTTAGAATTCGAGTATGATAAGGATTATCTTATTGGTTGCTTAATGGATAATCAACTAGATAAGGATAATGACTGAAACCCTATCTCTACACCTATATAAACACCCCTAGGGTCATGAATTCGTGTATCCCTTCCCAAGAGGTCCTAGATACGAATTCTAATCTCTCACCTTTCTCTTTATACCTTCTCCACTTGCTTATGGTGTTTGTAAGCCATTAGAGGAGTGACACTTGTGACTCTAAGCATTCCAAAGTCAATACAAGGAGATTTGGGATTGTTATTGCTACATAACAATCAAGGTATGATCTTAAACCTAATTACATATTAATATGATTACTTGTATGCTAGAATTAGGGTTTATAGTCTTGGATTCAAAGCATGTACAATAGAGAAACCTAGATCCAAGCATTAGGGTTTGTATGAGCACATAGGATGTCTTACGACCAAAACCCATCAAACTCTTCTCTATACATGGTCACAAAATCTGTCCAAGTCATGGCCTCAATGGATGGACCTCCCAAAGTATAACCAACCTCCTCCCACCAATCCTTAGGCCGTTCCCTCAAACAACCCGCAACAAATCTGACCTTCGACCCCTCAGGGCAGAAGCTGGTCAGCTGAGAAAACTTGATGTTTGCTATCCAGCGTCTAGTTATGATGGGGTCTTTCACCCCGAAGAAGTCTGGTGCTCCACATCCCTTAAAATCCTTGATGGAGCGTGTGCGAGTCTTAGACTGGCTAGGTTCCATATGACTCTTGAAAACCCTAAGGCAATCCTTTATCAGCTCGATAATGCCCTCCTTGATTGACCCAAAGATCATCGAGGTTGCATCAAGGATGCCTCTAGTAATCTCAGATGCAATTAACTCCTGCAGACCATCATTAATCAGCTAAGTACCTGTACCCGAACCAGACCTAAATCCTGAACCTCCAGCTCCCTGACATTTCATCAACATGCTGAAACAAACCATACAATTATCAGGATTAGGAGTACAAATCATGAAATTTCACATTCTACGAGCCCCCTGGTTTCCTCATGGCTCTCCCCGAATCGAGTACGGATCCTCTGCTTTTAGTAGTACGGGCCCATACTACCTTCCACATTTATCCGTACTTTCCTCGAGGATTGCTTTGAATCTTCCAGGTCACTTTCTACCTAAACATACAATTGAAATCAGATAATGCTCCTAGCACTAATCTCTTCTTAGACACCATCTAGGACATTACTTTCCCCACTTACTGCCCTCAGCTTCCGAAAGGACTTCTGTGACATCCCCAAAATCACGGCCAGAAAAGACCGGTTTTGTTTATACTTTATTTCAAAATCAGAGTTATCTTTTAATAAAACGGTTGCGGAATTTGTCCCAAAACAATAATATGATAAAGATTTATCAAAAGCATTTCCATAGAAATGTATTTCATTAAAAGACTCGGGATGTCATGTTCGTACAGATCAAAAGTATAAACAGTACAATATAAGCCTTACTACATTATTTCATATCTACAGGCCTATATCCGTAATCCCTCATCCAAAACATCACACCTATGCTCATGCGCCACTACCTGTAATGCATAAAACTGAGTGGGTCAGGCTTGGGAGCCTGGTGAGCACATAGGGTTTTCAACCCACAATAAATAAGTTTATTAATTTCATCAATCAACAATAACCCGATTACCCGTTCCCGTTATCCTCACTTTACGTCCCTAAACACCTATCATAAGGGACCTAGCCTAAGGATCATCATCGGGACGAACACTACTGCTAAGGGGATTCCTCAGCAATAAATGTCCTAATAGGCAACCATGTGGGGGATGGAGTACACCGGTGAACACATCGTTCACAACACCTACAGGTTGCGAGCCTGCTAGTGTTCCATTGGACTGTCTAGAAGAGTCCGTGGTCGTCATCTATACTCCGCTAGATGACTGGATCAACAAAAACAACATCGAGGCCTCTCATCATTTTATCACACATCACCTATTACATCTACCCATGTTTTACCCCAACATTTTCGTAGATATAAAATACATATACAGTTTAAATCATTGAAAACATGTATAACAACGTTCATCTAACGTAGATAGCAAGTATTCAGATAATATGTACACATAGCACGTAATTTATATAAAATACTTCATATCTATGTGTAAGCTGAAAGTAACTATGCACTCACCGGAAAAGGTGGTGATTCCGAACTCAGACAGCGCTTCGCTTCTTAAAAAGAATTTTTTCTTCGACGAAACCTAGTATTATTACCACTAGAGTTTAGTTTATTATTCGTCGAGACTAATTAATAGTCTAGCTATTATTATTATTATTATTATATAAGCGTCAAAAAAATACTTATATAACCCATAATAATAGCCCAAGTATTTATTATAAGTTCATAATAACGTTATTATAATTAAATAAAAGTTATATTAAAAATAGCGTAGGCGTAGCTCACTTACAGCGGGTTTTATAGAAAATCGGGCTTTGCTTGGAGCAGCGTTCCCGAGCCGAAAATCTCTTCTTCTCAGAGCCTTCGAGCACTCCGGGGCTTCCGCCTCGTGCTAGGGAGGTTCCCTAGGCTTTTCGGGGGATTTCGGGGCTAGAGAGAGGTTCTAGAGAGAGAGAGAGAGTAAAGAGAAGAAAGAATGGGAAAGGTGTGAAGAAAATGAGGGTGGGAGATGTGGTATTTATAGGGTGAAATGTGGCTGAACTTGGTGCCACATGTCACCATCTGGTGGCAAGCCTTGGGGAGAAAGCAATGGCCAAAATTGTGCCACATCACCCATTTTCGCACAGCACACTTCCGACTTCTAGAATCAGTAACTTTCACATACGACCTCCGTTTTTGACGTTCTTTATATCCACGCGTAGGTAATAATAAGATCTACAACTTTCATTTTGACACCGTCAGCTAATTCTCGACCGATCTTAAATTTAACAGTACAAGGAGATTATACTGTTAAACATATGCGTAAAATTAATAACTTCTACATACGGACTCTGTTTTTGTCTGTCTTTTTACCGTTGATTTCCTATTAATGAGATCTTCAACTCTCATTTACGTTGCGTAAGCCAAAAACCGCTCGAACTAAAATTCGAGTTTCAGGCCGTGCACTGCTAAGCCGAATCTTAGAAAAATCATAACTTCTTCATACGAAGTCAGATTTGGGCGTTCTTTTTATTGCTAAGCCGAATCTTAGAAAAATCATAACTTCTTCATACGAAGTCAGATTTGGGCGTTCTTTTTATCGATGTTCTTAGTTTAACATATTCTACGACTTTTGTTTAGATTGCTAAGGCTAAAAAGTCTTCTATCGTAAATTCACTATTTACGTCTCCCGGTGTCATGCCGGTTTTGCCGTAAAACTTCGGCGGGCCATAACTTCTTCGTTATAGCTCGGATTTCAGCATTCTTTATATGTACGGAAACCATGAGACATATTCTACAAGTTTATGTAGAGATATCGGGATTATCTCACACTTTAATTTTGACGCTCAATTTTATTCTTTATTAATTATACATTTATAATTAAATAATAAACACATAAACACACATAATTCACATAATACTCAAATATTTCATATTTATTACTTCAAAAAGAGTTACAATAGTTGACCTAGACTATTACATTGACAAAAATGCTTAGCCCTGAAAACCCGGGCGTTATAATTCTCACCCCCTTAGGATGATTCCGTCCCGGAATCATGCATCAACAAACAGATGTGGATAGCGACTCATCATGTCATCCTCTGTTTCCCAAGTGAGATTCGGCCCATTCGAATGTTTCCATCGGACTAGCACCAAGTCGACCATCTTGCGTCGTAACTACTTAGTCTTACGGTCAATAATTGCCTCAGGCTCTTCGATCAGCCTTTTATTCTCATCCATCCTTAATTCCGAGATTGGAATTATGTCGGGAACATCTCCCATGAATTTCCTCAAATAACACACATGGAAGGTGTTATGAATACCATTGAGTTCTTCGGGCAATTCCAGCTTGTAAGCTTGGTTCCCAATGCTCTGAAGAACTTTGAATGGTCCAATAAACCTTGGACTCAACTTTCCTCGTTTCCCAAATCGTATAAGTCTCTTCCACGGTGAGACTTTAAGTAAACGGAATCCCCAACTTTGAAGGTTATCGGTCGTCTTTTCTTGTCGGCATAGCTCTTCTGACGATCCTGAGCTGCTAACATTCTTTCCCTAATCACCTTCAATTTCTCAGCAGTCTCATGGACTATCTCGGGGCCCATAAACTGCTTCTCTCCGGCTTCAAGCCAACAAGACGGCGTACGACACTTCTGCCCATACAAGGCTTGATAAGGAGCCATCTTGATGCTCGAGTGAAAACTATTGTTGTAGGAAAATTCTACCAGAGGTAAGTGCTCGTCCCAATTCCATTGGAATTCGAGGGTACATGCTCTCAGCATATCTTCCAACGTCTGAATCGTTATTTCACTCTGACCATCAGTTTGCGGATGGTAAGCAGTACTCAAACACAACTTTGTACCCAACTCCTCTTGTAGACTCCTCCAAAACCTCGATGTGAAACGACTATCACGATCTGACACAATAGTAAGAGGGACACCGTGAAGTCTTACAATTTCCTTCACGTAAGCATTTGCGAGCTTATCCATAGACCACTTCTCGTTGGCTGCTATGAAGTGTGCACTCTTGGTGAAACGATCCACGACTACCCAAATCATGTCGTGACCATTCTTCGTTCTGGGCAGTTTAGTCACAAAATCCATGGTGATGTCTTCCCATTTTCCCATGGGTACAGGTAAGGGTTCTAAACTCCCATACGGTTTTTGATGTTGTGCCTTAACCCTCGCACATGTTACGCACTCAGCCACATACTTCGCAACATCGAGCTTCATCGTCGGCCACCAGTAGTAGGGTTTTAGGTCCCTATACATTTTAGTGCTACCGGGATGAATCGAGTACATGGTCTTGTGTGCTTCTTCCATTAGAAGATCTCTTATTCCTCCCGTCTTAGGTACCCAAATTCGATCTTGGAATACCTTCAGTCCTCGACTGTTCGTACCGAACACTAACGTTTTTCCCAAACGTTCTTCCTTTCGGTCATTCTTTTCTAAGGCTTCTTCTTGAGCTTTCCTGATACTTTCCACAATCATCGAGACGACTTCAATTCTTAACGCTCTTGGCCTTTTTCTTTCAAGATTGACTTTCCGACTGAGAGCATCAGCAACAATATTTGCTTTACCTGGGTGGTAAAGTATCTCACAGTCGTAGTCCTTGAGAAGTTCTAGCCAGCGTCATTGCCTCATGTTCAACTCCTTCTGATTAAAGAGATATTGGAGGCTCTTATGATCAGTGAAGAGCTTGCACTTCGTGCCGTAGAGGTAATGCCTCCATATCTTTAAGGCAAATACTACCGCTGCCAACTCCAGATCATGAGTGGGGTAGTTCTTTTCGTGCTCTTTCAATTGTCGAGATGCGTATGCTATCACCTTTTCTCTTTGGGTCAGAACACAACCCAACCCGACTCCAGATGCATCACTATAAACTGCGAAATCTTCGACTCCATGGGGTAGAGAAAGTATCGGTGCTTCACATAACTTCTTTTTTAGCTTCTCGAACGCCTCATCGTGTTTCTCGCTCCATGTATACGTAGCTCCTTTATGGGTCAAAGCTGTTAATGGAGCAGCTATCGAAGAAAAGCCTTGGATAAATCGTTGGTAATATCCGGCTAATCCTAGAAAGCTTCGAATCTCCGTGGGACTCTTCGGACATTCCCACTTCATTACAGCCTCGATCTTGGCGGGGTCAACCATTATTCCCTCCTGGTTAACAACATGACCCAAGAATTGGACTTCCCGTATCCAAAAGTTGCATTTGGAGAACTTTGCAAAAAGCTTCTCCTTCTTTAACACCTCCAACACTTCTCGTAGATGCTTGCCATGCTCCTCCTGGGTTTTCGAGTAAATGAGAATGTCGTCGATGAACACTATCACAGATTTATCGAGGAATGGTTTACAAACCCTATTCATCAAATCCATGAATGTTGCGGGAGCATTGGTTAGTCCGAATGACATAACCAAGAACTCGTAGTGTCCATATATTGTTCTGAATGCAGTCTTCTCAATATCCTGCTCTCTCACCTTCAACTGATGATATCCTGACCTAAGATCGATCTTTGAGAAGTAGCTCGAACCTTGCAGCTGATCGAATAGATCATCAATCCTCGGCAATGGATACTTGTTCTTCACCGTTGCCTTATTCAACTCTCGGTAGTCTATGCACATCCTCATGCTTCCGTCCTTCTTCTTCACGAATAACACCGGAGCTCCCCAGGGTGATGAACTAGGTCGAATGAAACCGCTGTCCAACAGCTCCTGAAGTTGCATCATGAGCTCCTTCATCTCCGTCGCTGCTAATCGGTAAGGTGCCTTTGCTATCGGTGTTGTTCCTGGTAATAAGTCTATACGAAATTCTACTTGCCTATCAGGTGGTAATCCGGGAAGATCTTCGGGAAAGACTTCCGGATAATCGCACACAACCGGTATATTCTGCACCTCTTTCTTTTCTTTCTTAGCATCGATTACGAATGCCAAGTACGATGCACATCCCTTGGACAAACATTTCTTGGCTTTCATCAAGGAGATGATTCCAGAACTCACTCTGTGTTTGTCCCCGTACACCATAAATGATTCCTTTCCGGGTGGGTTTATCCTAACTATCTTCTTTCGGCATAATATCTCGACATCGTTGGCGCTAAGCCAATCTATACCCAAAACGATGTCGAAACCGTTTAAATCTATGGGTAATAGTTCCTCTTGGAATTCGTTTCCGTTTAGGTCAATGACGATGTTCCTAATACAATTACTAACAGGTACGAATTTGCCACTGGCAACTTCTACAATTAGGGCATTATCAAGTTTTTCTACAGGTAATGCTAATTTCGCACTAAATTTATGCGACACAAAGGAGTAGTTGGCTCCGGAATCAAACAGTATATTTGCAGGCAAACCATTTACAAGAAAGGTACCTGAAGCGACGTCTGCTGCCTCCTTTATAGCCTCGAGCGTCATCTGGAAGGCTCTCGCCTTCGGCTTTGGTGGTATGTTGGGTCTTCCTGCCTCCTTCTTCTTCGGGCAGTCCTTCAAAATGTGCCCTTCTTCATTACACCCATAACAGGCCTTCTGGTTAAGGGTGCATTCATTGGCATTGTGCCCAGGCTTTCCACATTTGTAACAAGTGACCCCTCCATCACACTTCCCAAAGTGCTTCCTCTTGCACTTGTCACACCACTTTGCTTCTGATCCTCCTCCTCTCGAACCAGGTTTCGAGAATCTACTCTTCTTGTTGGACTTCGAGGATCCATCGAACTTCCGTTTCTCACCGACCTCAGCCCTTTCCAGACCTCTTTCCTTTTGTTGGGTCTCCACATTCTTAGCTGCTCGAACAGCTGATTTCAGAGTGGTTGCCATCTTGACTGTTGGGCCAAAGTCAGCCGGCAGTCCGTTTGCGAATTTCTCAATTTTAGAAAGTTCGGTTGGCACTAGGTATGGAAACAACTTCATCTTTTCCGTAAATGCAGCAGCATAGTCATCGATGCTCATTCTCCCCTTCTTCAAATTTTGGAACTCATTGTTCAGATCAATCAGGTCTATCTCTGAACAGTACTGCGCCTTTAGTTGTTCCAAGAACTCATCCCATGACATTTTCAGGGCTTTTCCTCGTGGCATTGTATCTGCCAATAGCTTCCACCAACTCAAGACTCCAGTTTTCAATTGTCTCACAGCGAAGACAGTCTTCTGCTTTTCGTTGCAGTCGCAGCTCTCAAACACCATCTCCATCTCAGAGATCCAGTCCATAATCTCAACAGGCTTTGGGCTTCCTGAGAGACTTGGTGGTTTTGCACCCAAGAAATTTTTGTACATCCGCCTATCCTTGTTGTTTCTTCCTTCTGGGGCATCCCTCTGTTCACCTTGAGTCCCTATTTGACTCACTTGACGGTTATAGTTCCCTTCCTCAGATGGCTCGGGAACTGGCTCCGTCGGTTCAACATGTATGGTAGGTTCGTCTCTATTCTCGCGGAGCATCCGTCTCATTTCTTCCCTTTGTTCAGCTAGCATAGCCTGAATCATGGCTTGAACTCCAGCCATGGTAACTAGCTCAGGTGCAACTTCTTCAACAATAGGTATTTGTTGAACTACTGGGGGTTGGTTCCTACCTCCATTTGCATTCACGTTTCCGCTACGGGTCCTTGCCATCATGATCTATACACCGAATAAGGTGAATTCAGATCTTTATTTAGGAGAGACGTTTTAAATCGTCCTTATCACTCCGAAACGTTTACATGCTAGTTCTAATATCGTAGTCGTACATTTAGAATCCTAAACACATAAGGTTTCCAGATCCGGTCGGCAACAGACCATAGATCCGAACAAAATAACGGCATATCATGCATAAAGCATTTAGCACATAAAAGCATTTTAGGCACAATTCCTAAAATAAGCTAGTACTCACACCTCACAATCATCGCTTAGCATTCTAAGTTTAAGTCTAGAAATCCTACAAATTCCTAGTTCGCTTAAACTAATGCTCTGATACCAACTGTGACATCCCCAAAATCACGGCCAGAAAAGACCGGTTTTGTTTATACTTTATTTCAAAATCAGAGTTATCTTTTAATAAAAGGGTTGCGGAATTTGTCCCAAAACAATAATATGATAAAGATTTATCAAAAGCATTTCCATAGAAATGTATTTCATTAAAAGACTCGGGATGTCATGTTCGTACAGATCAAAAGTATAAACAGTACAATATAAGCCTTACTACATTATTTCATATCTACAGACCTATATCCGTAATCCCTCGTCCAAAACATCACACCTATGCTCATGCGCCACTACCTGTAATGCATAAAACTGAGTGGGTCAGGCTTGGGAGCCTGGTGAGCACATAGGGGTTTCAACCCACAATAAATAAGTTTATTAATTTCATCAATCAACAATAACCCGATTACCCGTTCCCGTTATCCTCACTTTACGTCCCTAAACACCTATCATAAGGGACCTAGCCTAAGGATCATCATCGGGACGAACACTACTGCTAAGGGGATTCCTCAGCAATAAATGTCCTAATAGGCAACCATGTGGGGGATGGAGTACACCGGTGAACACATCGTTCACAACACCTACAGGTTGCGAGCCTGCTAGTGTTCCATTGGACTGTCTAGAAGAGTCCGTGGTCGTCATCTATACTCCGCTAGATGACTGGATCAACAACAACAACATCGAGGCGTCTCATCATTTTATCACACATCACCTATTACATCTACCCATGTTTTACCCCAACATTTTCGTAGATATAAAATACATATACAGTTTAAATCATTGAAAACATGTATAACAACGTTCATCTAACGTAGATAGCAAGTATTCAGATAATATGCACACATAGCACGTAATTTATATAAAATACTTCATATCTATGTGTAAGCTGAAAGTAACTATGCACTCACCGGAAAAGGTGGTGATTCCGAACTCAGACAGCGCTTCGCTTCTTAAAAAGAATTTTTTCTTCGACGAAACCTAGTATTATTACCACTAGAGTTTAGTTTATTATTCGTCGAGACTAATTAATAGTCTAGCTATTATTATTATTATTATATAAGCGTCAAAAAAATACTTATATAACCCATAATAATAGCCCAAGTATTTATTATAAGTTCATAATAACGTTACTATAATTAAATAAAAGTTATATTAAAAATAGCGTAGGCGTAGCTCACTTACAGCGGGTTTTATAGAAAACCGGGATTTGCTTGGAGCAGCGTTCCCGAGCCGAAAAGCTCTTCTTCTCAGAGCCTTCGAGCACTCCGGGGCTTCCGCCTCGTGCTGGGGAGGTTCCCTAGGCTTTTCGGGGGATTTCGGGGCTAGAGAGAGGTTCTAGAGAGAGAGAGAGAGAGAGTAAAGAGAAGAAAGAATGGGAAAGGTGTGAAGAAAATGAGGGTGGGAGATGTGGTATTTATAGGGTGAAATGTGGCTGAACTTGGTGCCACATGTCACCATCTGGTGGCAAGCCTTGGGGAGAAAGCAATGGCCAAAATTGTGCCACATCACCCATTTTCGCACAGCACACTTCCGACTTCTAGAATCAGTAACTTTCACATACGACCTCCGTTTTTGATGTTCTTTATATCCACGCGTAGGTAATAATAAGATCTACAACTTTCATTTTGACACCGTCAGCTAATTCTCGACCGATCTTAAATTTAACAGTACAAGGAGATTATACTGTTAAACGTCTGCGTAAAATTAATAACTTCTACATACGGACTCTGTTTTTATCTGTCTTTTTACCATTGATTTCCTATTAATGAGATCTTCAACTCTCATTTACATTGCGTAAGCCAAAAACCGCTCGAACTAAAATTCGAGTTTCAGGCCGTGCACTGCTAAGCCGAATCTTAGAAAAATCATAACTTCTTCATACGAAGTCAGATTTGGGCGTTCTTTTTATCGATGTTCTTAGTTTAACATATTCTACGACTTTTGTTTATATTGCTAAGGCTAAAAAGTCTTCTATCGTAAATTCACTATTTACGTCTCCTGGTGTCATGCCGGTTTTGCCGTAAAACTTCGGCGGGCCATAACTTCTTCGTTATAGCTCGGATTTCGGCATTCTTTATATGTACGGAAACCTTGAGACATATTCTACAACTTTATGTAGAGATATCGGGATTATCTCACACTTTAATTTTGACGCTCATTTTTATTCTTTATTAATTATACATTTATAATTAAATAATAAACACATAAACACACATAATTCACATAATACTCAAATATTTCATATTTATTACTTCAAAAAGAGTTACAATAGTTGACCTAGACTATTACATTGACAAAAATGCTTAGCCCTGAAAACCCGGGCGTTACAACTTCCATGAACTTCCTCTAACTAGCTCATGAATGCTATTACATATTACTAAATCTAGATAATTCTTCGAATGAGAGGTCTTACTTTAAAATAGTTGGACTTAAATTCTTTCGTTATTGTGCCTCTTCCTCCCACGGCTTAATTTCGAGCAACCCAAAAGTGCCCAAGCCCAAAAAATTAAATTCTAAGGACCAACAAATCATTTTTGCACTCTGCATGCATACACACGGTGTACTCTGCATGTACTCCCAACGTACGCTTATATATACATATATATATATATATATATATATATATATATATATATATATATATATATATATATATACGGATAAACAGTTCAACATGCCATGAAACTAACTAGTCTAGTGGCCTAATTGCATACTACAGGGAAACTATATCCCAACATACAAATGATATATAATGGAGCACATATTATAGTAAGAAAACTCACCTTGATAATTACTCGGAAGATTGACAACTATCTGGTGATTCTACTGACAATCCGACTGACGAATAGAGCGTCGATCAACTATTAACATGGATCCTAGCAAAACAACGAAGATTGTAGGAAGGGCTTCGATACCGAGCACTTCTATTGGTCTGGACCTGATGACTCAGATCTCGATAAAGTGAAAACCTTAAAACACCCGAAGAAGTACTAAAAAATTTGGTCCAGAGAGAGAGAGAGAGAAAGAGAGAGAAAGAAAGAAAGAGAGAGAGAGAGAGAGAGAGAGAGAGAAAGAGAGAGAGAGAGAGAGAGAGAGAGAGAGAGAGAGAAAGAGAGAGAGAGAAAGAGAGAGAGTGAGTGAGTGAATGAGTGAGTGAGTGATTGAGAGAGGGAGAGAAAAAAGTGGAAAGGTGAGAGCAAATGAAAGGTACATTTCTATTTATAGTCAACGTGTGAGTGGTGCAGGGACCAAGTGTGTGTTGTTCATAGACTTGGTCAGTAAGGATCCTTCTCAGAGCATGCCATGTGTCGAGCATTCGTTGGTGCGACGTGGCTACTTCTAGAAGGTGCGTGTCGCGCCTCATTTGCGCAAGGTGCTCTCTTGAAACTTCAAATTTTTGCAACTTCTTCATAGTAACTCTGGCGTTCTTTATATTCGCACATATCTATTGATGAGATCTACAGCTTTCATTTAGACTCTTTCGGCTAATTTTGAGTTTATTTTAAAGTTATATTTTTAACAGGCTTAGACTTTTAAAGCATGTATAAAAATCATAACACTCTCATATGAATTTCGTTCTCGACTGTCTTTATATCGACGGAATCATATGAATGAGATCTCCAATTCTCGTTTCAATTGTTTTTCCTAACGATCGACTGATTTCTATTTCAGTATCTGTGTCGGGCACTACTCCGCTGAAGCTTCTAAAAATCATAACTTCCTCTTATGAAGTCAGATTTTGATGTTCTCTCTACGTATGCTCTCGGTTTTATGATTACTATGCCTTTCATCAAGACTATTTATCCTAAATAGTCTGTTATCAAAGACGTGTATTTATGAGATTGGTTGCTTATACTATAAAACAGAAACGGGGTGTTACGGTGTGTAACGCCCTTAGATTCGGACTATTCAATTTAATGACAATAAGAGTCAAAAATGACTTTTTGATAGATGATTATTTAGAATAAATAATCTTAACCAAGTTACAGTATATGTCACAAGGGTTTCATACGTATAAAGAACGCTGAAATCCGAGTTATAACGAAGAAGTTATGACCCGTCGAAGTTTTATGGCTAAATCGGCATGGCACCGTGTAACGTAAATTCGTATTATATATGTTAAACTGAGAACGTACATAAAAAGAATGGCCAAATCTGACTTCGTATGAGGAAATTATGATTTTTCTAAGATTTAGCATAGCAGTGCACAGCCCGAAAATTCGAATTTTAGATCGACCGATTTTTAGCCGACACAAACTAAACGAGAATCGAAGATCTCGTTAATAGGAACTCAACGATATAAATATAGACGAAAACGGACGCTGAATGACAAAGTTATGAAATTTTAACGGATTTTAATTGTCTAAGTCTGTTAAAATATAACTTTAAAAATAAAGCCAAAATTAGTCGATGTAGTCTAAATGAAAGTTGTAGATCTTGTCGATACCTATGCTTAAATAACGTCAAAAATGGTGTTTGTATGTAAAAGTTACAGAATTTAGAAGTCACAATAGGCTGATGTAAAAGGGGACATGTGGCTTAATCTCGGCCCTTGCTTTCTCCCCACGGTCTCGTATGCGGAGCCGAAACCTGCCCCCTCATACGTGCATCGTAGGCCTCGTATACACAACATACTAAGTAAGCACAACGTACTTTAAGGATTACGTCCAAATTAGTCCAAAGCTGTCTCCTATAAATAGGTGCGAGGAGCACCCCATTTCTTCACACCACAACCCATCTTTCTCTCTCAATACTCCAAAACTATTCCTCCCCTTCCATAGTACTTCCTAAGTGCTAGAGGTGACTCCCGGAGTGACAAAAGGCTCCGAGAAAAAGAGCTTTTGGTTTGGAAGTTCAGCCCCTGCAGAGCCCGATTCTTCGCTAAACTCCATTGTAAGTGAGTTATGCTTACCATTCTTTAAGTATAACTTATATTTCAGTTTATTATCGTTATTAAGAACCTATTATCAATATATGTGCTAAGTATAAATTATAAAAAGTGTTATTATAATACCTTTTAACTACTCGCATTACGAGAATCTGGTTTGAAGGGTCGCATAGGGTTGTTAGATTTCAGAACATCTTAAAAGCCAAAATGGTCCTGCCCTCCGGTGTTTCATGTATGGCCCCTATCTGGATATAGTAGTTGAAAAGTATTGTTTAACACTTATAAAATAATAACGTTCATAGACCTTGAGTTAATTAGTCTCAATAAATATTAGACTAAAACTTAGCAATAATAATGCTAGGTTTCGTCAAAGGAAAAGATGATTGTTGAAAGCGAAGCGTTGTCCGAATTTTGAAGCCAACACTTTAACAAGTGAGTGCATATTTACTTTCATCTTACACATAGATATGAAGTATTTAATATAAATTACGTGTTATGTGTGCATATTATCTGTGTTTTTGATATCTATGTTGGATTAACAAAATAAACATGTTTTATTTGATTTAAACTACATACGTATTTTGTATCTATAATTATGATGGGTAAAGATGGGTAGATGAAAGATGAGAGATGAAAGATGATATAGATGATGAGAGGTGAATGATGATGAGAAGCCTTGACCCAAGCGATGGTCGAGTCATCTAGCAGAGTATAGATGACAACCACGGACTATTCTAGACAGTCCAGTGGAACGCTAGCAAGTTCGCAACCTATAGGTGTTATGAACAATGTCTTCACCAGATGTACTCTAAAAACCTCGACATCTATGGACTTAGTGCCTCACAAATAAACGTTGGCAGCTATGGACTTAGTGCCTTACAAATAAACGTCGAAAGCTATGGATTTAGTTCACTATATATGAACATTAGCAACTATAAACTTAGTGCCTAATAGATAACATCGACAGCTATGGACTTAGTGTCTGTTATATAAACCCTGGTTGTGATGGACTTCATGCCTATTCCTTAGGACAATCCTTAGTAATAAATATTGAGGAATAGATGATTCTTTGGGAAGATACTTAAGAATAAACAAGATAATGGGGATGGTTAGTTGGGTTAATTTTTTGATGATGAAACATAATAACTTTATTATTATGGGTTGAAAACCCTATGTACTCACCAGGTTTCCCAACATGACCCACTCAGTTTATTTGTATCACAGGTGTCGATACCAAGCTACATTACACTGAGAGATTGTTGGAGATATAGATCATTAATGTAAATGAATGTAAGGTCTGTTTATGCTTATGTTTTCGTATTGACGATGACAACCCAAGTTTTTAATATAAACAAAATGCATTTCTGCGGAAATGCTTTGATAATACATTTATCATGTTTTCTGGGGACATATTCCGCAATATCATTCTTTAAAATGGATAATCTGATTTTTAAACAAGCATAAATAAAATTTCTAAAATGATCGTGAATTTAGGGATGTCACAGTTGGTATTAGAACAATAGTTTAAGCATGCTAGGAATTTGTAGGAAATTTCCAGACTTAAACTTAGAATGTTAAGTGATGGTCGTGAGGAGTGTGTCTAATATATTTTAGGTAGTACACCTTAATAGACAAAAGCACTACCTTATTTAAGGAAGATGCATAAATCTCTTTTATGTTCTAAATGATTCGTGATGCTTTATGATGTTATCGTTTGATCGAATCTATGGCTTGTTACCGATCGGATCTGGAAAATTTATTTGTTCAGATTTCTAAACGTTTAATTACGGTATTAGAACTGACATGTAACTTTTCGAAATGATAAATAGATTTATACGACTATAGTAAATAAAGATTTCCCTATTCTCATCATTGCACACCAAACGTCTGATTTGGTGTATAGATCGACATGATAAGAACTCGAAACGGATTCTGAAATGGAAATGTTAATGCTAATCATCGGGCTGTGATTGAGCGTACACCAGTGGTAGCAGCTGCACCCGAGCCAATCTTGATAGCAGGATTCAGGCTATGATGGCCGAACAAAGGGAGGAGATGAGGAAAATGTTGCTTAATAGGGATGAACCTATTGTTCCTGTTGTACAGCCCGAAATGATTAAAGAGCTGTCAAAGGAAGGAAATTATTGTTGTGTTGTGAGTCAAGTTGGACCCCGAGTGGTCAGGAGGAACGACCCGGACAGAGGGATTGAAAGGGATGCGCGTATGTATAAGAACTTCTTGGGTGCCAAACCACCAAGTCTTTCTGGAAGCCCAAAGCCAATGGAAATTATGGACTGGATATCCGAGATGGAAATGGTTTTTGAAAGCTGCAATTGCAGCGATAAGCAAAAGACCGTCTTTGCAGTCAGACAACTAAATACCGGTGTTTTAAGTTGGTGGAAGTTGTTGGCAGATACAATTCCACGGGGAGAACCCATGCGGATGCCTTGGGAGGCATTCATGGAGCATTTGAAAATACAATATTGCTCATAGATAGATCTGATAGACCTAAACAACGAGTTTCATAACCTGAAGAAAGGGAAGATGAGCTACTTGGTGCATACTGAACTCTCCAAGATGGATAGGTTTGCTAACGGATTGCCAACGGAATTTGACCCAATGGAAAAAATGGAAATTACTTTGAAGACAGTCGGTAGAGCATCTAAGAATGTAGAGACACAGATAAGAGAAAAAGGTTTAGAAAAAGATAAAGCGGGAGAAAATAGGAAGCTTGAGGGATCCTCAAGATCATATAAGAAAGGAAAATTCTCGAAGTCTAACCTGGATGACCAAACGTATGGATCCAAGTGGTGTGAAAAGTTCAAGAAGAAGCATTATGGGAGATACAACAGAGAAGCAACCTGTTACAAGTGTGGGAGGATCGTTCACTATTCCAAGGATTATACGCTTAATGATAATGTATGCTAGGGATGCGGAGACAAGGGGAAAATGTCAAAAGATTACCCAGAGAAAAATGAAGCAACAAGGCCAAATGCGTCGCCGAAGCCAAAGTCGAGAGCATTCCGGATGATCTTTGATGAAGCAGGTGACAATGCAAGGGATCAGGAGTAAGGATCTATATATCCAAAGATCAGGATATGAAGTAGCCTTATAGATAATATAAGGTGGTATAGCCTATTATAAGAGGCCTAGTGTAGGGTGAACTTGAACATCTATGTAACTGTTTCAAGAAATAATATAAACCTTAGTTATGTTATCCGATGTGTTAAATGACTATGTGAAATACTTGTATGGTGACTTAGAGAACTACAAGACAATACTTGGGATGAGTATAAGTACGTGTGAGAGGTAGTAGAGGCCTATACTACTAGAAGCACATGACTCGCACTTGGATCAGAGAAAGTCACAAGGTTACCAAGGCGCTAGTAAATGATTATGTTTTATTCATGTCTATCATTACCATCGTTTCCGTAATGACTAAGAAGATTATTATTATTCCACCCCTAGTCGTCATATCAAATCGAGTCCGACTAAGATTAATATGTTACATGGTTCGGAGAACCAAAATCGATGTAGCATCTGACTTAAGCCGCAAGATTAAAGTAAAAGAAAATCAAAGCGATCAATAGAAGTATCATAATCATTGTTAAAGCAAGAACCTAGTAGCTAGAAGTGCTACATGCTATAATGTGATTATATCACATTAGAACATAAAAGAAGTTATGTTCTGTTCTTGAATTTGACTCTAAAAGACCTGAGTATAAGCATTGCATCATATGAGGAAAGGTCATTAGAACATGACCCATGGGTCTGTTATGGTAACCGAAGTAAAGAACTTGTCTTAAGTTAAGTCTGTTTAAGAAGAAGTGGGAGTCTCCAATAAGGAACGATTTTGTAACTCGAAGGTTACGATTGAAATTCCAACACAGAATGAAGAGCGGGTGCAAGATTGAGCATCGCCAACAGTCAAAAAGTCCAAGAGTTAGATACTCAATTGAAAGGACACAAGGTTTACGGTTATCACCTAGGATGATTCCAATACGTAATCATCCTAAGGGGGAGATAATTGTAACGCCAGCAGATTCGGGCTAGTCAATTTAAAGACAATAAGCGTTAAAAATGACTTTTGATAAAAGATTATTTAGAAAAAATAATCTTAACCGAGTTATAGTATATGTCACAAGGGTTCTGTACATATAAAGAATGCTGAAAATCGAGTTATAACGAAGAAGTTATGGCCCGTAGAAGTTATACGGCTAAACCGGCACAACACCGCGTAACGTAAAAAGTGAATTTTTGATAAATTACTTTTTTGCCTTTGAAATATCAACAAAAGTCGTAGTATATATTAAAATGAGAACGTACATAAAAAGAACAGCCAAATCTGACTTCGTATGAGGAAGTTATGATTTTTCTAAGATTTAGCATAGCAGTGCACAAGCAGGAAATTTGAAGTTTAGATTGACCGATTTTAGCCGACACAACCTAAACAAGAATCGAAGACCTCGTTAATAGGAACTCAATGACATAAAGGCAGACGAAAAAGGACGTCAAATGAGAAAGTTATGAATTTTTAACGGATTTTAACTATCTAAGTCTGTTAAAATATAACTTTAAAAATAAAGTCAAAATTAGTCGACAGAGTCTAATTGAAATTTATAGAACCCATCAATACCTACGCTTGGATATAAAGATCGTCAAAAGCGGAGCTCGTATACGAAAGTTACGGAATTTAGAAGTCGGGAATAGGCTGATGCGAAGGGGGGACGCGTGGCTTAATCTCGGACCTTTCTTTCTCCCCATGGTCTCACATGCGGAGCTGACTCCTGCCCCCTCATAAGCGTAGCATAGGCCTCGTATGCGCAACATACTTTGAGGATTACGCCCAACATAGTCCGAAGTTGTCTCCTATAAATAAGTGCTAGGAGCACCCCATTGCTTTACATCACAACCCTTCTTTCTCTCTCAATACTCCAAAACTATCCCTCCCTTAGTACTTCCTAAGTGCTAGAGGTGAGTCCCAGAGCTCTATAAGTCTCTGAGAAGAAGTGCTTTAATCTCGGAAGTTTTGCCCCCGTAGAGCCTGATTCTTCGCTAAACTCCATTGTAAGTAAGTTATGTTCACCCTTCTTTAAGTATAACTTATATTTAAGTTTATTATCATTATTATGAACGTATAAGCAATATATGTGCTAACTATGAATTATAAAAAGGTTATTATAATACACTTTAATTGCTCGCGGTACGGGGAATCTTGTTTGAAGGGTTGCATAGGGTTGTTGGATTTCAGAACAGCTTAAATGCCAAAATGGTCCTGCCCTCCGGTGTTTCATGTCTGGCCTCGTCTGGACATAGTAGTTGAAAAGTATTTTTTAACACTTATAAAACAATAACTCTTATAGACCTTGAGTTAATTAGTCGCAATAAATATTACATTACCAATAATAATGCTAGGTTTCGTCGAAGGAAAAGACAATTTTTAGAAGCGAAGCACTGCCCAAATTTCGAAGCCATCACTTTAACAAGTGAGTGCATAGTTACTTTCATCTTACACATAGAAATATAAAAAATATACATGTTTTATTTGATTTAAACTATATACGTATTTTGTATCTATAATTATGATGAGGAAAAGATGGGTAGATGAATGATGAGAGATGAAGGATGATATAGATGATGAGAGGTGAATGATGATGGAAAGCCTTGACCTAAGTGATGGCCCAATCATCTAGCAGAGTATAAATGATGACCACGAACTATTCTGGATAGTCTCGTGGAACGCTAGTTGGCTCGCAACCTATAGGTGTTGTGAACAATGTGTTCACCAGATGTACTCTAAAAATCCTGACAACTATGTACTTAGTGCCTCACAAATGAACGTTGGTAGCTATAGACTTAGTGCCTTACAAATAAATGTAGGCAGCTATGGATTTAGTATCCATATAGATGAACATTGGCAACTATGGACTTAGTGCCTAACAGATAACATTGGAAGCTATGGACTTAGTGTCTGTTATATAAACCCTGGCAGCGATGGACTTCATGCCTATTCCTTTTGACAGTCTTTAGTAATAAATATTGAGGAATAGATGATTCTCAGTGAATATACTTAAGAATAAAGAAGATGATGGGGATGGGTAATTGGGATAATTGTTTGATGATAAAACAAAATAACTTTATTATTGTGGGCTAAAACCCTATTTACTCACCAGGTTTCCTAACCTGATCCACTCAGTTTATTTGTATTATTGGTGTTGATACAAAGCTACATTACACTGAGAGATTAACAAAGATGTAGATCATTAGTGTAAATGAATGTAAGGTCTGTTTATGCTTATGTTTCTGTATTAACGATGACATCCCAAAGTTTTAATATAATCAAAATACATTTCTTTGGAAATTCTTTGATAATACCTTTATCATGTTTTCTAAGAACAAATTCCACAATATCATTCTTTAAAATGGATACTCTAATTTATAAATAAGCATAAATAAAATTTTTAAAATTAGCGTGAATTTGGGGATGTGACACAGTGAGCGACAGTTAGTGACGGTTCGAGACCCAAGTGGGGGAGTATTGACCATCTATGGCGAGGGTACTAGAGTGGGTTCTACTTTTTGTTGTGCATCAGGGCAAGACAGTGTCTTCAACATGGGTGTCTGGGTTATCTTGAGTATATGGTTGACACACAGGTTGAAGGGAAGAATTCATTCTCCGATGTTCCAGTTGTGTGGGAGTTTTCCACGTTTTTTCCAGATGATCTACTTGGTGTGCCTCCTTAGAGGGAGGTTGAATTCAGGATCATTATGATCCCTGGTGCTGCCCCCGATAGAAAAGGAGCCTTATCGCCTTACACTGACCCAGATGCATGAGTTATCCTTACAACTTCCAGAGCTATTAGGGAATGATTTTATATAGCCAAGTAGCTTGTCATGGGGAGCACCAATCCTTTTTACCAAGAAGAAGGATGGTTCACACCTTATGTGTATTGATTACTTGGAGTTGAGCGAGCTAACAGTGAAGAGTGTTACCCGTTGCCAAGGATTGATGATTTATTTGATCAGTTTCATGGAGCATCTTGGTTTTCCAAAATTGATTTGAGGTCTGGTTACCATCATATGAGAGTTAGAGACGAGGTTATACATAATACGGCCTTTCGAACTCAAAATATAGTCATTATGAGTTCGTCGTGATGCCTTTCAGGCTCACCAACGCACCGACAACATTCATGGATCTCATGACCCGGGTGTCCAGGCCTATATTAAACTGATATGTGTTTCTTTTTATTGATGATACCATGGCTTATTCCAAGACCAATGAGCCAAATGAGGAACATATGCGTGAGCTTCTTGGAGTTCTTCGTGCGGAGAGGTTGTATGCCAAATTCTCCTAGTGTGAGTTCTGTTTGCACGATGTATAATTTTTGGGGGACCTCGTCAACCGGGACAGTATATTGGTCGACCTAGCCAAGATTGAGGCGGTTATGTGGTGGGAAGTTCTGAGGTCTCCATCTAGGATTCGGAGTTTCCTCAGGTCGGCATGTTATTATCGGAGATTCATCAGGGACTTCTCCAAGATTACGGTTCCTCTCACTAGACTGACTAGGAAGGATACTACCTTCTGTTGGGGCCCTGAGCAGCTGACAATGTTTGATACTCTTTGGCAGAAGCTCTATGAAGCGTTAGTGTTTACCCTTCCTGAACGAGTTAAGGATTTTGTTTTTTACTGTGACACATTAATCATGGATTTTGGTGCAATATTGATGTAGAAGGGACATATGATCGCTTACGCTTTGAGGCAGCTAAAGCCTCATGAGGCGAATTATCCATCTCATGATTTGGTGTTGGGAGCGGTGGTTTTCGCTCTCAAGATCTGGCGCCACTACATGTATGCAAAATATTATATTATTTACACGGACCATAAGTGTCTGAGATATCTGATGGATCAGCCTAACTTGAATATGAGGCACCGTAGGTGGATTAACGTAGTGAAGGACTACGACTGTGAGATTTTGTATCATCCGCTTAAGGCCAACATGGTGGCCGATACGCTGAGTCACAAGGTCGTTAGTACTCAATTTAGGGTGTATGTTTGAGGATGACAGTCTTGACTCTAGTTTTGGAGATGATTAAGGTTGCAGAGTCGAAATCCATCAAGGAAGAGAATCAAAAGAGTGTGCAGGTGGTTGGTCATATATCAACTTTTGATTATGATAATCGAGGACTATTGACCTACATGGCAGAATTTGGTTGCCTTATTCAGGTGGGACCCGACAAATTTTTATGGACGAGGCACACAAATCAAGATTTTCTATACACCGGGCACGAAGAAGATGTATCTCGATTTGAGACATATTTATTAGTGGCCATGTACAAAGAGAGACATAGCTTGGTTCGTGGAGCGGTGCTTGACCTTCCGGAAGGTCATGGCCGAGTATCAACTCCCCCATGAAAAATTGCATCCCTTGGAGGATCATTAAGGAAATGGGAGCATATCACTATGGAGTTTATCATGAAGTTACCAAGGACTACAAAGGGTTTTGATGCCATATGGTGATTGTAGATCATTCAATGAAGTGTTCTCACTTTTTGGCTGTTCGTGAGAGCTCTTCCGTTGAGAAATTGGCAGAGATCTATGTTCGAGAGGTGGTTGCTCGACACGACGTACCCAACTTTGTCATTTTAGACTAGGATGTTCGTTTCACTTCCATATTTTGGAAGAGGTTCCATGAAGAGTTGGGCACCCGATTGCATTTTAGAACTGCTTATCATCCACAGACAGACGGATGGAGCGAGCTGACCATTTAAACACTTGGGGATATGTTGAGGGATTGCATTATAGATTTCAGTGGGATTTAGTACTCCTACCTTCCACTAACCGAGTTTTCTTACAACAACAGCCATCATGCCAACATTGGGATGCCTCCCTTTGAGCTTCTATACGGGAGGAACTGTTAGACCCTTATAAGTTGGGGAGAGGTTGGATAGAGAGTCATGGGGAGCATAGAGATAGTGCTCAACACAAAAAAGCTTATACAATGGGTCATACAGAGGTTTCTGATGGCTCAGAGCCCCTAGAAGAGTTATACGAACCGGCGTCGCTCCAAATTGGAGTTTTTGGATCGGGGATATGGTATTCCTGAAGGTGTCGCCTTAGAATGGCATTATCTGATTCAGGAAGCGAGGCAAGGCGGCCTACCGGTTGGATTGGCCATAGGAGCTCAATCATATTTATAACACCTTTCAAGTTTCCCAATTGAGGAAGTGTGTGATCGAAGAGACATCGATAGTACCTTTAGTTGATATTCAGGTCGATGACTGTCTAAGTTATATCAAACGACTTGTAGCGATTTTTGATAGGAACATGAAGACCTTGTATAACAAGGTGGTGGAATTAGTGAAGGTGAAGTGGCAGCACCGAAATGGATCTAAGTGGACTTGGGAACCCAAGGAGGAGATGTGTGCCCACCACCTTGACTTGTTTATAGTAGAGGATTTCAAGGACGGAATTTGATTCAATTAGGGAAGAACTGTAACATCTTTTTTCCTAGTATTCTTTTTTTAAGTGTTAGCTATCTTTTTTATTGTCTTATTGTCTTGGCCACGGCGTGGCATCGGAGTGCCACAACGTGTCACTTGATTAATAAAGAAACATGCATTTGCTTTTGGCCATGACGTGGCATTATGTTTGCCATGTTGTGTCAACCGTTTGGGCCTAAAACCCTAATCTTAGGGTTGGTTCCCTATTTAAGGACACTAACTCATAGGGTTGTCTCATTTGGTAGCCTCCACCCTCTGAAAACGAACCTTCATCCAAACCCTAGCCTCCATTTGTGTTTTGAGAGATTGAACTCCACTTTTGTGAAGGTTGAAGGAAGAAGGAACACTTGGTGTTGCTTGTGAGTGTCGTTCCAACTTAGATCCATCATTTTCATCTTATTTCTATATAATTGGAGGTCTAAGTCTCTACCATGATCATTAATTCTCTAGATCTAGTTCTACATTATTTTATGATCCTTTAGTCCCAAATCTTCTTGTTCTTGGAGTATGAGTGAATTCCAGAACCCTTGAGTGCATTTGTTAGCATTTGGACCTTGAGGTTGGTTGGAAAGTTGGCTTGCATAGCTTATTGAGTGAATTCATGCCTTGGTGTTGTCATTAAGAACTTAGAATTTCAGATCTTATCTTAATAGGATTTCTTAATGGATAAAGTTGGAAACTTTATCCGTTAAGACCATGACTTGGTCTATATTTTAACATTTGAGTTGTTGGGATTGATGTATAACTGATTAATCCATTAAGTTGTTGGTGTCCAGTGCCCACAACATGGCGATTGGTGTTTCTGCTACCATATCGTTTGGACACTGCCATGACATGGGAATTGATTGATTACTGACTGTTTTGTCTTAGAGTGGCCACGACGTGGAGACTTGTCAAAGTTGACTTTGACTGTTGACTTTTAACCCTGGTTGACTTTTAGTCAATAGGGGGGGTATAGAATGTAGACTGAGTGGGTATTTCCTTATTGCCGAATAGACGTTTCATAGTACCAGTGTGTTGGGTTTTGAGCAAAAAATCATTCCTATGGTGTTCATGCAACCCTAATTGCTTGGATCTAGTTTGTCTACTTTGAACATGCAATAAACTTACAAGACTTATAAACCCTTGATCTATCATATAAGAACTAAAATAAGGGTTTAGTAATTACCTTTGATTTTTATATTGTAATAACAATCAATTCCTTGCTTTGATTGGCTTCAGAAAGCTTAGTGCCTCAAGTGTTGCACCTCTAATGGAGTCACAAACACCACTGAGCAACAAGGTGCAGAAGAGATAAGAAGAGGCTGCCAAAATCGTCTAGAAACCCTAATCCAAGAGTTCTCCACGTTTTTTGGTGCATATAGGGCCTTTATATACATGTAGGCTATTAGGGTTTACAACTAGGAAACCCTAATCTGGCTGCTTAAGCCCTAACCAGCCCATGGACTCCTTTAACATATCCCTTGGACGAATTCTTAATGGGCTTCCCATGGAATTCGTCCAACCTATATTATTTAAGTAATCCATACCCCAATTGCAATTATCTTATAATTACAAATCCAGTCCCCTAAGTTTAATTAATCTCTTTTAGCCACAAAATTAATTATCAATTAATTCTTGGCTAATATTAATTAAACAATATGATTTCTCCTTTAATATATAATTCTCATAATATATTAATAAATCATAATTAAACCTTTCTCTCTTAATTCATCCTACATATTGCTATGGTGAAGGCAACCTAAAAGGACCATGCTCATAATCGGGTCAAGTACATACCAAAATAGTTATGGACTTAGACACTAATCCAACAGTCTCCCACTTGGATAGGTCTAATAACTATTTTGCATAACTTCAAAACCTGATCAGCAATCGTAGCTTTCAAAAGCCACTTTCAACTCTGATCTTATCAGATACGCGTGTCCTTTAGATAAGGGATCATATATTCCTCCATTCTCAAGATATCGTATAGACATAAGACATGAATTTTAATCATTCTCTCTATATTGTTTCCCAACTTCCGATTTATGATGACTGACAACAGACTACTATTGAACACATCAACTTAGTCTCGGCTTGGCCAAGCGCTTAGGTGTCATCATTAAATCATCAAGGGGCCCACATATATCGCTTTTATCCCACTTTGGGTAAAAGGAATGGATAAACTTTGACTCAAATGCTTTCTTTCATTCACTGATCGAATCACACACAATAATAAGTTTTATGACACCAAGTTACTGGTGCGTTTACTTATTATCAACATGCAACCGACCAACATTTAATAACTCACACATCTCGGTTTCAAGAATATACAATATTATCGACTCACAATCACTCGCGATATAAACCATGAAGTGATTCATGTGACGTAGGTTTAATCCAATATTCTAATCTTATCAAAGCACTCATGAACTCTGCAGAAAACTTGTGTTATGTCTAAACTCTTTAGACAATCTACAAACTCTTCATGACAGTCTTCTTTCATACCTACTTCCAACATATGACCGACTGTGAAGGTTCGAATAACCCAATTTTTCTGGAAGTTAAAACATGAAAACTGAAACACAACAATAATACTTAATCCTATATGGCCCCAAACTTGTGGGAGTAAATAAAACACTTTTGTTTAAACACCATATTGATTACTCATTATTCATCATTTACTGTTTCGGAAAATCAACTTATTACTCAAATTACAACAATAGTTGTCCCATGCACAAAGCATGCACACTATGTTTCCTATGGTCCTTACTTTGTGAAATAGATCAATTGAAATTTTTTTCCAATGATGCTCATTTTACAATTTCCAATCCTTATCATCGGTGTTAGAACACAAGGTTCTTACCACTACTAGAATATGCTAGATTCTAACATTTTATGCAACAATCATTTCACAAAATCATAGCACAAAAGTCACCAAGACTTGGCCAATGAAATTACAAAGTACTCTATCGTAAATTGTTACAAGACAATTCCATAGACGTGAAGTCTCACATTCAAAGTACATTCCTTTGAACATCCTTCTTGCATAAAATTTTCTAATCTAGACATTGACTCTCAATATCCAACTCCCAATATGGAAACATTTCCATATTTGTCGTATGACAACTCATTCTTAATAGAATCTTATCTATTCATAATAATGACGATATGTTCCATCCAATACCATACTTCCACTACTCACAAGCGACCAATCCTTAGCGAACTTTGGATCGTCCTTTGATAGTTGTTTAATTATTTTAGTCAAAACCGATTCTAGTCCTTTTTCCCTCTTAATGCGCTAGACATTTGCAACATTTTAGAATGGTCAAATATTATAGCATTTGCAATCGATCCTATACCCGAAGCGTATGGGACATGATGCATAATGTCTTACATAAAGATATGATACTTTATCAATCTTCCGCCATAATTATTTTATGTGTCACGTTCTCACAATTCGAACTATGAAGAGGGATGTCGTAATCATAATTGAAATTTAAGAACACACTATGTATCCTTTGACTAAATTTATTAAAATTTCTCAATCTAAGCTTTAGATTTTGAAACGACGTATAATATTCTCCCTTAATTATAGCAAAACAACTTTTCAACTCATGCAACTTTGCAAATTGAATCTTTGTTTTTCTATAATTAATATTGCTAACTTGCAATACTTGCCATAATAATCATACAAGCATAACACTTATGCTCCCACTATCATGATGATTATTATCATATAAGCATAACACTTATGCTCCCACTAGCTTTGACATGTATTCAGAAAATAGCTGAACTTCCAGAAAACAATACCTATTGAATTTTTGAGGTTCATATTGATGGGTTTTAGCCATAAGAACATCCTATGTGCTCATGAAAACCCTAATGCTTGGATCTAGGTTTCTCTATTGTACATGCAATTCATCCAAGACTATAAACCCTAGATCTAGCATATGATAATCAATATTAACATAAGAATGGGTTTAAGATATTACCTTGATTGTTATGTAACAATAACAATCTCAATTCCTCCTTGCAATGACTTTAGAAAGCTTAGAGTCACAAATGTCACTCCTCTAATGGTTCACAAACACCAAGAGCAAGAGGATGAAGAGGAGTAGAGAAGGAGACACCCAAAAACCATCTAAAACCCTAAGGAGTTACTTGCCCACGTTTTTGGTTCTCTAGGGATCATTAAATAGTGAAGCTATTAGGGTTATCAAACAAGGAAACCCTAATTTGGATGCTTAAGCTCTAAGCAACCCATGGACTCCTTCCTTAAAGGCCCTAGGATGATTTCTAACAGGTTTCCCCATAGAATTCGTCCACCCCTTTAATATGGAGTCCATTAGCTCAATATTCAACTATCATACAATTGACAGTTCAAGTCCCTTAAGTTTAATTAATCTCTTTTAGCCACAAACTTAATTCTTATTAATTCTTGACTAATATTAATTAAACAATATGATTTATCCTTTAATATATTATTCTCATAATATATTAATAAATCATATTTAATCCTTTCTCTCCATAATTCATCCTATCAAGTTGCTTTGGTAAAGGCAACCTAAAAGGACCATGCACCATCGGGTCAAGTACATACCAAAATAGTTATGGACTTAGACACTAATCCAATAGTCTCCCACTTGGATAAGTCTAATAACTATTCCGCGTATGACTTCAGATCCTGATCTGTAATCGTAGCTTTCAAAAGCCACTGTCAACTCTGATCTTATCAGATACGTGTGTCCTTTAGATAAGGGATCATATATTCCTCCATTCTAGATATTATCGTATAGACTGAGACATGGATATAAATCATTCTCTCTGTCTATGTGCTATTTCCTGAATTCAGATCTATGACGACTGACAACAGACTACAATTGAACACATCAATTTAGTCCCGGCTTAGCCAAGCGCTTAGGTTCCATCACTAAATCATCGAGGGGCCCACATATATCACTTTTATCCTACTTTGGATAAAAGGAACGGATAAAATTTGACTCAATGCTCGCTTTCACTCACTCACCAAATCGCACACAACAATATGTTTTATAACACCAAGTTACTGGTGCGTTTACATATTATCAATGTGCAATCGACTCGCAAGTTACAACTCACACATCTCGGTTTCAAGAATATAAGATGTTATCGTCTCACCAATCACTCGTGATGAAATCCATGAAGTGATCTAAGTGAGCGTGGGTTTAATCCAATGCTCAAATCATATTCATAAGCACTCACGAATGTTGCAACAAACATTTGTTTATGTCTAATACACTTTAAACAATCCACACACCAATTCACGATAGTCTTCTTTCATATCTACTTCCAACATATGAACGACTGTGGCCCGTTTGAATAATTTGACTGTTCTCAACCAATTAAATTATTCAAGAAGTCAAAACATGCAAAGTGAAACACAAGAATAATACTAATCCCATATGGCCTCAAACCTTTGAGTATAAATAAAACACCTTTTATTTATCACCATATCGATTACTCATAATTTGTTGTTTCGGGTAATCAACTTCTTACTTGAATTATTACACTTGTCCCATAATCTTAGCATGCACACAATGTTTACTTATGGTTCTTACTTTGTGAAATAGATCGAATGAATACATTTTCAATCCTACTCATTCCACAACTCCCAATCCTTTTCACAAGTGAAAGAATATCCAATTCTTGACACTTATAGAATATGTTAGATTCTAACATTTTATACAATGATCCTTTTGTAATGTCATAGCACAAAAGTCACAATGACTATTGCCAACGAAATTACAAAGTCCTCTATCGGGGATTGTTACAAGACAATTCCATAGATGTGATGTCTCTCACTCAAAATTCATTTCTTTGAACATCCTTTTGCATAAAGTTTCTAATCTAGACATAGATTCTCAATATCTAACTCCCAATATGGAAACCTTTCCATACTTACCATATCACAACTTATTCTTAATAGAATCTTATCTATTCATAATAATGTCGATATGATCCATCCAATATCATACTTCCAACTACTCACAAGCGACCAATCCTCAGCAAGTTTTGGATCGTCCTTTGATAGTTGTTTAATTATCTTAGTCAAAACCGATTATTGTCCTTTTCCCTCTAAATGCGCTAGACATAGATTCTCAATATCTAACTCCCAATATGGAAACCTTTCCATACTTACCATATCACAAATTATTCTTAATAGAATCTTATCTATTCATAATAATATCGATATGCTCCATCCAATATCATACTTCCAACTACTCACAAGCGACCAATCCTTAACAAGTTTTGGATCGTCCTTTGATAGTTGTTTAATTATCTTAGTCAAAACCGATTCTTGTCCTTTTCCCTCTAAATGCGCTAGACATTTGGAAAATTTTAGAATGGTCAAATATTATAACATTTGCAATCGATCCTATACCCGAAGCGTATGTGACACGATGCACAATGTCTTATATAAAGATACGATACTTTATGTGTTACGTTCTTACAATTCGAACTATGAAGAGGGATGCCATAATCATAATCGAAATTTGAGAACGCACTATGTATCCTTGACTAAATTTATTAACATTCCACAACCTAAGCCTTTAGACTTGAAATGAAGCATAATATTATCTCCCTTAATTTATAGCAAAACAACTATTCAACCCTTACAACTTTGCAAAATATGACCCTTGTTTTCTATAATTAATATTGCTAACTTGCAATACGTGCCTTAATAATCATACAATCATAACATTTATTCTCTCACTATCATGATGATTATTATAAACATAACACTTATGCTCCCACTAGCTTTGACATGTATTCAGAAACAGCTTAACTTTCAGAAAAACAATACCTATTGAATTTCTTAAGTTCATGTTTCTAATACCTAATGCTTTGATAATCTTTTATCAAGGTTATACACCTTTCCTTTAGATATCTCATATGTGTGTTTAAACAATTTAGACTAATTGCCAAATCTCACAATTCAAATCATGGAAAGGGATACCGTAACCATAATCGAATTCGAGAATACAATTTCACAATCAATATCTTCTTAAAATCTTTCGTAGTGAAAGCATTTCCTCACAGTCATTTTCATGAAGGAGGAAATCTTATGACACTTAGATTTTAATGGTGTATGTGTTTCTATCCATGTGAATTTTTCAAAAACAAGGTTTGCGACAAATTCAACCTCATATGGACCGAACTTTTTTAATCTTGATTTCTTGCCTTATGGTAACACGGCTGCCCACCATGTCTTCCAAGTAGTTAAGCAGCTCACCCTTTCCTATCAATGTACTTTTCATTGATCACGGTCCTTGCCTTTTATGCATTCAAATGAGAACTCATGTGCATAATTAACTCGATTGGAACAGCACAGAAACAAGATAATGTCAACACGATAGGTTGTAAACCTCTACTCGTGTGCTAGTGATGATCGATAAGGTGTATTCTTGATTTGTTCTTGAAAGCTTTCAAGACCATTGAGACTCCCACTGACTCCTTGACATATAAGATTCTCTTGTCAATAAACATTTCTTGACAAACATATATTCAAGAGTTAGTGTAGTTTTTATCAAGACAAAACACTTCACAAAATTGGTCCTAGTTGATCTTTGTCTTATCCAAGACATCACAACTTTCCAACTTCAAATGTGCGAGAATAAAACTTTTTTCAATTCCTCATTTGATGAATGTTATAAACCTTCTTAAGACTTGTCACTCAATGTCACAATCTTAACTTTAAGACTTTTTTAGGAACAAAGTATGATTGACTTCTTGATTTGACCATTTCTTCAATTCTTGATTCCTCTTCTTAGACATACAATTGTACTAAGACTTACTTAGAGGATCAATTGAGATATGGTTCTTAATCATTAAGACCTATCATAAAACATAATAAAAGGTACTCTCCCTTTTTCTTAGAATAGAGAAACGTTTATCTTTCTGCCTACTTGATTCTTCTTATTCGTTCTGCTATTGATTTAAACCTTTTCAATCAATTCAGAATTACACTTAATCTTATGAGTATAATCATATTTACTAAACCTTTAGTAAATCATAACGAATATCTTTGTTACTCTTGCGGTGGACTTGATCAACACACAACTTTGTGTACTCGATCTCCTAGTCCTTCACTTGACACTTTGTCAATGAATTAGCCTAATTTCCAAATATGAAATTTCTCATTCATCATGTAACCAAGTTGCATGATTCCAAGTTTCTGTCCAATTGAAACGTGAGTGATGAGAAACTCTCCCTATTTTGCAAATTCTCAACATTTCCACCAACAACATAATTAAGAATCACATCCACTCGTTGTAGAAATATACGAACATCAATTTTTCATAATGATTTTATTGCAAGGAAATAAATAAATAAATACGTCAAACAAAATTTATTTTATTTATAAAAGCAACGGAAAACATTTGTCCTTACAATGCAAATTCAACTGAAAAACTATGTAATCAAATATTCCTAACTACTCTATCATAACTTTCTAAGTTCAAAATCTAATCTTCGAATCCATGCAATCGAGATCCATTTCTTCGTGATTAGATTCATCTTGCTCTTTCATCAAGCTTCCTCTCTTTTCATTGATCCTGCAAAACATTCAAATGCAATCTTATCACATTATGTATTATGAATCAACGAATAGGAACTTAATTGAGTTAGATAGTGGATTTTACCTGAAGCACAGCCATACTCTTTGACTCTCCCATCTTCTGGACTCTTCAGGCTCTTAGGGAAGACTTGTATCCAACGCCCTTTCTCTTGGCAGCAAACGCAGGTCGGTTCTCCTAGAACGTCCTTGGAATCATGGTTAGTTGACTTTCCCAACAAATATGCTCCATTGCTTTGCCAAACCATTTCTGATTCAGCAGCAATGAGCATGTAAGTTAGGTCAATGAGGTTTTCATCATGATCCATCATATAATACTTTCTTTTGAACTCATTATATGATTCAGGGAGTGACTGTAGAACCCAGCCTATAGCCAACTCATCAGGGAATGATGCACCCAACATTATCAACCTATCGATGTGTGATTTCATTCCTAGAACGTGGGCACACACGGGTTTACCATCTTCATGTTTCATTTCCAATAGGGCTTTGGTGACATTGAACCTTTCAATTCTTCGATCTTGTGGGTTAGGGAGAACAACGGGAGGAGGAGGAGGAAGTGAAGCATGATTTCTTGTTCCTCGATCGAATCGTGGAATATCATCTTCATGTGGAATGCTTGTTCCACGGGATTTGGGAAGACCATAGTTGTTGATGTGTGTAAAACCAACTAGTTTTAATCCTACTAACTTAAACACAAAGACAAACACACGAAAGGCAGTGTACCTATCGATTAACAGTTTAGTTCAGGTAAGTAGGGTATCGAACACAGGGAACGGTAAACAATTATAATAGATGCTAATATTATCTAAATAAAACAAGTAATAGAAAGGGGGTTTTCTCTAGTTTTGCAAGACTAGAAACTTAAACAATTAACTAAAACTTAAACTAAGAAACTAAGAGCTAAGCAAATAAAAATCAACTAAATTCAATAATAAAGAGGACTTCTGTTTAGGTTCGACTCATTTGTTCCCATGGATGATTTTAATGTATCGGATTAATTCTTCATAGGCTACCGACTAAGATGATGAGTTTCACGTTCACTATTACTAATCCTTAGGAAACAAATTAACTCAAGCAGTGGCTAGTTGTCTAAATTAACGAATTTACTAGTTATTGATTCGGGTTAAATAAGACTTGTAATGGTTAATTAAATTGGCCCTTCAATTAACCTCTTGCTGATGTTCATCAAACAATCTCACACATTAACTTACCTATCTTCTAGTTAATTCTAGTTTCACATTCGTTATTCCTAGACATACAACTATCTGGTCACAATAAATCATATGAAATTAATAACAAAGAGATGTTCATACAACTTAATTACTAATTTATTAACAGAAGAATAGTTATTGTTAACATATAAGGTTCTTTAACAAGCTTAATAAAACATAATCACCAATTACAATTAATCCTAATCAAATAATCAATCCATGTTCACAAATTCATCTACCTAAACAGAAGTTATGAGTTTTTAGCTCATGATTACAGCAGAAACAAGCACAAAAATGAAATCAATTAGTAAAAACATAGTTCAAACAAGATATTAGGTAAGAGTAAACTTGATTTTGACTTGATTCTCCTTAAAATTGAATGTAAGGTTGATTCCCTTGCTTTCCACGCTCCAGCAGCACCTTTAGTCGACAATTGGCCTCCAAGGGTTCATCTATAAGCTATGATATCGATCTGAAAGTCCCTTTATATATATTTTCACAAAACAGAGGCTACTCGGCAAGTACAGTGACCTACTCGGCGAGTCCGTCACTTAAAACCCGTGTCCGGCAAGTCAGCGTGTCCAGAATCGCAAAAGTTCGATACAACTCGCCAAGTAATCGACCCTACTCGCCGAGTATGTTTCAAATCAGCATTTTCTCAAAACACGAAAGTCGTCCAAAATTGTGTTTACTTTTCAGAACATTTTCAATCTCGTAAATCGGAGTTACGGTTCATGAGATATGGCCAAAACACTGATGAGTGGTCAAGCTATCCAGCAACGTCCTTCTTTCTTCAAAATCCAAGATCCAAGCCTCCAATCGCTAGTTCCGCTTCCTTTTCCTTCCGAGCATGTCATTATTGCTGAAAAATGAAATTCTAAACTAATTAAGCACCTTTTGTTCATTAAATGAGATAAAATCAACATAAAGTATTAAGATAATGCATGAAGTTTATAACTAAATATGCCCATATCAGTTGTCGTACTTTGACATCTACAAAACGGGAGAAAACAAATTCAAGTTAGTTGATTGATTGAGTCCTTAATAAATCACCCAAATGAGATATTAAGGCTAGGAACCAACACAATATTCCACAACTGGGGAGATGGATGCCGTAACCCTAATTGCAGAACATTTGAAGGTAAGTGAATGACGATTCACTAATTTCCATCATGAAAAATGAAAAAGAAATTTAAGTTTTAAATCTATGAAAACTCCTAGATCCTTTGAGATTCATTGAACATTTCAATGGCATGTTTAAATCTCAATATGCCCCTCTAGTTTGTGACTGGGATGCCGAGGATCACAAAGCGTGTGTGAATAACCATGCAAATTTACATGGTGCCCCCACATGTTACAGTCACCTATTCGATGTGCCGGTAATCCACACACGCTCCACCGAACTTGACAAACATTGAGTCATCATTTGCTATCTTTTCTTAGAACCATTTAGTGTGCCAGTAAACCACACACGCTCCACTAACGTCTTCGCAAGGGCACAAAGTGTAATTTCATGGAATTGCATCAATTCACTTTTGCCAAAAGTAACTAAGATTGGGAAGTTGTAAAACATTTAGTTACTTTTGTACTTCATTATACTTATAATGGAAGGTTTTGTCCTATCCTACCCGTTCGGCTAACGACCCTCCACTAGTCAAGAGTGCGGTGGGTAAGAGTGGATACCCATTCAATCGTCATTTTATAGGCAATTTCCTTAAACACCCCTTATAGACCAGCTTCGTGAATGAGGCCTACTAGCGGTAAGACTGACTTTTACTAATACATATATATAATGTTAGACTTTTAATGTTATATATAGTATAAGTTGTATTTTACACTTTTAATATACTAGGTGGTGAAATTTAACAATTATACTTTTAATTCAATTAAATCGTAAACCAAAACTTTTATGGATTTATTAAACCTCTTTTAATTATACACCTTAATTAATTAATAAAACCATAAGGGTGTGATTTGAACTTTTCAAAACAACACTAGGGTTTTAGAATTTAACATTCGTAAAGCTCAAGAATCCAATCTTCAAGCAATGCGATCGAAATCCATTTCTTCACGATTAGATTCCGCTCACTTCTTCCCTTAAGCTTCCTTTCCTTTTCTTTGATCCTATAAAACATCAATTGTAATCTTATCACATCATGTAATAAGAATCTAGAATAGGAACTTAAAAGAGTCAGTTAATGGATTTTACCTAAAGTAGAGCCATACGTTTTGACTCTCCCATCTCTTAGATCTCTTACGTAAATAGGGCAGCTTCGTCTCCAATGCCCCTTCTCTTGGCAATAAAAGCAAATTGACTCTTTTGGAACAGCACATGGAACTACTTCAGACTCTGCATTTCTCTTATGATCAAACTTTTCGATCATGGCATGCCTTTTGTTGCCATTGCCTATATCCATAGAGGTCTCAAAGGCAGATTCACCAATCAATTTTGCTTTTCCAATGCGTCAAACCGTCACTGATTCAGCAGCAATAAGCATGTATGTGAGATCTATAAGGGTCACCTCATGGTTCATCATATAGTACTCTCTTACGAACTCACTATACGAGTTAGGAAGTGACTGAAGAACCCAGTCAACAGCCGGCTCCTCACAGACAACGGATCCCAACATTCTTAACCTATCAATGTGTGACTTCATCTCTAGGATGTGTGCACACACCGACTTTCCTTCTTCATGTTTACTTTCCAAAAGGGCTTGAGTGAGCTTGAACTTTTCAAGCCTTCAAACTTGTGGGTTAGGGAGAATAATTGGAGGAGGTGGAGGAAGTGAAGCATGATCTCTTGTTCCTCGATCGAATCGTGGAATATCATCTTCATGTGGAAAACTTGTTCCACGGGATTTGGGAATACCATAGTTGTCATACTTTGACATCTACAAAACGGGAGAAAACAAATTCAAGTTAGTTGATTAGAATCCTCGATGTGATACCCAAATGAAACATCGAGGCTAGGATCCAACACAATACACTATAACCTAGAAAAGGGATGCCGTAATCTAGTTGCAAAATATTTGAAGGTAGGTAAATGACGATTTACCAATTTCCACCATGAAAAACGAAAAAGAAATTTAAGTTTTAAATCTATTGAAAATTCCTAAATCTTTTGAAATTCATTGAATATTTCAATGGCATGTTTAAATCTCGATATGCCCCTCTAGTTTGTGACTAGGATACCGAGGATCACAAAGCGGGTGTGAATAACCATGCAAACTTACATGGTGCCCCCACATGTTACAGTCACCTATTCGATGTGCCGGTTAACCACACACGCTCCACCGAACTATGACAAACATTGAGTCACCCTTTGCTACCTTTGCTTAGAACCATTTAGTGTGTCGGTTAACCACACACGCTCCACTAACGTCTTCGCAAGGGTACAAAATGTAATTTCATGGAATTGCATCAATTCACTTTTGCCTAAAGTAACTAAGATTGGGAATTTTGTAAAATCATTCAGTTACTTTTGTACTTCATTATACTTATAATGGAAGGTTTCTATTCAATCCTACTCGTTCGGCTAACGACCCTCCACTAGTCAAGAGTGCGGTGGGTAAGAGTGGATACCCATTCAATCGTCATTTTATAGGCAATTTCCTTAAACACCCCTAATAGACCAGCTTCGTGAATGAGGCCTACTAACGGTAAGACTGACTTTTACTGATACACATATATATATATATATATATATATATATATATATATATATATAATATTAGACTTTTAATGTTATATATAGGGTGTATTTTATACTTTTTAAAATACTAGGTGGTTAAATTTAATAATTATGCTTTTAATTTAATCAAATTGTAAACCAACACTTTATGGATTTATTAAATCTCTTTTAATTATACACATTAATTGATTAATAAAACCATAAGGGTGCGATTTGAACTTTTCAAAACTATACTAGGGTTTTAGAATTTAATATTTCTAAATTAAACTTTTAATCAACTTTTAAATTCAAAAACTTGAGGGCAAGTTTTGAAACATTTCAAAACATTAGGGTTTAACTTATTTAAATTTCAAAAACAAAACTTTTAAGTTCAAATTTAAACTATAAAACCTAAAGGGGGGAAATAGAAACTTTTTCACAAGATAATTCAAATCTAAATTACAAATAATCAAACTTTATCTAATAAAACAAATGATTATCTAAATTTTGACAATTATCTTCTATTTTGGTAATGATAATCACCATATATTGATAAAATTTGGATTTTATTATAAAAACATGTTTATGGTAATTATCCAAAGCCAAAACAGGAAGAAAATCGCGAAAACGAGTTGTCATACCCTTTGACTCGTCGAGTCTGGACTTGGACTTGTCGAGTACAACTGACTCGGCGAGTTCACCAAGTGACTCGGCGAGTCAAACACTCAAAAGCAAAAAAATTCGATTTTCAGTGATAATTTCGATCAAATAAGCATCAATACAATAGAAACCAATCAAGGCTCTGATACCACTGATGGATTTTAGCCATAAGAACATCCTATGTGCACATGCAAACCCTAATGCTTGGATCTAGGTTTCTCTATTGTACATGCAATTCATCCAAGACTTTAAACCCTAGTTCTAGCATACAATTAATCATATTAACATAAGAAAGAGGTTTAGATCTTACCTTTATTGTCATGTAGCAATAACAATCACAAATCCTCCTTGTAATGACTTTAGAAAGCTTATAGTCACAAATGTCACTCCTCTAATGGTTCACAAACACCAAGAGCAAGAGGATGAAGAATAAGGAGAGGGGAGGCTGCCCAAAACGTGTGGAAACCTTAAGGAATAAGTTCACCATGTTTTTGAGTCTCAAGGGTCCTTTAAATAGTGAGGCTATTAGGGTTATCTAACAAGGAAACCCTAATTTGGATGCTTAGGCCCTAAGCAACCCATGGAGTCCCTCCTTAGAGGCCTAGGATGATTTCTAATGGGTTTCCCCATAGAATTCGTCCACCCCTCTAATATGGAGTCCATTAGCCCAATATTCAACTATCACATAATTGATAGTTCTAGTCCCTTAAGTTTAATTAATGTCTTTTAGCCACAAACTTAATTCTTATTAATTCTTGACTAATATTAATTAATCAATATGATTTCTCCTTTAATATATTATTCTCATAATATATTAATAAATCATAATTAATCCTTTCTCTCCATAATTCATCCTACCAAGTTTCTTTGGTGAAGGCAACCCAAAAGGACCATGCACCATCGGGTCAAGTACATACCAAAATAGTTATGGACTTAGACACTAATCCAACATATTCTTCTTTATTTGTTCTGTTATTCATTGAAACTCTTTCAATTAACTCAGAATTACACTTATTCTTATAAGTATAATCATATTTACTAAACTTTAGTAAATCATGACGAATATCTTTATCACTCTTGTGGTGGACTAAATCAACACACAACCTAGTGTACTTGATCTTCTAGTCCTTCACTTGACACTTTGTCAAAGGATTAGTCTAATTTTTCAAATATGAAGTTTCTCATTCATCACACAACCAAGTTGTATGACTCCAAGTTTCTGTCCAATTAAAACTTGGGCGATGAGAAACTCTCCCTATTTGGAAAATTCTCGATATTTCCACAAATAATATAATTAACAATCAAATCCATTATTGCTAATAATAGAAACATTCAAACATCAATTTTTTATACATGCCATTGCAAGGATAAATAAGATATAATCAAAATTCATTTTATTGCGGAAAAATTTGTCCTTACAATGCAATTCACTTGAAAAACTATGTTATTACATATTTCTTAGCAATCTATTTTAACTCCAAGTAGCAGCTAAAAAATTCAATTTTCAAGCGATGCGACCGAAATCCATTTCTTCAAGATTAGATTCAGCTTACTTCTTCCCTTAAGCTTCCTATCTTTTCTTCGATCCTAAAAAACATTAAAATATAATCTTATCACATCATGTATTAAGAATTTAGAATAGGAACTTAAAAGAGTTAGTTAATGGATTTTACCTGAAGCAGAGCCATACGTCTTGACTCTCCCATCTCTTAGATCTCTCAGGTAGTTTGGGCAGCTTCGTCTCCAACGCCCATTTTCTTGGCAATAAAAGCAAATGGACTCCTTTGGCACAACACATCGGACAATCACAAACTTAGTTCTTTCTGGACTTCCAATGTTGCCAGTGTCCATTGAATTTTGGGAGTTTGATTCACCAGACAAATTTGCTTGACCAGCACACCAAATCATTGCTGATTCAGTAGCTATAAGCAAATAGGCGAGATCAATGAGGGTCACGTCATGTTCCATCATATAGTACTCTCTAACGAACTCACTATATGATTCAGGAAGTGACTGAAGAACCCAGTCAACAGCCAACTCTCTTGAAATCTCGACACCCAACATGCATAACCTATCAATGTGTGACTTCATCTCTAAGTCGTGTGCACACACAGGTTTCCTATCTTCGTGTTTACTTGCCAAAGGGCTTGAGTGAGCTTGAAATTTTTAATCCTTCGAACTTGTGGGTTAGGGAGAAAAACTGGAGGAGGTGGAGGAAGTGAAGCATGATTTCCTGTTCCCCGATCATATCGTGGAATATCGTCTTCGTTTGGAAAGCTTGTTCCATGGGATTTGGGAAGACCATGACTGTTAGAACTAGACATCTACAAAACGGGAGAAAATTTAGGTTAAGTTGATTAGAATTCTTGATGTAACACCCAAATGAAACATCAAGGCTAGGATCCAACACAATACTCTACAACCTAGAAGAGAGATGTCGTAATCTAGTCACAAAATATTTGACGGTAGGTAAATGACGATTTACCAACTTCCACCATGAAAAACGAAAAGGAAGTTTAAGTTTTAAATGAATTGAAACTCCTAGATCTTTTGAGATTCATTGAAATTTTCAATGGCATGTTTAATCTCGATTATGCCCTTCTATTTGTGACTGGGATGCCGAGGATCACAAATAAGGTGTGAATAACCATATGAATCACGTGGTGCACTCAATGCTACTATCACCTAATCAATGTGCCGGTTAGCCACACACGCTCCATTGATCTATCACAAACATCAAGTCACCCTTAGCTACCAATGTTATCTCCAAATTAGTGTGCCGGTTAACCACACACGCTCCACTAACGTTTGACAAGGGTACGAAGTTAATTCCATGGATTAACATGCAATTTCACATTTTGCCTAAAGTAACTATGATTTAGGAATTTGTAAAAGCATTTAGTTACTTTTCACTTCATTATACTTTTAATGGAAGGTTTCTGTCCTATCCTACCCATCCAGCTAACGACCCTCCACTAGTCAAGAGTGCGGTGGGTAAGGGTGGATACCCATTCAATCGCCATTTTATAGGCAATTTCCTTAAACACCCTTTATAAACCAGCTTCGTGAATGAGGCCTACTAACGGTAAGACTGACTGTTTACTCCTATATATATATATATATATATATATATATATATATATATATATATATATATATGTATATTTATATTAGACTTTTAATGTTATATATAGTATAGGGTGTATTTTACACTTTTAAAATACTAGGCGGTCTAATCTTGAAAATTATACTTTTAATTTATTTAAATGTAAACCAAAGCTTTATGCGTTTATTAAATCTCTTTTAATTATACACTTTAATTAATTAATAAAACCATTAGGATGTGATTTGAACTTTTCGAATTACTAGGGTTTTAGAATTTAACATTTCAAAATTAAACTTTCAATCAACTTTTAAATTCCAAAACTTGAGAGAAAGTTTTAAAACATTTTCAACATTAAGGTTTAACTATTTAAATTTCAAAAACAAAACTTTTAAGTTCAAATTTAAACTATTAAACCTAAAGGATGTAAATTGAAACTTTTCAAACTTACTAGGTTAAATATTTGTCTAATAATAATCCTATATTATCCATTTTTAACCAAATCCATCAATTTTGATAAGGATAAACATTCCAAACATAAAAAATCAATTTTAGGCAATAAAGACGAGTTATTGTAATTATCCCCATCAAAATCTGGCCAGAAATTCAAAAATCCCGTCAACAGAACAGCCAACTCGTCGAGTCCTCTATGGAACTCGTCGAGTTCTTAAAGAAACTCGGCGAGTTCATCAGGCAGTTAGCAAAAAATTTCGATTTTCAGATCTTTGGCAGTCCAATTATGCATCTATTCAAAAGAAAAACGACCTAGGCTCTGATACCACTGTTGGGTTTTGAGCAAAACATCATTCCTATGGTGTTCATGCAACCCTAATTACTTGGATCTAGTTTGTCTACTTTGAACATGCAATAAACTTACAAGACTTATAAACCCTTGATCTATCATATAAGAACTAAAATAAGGGTTTAGTAATTACCTTTGATTGTTATATTGTAATAACAATCAATTCCTTGCTTTGATTGGCTTCAGAAAGCTTAGTGCCTCAAGTGTTGCACCTCTAATGGAGTCATAAACACCACTGAGCAACAAGGTGAAGAAGAGAAGAGAAGAGGCTACCAAAATCGTCCAGAAACCCTTATCCAAGAGTTCTCCACGTTTTTTGGTGCATAGAGGGCCTTTATATACATGTAGGCTATTAAGGTTTACAACTAGGAAACCCTAATCTGGCTGCTTAAGCCCTAAGCAGCCCATGGACTCCTTTAACATATCCCTTGGATGAATTCTTAGTGGGCTTCCAATGGAATTCGTCCAACCTATATTATTTAGGTAACCAATACCCCAATTGCAATTATCTTATAATTACAAATCCAGACCCCTAAGTTTAATTAATCTCTTTTAGCCACAAAATTAATTATCATTTAATTCTTGGCTAATATTAATTAAACAATATGATTTCTCCTTTAATATATAATTCTCATAATATATTAATAAATCATAATTAAACCTTTCTCTCTTAATTCAACCTACATATTGCTATGGTGAAGGCAACCTAAAAGGACCATGCTCATAATCGGGTCAAGTACATACCAAAATAGTTATGGACTTAGATACTAATCCAACACAGTCTTCTTGTGTTAGAGTTGTTATGTCTTAGCTACTATCTACAAGGTCAGACTTCTCAGTATACTCATGGGTCGAAGGCATTATTGTTGGCATAATTGTATATTTTATTCATGGAGTCGATCTGGGCTTGGAGTCATTATACACTCAGGGTTAATACGGACCCGATGGAGTCGATTTGGGTTCAAAGTCATTATGGACTCAGGGTTGTTATGAACCCGATACAACTATGTGTTGTTATATATATATATATATATATATATATATATATATATATATATATATATATATATATATATATATATATATATATATATATATATTGTTGGATTAGTGTCGAAGTCCATAACTATTTTGGTATGTACTTGACCCGATGGTGCATGGTCCTTTTGGGTTGCCTTCACCAAAGCAACTTGATTGGAGAAATAAATAAAGAGAGAGAGGTTATTATGATTTATTAATATGTTATAAGAATAATATATTAAAGGAGAAATCATATTTGTTTAATTAATATTGGTCAATAATTAATTAAGAATTAATTTTGTGATCAAGTGTAATTAATTAAACTAGAGGGCTGAATTGTAATTATGTGATAGTTACAAAATAAGGTAAGGATTATCTTATATATATATATATATATATATATATATATATATATATATATATATATATATATATATATATATATATATATATATATATATATATATATATATATGGTGAACGAATTAGAGGTGTAAATCCCTTAGAATTCGACTAGGATAAGGGTTTCTAGGACTTATCTTATGGTTGCTTGGTGGACAAGCAAATAGATAAGGATAAGGACTAAAACCTTAATCTTTACACCTATATAAACCCCCTAAGACCTTGGAATTTGGGTACTTCTTCCCAAAAGGATCTAAGGACGAATTCCTACCCTCCTCCTCTCTCTTTATACCTTCTCCATTTGCTTATGGTGTTTGTAAGCCATTAGAGGAGTGACACTTGTGACTTTAAGCATTCCAAAGTCAATCCAAGGTGGAGTTGTGATTGTTATTGCTATATAACAATCAAGGTAATATTATAAACCTATTCTTATGTTAATATGATTACTTATATGCTAGAATTAGGGTTTATTTATGTGTTCATAATGTTGTATATCTAATAGTGAAAACATAGATCCAATGCTAGGGTTCCATGTTCACATAGGATGTCTTATGACCAAAACCCAACAGTGGTATCAGAGCCTTTGGTTAACTTGTTTTCAATTAGTATTATACAAATCTATGAACTTGAAAAATTAGGGTTTATGGCCAATAAACCCTAGGAAGTTTGAATTTTCGAAATTAGGGTTCTTGAACCCTGATTTTCGAAATTGGTTAGGGTTTCCTAAACCCTTTCCATAGCCACCAAAATTTTCGAATTCTAGGGTTATCCAACCCTTGATTTTCGAGATTAGCCTCCTCCCCAAGATAAGATCCTAATTTTTAGGGATTTGGATTATCCTATATCTTGTAATTATCCTTTAATGGTTATATATGGTAATTAAAGATTATGAATTATCCTATCCCATGATTTTCGAAATCTATAGAGATATTTAAGGGATTAGGATATCTTAATTGTTTAATTGGTAATTATCCGTTATGATTTAGATAATCCCTTATGATTTAATAATTTAAATTAATAGTTTAAGATAATTATTAAATCAAGAGTTTTAATATTTGAAATTTTAATTTAAATGGTATTAAATTTCGAAAATTTTAAAGTGAGATTGAAACCTAATTGTTTTGAAAAGTTTCAAAAACTTGCCCTCAAGTTTTGGAATTTAAATTTAGATTAAAAGTTTAATTTTAAAATGTTAAATTCTAAAACCCTAGTTTTGAAAAGTTCAAATTTCACCCTTATGGTTTTATTAAAATTGATTAAATGTATAATTAAGAGAGAGTTAATAAATCCATAATGTTATGGTTTACATTTAGTTAAATTAAAAGTGTAATTTATAAAATTAAACCACCTAGTATTTTAAAAGCATAAAATACACCCTTATACTATGTATAACATTAAAAGTCTAATATTATATATGTATAACTTAAACTGCTAGTCTTACCGTTAGTAGGCCTCATTCACGAAGCTAGTCTATAAGGGGTGTTTAAGGAAATTGCCTATAAAATTGCGATTGAATGGGTATCCACTCTTACCCACCGCACTCTTGACTAGTGGAGGGTCGTTAGCCGAACGGGTAGGATAGGATGAAACCTTCTATTATAAGTATAATGAAGTACAAAAGTAACTAAATGTTTTTCAAATTCCCAATCTTAGTTACTTAGGCAAAAGTGAATTGATGCAATTCCATGAAATTACACTTTGTGCCATTGCGAAGACGTTAGTGGAGCGTGTGTGGTTTACCGACACACTAAATGGTTCTAAGCAAAGGTAGCAAAGGGTGACTCAATGTTTGTCATAGTTCGGTGGAGCGTGTGTGGTTTACCGGCATATCGAATAGGTGACTTTAACATGTGAGGGCACCATGTAGTTTGCATGGTTATTCACACCCGCTTTGTGATCCTCGGCATCCCAGTCACAAACTAGAGGGGCATATCGAGATTTAAACATGTCGTTGAAATGTTCAATGAATCTCAAAGGATCTAGGAGTTTTCATAGATTTAAAACTTAAATTAATTTTTCGTTTTTCAGTGGAAATTAGTGAATCGTCATTCACTTACCTTCAAATATTCTGCAACTAGATTACGGCATCCCTTTTCTAGGTTGTAGCATATTGTGTTGGGTCCTAGCCTTGGAATTTCATTTGGGTGATTTACCAAGGACTCAATCAATTAACTAACTTGAATTTCGTTTTCTCCCGTTTTATAGATGTCAAAGTTCGACAACTATGGTCTTCCCGAATCCTATGGAACAAGTATTCCACATGAAGATGATATTCCACGATTCGATCGAGGAACAAGAAATCATGCTTCACTTCCTCCTCCTCCTCCAATTATTCTCCCTAACCCACAAGATTGTAAAATTGAAAGGTTCAATATCACTCAATCCCTTTTGGCAAGTAAACATAAAGAAGGAAAGTCGGTGTGTGCACACGTCCTAGGGATGAAGTCACACATTGATAGGTTAAGAATGATAGGATCCGTTGTCAGTGAGGAAATGGTTGTTGATTGGGTTCTTCAGTCATTTCCCAACTCGTATAGTGAGTTCGTAAGAGAGTACTATATGATGAACTACGACGTGACCCTTATTGATCTCACCTATATGCTTATTGCTGCTGAATCAGCAATGGTTTGGCGCAATAGAAAAGCAAAGTTGATTTGTGAATCTGCCTTCAAGACCTCTATGGATATAGACAATGGCAATGAAAGACATGAAATGATCGAAAAGTTTGATCATAAGAGAAAGGCGATGTCTGAAGTAGTTCCATGTGTTGTTCCAAAAGAGTCAATTTGCTTTTATTGCCAAGAGAAGGGGCATTGCAGACGAAGTTGCCCTATTTACCTAAGAGATCTAAGAGATGGGAGAGTCAAAAGTATGACTACGCTTCAGGTGAAATCCACTATCTAACTCCGTTAAGTTCCTATTCATTGATTCTTAATACATGATGTGATAAGATTGCATTTGAATGTTTTGAAGGATCGGTGAAAAGAAAGGAAGCTTGATAAGAGAGCAAGATGAATCTAATCACAAGATATGGATCTTGATCGCATGGACTTGAAGATTGTATTTTGAGCTTAGATAGTTATGATAGAGTTGTTATAGTTTTCAATAGATTTTGCATTGTAAGGACAAATGTTTTTCCGCTACTTTTATAAATAAAATAAATTTTGTTTGACTTATTTATTTATTTACTTCCTTGCAATGAAATCGTTATGAAAATTGATGTTCGAATATTTCTACAACGAATGGATATGATTCTTAGTAATGTTATTATGGAAGTGTCAAGAATTTACCAAATAGGGAGAGTTTCTCATCTCCCAAAGTTTCAATTGGATAGAAATTTGGAATCACGCAACTTGGTTGCATGATGAATGAGAAATTTCATATTTGGAAATTAGACAAATTCGTTGACAATGTGTCAAGTGAAGGACTAGGAGATCGAGTACACAAAGTTGTGTGTTGATCAAGTTCACCATAAGAGTAACAAAGATATTCGTCATGATTTACTAAAAGGCTTAGTAAATATGATTATACTTACAAGATTAAGTTTAATTCTAAATTGATTAAAGGGTTTAGATCAATAGTAGAACGAATAAGAAGAATCATGTAGGCAGAAAGATAAAAGTTTCTCCATTCTAAGAAGAAGGGAGAGTAGCTTTTATGCTTTATGATAGGTCTTAATGATTAAGAACCATATCTCAATTGATCCTCTAAGTGAGTCTTAGTACAATTGTATGTTTAAGAAGAGGAGTCAAGGATTGAAGAAATGGTTAAATCAAGAAGTCTATCATACTTCGTTCCATAATAAGTCTTAAAGTTAAGATTGTGACAATGAGTGAAAAGTATTAAAGGTTTATAACATTCATCAAATGTGGGAAGTTGTGATGTCTTGAATAAGACAAAGGCCAACTAGTACCAATTTATGAAGTGTTTTGATAAAAGCTACACTAACTCTTGAATATTTGTTTGTCAAGAAATGTTTATTGACAAAAGAATCTTATATGTCAAGGAGTCAGTGGGAGTCTTAATGGTCTTGAATAGTTTCAAGAACAAATCAAATAAACCTAATCGATCATCACTAGCACACAAGTTGAGGTTTACAACCTATCGTGTTGACATTATTTTGATTCTGTGCTATTCCAATTGAGTTAATTATGCATGTGAGTCCTATGAGTTATCATTTTGAATGCATAAAAGGCAAATCACCTTAATCAATGAAAGGTACATTGATAGGAAAAGGTGAGATGCTTAACTACTTGGAAAACGTGGTGGGCAGCTGTGCTACCATGAGGCAAGAAATCAAGATTAAGGAAGTTCGATCCGTATGAGTTTGAATTTGTCGTAAACGTTGGTTTTGACAAATTCACATGGATAGGAACATTTACACCGTTTAAAATCTAAGTGTCATAAGATTTCCTCCTTCATGTAAATGATTGTGAGGAAATGCTTTCACTAAGAAAGATTTTAAGAAGATAGTGATTGTAAAATTGCATTCTCGAATTCGATTATGGTTACGGTATCCCTTTCCATGATTCGAATTGTGAGGTTTGGCAATTAGTCTTAATCGTTAAGACACACATATGAACTATCTAAGGCTAAGGTGTACAAGTTCAAGAAGCCTTGATAAAAGATTATCAAAGCACCAAGTATTAGAAACATGGACTTAAGAAATTCAATAAGTATTGTTTTTCTAGAAGTTAAGATGTTTTGAATACATGTCGAAGCTAGTGGGAGCATAAGTGTTATGTTTTATAGTAATCATCATGATAGTGGGAGCATAAAAGTTATGATTGTATGATTATTATGGAAAGTATTCCAAGTTGGCAATATTAATTATAGAAAAACAAGAGTTATACCTTGCAAAGTCGTAAGGGTTGTAAAGTTGTTTTGTTATAATTAAGGGAGAGAATATTATGCTTCATTTCAAATCTAAAGGCTTAGGTTGAGAAATGTTAATTAACTTAGCCAAAGGTACATAGTGTGTTCTTAAAATTTCGATTATGATTACGGAATTCCTTTTCACAATTCGAATTTTGAGAACATAGCAAATAAAACATTATGCGTCGTATCCCATACGCTTCGGGTATACGATCGATTGCAAATGCTTTAATGTTTGACCATTCTAAAATTTTCCAAATGTCTAGCGCATTTAGAGGGAAAAGGGACTAAAATTGGTTTTGACTAAAATAATTAAACAACTATCAAAGGACAATTCAAAGTTCGACGAGAATTGGTCGCTTGTGAGTAGTTGTAAGTATAGTATTGGAAATTATGGAAATGTTTCCCTATTCGATGGATCATATCGACATCATTACAAATAGAAAAGATTCTATTAAGAATGAGTTGTCATGAGGAAAATATGGAAGCGTGTCCATATTGGGAAGTAAATATTGAAAATCTATGACTAGATTAGAAACTTTTATGCAAAAGGATGTTCAAAGGAATGTACTTTGAGTGAGAGACATCATATCTAAGGAATTGTCTTGTAACAATCTCTGTTAGAGCACTTTGTAATATCATTGGCAATAGTCTTTGTGACTTTGGTGCAATGACATTAAGAAAGGATCGTTGCATAGAATGTTAGAATCTAGCATATTCTGTAAGTAGCAAGAATTTGATATTCTTACACTTATGAAAAAGGATTTGGAGTTGTGAAATGAGAATGATTGGAAATGTGTTCAATGTGATCTATTTCACAAAGTAAGAACCATAGGTAAACATTGTGTGCATGCTAGGAGCATGGGACAAGTGTTGTAATTCAAGTAAGAATTTGATTACCCGAAACGACAAATAATGAGTAATCGATATGGTGATAAATAAAATGTGTTTTATTTATGCTCAAAGGGTTGAGGCTATATGGGATTAGTATTATTCTTATGTTTCACTTTGCATGTTTTGACTTCCAAAATAATTGAGTTTATTAAGAATAATCGAATTATTCAAATGGGCCACAGTCGTTCATATGTTGGAAGTAGATATGAATGAAGACTGTCATGAATTGGTGTGTGGATTGTCTAGAAAAGTATTAGACATAAGCAAATGTTTGCTGCAACGTTCATGAGTGCTTACGAATATGATTTGAGCATTGGATTAAACCCACGCTCACTTGGATCGCTCCATGAATTGTATCACGAGTCATTTGTGAGACGATAACATCTTATATTCTTGAAACCGAGATGTGTGAGTTGTATCTTGCGAATCGGTTGCACATTGATAATATGTAAACGCACTAGTAACTTGGTGTTATAAAACATATTATTGTGTGTAATTCGGTGAGTGAGTACAAGCGAGCATTGTATCAAAGTTTATCTGTTCCTTTTATCCAAAGTAGGATAAAAGCGATATCTTTGGGCCCCTCGATGGTTTAGTGATGACATACGTAAATGCTCGGCCGAGCTAGGGCTAATTTGATTTGTTCAATTAGTCTGTCGTCATAAATCAGAAATCGAGAAGTAGTACAAAGAGAATGACTTGAAATCATGTCTCATATGATATCTAGAATGGAGGAATGTATGATCCCTTATCTAAGGACACGCGTATCTGATATGATCAGAGTTGACAGCAGCTTTGGAAAGCTACGATTGCAGATCAGGATCTGAAGTCATACGCAGAATAGTTATTAGATTTATCCAAGTGGGAGACTGTTGGATTAGTGTCTAAGTCCATAACTATTTTGGTATGTACTTGACCCGATGGTGCATGGTCCTTTTGGGTTGCCTTCACCAAAGCAACTTGATTAGAGAAATAAATAAAGAGAGAGAGGTTATTATGATTTATTAATATGTTATAAGAATAATATATTAAAGGAGAAATCATATTTGTTTAATTAATATTGGTCAATAATTAATTAAGAATTAATTTTGTGATCAAGTGTAATTAATTAAACTAGAGGGCTGAATTGTAATTATGTGATAGTTACAAAATAAGGTAAGGATTATCTTATATATATATATATGGTGAACGAATTAGATGTGTAAATCCCTTAGAATTCGACTAGGATAAGGGTTTCTAGGACTTATCTTATGGTTGCTTGGTGGACAAGCAAATAGATAAGGATAAGGACTAAAACCTTAATCTTTACACCTATATAAACCCCCTAAGGCCTTGGAATTTGGGTACTTCTTCCCAAAAGGATCTAAGGACGAATTCCTACCCTCCTCCTCTCTCTTTATACCTTCTCCATTTGCTTATGGTGTTTGTAAGCCATTAGAGGAGTGACACTTGTGACTCTAAGCATTCCAAAGTCAATCCAAGGTGGATTTGTGATTGTTATTGCTATATAACAATCAAGGTAATATTATAAACCTATTCTTATGTTAATATGATTACTTATATGCTAGAATTAGGGTTTATTTATGTGTTCATAATGTTGTATATCTAATAGTGAAAAACATAGATCCAATGCTAGGGTTCCATGTTCACATAGGATGTCTTATGACCAAAACCCAACATATATATATATATATATATGTGTGTGTGTGTGTGTGTGTGCGTGTGTGTGTGTGTGATATTTTGGGGGAAAATCACTAAGCTTCATGCTTATAGATGTTGATTTATTGTGTTTCAGGTACTTTAAGATGGTTATGGGAAAGCAAAGACTTGATTGTACACATCCACCTACAGCTTATGTGATTCCACAAAATTTATACTCTGATATTTTTGGGATGACTGTATTTTTTATACTTATGTTCTTTGGCTTGGTTTTTGGAAAAACAATGATTTATACTTATTTAAAAATGAAAATTTTGTTTTGAAAATGTGATGTTACAAGTTGGCATCAGAGCCATGGTTTGAGGGATTTGGATGAACACTTGTGGGATTCCAAACTCAAAATAGGATCTGAGAAATTTTTTCATACAAACCTTTTCAAGCAGTAAATAATTTCAAGGAGAAGAAATGAGGAAGCGATACGTACAATCAGCCGAAGCTTGAAAGTGATCTCCTAAGATACCCATACTTGTGTTTTGCTATATTTGAGTTATTGCTTGAATTGATAGAAATGCATGTTAGAGATAGGCTAAGGACCCTTCAAGAATTGTATAACAAAATTGCTTGAATTGTGATGCCTTTTTCCTTGGAGACTACTTGTCTTGCTTTGTGAAAATGGAAACAAAGATTTTTAATGACTTTGTGTATGCTTTAGGGTTGTACATATTTAGGGTGAATGTTTGTTTTAGCCTTACTGCACGTTCTTTGTTTGGTTGTGGACTTGAGGTAGAATCAATTATTCGATAGTTTATCGAGTCCTGGTTTATCTATAATTGGCATATGTGGAGCAATTTACCAGTTTGGCATAAATTCTTACGAAATGAAGTGGTGGTCGAGAAGGAACCTCAAATTAGTATCTAGGTGCTTATTTGTGATCCTTAGGTGTGCATATGCATACACCTAGATTTTAGTGAGTAGTAACTTAGTGCTTTGGGAGGACGACCAGAATCAACTATGAATAGGTGTGGAAGGTAGTATGGGCTCATGCTACTAAAAGCATAAGATCTATATGTGATTCAGGAAGAACCTTGTGGTAATAAGGAACTGCTGAGAGTGTATTATGTTTGTGTACAATTTAGTCTGGTTTTGACATTTTCCTAGTGTGTTTCAGTATGGTGATGACGACCCGAGGTTCAGGCTCTAGCGACCCAAATAGGCCGGGTACTGGTGATGAGGAGATTCGTATGATTGTTACTGCAGAGTGGCTACAGTGATCAAGAAGACTATTCCGAGGATGTTTGGGTCTATCATGACCGCTATGATTGAGTTTTTTGACGAGCGTTATGTTGTCGTCATTGAAGTTGTTGTTGTCACACCCATTGTAGTTGTTGTTGCGCCTAGACCGCACGAGGGTGATTTGATGTTGTACTGAGAATTTAACAACAAGAAGCCTCCTGATTAATCGGACTTTAGGGCCGATTAATCAGGGATTAATTGTTTAGAGGTCTACAACCGATTACAATTAGGGAGGTTTGGCGGAAATTGGTCAACTCGGGCTTGACCGTCCTTGGAGCCCCTAGGCGGGAATAATTAAAAAGAAAATCAACTTTTACATATCACACCCAAATTTCAAATTTTCAAAATTTTAAATATTCAAATTTTCAAATATTCAAATGTTATATAAAATATTTCATATTTTCTAATTTTCAAAATTTTAGATGTTCAAATATTTATTTTATTAAGATATATTAACTTTTTAAAAAAAAATTAATAATTTAGGGTCCCCGATTAATGTCCGACTAAACTGATTAATCCCTTAACCCCACTCGACTACCGAATATTTTTTATAACCTTGATCTGTTGTAAGTTTACAATAAAGTTATCAAAAACATCAATACACAATTCGCTACATATTAAAAATAAGAATCACAAAATATCAGTATTTTGAATAATTTGACGAAAAAATAGGTACGGGCTTCTTAAAACTTATAAATAAAGTCCAATAATTTCATGTATCTTAAATTCGTAATTTTGATGTAAAAATTCGAACAGTTGGATTCCATAGTTAAACAAATATTTCTATAAGTTTTAATTTAACTTGAACATAATAATACATTATGTATACTATCCACAAATTCATTTTGAATATGGATCGTTTAAACTAAAAGTGAAAATTACACATGGACATTTAAGGGTTCATAACAAATTACTCGTAATTCTATAATTTTAATTGATGTTATTCAAGATAATGTATATATTATGTGATATATATTGATTTCGACAGGTACCCAGCGGCTAGCGGTTCCATAAAAAAGAGAACCAAAACCAGAACCGCCGGTTACGAGATGGTTCTGGTTCCAAAAGAGGGTACCATGTTTTGCTACTCATCCATAATTTTGTTGTTTCTGCACATTAGACAGTCTGTGGGGAAAACATCATAACTTCATCTATAAAACTCCAAAAGACTATCATTTTTATTGGAAACAATACATCAAGAGTTTTCCAAGTATATAAAATACACAAATTTTTTTTACTTTTGGATTGTTCCAAGACTTATCATTGAAGTTAGTCTAAAAATATTTTTTCTGATCAGCGAACATTTTTTTATACACTAGACATCTTGTGGTAAAAACTTTATAACTCTCTCTAAAAACTCCAAAGTACTGACTATTTTTCAATTGGAACTAGACATCCAAAGCTTTTAAATCATATAAGATAAAAAAAAATTACTTCTACATTATTCCATACCTTTTGTTGAAGTTGGTCAAAAAACACACGAAAAACTTTGGGAGAAAAATGAATTTTCTTAAAATGTTGATTCTAAACAAAATCTCAACAAATTACAGGACCTAAAACATTAAAATAATTCATAAATAACTTATTAACACCAAATAAATTCAATAAATGCTTAGAAGATCTTCGAAGAGTTGGGAAACCCAAAAGCTTGGTCAAATTTATTGGTGATTTTAGTGTTATCAATATATTTTAGTCTAGATATTATCAATATTGGGATATGTTGAGTTTTATTTACTCATCGAGACTAGAGGTGCATGGTGCACTGTTTGAGTGATAAATGTGAGCTCGAGAATATAAGAGTCCGGTATAGCACCCCTGGGTACGGGGAACCATAGGGCATCGCCCCTTTCGAGCTCCAAGGGGCAATGCCCCCAACGATGGTTTTGCTAAGTAGATGTTTATATCAAGAAATAGTTCAGACATGTATTTTTCCGCAAAAACATATTGATAACATCATGATGATGTAAACATCATGTATGTCTAATAACTACCATTTGATGACATCATCATGATGTAGGCACCAGATGATGTCAAAAACACCTCTAGATATACAATTTTTGCTTCACATTCTTTGTCAAACATTATTCCGGTTATCTTTTTTCGTTTCCCTTCAACAACAACAAACAACAAATGGCATGCTCACAGTTACATGGATCATGATAAAAACAAATATTTATTACTTATGATAAAAATAATGCATATTAAAATCAAAAAACACAAACTGAGATAAATATAATAAAGACTCAAATGATGAACAAAATGATGATGATGTCTCATTTAAACACACATAAATTGTATGTTACATAGGAATTCAATAAGCATGGAGTATCAAAAGTTGTTGTTAAACGGTCAAATACATCCGGTAACCACAACCAAATTAATAGTTTTTCACAATTGAACGTCACATAAAAAAAGAAGGCCTCCTAAAAGTCATTATTCTCAAATTGAGCTTAATATGACAGGTCATGCACCTTCTATCGAAGTACTATTTATTTCTCGTTGCGATAAATAAACAAAAGTCCTCTTAGATTATATAGAATATAAATGTTTCAATTTGGTATAATTTTTCATTAATATGTGATACAAATTGCACCTTCTATCGATGTACTATTTATTTCTCCTGTCAAAATAAAATTGATAAACTAATATATTTGTTTTGCTTCTTTTAAACGACGAATAAATACTATTAACAAACATAAACCCAACGGAAAGCTATTTTGATAAGAATATAAGTCTAAAGTTATGTTTAGCGTATTAGCTGAAAAGCTAATTGTTAAAATCAAAATTAGCGGATAGCTGAAAACTAACTGATAAAAAATTACGTTTGGTAAAACTAGCTGAAATATATAAAATTACATAAAATGACATTTAAGAGTATTTATTTCTATAATTAATGAAGGGATATATTTGGACAATTTAAAAAAAACTCTTAAAAAGCTAGTTTAAGTAGCTTTTCAAAAAACTAACTTATAAGTTATAAGCTATTTTTTGACTTGTCAAGCACGATAACATAAAAAAAACTCAAAAAATAAATTAACTTATCAGTTAACTGTGACGCATCAACTCAGTATATGGTAAAATATGATATCTTTTTAGGGACCCCTATATAAATATCATTTAGACGTTAACCTTAATTATTATTTTTAGGCGTCAACATCGGATTTGATGCACTTTATTTAGGGATTAGAAGAAGATTAATTTGGTTCGAATATTCATGAATAAGTGACCCAAACTCCAAGTACTAACTTCTAACTATACTCTTTAATTTGCCACGCTATTCAAGTCCACCATTGTTACATTAAGTAAGTTCGTTTCTAATTATTTTTAAAATTATTCAACTAAAAATTATAATATTATAATGCAACAAAAGCGTGAAAATTGGTCTTTTGGGTACGAAGTCAAGGGAAAAAATAATCTACACGATATGTACTAAAAATAAAGTCGCAGTACATACTATCAATCTATAAATGGAAAGGACAATATATGTGTATACTGTATATTATACTTTTTTTTAATATTAGTATGATTTAACTTTGCTTAAAAGCAATGTCAAGATGGTTACAACCATAATACGAGAATAGTATTAGGAAGGTCATAAATTTGTCATGATGGAGGTGGTATCACGATTGTTGACTTATTAAAAAGTCTTTGCACCCTTTCTTTTTATTAAAAAATTCTATTTTGTTCTTGAATCTTGAACATAAACAATAGCATTGAGATAATTATAGTATATAAATTGAAAATGACACAGATAACAACAACTACTATATACTCAACTCATATTTCCTATGTATTTGATTTGTCATTTTGTTGAATTTGTCTGTCATTCAAAAGAAGTTTGATTTTTTTTTATTTTTTTTTTAAATAATGTGTAGAACTACATAATTTTGGTAAAATATAACAAACAAATAAAATCGATAATAAAACATAAATGAAGTTGATATTTTTTATTCATCAATAAATAAAGGAAAGAATAAAAAAAAATAGTGTTTACGTGGCGAAATTTAAGGAAAGAGAAAGACAAAAATACAAGATCCAGGGGGGAAATGAATAAAAAAAGTAGACATGAATTACGAAACGGTTACATGAATCTCATGTTTTCCTCCATCCATATTCCACTTATTATTTTAATGAAATATATTATATTATTTTCATGTTTTGTATTTTAGCATAACATAGATATAAAAAGAAACTGATTTCAAAAATATAAAGTCAAGAAAGAAAGAAAAGCATGTATGTATAAGGGGAAGGGGGAAGAGAGCGTGGGGTTGTGCTTCTTTCTTCACTCTTCACACCAAACAAACCCCACTCAACACAACAATCATCAATCATCATTCATCATGAAACATCCTCTGCACTACACCCACCACTCCTAAAAAGCAACAATCCAAATCCCTTAAATTTACTACCTTTTCTTACTCGAATCCACCATCAACACTCTCTCAACAATCATGGACCACCGTCCTCCGCCGTATCTCCCTCTCATTTTCCTCCTACTCTTCCTAATCTCCGCCGCTGCTCTTCCTTCAGAGCTTCTTTCGCTTCTCGCTCTAAAATCATCTCTAAAAGATCCTCTCGATACACTCCATGACTGGGAGTGGGATCCATCTAAACCTGGAACTCAGTGCTCGTGGTCCGGTGTCAAATGTGACCCGAAAACAAACCGGATTAATTCGTTGGACATCTCTAACCGGAATCTCTCCGGGACGATTCCACCGGAGATCAGATACTTAACCAGCTTACGTTATTTAAATATCAGTGTGAACCAATTTGCCGGACCTCTCCCTGTCGCAATCTTCGAGTTGTCATCTCTTCAAACTCTTGACGTTAATCACAATCTTTTCAGTTCAGTGTTTCCGTCAGGAATTTCGAAATTGAAGCATCTTACATTCTTCGATGCTTACAGTAACAGCTTCACGGGGCCATTGCCGACGGAGTTTGTTCGGTTGAGGTTACTCGAACATCTTAATCTCGGTGGAAGCTACTTTGATGGTGAGATTCCCAAGAGTTACGGTGGGTTTGAAAGATTGAAATTCTTACATCTCGCTGGAAACAGCCTTCGAGGTCAAATTCCAGCCGAGTTAGGAGTTTTAACGTCGCTCGAGCATTTAGAAATTGGATACAATGCGTTCTCCGGTGGAGTTCCAATGCAGTTTGGTTTGATGTCTAATTTGACATTACTTGACGTTTCTAGCGCTAGTCTTTCTGGTGAGTTTCCGATTGGTGTTACAAACTTGACGAGGCTGAAGACATTGTTAATTTTCAAAAATAATCTTCAAGGCGAAATTCCGGCGGCTATCGACAAATTGCAATCCGTCGAGATTCTAGATTTGTCGAACAATAACTTTTCAGGAAGCATACCGGAGCAAATTTCATTGCTGAGGAATCTTACGGAATTGAGTCTAATGAACAATAGACTTACCGGAAGCATTCCTGAAGGAGTAGGCGAGCTTCCGAGGCTCGAATATCTGTTTCTATGGAACAATTCTCTCACCGGAATTCTGCCACAAAAGTTAGGCTTAAATTCAAGGTTACAGAGACTCGACGTCTCTTCTAATTCTCTCTCAGGTCCAATTCCGGCGAATCTCTGTCTCGGCAACAACCTACTGAAACTCATTCTCTTTTCAAACAAGTTTTCCGGCGAGCTTCCACCGTCTCTGGCGAATTGCACTTCGTTGTACAGGTTCCGCATCCAATATAACAGATTAAACGGACCAATTCCCATCGGATTTGGGAGTTTACCTAACATCTCTTTCATGGATATGAGCGAGAACAATTTCTCGGGACCATTTCCTGGTGATTTACTCAATGCACCTAAACTAGAGTATCTAAATGTATCAGAAAATTCGTTCGACAGCACGTTGCCAGAAAATATCTGGAAAGCTCCCAGTTTACAGATATTTTCTGCAAGTTACAGTAAATTCAAAGGGGACATCCCACAATTTAAAGGCTGTGAAAACTTCTACAAGATCGAGATGGAAGGGAACGAATTAAGTGGTAGCATTCCTTGGGATATCGATCACTGTGTGAAGCTAATTTCTCTCAACTTACAACGTAATTCAATTTCCGGCATCATTCCGTGGGAAATTTCGTCTCTTCCTTCCATAACCGAAGTTGATTTATCGCATAATCTTCTTACCGGTACTATTCCTTCTGTTTTCGGGAATTGCAGTACATTAGAAGGTTTCAACGTTTCCTATAACCAGCTAACCGGACCGGTCCCTGCATCTGGAGTTGCATTTTCAAGCCTGCATCCTTCTTCATTCGCCGGAAACGAAGGACTTTGCGGCGGAGTCATTCGTAAACCCTGCCGTACAGAAACTGAACCAGAGACAAAACCACAACACCCCAAAAAAACCGCCGGAGCCACCCTGTGGATCGTCGCCGCAGCATTTGGCGTCGGTCTCTTCATCCTCATTGCCGGAATCCGATGCTTCCGTGCAAACTACCAACAACGATCCGTGGTGGAGGAAACGGAAACAGGTCCGTGGAAACTAACCGCTTTTCAACGCTTGAACTTCACAGCTGATGACGTGGCAGAGAGCTTGTCGATGACAGGTAAAATCATAGGGACGGGATCCACAGGGACGGTGTACAAAACAGAGATGCCAGGTGGCGAGATCATAGCCGTTAAAAAGTTACGCGGAAAGCACAAGGAGACAATCAGATTAAGGAAAGGTGTGTTGGCTGAGGTGGAGGTGTTGGGTAACGTGAGGCATAGGAATATAGTGAGATTGTTAGGGTGTTGCAGCAACAGGGAATGTACCATGCTCCTCTATGAGTATATGCCTAATGGCAGTTTAGATGATCTACTTCATGGAAAAAACAAATGTGACAATTTGGTAGGGGATTGGTACACAAGGTACAAGATCGCGTTAGGGGTGGCACAGGGGATCTGCTACCTCCATCATGACTGCGATCCAGTGGTTGTACACCGTGATCTGAAGCCGTCCAATATTTTATTGGATGGCGAGATGGAGGTAAGGGTGGCAGACTTTGGTGTGGCCAAATTGATACATTGTAACGAATCAATGTCCGTGATTGCAGGGTCCTACGGCTATATAGCCCCTGGTAATGTTTCTCTAACATTTTTCTTTGATTAAGTCTTGTATGGATAAATTGTTGATGTTATTTGTTTCATTTATTTTGTGTAGAATATGCTTACACTTTACAAGTCGATGAGAAAAGTGACATATACAGTTTTGGGGTATTGTTAATGGAACTCGTAAGCGGAAGGAGATCAGTTGAGTCTGAATTTGGGGAGGGTAATAGCATTGTGGATTGGGTGAGGTCGAAAATCAAGAGCAAAGACGGTGCAAAGGAGGTGTTAGATAAAAATGCGGGTGGTTCATGTAGTTCAGTAAGGGAGGAAATGATGTGTCTATTGAAGATAGCGTTGTTATGTACAAGTAGAAACCCCCCAGATAGACCTTCAATGAGAGACGTGGTGTCCATGTTGCAAGAAGCCAAACCCAAGAGGAAATCACCAGATGATGGTGGTAGAGTGGTGGTTAATGGTGGTGGTAAACCTCCGGTACAAAAGTCTAGTGGTTAAATGTTAATAAAATTTCTTCTTTCTTTGTTGTAAGGGGTGGGAATTGGTTTGGTATAGAAGTATTCTTTTTCTTTTTTGGGTGTCAATGAAAAATCTATGTGTTTTGAGTCTCTTAATTAAGGAAAGAATGAATCTATGGTATCTTACTGTTATTTTAGTTTCTTTTTGTTCGTACCTTTAAAAGATTAAATATGAATGAGAAAAGCTCATCAAATATTTATGTTTTTAAAAAATCAATCATCATAAGTATGTAAGAAACTCCTTTCATGGCTTGATTTGATAGATTATTTACTTTGGAGTTAAGTAAAGAGTATTTCATTCATCAAAGGTGGGGTGCGATGGGAGCGTGGAGTTGGCGTCGTGCCTTAAGAGATGGAGATGAACATGTGTAATTTGATGAATTGAGGAGGATTTTTTATGATGTAGTTCTTTCATGTGACAAATATAAAATGGCGGTGGGTGTTAGAAGGTTTGATTGACTTTACAATTTTCAATACTAGAAAATAATTTGATCAAATGTTGCGTCTGAATGCGGTTAGACCTACTATATGGAATCAATATATCCCTAGGATGGTTAATATATGAATGTGGCGTACCTTGTTGCATCCTCTTCCTACCAGATGGAATCCAAGTCGTAACGAGCTTAAAATGACTTCTTTATTGTGTCTTATTTAAAATTTATGATCATGTTTTTGTTTCTTGTGAGCTTGTTGTGAGTATTTGGCGAAAGGTATTTTGTTGGCTTGATATAGTACACTAGAAGTGGAAGGCAATTGCTGATATTGCTATTTGGTTGGACTCGATTTCAGGAGTTGCCAAGCCAAGGAGTATGGTGGAGGCTATTCTTTTGTGGTTGTGTGGAGGATTTGACAATTTCGAAATGACCTATTGTTTGGAGAGTTGGTACTGTCGGGATGAGATTTTTTACAACGTTATTGATATTTCATTTAATTGGTTCGTCTTTAGAAATTGAAAATTTTTTTTAGCTAAATGGGTTGATTGGCTTAATAATCATCATCTACGTTTTTTCTTTATATTTTTTTCGGTCTTTTTGCTAGTTTCTAATACAATTGAGTCGTTCTAAAAAAATAAAGAAACTTTGTCAATGTTTTTTTTTAATGTTAGATTATGTATATGTATGAGATAGAATTAATGGCATCCTTGTTAGTAACTTCTTGCTACCAAAGTGTGCCAGCCCCAACTTGTAAAACCTTTTCAAAGTTGATACTTTAACAATAATAAAAAGGTTTATACAACTATTTTGTTGAAAATTTTAAAAAGGTGTTGATACAAGCAAGGGTATTGGCATTACAAGTCACTATGTGTATAATGTACTCGTAGTTGCTTTAAGTGTCCAAACAAAATTCGTGTAACATCCATAAAATTCATGAAAATTTTAAACTTTAAAAACCAATCCATAAATCATCATATCATTGTTTACAAAATAGTATTCAAAACATGTTTAATATCAAAGTTTTCCCAAAATCATAAAACAAAACATGAGGAGGTGCAGGATCACGTCTTTGCCTTCCCGCGATCATTTGAGGTACCTGAAACATAACTCAAAACTGTAAGCCCAAAGCTTAGTGAGTTCTCTCAAAATACCAACACACAACAAATAACACATATACAATAACATCATGCAATGGGTCCATAGCTAACAGACTGGATTACCCATAAGCCTATAGCATAAGTCTGGCTTGCCCTCGGCCCACAACTTATGTCTGGTTTGCTCCCCGACCAGATCAGTTCTCGGACTGAATACTAAGCCCTCAGTACGAGTCTGTCATGCATTTCCCGGCCCTCAGCTCATATCTGGAATTCTCATGAGCCCTCAGTATGAGTCTGACATGCCCTCATCGATCCTCAGCTCATATATAGATTTCTCCAGGGTTTGTTGGCTACCGCATGGAGCAGTACAACCTCAACCCAACCCACACAATATGTCGACATATAACAGATAATAACATACATAGATAATCAGACAGTATCACAGATAATCCTACAGATCTACTGGACTAGCATATCAAAACTAGCATGCATATATATTCCATACTCAGCATATCAATGAATATCACATTATTAAACCAATGGGTCGGCCTTGGTACCTTCGACCCGTAAGTATAGTGAGGAGAACTCACCTCGCAAACTGAATAGAACTAATAAGGTCTAACTCCGAGTCTCAACTCTCTAACCGATACCTAATTCCATCAAATGACAAATTCCATAAAAATCCTAAAATCCCAAAATACCCTCAAGGTTAAACTTGGTCAAAACTAAAGTCCACCGGTCAAACCCACTAAGCCAAATGAGTGAACCCGGCTGAGTCAAGACCACTGAGCCACTCGCAAAGCTAACCCATGTGATTATGTGGGGCGTACTGATATTGCCATATTTATACTTATTTTTAGGCAATATTTAAGTATATTTTTTATTAATAAATTGATAATATGTTTAGAATAATGATACTTATGACTTTAAATTGTTATTTTTAGCCAATATAAAGGATTTTCAAAGAAAGGGGCCAAAAGTGACAATATGTGGAACATGGGAGGCTTGAAAGACAAGAAAATAATAAATTCACGATAAATACTTAATTCACGACGTGGCGATGAAGCCCACGACGTGGCATGGGGTTTCCAGAAGATAGATATCGTGACACTAAGGATTTCCTTGGAGGATACGGATTACTTGAAGCCCACGACGTGGCACAGCTGGCCACGACGTGGCGCGGGTTTTTGAAGATTATTTAAGTTCTCCTGATTATTAAGAAAGGGAGAAGCTTTTAGCAGAAGGAAAGAGTTCCAGGAGACGATTCAGAGCGAAAGAAGAGTTCTGGAAGAGGGTTTTCAACACCAAAAAGAATAGAGGTCTATATTTTAGTTAAATAAGAACATGTCTTTCATTATTTTTAGCTGTGTTGGTTTAGTTGCTATGATGAGCAGCTGAATCTAGCTACTCTTGTTTAGCTAGATGAAGCTTTAAACTTATGAATAGTTCAATGTTTATGTATTAATTTTAGTTGGTAAAAATTGCTTGTGTTTGATTTGTATAACCTAGCATACTATTATTTGTTTCTCTAATTTCTTGATTGCATGTTCTGTGTAGCTTAGTGACCATTAAATTGCATGAACTTGTTTACCTAATGATTTAGTGAACATTGAATTGTTAGAGCTAGGATTGACCAATCTTAGTCAATAATTAGAATAAATAGAGCTTAGCTGTGTTTGAGAGCGTGTATTGTGACTATAATTGCGTTTATATTACAAATCTTACATAGCATATTTACATTCATAATTAGTTCTGTGTTTAATTATGTGTGAACATACATGGTTTGACATGAATTAGTTAATTATTGGTAAAATTATAACTAAATTACTAATACAACTAAAAACCAACTTAATAATCCATAATCATTAGCTAGCCATAAGGGAGAAGTGGATTCAAACTAAACAAGAGCGTGTTTTTATTTATTGAATTTGATTTAAGTTCATCCGATCTTGTAAAAGCAGATAAAACATCTTTTAAACTTGTTAATAATTAGGTTAATTTAATAGTAAGTAAATTAACTAGTAACACCGTTCCCTGTGATCGACACCCAACTTACCCAAGCTATATTGTAATCTGACTAGGTACACTGCCTATAAGTGCATAGTTAGTTAAGTTTGTTAGGTTATAAATATTAAAATTAGTGAGTACTTTTGTGCACATCACGTACCCCGAAGGTACGCTTAGCGTACGCAAAACCTCGCATTGACCACCATCAGGGTGGCTGACCTGCGTACTCCCTCGTACACGAGGTGTAACCTCGCAAACCACAAATCTTCATTAAAGTGCTTAATGGCTTAAGCACATATTTCAAATCTACAACTAAAACACACCTTGGAGTCATAAAGTTGGAAACTTTATGACTTTACACGCCTAATAAGAGCTTAACACATGGTCTTAATCCATTAAGACCTCCTACAAGATGCATGGAGCAAAGCTAACCAAAGGGACTTCATATTTATAGCTAATGACCCTTCCTAGGGTCTGAAAGGACAACCCATTGCTAATTACAAACATTTATCATAGTTCATCCCAAAATCACATAATACAGAAAATACGGGTGTATGTGTGCTGCGATCAAGCTGAACCCTTCATTTCCAAAACAATGATAACTGAAACCATAAACAAAATTGTAAGCACGAAGCTTAGTGAGTTCCCCAGAGCAAACCCCACACAATCCATATAACCTCATAATTCATATCATCTATAGCAGATACATAAAGCATATCAATCATATAATCAATATAAGTTATGCATAGGATCTCGTGGAAACCTCCAGGGTCTTACACATATACTCACACAAACCGTACCAACTACACAAGTCATGCATATAATATATAGTGATGCCCTGGAAACCCTCCAGGGTCTTACTCTGGGTGCCCTAGAAACCCTCTAAGGTCTTAGCACACTGCCATGGGAACCCCTACATGGTATTCACTAACTACCAATAAATCCATACATAAAAACATATGAGCTAAACATGCAAACATATAAGAATGCCCTGAAAACCCTCCAAGGTCTTACACCAGGTGCCATGGGAACCCCCACATGGTCTTAGCCTAATGACATGGGAACCCCCACATGTTCTTAACTAAGGATGACATGGAAACCCTCCAAGGTCTTAAACCCTAGTTCCTTGGGACCCCCCCCCCCCCCCCTCCTGAGGTCTTTACCTAGGAAGCTATGGAAACCCTCCAAGGTTTTACAACTAGGTGCCCCGGGAACCCCCGAAGGTCTTCCTTGCAAGTATCACAAAAATAACTAGCATATCAAATATCACACAATCAACTAGCATATAACATATAACTAATTGCCATGGGAACTACCTCATGGTCTTCACATAAATACATATGTACCAATAGCACATTCCCAATAATCATCACAACTAAATAAACGGGCCGAACGTAGTGCCTTAGACCTATTAGTATGGTGAGGAGACTCACCTGGCATTGCTCAAGTCCCGCGGATAAAACTCCAGCTGTTGGTTGACAGATTCCCGAACTGTCAACATCAAAACGACACCCAATTAATAATTGGGTTCCATTACATAACCATAAGTTAATGCTTGGGGTAAAAGGACCATTTTACCCCCTAACCTAGCTTGGTTCAAAACCAAGGCCTAAACTCACACTTGAAGGCCCTAAAGCCAAATAATCAACCAAGGCCCAACATATGGCACAATTTTCCAAATTGGGCCTAAACCTCTACGTGGGCTTATCTTAAGGCCCAACCATTTATTCTAATCCAAACATTTGACATTCTGATGGCCCAATAGCTAATAATCCTCAAGGCTCAATTATGGCTCACTTATGGCCCAATTTTCCAAATTAGGCCCAAGCCTTTCCAATGGGCCTTATCCTAAGGCCCAATAATTCTCTTAGTCCATAAGCATGTTCCCCATTTGGCCCACGAAGGCCCACATCAAGTCAGTCCAAGAAGTGTCCCAATAAGAACCCAAACCCAATTAGGGTTTTTCACATAAAATGACGATTAGGGTTAAGTGTTTCTTACTTAACCCATTAAGGACTTAATCCATTAAGTCCATCACTCCATGAGTCCAAACATGCAATGTGGTCGGGTTAATTCAAAATTCCAAATCCAATGGTCCTACGTGGGTCCCGATAAATCCAAAATACATCTTCCCAAAATTAGGGTTTTCTAAACCCTAATTAGGCTTTCCAACCAAATCAAAAACCAATTAATCCAATAGTTTAATTTTTACATTAGTTAAAGTCTAATCTAGTCGGGTACCACCCAGTATCACCTCGGGCAGTGGTGGTTGGCGGTGGTTCACAGCGGCAGCCACTACCTTACGGTGGTGATGATTATGATCTTCAGCAAATACAACATCAAAGGCACTCCAAATATCAATCCAAACGCACCCAAAAGCCCACAGCCACCCGAGATGGTGGCTAACAGTAGCGGAGCGGCGATAACAGGCGGTAGCAGGTGGTGGTGATGAGTTTTCCTTGTTTTTCCTATCCAAGAATATCCACACAACATTAAACTAGGGATGGCAAAAGAAACCGAACCCGATGATAAAAACCAAAAACCGACATATTAGGTTCGGGTTTGGGGTCGGTTAATCGGGGCCGGGATCGGGTTTGGTATGCTTTTAGAAAATTTCCATCGGTTTGCTTACGAGGATGGTAAACAAAATACCCGTCCTGATTACCCGAAACCAAAACCCGTTACCTGAATATATGTGTATATATATATATATATATATATATATATATATATATATATATATATATCCTTGAGTTATCTTCTTTGTTGTGAACGATTTAAAGATAATTTCTTGAGATAGCTTCCTGTTTATTTGTAGTGCTAGTGTTTTGACATTTTTTTATTCATAGTATTTAGAGTAATAGTGATATTTTTGTTTATGAATGCTAGTGTCTTTACTGTTTTTTGCCACTAGTAACCACTTACGTATCAGAACAAATATGTCTACTCTTAGTGGTTTTGTAAATTATCAAAATTATTTTGGATATGAATTTATGCTTGCATCACTAAGTCTAATGGTTTTGTATTCTCATTGAATCAAAATTATTCTTAATTTGAATGTTAAACGGGGATCCCCATTACCCCGTTGGGATACCCACAGACCCGATAGTGTTTGGTAAACGGGTACCCGTTGGTAATCGGGTCGGTGATGGGATCTATCTTCAAATTCGGGGACAGGGCGGGATTACCAAAAATCGTCCCAAACCCACCCCATTGCCTTCCCTACATTAAACTCACGAACTAGGCCCACACACACACACCAAATCACGCACACCCCCCACGGTGGATGGTGGCGCAAAAGAGATGGCAGCCACGACCTCACGGTGGTGGTGGTTGCTTTTCTAGCCAAAATATTGTTCATACAAACCTAAGAACACGTCAAACAACATATACACCTAAGCATAAAAACATCCGACCACCTCCTAAGCGACTGACGTCGCCGGAAAGGATGAGAACATCGGTCGAAGGCCACTGATGGCAGTTATGACGTACCCGACGTTGAACAAATGAGAGGAAAGAAGAGGTGGGAGGTGGTTAATATTACCGAGAGTCTTCAAGTCACGGATCAGGGAAAAACACGGATACCATCATCGGTCTTGGTGGCTCTTCCGATGACCCACGACGTCCGAAAGCAGGTGTAGTGGTGACGTTTCGGTGGCGACATGGCAAGTGGAAGTGTGGAGGTCGACTCAGGCTCGCAACCCCTTGGCTTTTCCAACAAGGAGATTGATGACGGTTGGAAGGTCCCCTCACGGTGGCGGCTAGTGAAGAATTAGGGTTAGGTTATTCATTATATATATATATATATATATATATATATATATATATATATATATATATGGGTTAAGTGAGGGTGACGGTTTATCCCGTGCCCATATTCAAACTTTGCACATTTAACAAGTCTAGTCCCTCCCCATAGGATCTTGATTAGTTGAAAAACTCTTTTAAGATCGTTTAGATCTTTGACAAGTAAATCAAAAAGTAA